>NC_062264.1:29183414-29830428 GCF_916048215.2 Malus sylvestris
TCTTTCAGGATCTTCTTAATAACCTTCTTGTCATCTGTCACTTCAGATACAGTTCTCCATGATACCAACTCTAAAGTGATATGCAGAGTTGTATTTGGAGGAACTGCACCCTCGGAACCAGATGCAGGTTTGCCTTTATCCCCAAATCCATCTGCAACCACACACAAGTAGAAATACATATTTAATTATTGTTATTTTCAAATTTCATATAAAATCAGACTGGTGGCTCAAGGCAACTTACATTGTGGTTTAACCGTTAACAATACCTTCTCCCCCTTCTTCATTGTTTTAACAGCCTTTGAAATTGCAGGACAGAAGTAACCTAATTACATTAATTAGAAGATTACCAGTCCATTAAAAAGCAAAATTCTCTACAAAATTAATGAACTGATATACGACAAGCAAAAGGTTACCATCTTTGATAGTGAATTCCACATCTTGAGATTTTGCAACAAGTGTTTTATCTTCAAGCTGCGCCTCAAAATTAACTGCATAACAAACAGGGAGGGAAGGAAGTTAACAGACAAAGGTGACAGATAGTGCACAAGCAAACAATAACACACATCGAAGAGAAACTTTTACCTATAACTTCGTCGAGGTCTTTTGGGTTCTCCCATTTTTCTCCCTCTTTCAAGATCTTCTTGATTACACCACCATCCTTGGATATGTCATTGACACTGGTCCACGATAGCAATTCAACGTCGAATTGCAATGTGGCACTGGGAGGGATAGTTGGTGGCGATCCAGACTCACCATAAGCCAACGCAGGAGGAATGGTGAAAAGGGCATTCTCACCTTTCTTCATTGTTCTAATACCTTCATCCCATCCTTTAATCACTTGCCCTGCACAACCACATCACAAAACTCGCTAAGTGAGAGAGCGCTCACCCGGAAGAAAAATTTAACTACTAAAATTCCCGGTTCAGTAGCACAACAACTAATCTTAACAAGGAACATCATAATCGATATCCATGCAACTACACCAAACACAGTTCCATCTTTTTTAACATATTAAAAAAGAGACAAACTTAACCCACAACAGGGACGGCACTGTGTCAGTATCTCAAGCCAATCAGCAATGTCATGTGCTTAGCTTAGGATCCCGCCACAGTGATACTTACTAAAATTGCATTGATACACACTAACAAAGAAATTTAAATACAAAAGCACTATATTTGTGCAAAACTAGCCTACCAACTAATCCAAATCAACCAGAAACATAATCAAGTTCATTAATTTCATCAGATTGAAGCTGAAAAGGTAAAAAAAAGCCCTCACCTTGTCCAAGAGTGAACTTGAACGGAGTCCCCCCGTCGCGGCTCGAATCGAACTGAGTCCCGTCCAGCAATGTCCCAGTATAATGAACTAAAACCACGAACACCCCAATCAAATAATCAAACCTAATCCAGAACCAATCCCAAAACATCAAAAATTTCCAAACAAAAAAATGAAAAATAAAACAGAAAAAGAGCGAACCTTCAACTTCGTCGCCATTATTGGGGGTGTCCCAGCCTTCACCTTCCTTGAGGAGCTTCTTCTTCAAGCCCTGGTGGCCGATCTCCTTCTCCTCGCCGACCTTCAGCACCGGCCCCTCATCGGGGAGATCGAAGTCCTCGTTCATCTCCTCCGCCCCCGGCATATCGAAGTCCTCGTCCATTTTCTCGAAAGCGCGAGATGAAAAATTCAACGATTCGAAAGCGTATTACGAGATTCTGGAGATTGAAGAAAATTGGGGAAGAGTGAGAGTGAGGAAGACGAGGCTTTTATAGTGTTATTTTTTCGAGTTCTAGAGGCTTCTACAAGGGATTTGGGCTGCAGCGCGAGGTTTGTGACATGATTTGGTGCTTTGTCGAATTGATGTTTATCGTGCTCCGGGGTTTAACCGACGGCTCAGATTAATGATTCAGCATAATAGACGACATGTCCTTCCATTTATAGAACTTGGTACTTGGTAGGCCCGAATTGTTTCGGTTTGATTCAGTTCGTTTTTTTTTTTTTTTTTTTTTTTTTGTTTTTTGAAGCAATGATTCAGTTCGTTTTAATACGGCTTAGACGTCATTTCACAAGAGGTTTATATAAAATAGATGAGAAAATAAGATTTATGAGAATACTAATAACATTTTCATTTTTCTTCATGTCACATGCACTCCATTGGCAATTAAATCTAAAATTAATTATATTAAAATTCCATCATTTTTTTCCTTTTTAAAGAGCATAAAAATGTTAGTTTGTAAATAAAAAAAGTAATTAAATTTTTTATTTTACGTGCTATTACAATATACGTGCCATGAGTAGATTGCTAGCACTATCCAAGATCTATTTAACTTTGGTATTGAGATATTTTCGATTTGAATTGCATATATGAGTTTATGTTTAGAAGAAGAAGAGAAAAAGAAAAAAAGAAAAAAGAAAGAAAGAGGGAGTAGTAGTAAAATCATTAGTAAAATTTTCAATAAGTGTCATGAGTACTAAAATTAATTAGTGTTGTATTAATTTGATACATAAAAAAACACAAAAATTCAAAGTATCTTATAAAATCCCTTGGAGTTAATCCTATCCAAACCTTCTGCACGTCGTTTTCTTTGCAATGTTTGTGTTTTTGTCTTTTCAGGACGGATCAGGATCCTCTCCTAAGCTTAGGAGGCTGAGCGAATCATACTTGGCTACTCAAAGATAAATAGAAACTCCTACTTAAAATTCTTAGTGTTTTAATCATAGAGTTTTGTGCTTATGATCAGAACCGTTCATACTATGAATCACACTGTAAAGATCTTCTATGAAAAAAAATAAAAATTAAAACTAAGATCGTTTAGTGAATCTATTGTAGTAAATACATAGACGGTTCGTAATGCTTTTACCAATTTCATTCATTTGTTTTTAAACAGTTTGATAACTAAATGAGCTTAGTTTTAATTGCTTTTTTTTTTTTTTTTTTTTGCAGAGCGATCTTTATAAAGTGATTTATAATATATATGGTTCTAATTATAAACACGAAATTTTATAAATTGACAACGAACAATTTTGAAATTTTTTTAGTAAGAGTTCTTACTCATCTTTGAGTAGTCAAATATTGTTCAGGTTGAGCCTCATGAGGAAACTCATTGGACCGTTGAAATTTGATCTAACGACTACAATTATTATAACTTTTAGAGGGGCCCCTAGTTTGTAGCCGTTGGATCAAATTTCAACTGTCCGATGAGTTTGCTCAGGAGGCTCAGCCTTCTAAGCTTAGCAAAGGATCCTGATCCTTTCAGGACATGCAAAGGCTCAGTGGCTCAGCAGAAGCAGTGTGTTTTTACGTGTAGTACATCTTCTGCAGTTTTAAGGACCAGTAACAGTGTTCTAAAAATCGGCTTAGACGTTAGATGGTGAAAGCCTGTCCCGATTTTAGGCAAATCGTTTTGAAAAATCGGTCTAGAGCTAGGCGGCCGCCTAGGCAGTCCTAAGCAGCACTTATGGAAATGGTGTACCTAATTTACAAATGATGAATTTACTACAAGTTCATCAAATAGTGAAACGAATTGGAGTACTTTTGAGGGGATACAACAAAGAAAAGAAATACGATAGATACAACAACGTTAAATAATTTAGCCTATGTCAAATTCAAAGCAAGGATCATGATTCATCTACTTCTATTTGTGTATTGAACTTTTTTGGATGTATATAATTTGTGTATTGAACTTTTTGGATGTATATAATTTGTGTATTCTTCTATTTCTATTTTTGCATTTTATTGTTCTTTTATTATCCATACAAGTATAGTTTTTTTTAGGTGTAAATAGACATTTATTTACAAGATATATAATAAATTTACATAAATCTTCCTAGGCGGCCTAGGTACCCGTCTAAATGCTAGGTCCCTACCCGCCGCCCGACTAACTCTTAGCGATTTTTAGAACCTTGAACAATAATACTTAATAGCACTATTTACTATGTTCCGGTTCTGGAAAATCTGTTGATTGTGTTACCATCCGCGCACACGTTTGCTTTATTCGGAAGGAAAGCCTCCCCACCAAAATAGGGCAGAGGCCATTGGTATAAATGCACCCCAAATCTATGAGGACAAAGATATTTTGTGTATGTGAAAATTGGGCGTGGCTTCAATGTTATTAGTATTTTAACAGATTTGATTTTTACAATTATTCAGACCTTCTATTTTTTGTCGTTCAATCATTCATTTTTTGTGTCATTCAATGATACACAATATTGAAGAAAAATCTGTGACGATGAGAAATGAGAAAATTGAAAAGCAAACCAAGAATAATTGCGCTCATTAGCATGAAATCGTATTGGTCAAACTTGAATGCTTTTCAGTTGTGCAAAGATTTGAACCATACTGTTTGAGTTTACAATTCATTCAACATTCATACCTTTAAAACTTCGTTTGCAAGTTGTAAAAATAATATAAACTCTTTCCGCGGTTTGCACTTTCTAAAACACTTTGCAAATGAAGAAAATGGTTGTTTGAATAAAATTTAAAGGACAAAATCTCGTCTTAATTAATTCGAATTCTCCATGATGAACCAAATCATATCTCTTCTTATTTAATCCGAACTCTTCATTACATGCAGCATACCCATCACAGATCAAAGTAGATCTTTGGACGACAAATTTAAAACAAAGATAAAAGGTCGTACCCAGTGCACACGGCTCCCGCTTTACGCAGGGTCTGGGAGAGGTGAATGTCGGCTAGCCTTACCCCCATTTATGGAGAGGCTGCTCCCAAGTTTCGAACCCGAGACCTACATAACATTCTTTACAAACCCAGAATTAATTAAAGTTTGACAGGAATCGAAGCTATTAAGATCACACGGCGAACGTATTAAGTACATTCAGTAAAGTATAGAATTCCGTCATAGAAAACACATCGTTAGTATACTGTCGGAAGCAGATTAAAGAGTATTTACAAGCTGAAAAACCAGTAAACTCTCATGGCCAGTGGAAACCACTATCAAATGTGATTATCTGAAATTGGTTACTTAGGCATAGGCTTAGGTATATGGGTTTGCCTGTATCCTGCTATGTATTCCAACTTTAGGAATTCAGGGAACTAAGTTTAGGTCAATAAGTAATTTCTTATTTTAGCGTAAGTCAGTGGTCATTTCATTTTCTAGCATAGGTCAACAGAAATTTAGAAAATCATGTATCCCGAGCTCAAAAGATATTGGATCGCCCCTTTCAAAACTAGAATGAAATACAGTTCCATCAGTAGTTTCACCTGCAAAGGTCGAAGACGAAAACTTTTAGTCATTTCAGTCTCTTAAGGCCTTCAAGGGTGGTGTAACCAGATGCCTATTAGGTTTCGCTTCAGGTGGAATATGGGCTCCCTTCTAACCATAACATATAAAAAGACGTATAAGATATGTAAGAATATATTTTTATTTTTTATTTTTTAAAAAGAAGTCAACTAGTGGCAAGTCACGGTTATCCAGTCCTTTTAGGGGCGGGAAGACTCACAAAGGCATTTCAGCCTTCTTCTGGCCACAAGTCTCGCTTCCACATTAACAACGGGTTTTGAACCCAAAACCTCCATTTTTTAGTTTTAAAGAAGCCCCCCCCATAAGATGTAGGAATATATTTAAGAATGATGAAATAACAATTGATTTGTCGGGTTTCTTGAGCAACGCTTACATTAAAACCGGGTATGACTCATTTCCAAAGTTCATAAACTGTATTAGAAGATTTTCAGTTCAAGTAATAACCAATAAACAAAGAGTATGCTTTGTTTGGCAATCAAATTTATTTACGATATGCTTATCTGATTTTGCAAGAATATGAGCTTGAGTTCAATTTGTTTTCGTTTAATTTATTCAAATCAACAGCAAATAAAAAAACCACTTGGAATTTATGCGTTTAATTTATTTACAATATGCTTATCTGATTTTGCAAGAATACCCACTGCTGGTGTTCCTCTTCACTTGTAAGTGAGTATTCTTAGGTTCGCCAAAAGCAAATTTGAACAACATTATTGCTAGCTAATTCCTTCCCTTTTAGTGTAGATGATATCGTTTGTTAAAAAAAAAAAAAAACCTGCAAATAAAAGGAACGTGTGAGAAGCTATGCAAAAACCATCTCCCTAACAATATGGCAGTGAGATATGAAAGAAAAAAACATGCCGAAGCTTGCACGAACATTAACAATTTTACACCGTATCATGACATGACAAGTGAAGCCACTATTTTTTGGTCAATGTGAAGCCACAGACAATCGACCCTGATTACAAAGTTAAAATAGTACACTAGAATATAAAGGAAAATAACGTTTTGGCTCCACTGGGTTGTGGATACAAGAAACTTCTTGAAGAAAACTAAGAACGAAATCATTGCCCACCTACAGCTCTTCATCTTCAGCTTTTGAATTTTTTCCCAGAATTTCCACCAGCTCGGTCTCGAATATCAGTGTTGCACCACCTACAACGTTCAAATAACAACCTCACTCAATTGATATTCTAATAAATTAGTACTTCTAAACATATGTCTCACGTTAAATGAGGTCTGGACACGCGGGGATTGGAATAATTTATTACCTGGGATGGTTGGTGGAGAACCTTGCTCCCCATAACCTAGTTTTGCAGGTATCTTCAACTTACGCTTCTCACCTACGCAGGTTCCCAACAATCCTTGGTCCCATCCTGCAAAGAAGAAATCCTTTAATATACTACTAAGTTTTCAGTAACAACACATATGCCCACCTCTGGAGATCTTAACCAAAATATTAAGAGTGCAGTTAAACTATATGTCTTGTTCTAGTAACAGGCTACCATGCCGTTACATGCAGCATACCCATCACACTTGACGTTTGCCAAAATTGCATGATGTAGATCTTTGGACGACAAACTTAAGATTGACAACGTGGATAGAAACAAAATGCAATGAGGGCAATCTAGTAAGCATTCCTTACAAATCCAGCATTGGTTAAAAATTGAAAGGAATCCAAGCTATTAAGACCACAAATATAATACAAAAGTACACTCAGTGAAATTTAGAAAATAGTCATAATTAACCCATCATTATTAGACGAAGCAGCTTAGAATACTGACAAGCTGAAAAAAACCATTAAACTCTTATAGCCAGTAGAAACAACTAATGAATGTAAAGTATCTGAAATTGGTTACTTATGCATAGACTTAGATATGTAGAATGATCAAATGCTTCCTATATGAACATTTGTCAAGCTATGGGTTTGCCTATAACCTGCTATGCATTCCAGCAAAAGGTATTTTTACAAGAGTAAGAAAACTACATTCGAATATGGACACGAATTAAATAGCAAACCCCAAACCTTTTATAACTTGACCAGTCCCAAGCTCAAAAGAGATTGGATCGCCTCTTTCAAAACTAGAATCAAATACAGTTCCGTCAGTGAGTTTACCCTGCAAAGGTCAGAGACAAAAAACTATTAGTCTTTTCAGTCTTCATTATAGGATGAGATATTGGCTCAAAAATCAAACTTATGGTAAGACAACTACATGAATGCAGGTAGAGTTTAGATATTGAATGAAAAAGATTGCAAGCAATTAGAAAAAGCTTCTGATGAGCTGAAACTGAAAGTTGAATGTCAGAGTGTACTATGTGACACAAAGTCTGCCAGAACCTAAACATTCTCAAGAGGTATTGCGGAGGATTCGCTGATATCAGTTGGTTATTAGTTTCTCTCAAATTCCTACATCGTATTGAAGGAACTTTTTGGGCCTAACAAGCTCACCACATATAAAAAGACGTACAAGACCAGGAGTAGCGAATACATAGGCAGCATAATTTACATAAGAATAGATCAAAGAAATGATGAAATAACAATTGCCTTGTCAGGTTGCTAAAACAACGCTTCAAATTTCATTAAAACAAGATATTACTCTCATTTTCAGCTCAAGTAATAATGTGGCAATCGAAAAGAATATGAATGCAAAGCTTGACCTTTGTTAAGAAAAACAAAACGTAAGCTATGTTTGGTAATCACATTTATTAACGAAATGCTAATCTATTTTGAGTACAAGAAAGTATTTACACGCATATACCATCACACTATCATGACATCCATCGTACATATCACTGTCAACTGTTCCATAGATTCTACTTACCCGATAGTGTACCCTGACTGTATCACCTTTACGAGCCTTAAATTCACAAGTTTCCGGCTTATACTGCAAAATAAAAGCAAGTTCCAAGTATCAATAATCAATAAAGGTGAATGACGGATGAGCTCCAAGCCTCCAACCAATTCTAGCAAACCCTCTTCGTCCAAAGTTCCATACACGACCAGAGAACAACAAAGAAATAACAACAATTTCTAAAAAAATAAAACCCAAGAGTCAAAAGCACTTCATAGCATAATGATAGCACTTCATAGCCAAATCAAAAGCACTTCATAGCATAATGATAGGAACAACCAACCCTTAAAAGAAAATGGCCCAAATCCAAAAAGCAAGCTGATCAACGAAAATAACGGGGCGCAAAAAATAACCTAAGGGTCTTAAACGAAATATACTATTCAAAAAGATCATAACTTGCATATGTGAGTTAGGCCATTTGGCCGCGCAAATCTCCGTAAATTGGAGTAGTTTAGTATACCGCTTTGTAAAGCAAAGATCATAATTCAATGAATCATAAAGTAAGAAACTTTAAACTCAACCAAGCAGTTGCCCCACGCACAAATCACAACAAATCAATCAGCTCCAGCAAATCATCCACAATTTCGACACAAACATCGTTTCAGATTACAAATTGGACTTGGAAAACAGAAAAATGAAACACAAAACGAAAAGGGTAATTTACCTTGACGCCAATCTGCAACTCTTTGACCTCCTTGTCCCCAAAAACTAGATTCAGAAAAGCAAACAAGTTAGCAAATGGAAATTGAAATTTTTGTCCAAACGGAATCGGAAATTTATATGATTCGGTGAAAGATTTGAGACCTACCGGAGCTGGAAAGGAAAAGGAAGAAGAAGAGGATGGCGACGGCCCTCATTGCAGCAGCAGCGGTGCTAATTATTTGCGATCTACCTCGCTCAGTCGGAGTGTGTCCGAGTGCTTTTTTGGTGGGTCTCGGGTTTTAAATGGGTCTGAAATCCAGGATTTCTATTGGTTATCAATACGTCGATACAATTCTTTTTTGCTTACTTGGCAGTCGATTTTGCACTTTGCTTTGCAACCCATTTTCTTTTTACAATTATTTTCAAGAGAAACAGGTGTAGCTCCCCTCTTCTTTCAAAGCAGCTCCAGCGGGAGCTCTTGCTCGGGGGACAGGGGGTGAACAGGGCCAGAGAGCCCGACGGATTTGGTCTAACGTGTGGTAGCCCGAGGGACAAACCCGGCCAGAGCGACAGGTCTGGCACGGGTTGCCAGCCCGAGAGCCCGAAGGCAACTTGACGCAAACGTCAGCCACGATTTAAAACATGGGTCACCGGAACCCTCGAGGAAGAACGCAGGATTATTTGGCAGGGATTCATCCCGATTCCGATTTCGATTTAAAACTCTATTAAAAATTATAATTTAAGCACAAAAATGATGCTAAAATGAAAATGAACAAGATTCTACCACTGTAAGTAACAACCGTGGTCAAGCTTGGTCGGAATTGGTCGCGGAGCTCACCAGATTCTGGAAAAACGAAACAGAAAGCACACAAAATATCAAAATCTGCGGTAAACCCAAAAGTCAATTACCTTGCAGTGCTCTTCTCCAGAAATTTGTAGGAAAAAACGAAATCAAATTTGGAGTTGTAAAACATAAATTTGCAGTGCTCTCTCGTTGCAGTGCAAGGAAGAAATTTCTGAAAGAAAGAAGTGGGAAGGAAGAAGAAAGAAAAATGGTAGAAGTTTCGGGAAGACCAAAAGGAAAAGATAAATTAATAATATAATATTAATTCATACAAAGTAAATAATATAATATTAATTATAAATAATAATAATAATATTTTATTGTCAATTGCCAGGACTATTCAATGTTGGGTAGAGATACAAAATACGATTACTGTTTATTAGGGGCGATTACTGTTTACTTGGTGGATAGCATAGTGGATAGCTTGGGAAGACGGCTCCCATGGAACTGCTCTCATGGGTTTTGCCGTTTTGGAATTGGGGCTACCACCATTTTTGAAGATTATTCAACCAATTAAGCATCTCCAATTTCCAATGAAATTGGCAGCAACTTTAATTGCGATATGTCGGTTAGAGTTTCTTTTAAAGAACTTTAACGAAAAGCACCCGGTACTGTTCACTTTAACAAAAAATCACATTTTTACACTAAAAAGTCAATCCTGGTACTATTCACTTTACCCTTTATTTTGTCCTTATCATTAAAACTTAAAGTTTTGAAACCATTTTCATTAGTTTTCCTTTTCTTTTAACTTTCAAATTTGAATTGAGTGGCATTCCACTTAAGATTTAATTTTCTTTCGAGATCAAATTAATCCCTTTGGTTGTCATTGACATGCTATTAACAATAACAAAGGTACATGAACTCTTGGAACTCCAATCATTTCAACATAACTTCATTTGAACTTGTGTTCTTTTAATGTCCCCGAACCTCAAAAGAGATTCCACCATACAACCGATAGTATAGACAGCGCCGATCTTGAGATTTTGGAGGCCATGTGCGAGACTCAAAAGGATGCCCTTGCATGGTCTAAAATATTGGTTGCTCTTTTTTTCTTTATATTTTTTACTGTTTATAAATTGATATAACAAAAAAGAAAATAAATAAAAATTAAGCATGGTATGATGGCTATATACCAATCTGCATCCCTTATATTTTTTGGTTTGAAACTATTTGTTTTTTAATACAAAAAGCATGGTGTGGTGGTTATGTACCTGCCATACACTGTACAAAGATTGAAATTAATACCATTCTTGCTTGTCCAGAGTTTATATTTTAATTTTCGAAATTCTCATTTTAAATCAAATTAACCTAATGGTGATCAATGGGAGGGGGTACTTTAGGGATGTGTGGAAAGCTGCAATATGGAAGATTAAATGATTTTCAAATAGAATGAAAATTAAATAATCTTTAAATAGTGATCAAAAAATAAATAATTAAAGATTATATCTTCAAACTTTTAAGAATTTTAATTTATTATGATTTTCCTAATTATAAATTTATCAGCAAAAGTTATCTTTTGTGATGAAAGAAATTATCTACATATATTTAAAACAAGAAAAAAAATATAAAATAAAAAATGGTGTAGCTAAAATGTGCCAGAAATGCCAAAATAAAAAAGTGCCTGAATGATCGAAAAGAAATCATAATTAAAAGGCTAAATAGCCAAAATGGTTATTGAGATTTGCATTGTGAAATCTCGTTCCTGGATTTCATTGTTATAATCTACGTATTTGTATTATTGAGATTTTATATTATTTTTCGAGAATTTATATGAATTTATTTGAATTTAGATTTCAATTAAACTAGTTACGAAGAGTGAAGTTTGGAAAATTATTATTTACTCGTTGACCTTTCGAGGTCACAAGTAACGTTTTTGAATGGATCTCGAAACCACGAACGCATAGGTGAAAGCTGTTTGCAAGTCCGGATTATTACAGTATAATTACAGACGTTTGAAATCGTTTTACTAAACTATAGGTTATAAATTAATTAAAACTCTCATCATGTGGGAATGGTAACCAATCAAAGTTTAGGACCAATTAGATTAGTTGTTGATGGACCATTCCAAAAAAAAAAAGTAAGGGACCAATTAGAAAGGAAGGAGGTTTTTTAAAAGAAAAAAAAAAGGAAAAAAAAATTGGCATTGATAAGAGTTTCCCTCCTTTGTGAGAGCCCTTCTCTCTAAGTAAGGGTTATTCTCAGTGCTTATCTGAGGGTTTCGATTTTGTGCAGCTTTGGGGGCGCCTGATGCGAAAATTAACTTAACACACAAATTTAATCCTCTTTTGACAATTGTAGTATAAGTATAAGTAGGGATCGTTCTAGACCGGGGATTAGGAGGGCTTGCTAATAACCTCTAAACTAACTCAAAAACATAAAACTAAATTGAAAAACACTTAACAGGACTCACAAGACTCAAAGCAAACTTAAAATACTCAAAACAGCTTAAAACAACTAAATAAACTTAAACTAGACAATAGGAATGACTTTGGACGAAAATTGATTTTTACTTGAATCAAAACATTTAAAAACACAAATTAAAACAGATTCTAACTAATTAGACATACTAAAGTAAAGGGGGATTCAGTTTTGGATGAAGTTGAAACAAACAAACAAGTATGAAAAACTAGACAAAGTGTAAAACAAATTTGAGAAATAAGATGATGGATAGGATAGCTAGAGGCTTTTTCTCCGCACATGACATGTATGCAAATAACTTGATTTCCAGTTACTACTTCATTGAATTACGAATGACAATGCTCCAAATTAACCGTGACATCACTAGTTAACTCTCAGATTTTCCTTGTTTTATTGGATTTGATGACATAATTCGACAACCCAAAACATTCTTCTAAAGTTCCCTACATGACATCATAATAGAGATACAATCAATGATCATTACGTTTAATGAAAATCATAAGCATTGACAAAGCACTTGCAACTATGACATCATGTCACTCATGCTAGGAATTGAACTTAACGCGATCGTTTATAAGCGACCTTCATTACATGTGAATATAAGTTTGTAACGATTATGTGAAACTTCCTTATATTATAGCAACGAATTTATGCATGCCAATTAAGTGTCGACCCTTAATTAACAAATACAAATAAGTTATCAATCAAATAGTTAAGCCAATTGCATTCACGATTCAAGAATTCATAACTGGAATTTATCAAATTATATTACACACATAATCATGGCTTTGAAATCACCCCTAACCAAGAGGGGTTTAGCCACTCATATTTACAACAAAACGAAAGGAAATGAATTTAAACATTAGAAACAAAAGAAAGAAAACACCTAAATGCTCCAACGATCCAAGTTGGACAGCAAGCACGTCCAAGCACTTTCCTTCCCTTCCTTTGCTACGGCACAAGGTGTTGGTGAGTGTTTGAAGATTTGTTTGTATGGAGGAATGGCTGAATGTGTTTAGGTTGGATGGAGGTCACGGCAAGGAAAGGGAAATGAAGGTGCATGAAATTGTGTTTTTGTTGTGGGAATGTGTAGAATGGTTAAGAAGAAAAGACTCCGCCTTGTGGCAGAATGTGTCTTCCTCCCTTCTCCCTAAACTATCCCCTGAATGTGTCTTTGGATGGATATATTTATAGGCTAGGGAGAGGATGTAGTGGTAGGTGAATGTGTTGGGTGGTTGAAATGAGTGGATGTGTTGGGTGAAATGAGTGGATGTAGTGGTAGGTGAATGTGTTGGGTGGTTGTAATGAGTGGATGTGTTGGGTGAAATGAGTGTGCTAAAATGGTTATTTATAGGGAAAGGATGATGCACAAACTTCAAATTTCGTCCATTCCTTTTGCTCCAAGCATATGTTATCCATTCCATGCCAAAAAATGCTCCAAAATGCACTTCTTTGCCACATTAACCCTTTGGACCTACAAACACACGAAAATAGCTTAAAATACTAAAATAACCTTGAACTAACAACATAAATGCCAAGAAACAAGCTAACTAAGTCGCATAAATATGCTCCTATCAAATTCCCCCACACTTAGCCTTTGCTAGTCCTCGAGCAAAACAAAACAAACAAAATAAAACAAAACAAAACACAACCTAGAGCTTCCAACAATTGCCTCAGGGATTTTTAATGAAACATGATGTGTTAAAAATCATCATTCCCACAAATTTTGGTCATCCTTACACTTGAGCACATACTTAATCACAGTCACCACTTACTAGTTCACAATTAACCAATTAAAACGATGTTTTGAATGTAGTAACATGCCTTAGAGAATTTGCTCAATTCCTTACAAGATACTCTCTATTTTCACACACATTTTTTGACTACACACCCTACACTAGTATATGTGAGAAGATTGATGTAAACACGAAAGATAAGGACTCACATATGTTATAACAAAGAAAGCAATTTTCTGGAGTTATTAAGCATGTTTAGATATGATTTCATGAATGGAATGCTACTACTTAGATGCGAGAACCAGTGACACCATATGCTCATACCAATTTCGAACTCCACAAATTGAAACACACAACACTCAAGATTGAAGTCAAGGGTTGTAACAGGGCTTGGGGGTAATGGCTAACAAAGAAAGGATAGGGATAACAAACGTTCTTAAAGCGATAGCAAGCAAAGCAATGAAATAGACACTTGGAAATCACTTTAGAATGCAGAATCAACTTTTAATTACAAAGGGAAGATTTATGCAACACTTAGGGCCGAATTCAATGTTTTGAACCCTTTCTTTAACAAACAACACTTTAGAGCTCTTTTTCATACTTTTTTTTTCAATTCTTTTTTTTTCTTTTCTACCCATGCCTTATTAAGGACTTTGGCGCATGCACACACACAAGAATCACTTCCCCCACACTTGCTTTCTGCAATACATTAATAAAAAAGGAGTTCATTTTAAGTC
The DNA here is from genome assembly GCF_916048215.2 of Malus sylvestris. NCBI lineage: Eukaryota > Viridiplantae > Streptophyta > Magnoliopsida > Rosales > Rosaceae > Malus > Malus sylvestris. Next base: position 29,197,899 of record NC_062264.1, read on the forward strand.
ATGCTTGACTATGCTTCAAGAACAAGGGTATGGATGGTCCTAACACTAGGCTAGGTAAGGATAGTGTGGGTTAACAAAGAACATAGGCTTAACAAGGCTCAACGGGGTTAAACTTAAACACATAATGAAATAGGGGCACGGCAATTTGGCTTTGGTGGTCACTACACAACTTCATCTTGAATATGTTTTATGTAAATCAATAGCATGCTTTGAATGAAATAGGCATGAGTTCTAGCATTTGGAACTAAATGATGAAACGCCTTCTAAGTAGCAACCAAGCAAAGAATAATGAGATCATGCAACAACTTTAGAAAACAATGATGCACAGATTATTAACTCTCCAAATAAACATTTAGGCTCAAGTCTCACAAGGTTGTAGCGTTCATTTGAGTTCCTTTTTTCAAGCATGTTACAAAAACTGATTTTTCCTTTATGATTGCATGTGAATTCATAAATTATAACCACAACCAAGCATACACCAAAGAGTAAATCAAATTTTCATCCATGTTTATAACTATCTTTAACAGTCATGTAATTAAAAACCAAATCCTCATCATTGTGTTGGAAGGTACCCTAAGACACAAACAAACACACAAAAACAACTATTTTTGGGTTTTTCAAAACAATTTTTCAAATTTTTATGTCAAAACACACTAACACTCCAAAACAGCATAAAAACTCTTAAAAACAGCAAGGAACAACATTAGAAGTAATGGGCGATAAACTTCCACGAATTTCATGCAAAACAACTTGGTTACCCCCCCACACTTAAATCGAACATTGTCCTCAATGTTTCAAGCATAAACTCACACAAACACAAGCAAACAATCAAACAAACAACGAATAAACATGACAAGTATGGCAAAGTAAAAACCAGACAGAGTAGAGTTTAAGAACGCAAATCTGGTTTTGGAGATAGATGATCTTGTTGTCTTTCCACAGCTTTGATCTCGAACTGGTTCGGAATTCTGAGCGAGAGTTCCTTGGTTTCAAATCAGACTCCTTTTGCTGGGTTGATTTGATTGTGCAGTCTGCATTCTTCTTTGCTTGTTTCTTCTGCACGGCAGGCAGGCATGAAGTAGAGGTGATGGTCTGTTTCTTTCTTCAATCTTTCCAAGTGCCCACCTCTTGCTTTCTTTCTCCTTGTCCCTAGCTGAGGATGAATTAGGACATTGTCTCCACATGCTTCGAGGTATCATTTTCACTTCCCTTATATGTTCCTCAGGCAGATGTGGTAGACGAAGAGGAAGCATAAGATGTTGAAGATGAGTTCTCGAGAGCGGGGCTAGGTAAGCAATCAGGAAGGGGTTCCAGGTAGTCAGTTCCAGATCAGAAGATTGATACCAAGTGCTAGTTGATTGCTCTCTTTCTCCTTGTCCCGCAGATGAAAACAACGACAAGGAGAAGGACAGGGAGAAAACATGATATGAGATACTCTTGCTTTCAACCTTCATGATATGAAATACTTTTGCTTTGGATGAGTTGTTTGCAGAGGTACCCCAAGGAATAAGGAACACTGAGTGACTCGAGAGGCTTCGTTGGGAAGGCATTCTCGGAGATGAAGAAATGTTATGTATGTCTGCCTTGCAATGGAGGGTGAAGGTTGACATTTATAGGAATTAATAACCGGTACTATTCTTTCACTCTTGTAGGCAACCGTTGGATGATTTAATAGTAAACTTCATGTGCATTCTACTTCACAAGAAATCTTTCACAGATTGCCCGTAATTTCCGCAAGGCTGAGTGTGCATGTGACAGGCGCTGACACATCTGGAAAAGCAAGTGCCTCTTCGATATCTGGAATTGGTGCTTCGACAAACTACCCGTGATTTCCGCAAAGTTGAGTGTGTATGTGACAGGCGTTGACACGTCTGGAAAAGCAAGTGCCTCTTCAATATCTAGAATCGACGTTTCGATAAACTGCCCGTGATTTCTGCAAAGCTGAGTGTGCATGTGACAGATGCTGACACGTCTGGAAAAGTAGATGCCTCTCCTATTTCTGAGCTTGCTTCTTCGCGTTCTGAGCTCGCCTCTTCGAGTTCTGAGCTTCGTCGAGTGCAGAGGTTGCATGTGACAAGTGTGGACAAATATAGAAAAGAAGATTGGCTCGTGGTTTCTGAGCAAGCTAAGCTTTTGAGAAAGCTAGCGCCTCTTCGATTTTTGAATTGGCCTTTTCGATTTCTGAGCTCGCCTTTTCGATCTCTGAAATCCCGTCGAGTGTTGGTTTTTATAGAGGCGCACATTACGTTTCAAAGCACACTTGAATTTCTGCCTGTAGAAACTTCCTTCTTGCACTTCTACGATCTTGACTTGTCCGACCTCTTTTTTCTTCAACAACTTTGAAAATGTCTGGCCCTTCCGACCGTCGTTTTGACTTGAAGCTTGGTGAAGAGGCAGCCATGCCTTCTTCAGACAACATATGACGCCCATCATTCATATCCCCTACTGGTTTTCTTACCGTTGGGGATTTGGTGATGAAGAATGATATGACCGCTGCGGTGGTGGCCCGAAACCTTGTCACTCCCAAAGATAATAGACTGCTTTCCAAACGGTCTGATGAGTTGGCTGTTAAGGATTCTCTGGCTCTCAGTGTGCAGTGTGTAGGTTCTGTGTCTTATATGGCCCAACGTCTATTTGCTCGAACCCGTCAAGTTGAATCATTGGCGGCTGAAGTGATGAGTCTCAAATAGGAGATTAGAGGGCTCAAGCATGAGAATAAACAGTTGCACACAACTATGCTACAAACATGAAGAAGAAGATTGACCAGATGCAAGAATCTGATGGTCAGATTTTACTTGATCATCAGAGGTTTGTGGGTTTGTTCCAACAACATTTGTTTTCGTCTTCTGGGGCTGTACTGCGTAGTGAAGCTCCAAATGATCAACCTCCGATACCTCCTCCTTTTGTGGCTCCGCCGACTGCTAAGGCTCCGCCGACTACTGAGATTTCTCCTAAGCAGCCTTTGTGAAGGCTTTCTCTTGTATTTTTCTGCCTCTTGTTCATTTTCCATGAATTTTAATGTAAAAGTACCTTGCATATCTGTCAATGTTTCAAAATAAACCCACACCAAAAATAATTAAACAAGCAACAAATAAAAATGACAATCATGACAAAATAAAAATGTAGAAAAGGGTAGGTTTTTAGGAATGCAAAACTAATCGTTGAGAAATTCAAAGATCTTCCTTATTTGAATACATGGGTTGCCTCCCAAGAAGCCTTGCTTTAATGTCTTGCAGCCAGACGAAACTTCCTTCTAAGCTTGGATAGGGCCCATAGCATGGAATTGATCCTTGAATGGAAGGTGATACTTGACGTGATATGGCAATGGTTTAAATTCTAGTGTAGGTGCCCGAATCATCAAAATCAACAAGTTAATATAAAATAAAATGGAAATTGGAAAAAAATGGCTTACTTGCTTGCTCCGACACAAACTCAATTACGAACACCACATCTTTGAAGGTTGCAGAGATATATGACTTGGCCAGATTTGGTGTTTTGAGAGTTATGACTTGTCCCGTGTCATAAAATCCAACCTCTTTGGGATTTTTCATCTCAAGTGTATCTTCTTTGATGAATTCTAGACATTCCCCCATCCACTTCTTGCTCTTGATTCTTTGGAAAGGTTTTGAAGATGCCTTTCTCACCCTCTTCTTCCTTGGATTGCTTGATCCTGCAAGGAATAAGGATATTTGGTGAAACGAGGTCAAGACGAATTGAATTTAGGCTTACCTTGGTTGTAGTGAACGGCATAGAGGGCATATGGGGCTGCGGCAAGGGTGGTTCTTCCCTCGCCGTGGCCTTGTTATTCTCCTCTTATTTGAGCATCAGCTGTTCATCCATGTTTTGGCTTGGTTTAGATGTCTTGGGTTCACCTTCAACCTCCATAGCACTTCCCAAAGTAATAGCATCATGGATTTCATAATCTTTCTTCAAATTTTCAATAGTTGAGTTGGAGAGTTCACTTTGCTCTTGAATTTGTGCCGTGAACTCCATAATCTCTCCAAGTTGATTTTTCAATTTGCTCATCTCCTTAGCTTGATTGAGCATTGTTTCATTTTGATTTTGCTGCCCCTGCACCAAAGAGGTTAGTAATTGAAAAATTTGATCACTATCCGTGGACATACTTGAATTTGATTGGAATTGTTGTAGGGGAAGCTGTGGTGGCTGCATAGGTGTTAAATAAAACTCATCAGATTGCTGCTAATATCCATCTTGTTGAGCCTCCTTGGTTTGATTTTGTGAGCCCTGCCCCAAAGAATTTATTTCATCAAAAATTCGATCATAATCTATTGACGAACCTGAGTTTGATTGAACATATTGTATATGAGGTTGTGATGGCTGCATAGGTCTTGAATGGAACTTCTCTTCTTGCTGCCAATATCCATCTTGTTGGAATTGTTGAGGTTCTATGTAATCTGAATAATTCTCTTCAATTCGAATTGTAAGCGTTGGAAAACATGTTGTCCCATGATTGGCTATGGCCTTGATAACCCCAAGCATCTTCATTCGCAGTGAATTGAGAATATTGCTGAGTTGGATATCCTTGCCCATAGGACACACCACATATAGGGACACTTTGCATTGTGGTCATTTCGGCATATTGTGACAATTGAGAAGTAAGTTCCGCCAATTGAGCTTGAATGGTAGCAAAATCCATGTCTTACTTCTTTAGTACCTGAAATCAAGGAAACAAAACTAAATCAAATATCAAAAGTAAAAAAAAAAAAAAAAAAAAAAAAAAAAACACAAAAGACACGAAAATAAACAAAAAGAAATAACAAGGGATTAGCAAAGTTGCTAATCCCCAGTAACGGCACCAAAAACTTATGCGAAAATTAACTTAACACACAAATTTAATCCTCTTTTGACAATTGTAGTATAAGTATAAGTAGGGATCGTTCTGAACCCGAGATTAGGAGGGCTTGCTAATAACCTCTAATCTAACTCAAAAACATAAAACTAAATTTAAAAACACTTAACATGACTCACAAGACTCAAAGCAAACTTAAAATACTCAAAACAGCTTAAAACAACTAAATAAACTTAAGGGAGACTTTGGATGCGGTCCCTAGTTATGAATAATCTTTGATTGAAACTTTGTTGGTTTTCAATTTTTTATCCAAGTCCCTAAAATTAATTGATAATTTATTTCTATGTACGTTACTATATTTTTTAAATTAAAAATTAAAATTTATAGTTGTTTATAGTAATGAGATTTTAAATAAAAAACATAATTTGTGGGATTAAAAATATTAAAATATAAATATACTATTGTGTGTGTGTGTGTAAACATGGGTACATTCATAAAAAATAACCAAAAAATTATTGTATCAAAACATGGGTACATTCTTCAAAATGGGTACATTTAGCAAAAATAAAAATGGGTACAAATAAATAAAAAAATATGGGTACAATACAAATAAAACTTTAAAAAATATGGGCACAAAAAGAAATTAATATATGGGTACAAATTAAAATTGAAAGGAAAATTGGTACAAATTAAAAAAGGGTTGCAAATTAAAAATGGGTACAAACTAAAAATAAAAATATATGATAAAAAATTTAGCCATAAATATAAATATACTAATTGTAACATTTTTAATATTAAATGAATATATTTAGAAATAAAAAATATTTTATTATTGAAATAATTAATGATATTATTAATACAAAGGACCTTGATTAAAAATTGAAAAGTAATAAGGTTTTAATCAATAGAGTAGTAAAAATAAGGATGAAAACCTAATTACTCCTAAACTTAAACTAGACAATAGGAATGACTTTGGACGAAAATTGATTTTTACTTGAATCAAAACATTTAAAAACACAAATTAAAACAGATTCTAACTAATTAGACACACTAAAGTAAAGGGGGATTCGGTTTTGGATAAAGTTGAAACAAACAAACAAGTATGAAAAACTAGACAAAGTGTAAAACAAAATTGAGAAATAAGATGATGGATGGGATAGCTAGAGACTTTTTCTCCACACATGGCATGTATGCAAATAACTTGATTTCCAGTTACTACTTCATTGAATTACGAATGACAATGATCCAAATTAACCGTGACATCACTAGTTAACTCTTAGATTTTCCTTGTTTTATTGGATTGGATGGCATCATTCGACAACCCAAAACATTATTCTAAAGTTCCCTACATGACATCATAATAGAGATACAATCAAAGATCATTACGTTTAATGAAAATCATAAGCATTGACAAAGCACTTGCAACTATGACATCATGTCACTCATGCTAGGAATTGAACTTAACGCGATCGTTTATAAGCGACCTTCACTACATGTGAATATAAGTTTGTAACGATTATGTGAAACTTCTTTATGTTCTAGCAACGAATTTATGCATGCCAATTAAGTGTCGACCCTTAATTAACAAATACAAATAAGTTATCAATCAAATAGTTAAGCCAATTGCATTCACAATTTAAGAATTCATAACTGGAATTTATCAAATTATATTGCACACATAATCATGGCTTTGAAATCACCCCTAACCAAGAGGGGTTTAGCCACTCATATTTACAACAAAACGAAAGAAAATGAATTTAAACATTAGAAACAAAAGAAAGAAAACACCTAAACGCTCCAACGATCCAAGTTAGACAGCAAGCACGTCCAAGCACTTTCCTTCCCTTCCTTTGCTACGGCACAAGGTGTTGGTGAGTGTTTAAAGGTTTGTTTGTATGGAGGAATGGCTGAATGTGTTTAGGTTGGATGGAGGTCACGACAAAGAAAGGGAAATGAAGGTGTATGGAATTGTGTTTTTGTTGTGGGAATGTGTAGAATGGTTAAGAAGAAAAGACTCCGCCTTGCGGCAGAATGTGTCTTCCTCCCTTCTCCTTAAACTGTCCCCTTGAATGTGTCTTTGGATGGATATATTTATAGGCTAGGGAGAGGATGTAGTGGTAGGTGAATGTGTTGGGTGGTTGAAATGAGTGGATGTGTTGGGTGAAATGAGTGGATGTAGTGGTAGGTGAATGTGTTGGGTGGTTGTAATGAGTGGATGTGTTGGGTGAAATGAGTGGATGTAGTTGTAGGTGAATGGATGTGTTGGGTGAAATAAGTGTGCTAAAATGGTTATTTATAGGGAAATAATGATGCACAAACTTCAAATTTCGTCCATTCCTTTTGCTCCAAGCATATGTTATCCATTCCATGCCCAAAAATGCTCCAAAATGCAATTCTTTGCCACATTAACCCTTTGGACCTACAAACACACGAAAATAGCTTAAAATACTAAAATAACTATGAACTAACAACATAAATGCCAAGAAACAAGCTAACTAAGTCGCATAGATATGCTCCTATCAGTGCCGACCTTAGCTTCGTCTAGGGTTGGTTACCCGCTCTTCCCTTCCTTTCCTTGTCTTCTCTTTCTCCTTTCAGCAGTGGTTTCCCCATGCTCTCTGTTTCATTTTTCCTTTTTCTTCTTCTCTTGCTGACATCTCTCCTCTTTGGTCATCCTTGCTCCAATCTGCACTTTTGTTCTTTTGAGATGGTGTGTAGAGCTTCGGTGATTGCACAGGCTCGAGTGTTCCTTACACTACCACCTTCTCTTGGTCTGCCTTTGATGGCTGTGTTGCTCGTAGCTTTGCACGGGTTTCTTTCCTCAGGTAGCCAAAATTCATTTTCTGGTTGCTTGATTTCTTCATTGGTGGCTGCGTCCCAGGTGATGCTTGAGGTTGGATGCGATGATCGACGAGTCGGCGTATGGTCGGAGACGTGGATTTGGGCGACTCTTGATCGGATGTTGCGGCGGGGGTTACTACTGCATTCTTGGGTTTCTTTTTTGTTTTGGGCCCACGCTGTTGGTTGGGCTTTGCTTTGGTTTGTTGGCTGGTCCATTTTGCTTGTATATGTACTTTGGTCTGGACCTTTGTTTGTTTAGTATGTAAGTTTGTGTGCTTCTTGTATCTTTGTTGGCCTTGTAGTTTGGCTTTGCCCTGAAATAATATCCAGTTTTCCAAACAAAAAAAAAGGGGGAAGGATCGGATTCTAACCTGTTTTAGGGGGGAGAATGGACTCGGTAACCCACCAACTTGACCCGCCTATATCTCCTCCGTCCAAGCTCCGTTTTGGGTGATCTTGGTGTCCATAGAAAGCTCTAGACGAGCCCTTCATCTCTGTAGTGTTAGATTTCCCATTTTCGTTTCCATCTTTGCAATTCGAAGCCACAAAGCCCACGACTTTTCCGACGGTTTTATCATTTTTCCAGTGATTCCGCCAACCATTTCCTTTGACTGAGGTATGAAACTTCATCTACTCTTTATAATATTCAAGTTGGTATGCTTAGTTTGTGCTTTCGTATTCATTTTAGAGTTGGGTGTTTAGAACCTTAGCAATCCGGTTTTCTCCGGTGAATTTGGACGGTTTTCGGTTAGAATTTATCATTAGCTTAGTTATGAAAAGTGTTTCCCTTGTTGAGCTCTAGCCATGTAAATTTGAGCTCATTTAGTTAATGTTGAAAATTTGGGGTTTCTAAACTCTCCACCTTGGCTACCACCACGTGTGGCGGTGTGTGGAACCGTCCACGAGTGTTGTCTAAGTACCAAATACCTTCTAGTGACCCTGTGAACCTATGTCTAGCTCGGTTTCCCGAAATTCAATTGTTTGGTGTGGTGATCAAATTGGACCACCACTTGTTTGTGTGATTGACGACAATCCGACCGTTGGATCATAATGAAATTTTAGTATGTTATTCTAGAAGCATAATGTGGACTTTGGGAAGTTATGAATCAGCAATCCAATGTGCAAATCTTCAAGATCAAATTACGTAGAGTTGTGGACCCTATCGTTGACCGAGAGTTGACTTGTGGTTAACATGTCTCGAAACGTTCTAAATAATAAAATTAGTACTACGGGACTAATTGAAGTCTAGTGGGCCTATATTGGTTAGATATTGACTTGAATATATGATATATGATTATTATCTTAATTTCTTATATTGGTATCATTTGTGAATATGAATTGGTCTTATAAATATGATTTCTATTGAAATGAGATTTTTATATATTTAGCCATAGACCTATGCTTATTACATATGATTTGACTTGTGTACTGATGATGTTTGTGATATATATATGTGTTTAATTATCTTTTTAATAATGTGAATGATAATTATGATGAATGTTATGACAATTATGGGATCTAATTATTGTTTGATAATTATTTGGATATGATTGCCAACTGAATACCTATTTGAACTTGACATTACTACCTAGCATGTGATAGGGATAAAAGTTAGGAGATGAGTTAGGTACTTTATTAGATTTTTAGTAGAAATAGTAATTAGGGGAATTCCTTTTGCTGTGCTCCATATGACTAGATGTTGGTTGATATGTGGAATCAATAGCGTGTATACGTATAATTGGGTATAATGTGTGATGATGAGACCGCACAATGTAGTAGTGGTACATGGATGGTCCTGCTTGGTATATCTGCGATGGGGGACCATACATATGCTAGGAGTGATCATGCTTGGTATATCCACAATGGGTGATCACTACCTAGAGCTATATGACACAGTCCTGCTTGGTATATCCGTGATGGGGGACTATTAGAAGTGATCATGCTTGGTATATCTGCGATGGGGAACCATACGCATGCTAGGAGTGATTATGCTTGGTATATCCGCGATGGGTGATCACTACCTAGAGCTAGGATGTGGTCTTCCTTAGTATATCTGCGATGGGGGGCCATATGTATTTAGGGGTGATCATGCTTGGTATATTTGCGATGGGTGATTACTGTTTGCACGATGAGATTATGCCTATGGTTCTACTTGGTATATCTGCGATGGGGGACCATAGGCATTCTAGAGGTGATGATGATTAGTTGTACTTGGTACATTTGATAGACGATAAAGAGAGGGATATAGTTCACCCGGTTACACCCAAGAATCTGCCCAAGTTAAGGGCATCTCTTGCCAAGGCCAAGTCTCAATAAAGATTAGGCAAAAGCTTCGAGTGTTATGTATTTTATTCATAAAGGATTAAAAATTGTGATAAATTGATAACAGTACACGTGTTTGACACTATATCATTGTTAACACATACAGTCATACAAGAAAACAGAAATAAACTTACAAGCATCCTCTTCTGGGGTAAATTTATGACCAACAAATTCTTCAAGTCATGCAATATAACCCGCATATCGCGGTAGCATCAATCTGAAAGCATGGCAAGATGGAAATACTAACAGACGACTGCAAGATCACTTTCTCCAAAAATGAATTCACTCAGTTCCAACTTCTTGAAATTTGACACGTTTACCATGCACCTCCAGCATACATGTAAACTCTGCTATCCTCCAAATTACACTTTGACACCAATGTATCCTTGAAAGGCATAAATTAACTTTCTGAGCGATCCCAACTCATCCTCATTCGACACCAATGTATCTTTCCTCCTTTACCATTTTTTACACCTTTTGTTTGTGCTCGTTTGCGCATGGTTCTAGTGTTAGAGTAAACATAAACCAAGAACGAGTTATATGAACTACTATTATCAAAACACAAGTCATTGTTCATTAAACTAACGTATGGAGAAAACCATACTTACAGATGAACCCGAAGAAGCAACCATATTTGAATTCAGCAATAAGACCGCAATGTGCCTTCTCCTCTCTTCAGTAATCAAAGCTCTTAACTAATAATAGGTCTTAGTCCTGATAATAAAGCGTACAAACTGCGAGAGCAGAGATCACTATATATACAACATAATCCTAGCCAAATTCTATAAGGATTTCCCTATTAAAATCCATATAGAAAACTGATTCCAATCCAACAGTGGTTTAGTATCTCTGTTCCTTAAGCATTCCAGAACAATATGGATTACAAATCCATTCCCAATGAGACTTCCTATTAAATCTTGAATTCAAAAACTAAATACGGACTCATACCAATGCTCATATTCTTACATCTAGTTCTTGTCATGCAATGTTCTGCCATATAGAAAACATATTCTTACATAACGTGTATTACCAGTATTACAACGTGAAAAACTTAAAACACATTCAAAATGCGTTCTTAATTTGAGACAGACAGTGTTGCGTTCTCGGTCTTTATATATGTTTCTTCCCAACATGATAGCACATCATGAATGCTCACCGAAAGTGTGTTTCTGCTGCTGCATTGAGTGGACTTCAATTATGTTATTTGCCATTTCAATCCATTGGATTATCACATTGGAATTCATTCAGAGATGACGTAACATTATGATTACCACATGATCATCGCTTAATACATTTTGATTAGCATTAACCTTTAGATAATTAAATTAAAAAAAGGTAAACAATCTAGGGGTGGAAACTTGTTTTCCTTTTTGGAGCCTACGTTGAATGCCTTCCCTACATGGGCTAAATCCTTTTTCCTTGTCTTGCTTGGCCTTTTAAGTACACAAAATAGTTTTACAGACTCCAGCTTTCATAAACAAATTTGGTAGAATAAGTCGCAACAAGGCTACAAGAAAGATTCTGCCATAATATCAAAATCGGATAATATTATACCGACAACATCTGTGATTATGTTTGTTTAAAAAATTTAAACCCTGTCAGCAAAAAATCGAATCGATGGCTAGAATGTCAAGTTACTTAAATACGAATTCATAAGATAAACCTATATGAAAGGTTATGCTTTAGTCATAGATGTCCGTGCTTACTACATTACAAGAAGTAGGATGCTTTTTCTTTCAGTTTTCAAAAAGGTTTGTTATACAATACACATATTACAGCCCAAAGGTTTTCTGAAAGACCCTTATTCTCGTTATAGATATAAACAAAGTACGTGAGAGTTGCTACATAAAAATGCAAATGTTTTCCCACAATCTTCATCCATCTAAATCACTTATTACCATCCCGACACCGAAGAATTCTCGAGCAACCGCGGTTATAAGGGTTCGCGGGTTGGCGTGGACCTTCGGCGGTAGCATTACAACCTCGATGTGGCCCGCCTGGTCTTCTGCATGGGTCGAGGACTCCGGGGTCACCTTTGACTTCGGAGTTTAGCACCACCATGCTAACAAGGAGCAAGTAGAGGATGAATGATTTCATGTTTGAAATGCCCATGAGTATTATTCGTAAATGTATCTCTAATAGTTTGTATTTGTGTTCACTATTGGCAGAAGACTGTCAATTTATATCAATTTTCGCCATGGTTGAGTTAGAAACAATGGGTTTTAATGGATATTTGTGTTTGTTTTTATGGTTTTATTTGTTGTTGATCTTGAGAGGTATATGCAGCAGTTACATAACACACTGCTATATAAAGGCCATTGGTTACACATCAATGGTTGAGCATTTATCTCTGTGTCAACGATATGGTGGAAGCATGTAATACACGTCAATTACACGTAAAATCTCAATTCCGAACAAAAAAAATCTCAATTAAAGGAGGATTACAATATTGAGAAATATTTTTTTATAACTACTAATGACTTGTTAGGAAGTGCTTTTAAAATGACAAAGTGCTTTTAGAGAAAATGTTTTTAGTTTGTTACAGGAAGCACTTCAAATGTTTTTCAAGGATTCACTTTCATTTTTACAAAAAATTGGTTCCAAAAACATTTTCACCAAAAACACTTTCAGCCATTTTAAAAGCACTTCCAAACAAACCCTAAATTTATAGTAGGCTTTTCCGAACCAAACAAAGTCAAGTGTGATATCGTTCTAGAATACTGTAATTGATATCAAAACTAGATTTTTTGAGTGCCAATAACAAGTATCGAACAGGAATTGAGGTAGAAATTACAATAGGCTATAATTATTAAATAAATAATAATAAAAAACACAGTCATGATTAAATAAAGATGTGTAGGATTAAAAAAAGGGAACTTTAACGAAAAGCTCCCGGTATTGTTCACTTTAACGAAAAACCATATTTTTACACTAAAAAGTCAATCCTGGTACTATTCACTTTACCCTTTATTTTGTCCTTATCATTAAAACTCAAAGTTTTCAAGCCTTTTTCATTAGTTTTCCTTTAAAAAAATGTATTTTATTATTTCTCTATTGAAAATTGGGTCAATTCCTGATATTGTCATAATACGTGTCTCCTTCTTCATGTTCAACAAATGAAGGGACTACTACGGTGTTATACCCACCTCTAATTTAAATTGTATTTTCACTAAGTTTGAGATTATCTTGCTTTTAAAATTGTTTTGGTCTTCAAGGGTGGGCCTAATCTGACACGCCCCGATCCTGATATTCCACGAACACCAGGATAGGCATGTGCTGGCCGACACCTGAAGGTGACGACAGCCATTTATTGAATGCAAATGCTGAGAATAAGGAATAAATAAGACTTATAAATATGAATGAATAATGAATATGCATTTAAGGAACGTGTTTAGAGCATACGACTAACGAGAACACTGAAAGAAATAATATAAAATTGAATGAAACAAAGGATGGATCCTATACTGAGAGGACTCGAAGACACCGATACGGAAGTGCCTGGATGCCAGGATTGTATGCCTCGATTCTAAGTCTTGAAGGGAGCGCAAAACAAACATGAGTGGACCAAGTTGATATATATACATAATAAAACAGTTATCAACATACTAACCCCTAGAGTTTATGAAAACACATATATAATGATAAACATAGGTTTTCTGAAACCTAGCATGCCGTGCAATGTCTTAAATCATAACTTGTATATAATAATCACTAGTGAATTGTCCGATAACCCCCAGGCCCCCTACCGGCTCCCCGTTTCTGAGCAGACAATCAGAGGAAAATACACTTCAGGCCCCATGCCAGCTACCCGTCCATGTGCTAAATAGCCAGAGGAAACACACTCTAGGCCCTATGCCAACACCAAACCGTCGCCCGGGATGGACCCTTGAACATATATATATTGAAAAGCAACTTCATTGTATAAAGGCATCCATCATCTATACTATAAAGAGATGTTTGAAACATGTTCTAAATATAATATCGTCATCCATCAGATATTCTATAAGAACACGAGTTAGAGGAAAAATAGTAATAATTCAAAATAGCCTTAGTAAGCATGTTATCTCACAAAACGTTTCATAGAACATAATCATTAAATCATGCTTTTCATGTATGCATTTCTATATTCAAAACATGCATTTTTAGACGGGGTCCACTCATAGATACTTAGCTGCCGAAGAACCATGCAAACTAGAAACCACGAAAACGTCACAAATATTGCACCTAAGCACATAAATTGTCCAATTCATAAAACTCTACTATAACAATTGAATTTGGAAAAACAGACGTCGGAAACGGGTTTTGGACGTCGAATTACCCTAAGAAGGGTCCCGGTTAAATTTCGTAAACGTCAATAGAATATTCCTAGAACATTCCTTGACGGAATATTCCCTCATAAAGGGTTTGGACACGTTAGGGTTAAAGGTAATGGGGTTTGAAGGATTGGTTTAGGATGCACGGGCTTAAGGCTGTAAAGGAAAATGGCCTAAAGGCCTTTTGGGTTTTTAAAAAGAAATGAGTTTAAGAGAAAATGGGTTAGGCTTTAAAATAAATGGGTTGGGGTTTTAAGGAGGACAGGGCGAAGACCCTGATTTAAAATGGCCCAAGGGCCTTTTACATTAAAACAATAAATAAAATAAATAATAAAAACTGAAATGGGTTTTGGGTTGAGCTCGGCAGGAAAGGCCCAAAGGCTTTGGGATTTCTGGGTTGCCGGATTCAAAGGAAGGAGAAGGCCTGATTTCGGCCGGAAAGCTACACCAAATTTAAACAGCCATAACTTTGTCAATACTCAACGAAATCGAGTGATTCAAAAAGGAGAGTTGTGGTACATAGGGAGACGAAGAGATTGACACCTTGCACGCTGGCCAACTCGTGGTGGTTTGGCCAAAAATTGCCTCGAAATCACCTGTCCGAGCTCGTGTATGGGGCTTCATGGTTCGACTTCCAAGATGCCAAGACTATGGTTGAGTTTGTAGCGACGAGATAAAGACGATGGTGATGTCGAAATTGTGATTTGATAATGATTTTAGGATATAGGTTATAGGTGTGGCACAGTGATGGAGAAGAAGAGAGAGAGAAAGTGAAGGAGAGAACGATGAAGCTTAGAGGATGAAGATGATGGTGAAGTCCTCGTGATGGTTGTGTGTGTATATGTATGGGTGTGTGTGTGCTCTTGTCGGAGAGAAAAGCACCGAGAGGGAGAGAGATAGAAATGAAACAGAGAGGGAACTTGGGGAGAATGAGAGTAGGGAGAGAGAGTGAGAAGACTGCCACGTGGCAGCTAAGGAGAGGGGACCAGGGAAAAAATTTCAAGGGTGGGCCCCTTGGGCACACCATTTAAAACCAAAACAATTTTAGAAGTAAGATAATCTCAAACTTAATGAAAATACAATTTAAATTAGGGGTGGTTGTAACATACGGTGGCATCTGATGCCAACATAACAAAGACATGTGTAAATTGTTTTAATCTAAATGTCTTTGTTTTACTGGCTGAGGACGTTACGTGACCGTGATATATAAGCTGTTGTCCAATGGATTGTGTGGCAAATGTGAAGAAAATCAAGAAAATAGGTAGACTTAATCATGTGAAGAAAATCAAGAAAATACTTAGACTTAATCATAGGATAATTTTTATTTTATCAAATCAAATGTTACATTTAGATTGAAATGCCCATGAGTATTATTCGTAAATGAATCTCTAATAGTTTGTATTTGTGTTCACTATTGGCAAAAGACTGTCAATTTATATCAATTTTCGCCATGGTTGAGTTAGAAACAATGGGTTTTGAATGGATATTTGTGTTTGTTTTCATGGTTTTATTTGTTGTTGATCTTGAGAGGTATATGCAGCAGTTACATAACACACTGCTATATAAAGGCCATTGGTTACACGTCAATGGTTGAGCATTTATCTCTGTGTCAACGATATGGTGGAAGCATACTATACACGTCAATTACACGTAAAATCTCAATTCTGAACAAAAAAAAATCTCAATTAAAGGACGGTTACAATATTGAAAAATATTTTTTTATAACTATTAATGACTTGTTAGGAAGGGCTTTTAAAATGACAAAGTGCTTTTAGAGAAAATGTTTTTTAGTTTTTTATAGAAAGCACTTCAAGTGTTTTTTCAAGGATTCACTTTCATTTTTACAAAAAATTGGTTCCAAAAACATTTTCACCAAAAACACTTTCAGCTATTTTAAAAGCACTTCCAAAAAAACCCTAAATTTATAGTAGGATTTTCCGAACCAAACAAAGTCAAGTGTGATATCATTCTAGAATACTGTAATTGAAATCGAAAAAGTATAAAAGGAAAGGAAATTATTGTTAGCACTCCAAGCATCGAGAAGGAATTGTGGTAGAAATTACAATAGGCTATAATTATTAAATAAATAAAAATAAAAAACACAATCATGATTAAATAAAGGTGTGTAGGATTAAAAAAATGTATTTTATTGTTTCTCTATTGAAAATTGGGTCAATTCCTGATATCGTCATAATAAGTGTCTCCTTCTTCATGTTCAACAAACGAATGGACTACTACAGTCTTACACCCACCCCTAATTTAAATTGTATTTTCACTAAGTTTGAGATTATCTTGCTTTTAAAATTGTTTTGGTCTTCAAGAGTTGGCCTAATTTGACACGCCCCGATCCTGATATTCCATGAACACCAGGATAGGCACGTGCTGGCCAACACCCGAGGGTGACGACAACCATTTATTGAATGCAAATGTTGAGAATAAGGAATAAATAAGACTTACAAATATAAATGAATAATAAATATGCATTTAAGGAACGTGTTCAGATCATACGACTAACGAGAACACTGAAAGAAATAAAATAAAATTGAATGAAACAAAGGATGAATCCTACATCGAGAGGACTCGAAGATATCGATACGGAAGTGCCTGGATGCCAGGATTGTATGCCTTATATCTAAGTCCTGAAGGGGGAGCAAAACAAACATTAGTGGACCAAGTTGATATGTATAATAAGATAGTTATCAACATACTAACCCCCATGTTTTATGAAAACACATATATAATGATAAACATAGGTTTTCTGAAACCTAGCATGCTGTGCAATGTCTTAAATCATAACTTGTATATAATAATCACTAGTGAATTGTCCGATAAGCCTCAGGCCCCCAGCCGGCTCCCCGTCTCTGAGCAGACAGTCAGAGGAAAATACACTTCAGGCCCCATGCCAGCTCCCCGTCCCTATGCTAAATAGCCAGAGGAAACACACTCCAGGCCCTATGCCAACACCAAACCGTCGCCTAGGACAGACCAGAATCTATCCCTACGTCCCGTAGCGGAAGGGACCACTAGGTAAGTACAAAAAAATTGAACATATATATATTGAAAAACAACTTCATAGTATAAAGACATCCATCATCTATACTATAAAGAGGTGTTCGAAACATGTTCTAAATATCATATCGTCATCCATCAGATATTCTATAAGAACACGGGTTATAGGAAAAATAGTAATAATTCAAAATAGCCTCAGTAAGCATGTTATCTCACAAAACGTTTCATAGAACATAATCATTAAATCATGCTTTTCATGTATGCATTTATATATTCAAGACATGCATTTTTAGAAGGGGTCCACTCACAGATACTTAGCCGGCGAAGAGCCACGTAAACTAACAACCACGAAAACATCACAAATATTGCCCCTAAGCACATAAATGGTCCAATTAATCAAACTCTATTAAAACAATTGAATTTGGGAAAACGGACGTCGGAAACGGGTTCAAGACATCGAATTACCCTAAGAAGGGCCCCAGTTAAATTTTGTAAACGTTAATAGAATATTCCTAGAATATTCCCTGACAGAATATTCCCAAATGAAATATTTCCTAGTGGAATATTCCCCCATAAAGGGTTTGGACACGTTAGGGTTAAAGGTAATGGGGTTTAAAGGATTGGTTTAGGATGCACGGGCCTAAGGCTCTAAATAAAAATGGCCTAAAGGCCTTTTGGGTTTTTAAAAAGAAATGAGTTTAAGAGAAAATGGGTTAGGCTTTAAAATAAATGGGTTGGGGTTTTAAGGAGGACGGACCGGAGGCCCTGATTTAAAATGGCACAAGGGCCTTTTACATTAAAACAATAAATAAAATAAAGAATAAAAACTTATATGGGTTTTGGGTTGGACTGGGCAGGAAAGGCCCAAAGGCCTTGGGATTTCTCGGTTGCCGGATTCAAAGGAAGGAGAAGGCCTGATTTTGGTCGGAAAGCAACACCAAATTTAAACGGCCATAACTTTGTCAATACTCAATGAAATCAAGTGATGCAAAAACGAAAATCATAGTTCTCGAAGAGATGAAGAGAATAGTACCTCACAAAACATCTAACTCGTTGTGATTGAACCGGAAAATGTCTCGAAAAATCGGAGGTCGCCGGAAAATAGGTAAGATTCAAATGAGTATAACTTCTTCAATACTCAACGAAATTCGGTGAAACACAAAGGAAAGTTGTAGTACTTAGTGTGATGAAGAGATTGATATCTTGCATGCCAGCCAACTCACCATGGTTTGGCCGGAAATTGCCTTGAAAGCAGTGGTTTGCATCGGAGCTCGTGTACGGGCTTCATGGTTCGACTTCCAAGATGCCAAGACTATGGTTGAGTTCATAGTGACAAGATAAAGACAATGGTGATGTCGAAATTGTGATTTGATGATGATTTTAGGATATGGGTTTTAGGTGTGGCACGGTGAAGGAGAAGAAGAGAGAGAGAGAAAGTGAGGGAGAGAAAGATGAAGCTTAGAGGATGAAGATGATGGTGAAGTCCTCATGATGACTGTGTGTATATATGTATGGGTGTGTGTGCACTCTTGTTGGAGAGAAAAACACCGAGAGGAAGAGAGATAGAAATGAAACAGAGAGGGAACTCGGGAAGAATGAGAGCAGAGAGAGAATGTGTGAGAAGATTGTCACGTGGCAGCTAAGGAGAAGGGACTGAGGGCAAAATTTCAAGGGTGGGCCCTTTGGGCACACCATTTAAGACCAAAAAAATTTTAAAAGCAAGATACTCTCAAACATAGTGAAAATACAATTTAAATTAGGGGTGAGTGTAACAATCTACCTCCTTAAAAGAATTTCATCCTCGAAATTTAAAATCACTTACAAAACTAAAATACTCAAAAATAGGAAGATGAATATATATAAATATGTATGTAACGAAGAAATCAAGTTAGAGCGGTTGAACAAAAGGGAAAATGTCATCCTGTCATGATCAGGTTGCAATGATTCTATCTTTCGTGCGTGCAGGCTCATACTTTCTTTCCCAGTCAATGTACAAGTAGGAAACATACTTTATAAAAATATAAAGTCGAAAACACAAATTGATGTAAGGTCAAAAATTGGTACGTAAAATACGATAATGTTAAAATAGGTATATACAAACATATAGGTTGAAAATTTGTGCTGAACTTAAAACTGAAAACAGAAATACTTTCCCCAAAACATTTTTTAATGTCGGAACAAAATATTGTTTAGAAAAGTAAGTTAAAATACTCATACTAAAACCAAAACTGAAAATGATAGTAGGTCTCGCCTAAGCATACGAAACGTCACACACTTCGAGAACATGAGTCTTTGGTTAAAGTCCCAAGAATAACAATATCGTGACAGCTACCGTAAACGAATCTTCTTGCCCACTTGCTTAACGAACCCAACGAATAAGTTTTTGATATCACTGTCGACCGCTCGTGATATCGATCACACATTTGTTGTCTCGGTAAACAAGCAGTAATTTCTTAAGGGTGCACAATTTCACACGTCATAAATTTGATCCTCCAAATACAAGCTCACACAACTCCTCTATCAACCAGTGTTGCTTGTAGAAAACTCTCGTACCATGTCACAAAAAGTGCCATACTCAAACCGAACAAAATAGAAACTATCGTCGTAAAACTCTATCCAGCACTAAGCATACAATCCTGCACAGTTCTTCCAAATATGACCAACTACTCCAAAGTTTTTCCAACAAAGAACCCATTTGAAATTGTATCTTGGGATTCAATAGAATTGACTACCATGTTAATAGCAAACCTAAAACCTCGAGCCAAGCAAGCAGAAAACCTGAAGTCGTCTTCCTCAACAAGCAGTATCTCTTGGGAACTGTTGTAGTGCTCAAGCCACCTCTCCATTTTGCTTAGTTGCAGATTTCTAGTCAAACAAGGCCAAAGTTGGTGGAAAGAAGAACGACTCGCAAATGGTCAACCTAAAAACAAAAGAGAGTACACACCTTTCGAGAGAATTGTAAAGATTATCCAATTCTCGCCTCGACCGTGTTGTAGTGCCATCCCAGAATGCACCAAACAGATCTACTAGAAGTGTTTCGACAACCACGTACTCACAAACAAAATAGTCTTGGAGTGAAGTAGTGAAAATACGTGTTGAGACGACCACATAACGTTGGAAAAAAACCGATGTGATGCCTATGAATTATAGTAAGATGGTGATACAATTCGCTGACCTTCTGTACTAAAACTTTCAACCAACTCGTACTAAAAGACCGCTTAAATCTCATGCCTACGTGCTCTCGAACCGAAGGATCCTAGTGAGAGGTAGTGGAAAGTTACGTTGAGGCGAACACATCACATCATCGAAAAGGTCTACCAGAGTAAGATATGATGGTTATGAATTGTAGCAAGATAAGGAGTGGTGACAATTCAATTTAGTGTGAAGATAGTGATGCAATCAGCTGATCACTTACACTACCATTTTCACCAATCTCTTACCAAAAGATGGCTTAACTTCACACCCATATGGAATTCTTTTTGGAATTCTTTTATGTTCATGTCTGAATCGATGAGAATTGGGCGCACACTTCCACCGAATCGATCGATTGTGAATTCCTCACTGATTAAGCGAGAAACCATGTCGAAGATGCTAAAAGAACACTAAAAAATTTGAGGGTCAAAATAAGTCCATTAAATCTAGGGTACAAGCTATCTAGTTGAGTAAGAAATCATGCCGAGAACAAACCATTTTTTTTTTGGTATGGCGTTCCGACATGATCCAGTTTTACATTGAGAATCAAACAAGCGAAGGAAGGTGAAAATGCAGAATAGAAATCACTGTTTATGATTATTTGGCTAATCATCACAATAAGGTTGACGGGTTTCTTAGCCAAAAGGGAAATAGGTCTAAGCTCAAAGAATAGTTAAAAAAACTGCTTATAAGATTTGACGAGGCCAAAGACATTTTCAAATTCACAATACTTTGTGAGAGCTGTTTCAAAGTTTAAAAATTAAACATAGAACCTCTGAAACAACAAAATGACAAAGAAGAAAGATACAAAACAACATGTGTATGCATGCAGTGACACGATTGGCTACCTTAAAGTGATGCCTTTAAGGAAACCAAAGTTCAATGAGTCTAGAGAAGTTCAAAGTAAAGCTCGATCTTCGTACAATGATGAATATGGTAGAACCTCAAGCCATTACACTGAAAATTACAAGGCTGAACAGTTAACGAAAAAAAGCACTAATCAGTTGGGCTGTTTCAAAGTTCGTGGACAAGGTGCTGGGGTATTACCACCGAGTATTAGACGTAGGTGAAGTTCAAGGAGTCTGTTTATCCAAACAAGATTGGATCTTCATCATCCAAGTCCAACTACCACAAATATTGCTCCTAAGCATGTAAACGTCAATAGAATATTCTTAGAATATTCCCTGACGGAATATTCCCTAGTGGAATATTCCTCATAAAGGGTTTGGACAGGTTAGGGTTAAGGGTAATGGGGTTTAAAGGGTAGGCTTAGGATGCACAGGCCTAAGGCTGTAAAGGAAAATGGCCTAAAGGCCTTTTGGGTTTTTAAAAAGAAATGGGTTTAAGGGAAAATGGGTTAGGCTTTAAAATAAATGGGTTGGGGTTTTAAGGAGGACGGGGCAAATGCCCTGATTTAAAATGGCCCTAGTGCCTTTTACATTAAAACAATAAATGAAATAAATAATAAAAACTGAAATGGGTTTTGGGTTGGGCTCGGTAGGAAAGGCCCAAAGGCCTTGGGTTTTCTAGGTTGCCGGATTTAAAGGAAGGAGAAGGCCTGATTTCGGCAGGAAAGCTACACCAAATTTAAACGGCCATAACTTTGTCAATACTCAACGAAATCGACTGATTCAAAAAGGAAAGTTGTAGTCCTTAGCGAGACGAAGAGATTGATACCTTGCACGCTGGCCAACTCGCCGTGGTTTGGTTGGAAATTACCTCGAAATCATCGGTCCGAGCTCGTGTACGGGGCTTCATGGTTCGACTTCCAAGATGCCAAGACTATAGTTGAGTTCGTAGTAACGAGATAAAGATGATGGTGATGTCGAAATTGTGATTTGATGAGGATTTTAGGATATGGGTTATAGGTGTGGCACGGTGATGGAGATGAGGAGAGAGAAAATGAGGGAGAGAAAGATGAAGCTTAGAGGATGAAGATGATGGTGAAGTCCTCGTGATGATTGTGTGTATATATGTATGGGTGTGTGTGTGCTCTTGTCGGAGTGAAGAGCACTGAGAGGGAGAGAGATAGAAATGAAACATAAAGGGAACTCAGGGAGAATGAGAGCATAGAGAGAGTGTGAGAAGACTGCCACGTGGCATCTAAGGATCAGCCCTTAAAGAATGATGCAAAGAATTAGGTTTATATTACCTATTTGGTTTTGGTGTCCTATGTCGGTTTGGATTTTGACTTCTTAGTTGGTTTCCTTGGTGGAGAGATTTTGTTAATTATCTATTTGATTAGGATTTAGATTTACTTCCTATTAGGAATATTATTGTAATCTAAGACATATGCACTATAAATTGGACCTTAGGGTTTGTGTATTTTGATGTGGCTCATTCGTGTGACATTCGGCGGTAGCATTACAACCTCGATGTGGCCCGCCTGGTCTTTTGCATGGGTCGAGGACTCCGGGGTCACCTTTGACTTCGGAGTTTAACACCACCATGCTAACGAGGAGCAAGGAAAGGATGAATGATTTCATGTTTGAAATGCCCATGAGTATTATTCGTAAATGTATCTCTAATAGTTTGTATTTGTGTTCACTATTGGCAGAAGACTGTCAATTTATATCAATTTTCGCCATGGTTGAGTTAGAAACAATGGGTTTTAGTGGATATTTGTGTTTGTTTTTATGGTTTTAATTGTTGTTGATCTTGAGAGGTATATGCAGCAGTTACATAACACACTGCTATATAAAGGCCATTGGTTACACGTCACTGGTTGAGCATTTATCTCTGTGTCAATGATATGGTGGAAGCATACAATACGCGTCAATTACACGTAAAATCTCAATTCCGAACAAAAAAAATCTCAATTAAAGGACGATTACAATATTGAGAAATATTTTTTTACAACTACTAATGACTTGTTTAGGAAGTGCTTTTAAAATGACAAAGTGCCTTTAGAGAAAATGTTTTTTAGTTTGTTACAAGAAGCACTTCAAGTGTTTTTCAAGGATTCACTTTCATTTTTACAAAAAATTGGTTCCAAAAACATTTTCAGCTATTTTAAAAGCATTTCCAAACAAACCCTAAATTTATAGTAGCATTTTCCGAACCAAAGTCAAGTGTGATATCGTTCTAGAATATTGTAATTGAAATCGAAAAAGTATAAAAGGAAAGGAAATTATTGTTAACAATCCAAAAATCTCATTCTACACTTTTCATATTTTTCTTTCTAAATAGAAAGTTTGGAGATCAAAACTAGATTTTTTGAGTGCCAATAACAAGTATCGAAAAGGAATTATGGTAGAAATTACAATAGGCTATAATTATTAAATAAATAATAATAAAAAACACAATCATGATTAAATAAAGATGTGTAGGATTAAAAAAACTGTATTTTATTATTTCTCTATTGAAAATTGGGTCAATTCCTGATATTGTCATAATACGTGTCTCCTTCTTCATGTTCAACAAATGAAGGGACTACTACGGTGTTATACCCACCTCTAATTTAAATTGCATTTTCACTAAGTATGAGATTATCTTGCTTTTAAAATTGTTTTGGTCTTCAAGGGTGGGCCTAATCTGACACGCCCCGATCCTGATATTCCACGAACACCAGGATAGGCACGTGCTGGCCGACACCTGAAGGTGACGACAACCATTTATTGAATGCAAATGCTGAGAATAAGGAATAAATAAGACTTATAAATATGAATGAATAATGAATATGCATTTAAGGAACGTGTTTAGAGCATACGACTAACGAGAACACTGAAAGAAATAATATAAAATTGAATGAAACAAAGGATGGATCCTACACTGAGATGACTCGAAGACACCGATACAAAAGTGCCTGGATGCTAGGATTGTATGCCTCGATTCTAAGTCTTGAAGGGAGCGCAAAACAAACATGAGTAGACCAAGTTGATATATATACATAATAAAACAGTTATCAACATACTAACCCCCAGAGTTTATGAAAACACATATAATGATAAACATAGGTTTTCTGAAACCTAGCATGCCGTGCAATGTCTCAAATCATAACTTGTATAAAATAATCACTAGTGTATTGTCTGATAACCCCCAGGCCCCCTGCCGGCTCCCCGTCTCTGAGCAGACAGTCAGAGGAAAATACACTTCAGGCCCTATGCCAACTCCCCGTTCCTGTGCTAAATAGCCATAGGAAACACACTCCAGGCCCTATCCCAACACCAAACCGTCGCCCAGGATGGACCAGAATCTATCTCTATGTTCCGTAGCGGAAGGGACCACTAGGTAAGTACAAAATCATTGAACATATATATATTGAAAAGCAACTTCATAGTATAAAGACATCCATCATCTATACTATAAAGAGGTGTTCGAAACATGTTCTAAATATTATATCCTCATCCATCAGATATTCTATAGGAACACGGGTTATAGGAAAAATAATAATAATTCAAAATAGCCTCAGTAAGCATGTTATCTCACAAAACGTTTCATAGAACATAATCATTAAATCATGCTTTTCATGTATGCATTTCTATATTCAAAATATGCATTTTTAGAAGGGGTCCACTCACAGATACTTAGCCGCCGAAGAGCCACGTAAACTAGCAACCACAGAAACGTCACAAATATTGCCCCGAAGCACATAAATGGTCCAATTAATAAAACTCTATTATAACATTTGAATTTGGGAAAATGGACATTGGAATTGGGTTCAGGACGTCGAATTATCCTAAGAAGGGTCCCGGTTAAATTTTGTAAACGTCAATAGAATATTTCTAGAATATTCCATGATGGAATATTCCCTAATGAAATATTGCCTAGTTGAATATTCCCCCATAAAGGGTTTGGACACGTTAGGGTTAAAGGTAATGGGGTGTAAAGGAATTGTTCAGGATGAACGGACCTAAGGCTCTAAAAGAAAATTGCCTAAAGGCCTTTTGGGTTTTTAAAAAGAAATGAGTTTAAGAGAAAATCGGTTAGGCTTTAAAATAAATGGGTTGGGGTTTTAAGGAGGATGGCCGAAGGCCCTGATTTAAAATGGCCCAAGGTCCTTTTACATTAAAAGAATAAATAAAATAAATAATAAAAACTGAAATGGGTTTTTGGTTGGGCTCGGCAGGAAAGGCCCAAAGGCCTTGGGATTTTTGGGTTGCCGGATTCAAAGGAAGGAGAAGGCCTGATTTCGGCCTGAAAGCTACACAACCTTTAAACAGTCATAACTTTGTCAATATTCAACGAAATCGAGTGATGCAAAAATGAAAATCATAGTTTTCGAAGAGATGAAGAGAATAATACCTACACCACGACTAACTCACCATGGTTTGACCGAAAATGTCTCGAAAGCCTCGGAGGTCGCCGGAAATTGGGTAAGATTCAAATGAGTATAACTTCTTCAATACTCAACGAAATTGGGTGAAACAAGAAGGAAAGTTGTAGTACTTAGCGAGATGAAGATATTGATACCTTGCATGCCAACCAACCTGCCATGGTTTGGCCGGAAATTGCCTCGAAAGTTTTGGTCTGCGTCGGAGCTTGTGTACGGGGCTTCATGGTTCGACTTCCAAGATGCCAAGGCTATGGTTGAGTTCGTAGTGACAAGATAAAGACAATGGTGATGTCAAAATTGTGATTTGATGACGATTTTAGGATATGGGTTATAGGTGTGGCGCGGTGAAGGAGAAGAAGAAGAAAGAGAGAGAAAGTGAGGGAGAGAAAGATGAAGCTTAGAGGATGAAGATGATGGTGAAGTCCTCGTGATCGCTATGTGTATATATGTATGGGTGTGTGTGTGCGCTCTTGTTGGAGAGAAAAGGACCGAGAGGGAGAGAGATAGAAATGAAACAGAGAGGGAACTCGGGGAGAATGAGAGCAGAGAGAGAAAGTGTGAGAAGACTGCCACGTGGCAGCAAAAGAGAGGGGAACGGGGACAAAATTTGAAGGGTGGGCCCCTTGGGCACACCATTTAAGACCAAAACAATTTTTAAAGCAAGTTACTTTCAACTTAGTGAAAATACAATTTAAATTAGGGGTGAGTGTAACAATCTACCCCTTTAAAAGAATTTCGTCCTCGAAATTTAAAATCACTTGCTAAACTGAAATACTAAAAAATGGGAGGATGAATATATATAAATATGTATGTAACGAAGAAATCAAGTCAGAGCAATGATTCTATCTTTCGTGCCTCCAGGCTCATACTTTCTTTCCCAGTCAATGTACAAGTAGGAAACATACTTTATAAAAATATAAAGTCGAAAACACATATTGACGTAAGGTCAAAAATAGGTACGTAAAATATGATAGTGTTAAAATAGGTATATACAAACATATAGGTTGAAAATTTGTGCTGAACTTAAAACTGAAAATAGAAATACATTCCCCAAAACATTTTTTATGTCGGAACAAAATATTGTATAGAAAAGTAAGTTAAAATACTCATACTAAAACCAAAACTGAAAATGAGAGTGGGTTTCGCCTAAGCATACGAAATATCATGCATTTCGAGAACATGAGTCTTTGGTTAAAGTCCCAAGAATAACAATATCGTGACAGCTACTGTAAACGAATCTTCTTGCCCACTTGCTTAACGAACCCAACGAATAATTTTTTGATACCACAGTCGGCCGCCCGTGATATCGATCACACATTTGTTTTCTTGGTAAACAAGCAGTAATTTCTTAAGGGTGCACAATTTCACACGTCATAAATTTGATCCTCTAAATACAAGCTTGCACAACTCCTCTATCAACCAACGTTGCTTGTAGAAAACTCTCGTACCATGTCGCAAAAAGTGCCATACTCAAACCGAACAAAACTAAAATTATCGTCGTAAAACTCTATCTTGCACCAAGCATACAATCCTCTCCAGTTCTTCCAAATGTGACCAACTACTCCAAAGTTTTGCCAACAAAGAACCCATTTGAAAATTGTACCTTGGGATTCAAGAGAATTGACTACCATGTTAATAGCAAACCCAAAAGCTCAAGCCAAGCAAGCATAAAACTAGAAGTCATCTTCCTCAACAAGTAGTATCTCTTGGGTGCTCAAACCACCTCTCGATTTTGCTTAGTTGTAGATTTCTAGTTGAACAAGGTCAAAGTTGGTGGAAAGAAGAACGACTCGTAAATGGTCAACCTAAAAACAAAAGAGAGTACACACCTTTCGATAGAACTGTAAAGATTATCCAATTCTCGCCTCGACCGTGCTGTAGTGCCATCCCAGAATGCACCAAACAGATCTACTAGAAGTGTTTTGACAACCACGTACTCACAAACAAAAGAGTCTTGGAGTGAAGTAGTGAAAATATGTGTTGAGACGACCACATAACGTTGGAAAAGAACCGATGTGATGCCTATGATTTATTGTAAGATGGTGATACAATCCGCTGACCTTCTGTACTAAAATTTTCAACCAACTCTTACTAAAGACTATTTAAATCTCATGCCCACGTGCTCTCGAACAGAAGGATCCTGGTGAGAGGTAGTGGAAAGTTGTGTTGAGGCAAACACATCACATCATTGAAAAGGTCTACCAAAGTAAGATATGATCGTTATGAATTGTAGCAAGGTAATGAATGGTGACAATTCAATTCAGCGTGAAGATAGTGATGTAATCAGCTGATCACTTACACTACAATCTTCACCAATCTCTTACCAAAAGACGGCTTAGCTTCACACCCACATGGAATTCTTTTTGGTAAGCTTGTGAAAAGGTTATGCTCCTAATGTTCCTGTCTGAATCGATGAGAATTGGGTGCACACTTCTGCGGTTTCGATCGATTGTGAATTCCTCACTGATGAAGCGAGAAACCATGTCGAGGATGCTAGAAGAACACTAAAAAATTTGAGGGTCAAAATAAGTCCATTAAATCTTGAGTACATGATATATAGTTGAGTAAGAAATCATGCCAAGAACAAACCTTTTTTTTTTTTGGTGTGGCGTTCTGGCATGATCCAGTTTTACATTGAGAATCAAACAAGCGAAGGAAGGTGAAAATGAAAAAATAGAAATTATTGTTTATGATTATTTGGCTAATCATCATAATAATAAGGTTGACGGGTTTCTTAGCCAAAAGGGAAACAGGTCTAAGCCCAAAGAATAGTTAAAAAACTGCTTATAAAATTTGATGAGGCCAAAGACATTTCGAAATTCAAAATACTTTGTGAGAGCTGTTTCGAAATTCATAATTTGTAGCGCCAAGATTTTTCCGTTTCCCAAGATTTTGATGTAGAGACGACTCCGTCCGCAAATCCTAGGGAACACATGTTGTAGAGTGGCATTGCCATTTCGGATCTACAACTGATCTTGACCAAACTTCCGCAAACTGAGATTTCTAAAACACGTCGCTTCCAAGTAACACCGACTCTGCCCGTCATTCCCAAGGAATGCACGTCCTAGAGTATCAATCAGATGTTGAAAGTCATCCAACAATTCAAACATGTCACCGATGAGGCACAATCCCGACATGAATTCTTGTATTTCAACAAGAATGTGATAATTCAAACAGACAAAGATTTGCACAACTGCGCCAAAGGGCACCAAATCCGAAAGTCGTGACATCCAAATGATGTCAAAACCGACACACTACTAGAGTAAGAGAAGATCCTAAGTATGCTCTGAACAAACCTGGCTATGATACCAATTTGACATGCCCTGATCCCGATATTCCACGAACACCAGGATAGGCACATGCTGGCCGACACCCAAGGGTGACGACAACCATTTATTGAATGCAAATGCTGAGAATAAGGAATACATAAGACTTATAAATATAAATGAATAATGAATATGCATTTAAGGAACGTGTTCAGAGCGTATGACTAATGAGAACACTGAAAGAAATAATATAAAATTGAATGAAACAAAGGATGGATCCTACACCGAGATGACTCAAAGATACCGATACAGAAATGCTTGGATGCCGGGATTGTATGCCTTGATTCTAAGTTCTGAAGGGGGCGCAAAACAAACATGAGTGGACCAAGTTGATATATATATATATATATAATAAAACAGTTATCAACATACTAAACCCCAAGTTTTGTGAAAATACATATATAATGATAAACATAGGTTTTCTAAAACCTAGCATGTCGTGCAATGTCTCAAATCATAACTTGTATATAATAATCACTAGTGAATTGTCCGATAACCCCCAGGCCCCATGCCGACTACCCATTTCTGAGCAGACAGTAAAAGGAAAATACACTTCAGGCCCCATGCCAGCTCCCCGTCCTTGTGCTAAATAGCTAGAGGAAACACACTCCAGGCCCTATGCCAACACCAAACCATTGCCCGGGACGGACCGGAATCTATACCTACGTCTCGTAGCGGAAGGGCCCACTAGGTAAGTACAAAACCATTGAACATATATATATTGAAAAGCAACTTCATAGTATAAAGTCATCCATCATCTATACTATAAAGAGGTGTTCAAAACATGTTCTAAATATCATATCATCATCCATCAGATATTCTATAAGAACACGGGTTATAGGAAAAATAATAATAATTCAAAATAGCCTCAGTATGCATGTTATCTCACAAAACGTTTCATAGAACATAATCATTAAATCATGCTTTTCATGTATGCATTTCTATATTCAAAACATGCATTTTTAGAAGGGGTCCACTCACAGATACTTAGTTGCCGAAGAGCCACGCAAACTTGCAACCACAGAAACGTCACAAATATTGCCCCTAAGCACATAAGTGGTCAAATTAATAAAATTCTATTATAACAATTGAATTTGGGAAAACGGATGTCGGAAACGGATTCAGGACGTCGAATAACCCTAAGAAGGGTCTCGATTAAATTTCGTAACCGTCAATAGAATATTCCTCGAATATTCCCTGATGGAATATTCCCTAATGAAATATTGCCTAGTGGAATATTCCCCATAAAGGGTTTGGACAAGTTAGGGTTAAGGGTAATGGGGTTTAAAGGGTTGGCTTAGGATGCACGGGCCTAAGGCTGTAAAGGAAAATGGCCTAAAGGCGTTTTGGGTTTTTAAAAAGAAATGGGTTTAAGGAAAAATGGGTTAGGCTTTAAAATAAATGGGTTGGGGTTTTAAGGAGGACGGGCTGAAGGCCCTAATTTAAAATGGCCCAAGGGCCTTTTACATTAAAACAATAAAAAAAATAAATAATAAAAACTGAAATGGGTTTTGAGTTGGGCTTGGTAGGAAAGGCCCAAAGGACTTGGGATTTCTGGGTTGCCGGATTCAAAGGAAGGAGAAGACCTGATTTCGGCCGGAAAGCTACGCCAAATTTAAACGGCCATAACTTTGTCAATACTCAACGAAATTGAGTGATTCAAAAAGGAAAGTTGTAGTACTTAGCGAGATGAAGAGATTGATACCTTGCAAGGTGGCTAACTCGCTGTGGTTTGGCCGTAAATTAGCTCGGAATCAACGGTCTGAGCTCGTGTTTGGTGCTTCATCGTTCGACTTCCAAGATGCCAAGACTATGGTTGAGTTCGTAGTGACGAGATAAAGACGGTGGTGATGTAGAAATTGTGATTTGATGATGATTTTGGGATATGGATTATAGGTGTGGCACGGTGAAGGTGAATAAGAGAGAGAGAAAGTGAGGGAGAGAAAGATGAAGCTTAGAGGATGAAGATGATGGTGAAGTCCTTGTGATGGTTGTGTGCATATATATATGTGTGTGTGTGTGCTCTTGTCAGAGAGAAGAACACCGAGAGGGAGAGATATAGAAATGAAACAGAGAGGTAACTCGGGGAGAATGCGAGCAGAGAAAGAGTGTGTGTGAGTAGACTGCCACGTGGCAGCTAAGGAGAGTGGACCGGGGACAAAATTTCAAGGGTGGGCCCCTTGGGCACACCATTTAAGATCAAAACAATTTTAAAAGTAAGATAATCTCAAATTTAGTGAAAATACAATTTAAATTAGGGGTGGGTGTAACATACGGTGGCATCTGATGCCAACGTACCAAAGACATGTGCATAGTTGTGTTTTATTCTGTATTGGCATGTAAGAGCCTGGCCATTTATTTGGATTATGGAATTTGCCTAGCGTTTTTTTGCTTCAACAGTTTTATTTGCTCTTTACCTTTAAGTTTTATTTGCTATGTACCTTGAGAGGCAACGTAGCAGTTACATGCGGAAAGAAGTGGAAATATGTGGGTTAATTTTCAAGTTTTAATTCAATGGCTGAGTAATTATTGTCACAATAACAGTAAAAATAGTTTCTGGTGCACTTCAGATCTCTATATATGCACTGCATTATATATCACGTTTATTGTATATGTAGAAATTATTGGAAAATGTAAAGATTTTTACAAATTATCCCCTTCGTCACCATTTTGTGGAAAATCGTTAAGTATGAACATGTTAGATACGTGTAACTCGATTGGTGAAATAATCTCTCTCCAAAAAAGCATAGTTTTTACAAAAGGCTATTAAAATTTAAGGGCCCCAAAAAAAATGAGGACGCTGTGCGGTCGCAAACTTCACATATCCTTAGGACCAGCCATTAGAGAGATAAAGATGGGATATGTTAGGTTTTACGGCTCAAAATTAGGATGATGCAAATAATTAGGTTTGTATTACCTATTTGGTTTTGGTGTCCTATTTCGGTTTAGATTTTGACTTCTTAGTTGGTTTCCTTGGTGGAGAGATTTTGTTAATTACCTATTTGATTAGGATTTAGATTTACTTCCTATTAGGAATCTTATTGTAACATGAGACCTATGCACTATAAATAGGACCTTAGGGTTAGTGTATTTTGATGTGGCTCATTCGTGTGACAATTTAGTGAGA
This sequence comes from Malus sylvestris, assembly GCF_916048215.2. Lineage (NCBI taxonomy): Eukaryota > Viridiplantae > Streptophyta > Magnoliopsida > Rosales > Rosaceae > Malus > Malus sylvestris. The sequence continues at coordinate 29,230,114 of NC_062264.1, forward strand.
GTCAATTTGTGAGATTGTGAGTTAAAGAGCAATTTGGGAGAATCTTCTCCATTAGTTTTGGGTTCTCTACTCGTTTGGTTTAGGGTTTGTAATTTATGGGATTTGGGTTGTGAGAGTTTAAATACTCTTTTGTAATCTCCGTTTGTTTAGTGAAATTGCTCGCCATGCTTTGCTCGTGGATTTAGGCTTTATGCCGAACCACGTAAATCTCTTGTGTTAGTTTGAGATTGCTTGTTTTAGCTTTCACCTACGACGTTGATATTGGTACTTTGTTATAATTCGCTTCCGTTTGTGCATAAAAGTACAACAAGATATAGTTCACCCGGTTACACTCAAGAATCTGCCAAAGTAAGGGCATCTCTTGCCAAGGCCAAGTCTCAATAAAGATTTGGCAAAAGCTTCGAGTGGTATATATTTTATTCATAGAGGATTAAAAATTGGGATAAGTTGATAACAATACACGTGTTTGATGAAGCACAAAGCCACTCATTTGATGTAATAGCTTTTGGAATACTTATTGTATTAAACTTTTATATGTTTAATGAAGGGCAAAGCTTATTGTTAATCACTATTTATTGTATCATGTGTTTAAGCAATAAGGGAATCCAAGGAATGTATTTGATCTAAGAGATAAGTGGTTTAAGTAAGTTAGATTAACGAGACCTTTCTCTTATGTTCATTCCTAAAACGTTCCTAGCCATAGGATTGCCAATTGGGCATTGACAATCCGCTAAGGTTAGTATGTGTTATGTCGACTCAAGCGTGAGTATGACTAGTCTCAAGTCATTTAGTGTTGGACACTAAGACAAACACATAGGTGCTCGAAAGAGTAATCGAGTACACTGAACAACGATCAAAATTGAGTTCAAACACACATGTCATGTAAGAACTCAAGATTTGCAATATGCAAAGTAGTCCTTTGACCTGAGGCATCATATATGTCTAATGGTTAGGTCCTTGATCTTTGATTATGTCAAAGGCATTCCATTGGAGTGTCCACGGCATTGTTGTGGTCAAGCTACCTAGTCATGTAGGCATATGAATGCACAACAAGGGATCTCTAACCTTCCATGGTGGAAGGAGAATACTCTAAGATATGAATCGAGAGTCTTTGGCCAAAGCATATGAATATGACTTAGGAAGTTTGTTCCAAATCATATTCAATTGAATCATATAGATAAGTATCACATTGGATAGTAGACATGAAACAAACTATCACTTAAACAATGTGATTAAGAGTATTGTATTAGAGAAGGACCGTATTGCATTGTAGTTGTAACTGGATAGGTTCTCCAACCACTTCTACTTAGCTTGGGTAACCATGATATGCTGCTAGGTGTCACTCATGGTTTGTGGAAGCTCTAAAGATTAGCAAACACTAATTTTAAGGGAGAATTGAAATGTGGTTTCAATTCACAATCGATCGTTAAGAGTAACAATCGCCCACTACCTCGCTAAATGGAACCTAATGGATCGTACACCGAGTAAGGATGTATGTGAAGAAATTAAATGAAATGGATAAGCAATTAAATGGTTTAATTGAAGAATGGTCAAGGTTAATTAATTAGTTAATTAATTATACGAAATGTTCGTATTGGGCTTAAATGTTGGTTTTGGGTTTCGGGGCCCAAAAACGTTTTGGTCCACAAGGCCTATTATGTTTAAGTTGTATGACAACTAAAACAAAATGGGCAAATAGCCCAATAACATTAATATGACCGGCCATTAGGGTGGATGATGCAAACTTGGATTAATTACAAGTTTGCCACTCACTTGTAATGAAGTATAAAAGCAACTTTATAGCTTTATTTTCATTAAGGGTTTTCTTGAAGAAATTGGGTGAAACATTTTCTCTCCTTTTTCTCTAAAGAGGCCGGCCACTTAGGGGAGGGACATCTAGCAATCTCTTCTTCCCTAAGTCATCCATATCATCCTCACAAGATACATCCTTGGTGAAGAGACTTAGACTTAGAGACATCAAGCTTTTGATGTTTTGGAGAACAAATCCTCATTTCCTCAAATCTTCAAAGGAGCACTAAAGGGAGGAAAACACAAGGAAGATCCAATGAGCAAGGAGGTGACTTGAAGGCCCTCCACTTGGGTGAATCCCTTGTGTAATCAAGGATGAGCTTCAAGGGTAAAGAATCTCTAAATCCTTTCTTCTCTTTAAGTTTGTTAAAGAGTTTAATGGTTCACAATATACTAGGCTTTGAAAGTCATGGGTTTTATGAATTGTTTTTGAATGCATGCCTACTTTAATGTGTTAATAGTTTGCATGTGTATTCAAATTTTCTTACTTGTTCTTAGCTAGGACAAAATTTTTCCTTCACTAAAGAGAAGGGACCGGGGACAAAATTTCTAGGGTGGGCCCTTTGGGCGCACCATTTAAGACCAAAACAATTTTAAAAGCAAGATACTCTCAAACATAGTGAAAATACAATTTAAATTAGGGGTGGGTGTAACAATCTACCCCCTTAAAAGAATTTCATCCTCGAAATTTAAAATCACTTACAAAACTAAAATACTCAAAAATAGGAAGATGAATATATATAAATATGTATGTAATGAAGAAATCAAGTTAGAGCGGTTGCACAAAAGGGAAAATGTCATCCCGTCATGATCAGGTTGCAATGATTCTATCTTTCGTGCGTGCAAGCTCATACTTTCTTTCCCAATCAATGTACAAGTAGGAAACATACTTTATAAAAATATAAAGTCGAAAACACATATTGACGTAAGGTCAAAAATAGGTACGTAAAATACGATAGTGTTAAAATAGGTATATACTAACATATAGGTCGAAAATTTGTGCTGAACTTAAAACTGAAAACAGAAATACTTTCCCCAAAACATTTTTTAATGTCAGAACAAAATATTGTATAGAAAAGTAAGTTAAAATACTCATACTAAAACCAAAACTGAAAATGATAGTACGTCTCGCCTAAGCATAAGAAACGTCACGCACTTCGAGAACATGAGTCTTTGGTTAAAGTCCCAAGAATAACAATATCGTGACAACTACCATAAACGAATCTTCTTGCCCACTTGCTTAACGAACCCAACGAATAAGTTTTTGATACCACTGTCGGCCGCCCGCGATATCGATCACACATTTGTTGTCTCGGTAAACAAGCAGTAATTTCTTAAGGGTGCACAATTTCACACGTCATAAATTTGATCCTCCAAATACAAGCTCACACAACTCCTCTATCAACCAGTGTTGCTTGTAGAAAACTCTCGTACCATGTCACAAAAAGTGCCATACTCAAACCGAACAAAATAGAAACTATCGTCGTAAAACTCTATCCAGCACTAAGCATACAATCCTACTCAGTTCTTCCAAATATGACCAACTACTCCAACGTTTTTCCAACAAAGAACCCATTTGAAATTGTATCTTGGGATTCAATAGAATTGACTACCATGTTAATAGCAAACCTAAAACCTCGAGCCAAGCAAGCAGAAAACCAGAAGTCGTCTTCCTCAACAAGCAGTATCTCTTGGGAACTGTTGTAGTGCTCAAGCCACCTCTCCATTTTGCTTAGTTGCAGATTTCTAGTCAAACAAGGCCAAAGTTGGTGGAAAGAAGAACGACTCACAAATGGTCAACCTAAAAACAAAATAGAGTACACACCTTTCGAGAGAATTGTAAAGATTATCCAATTCTCGCCTCGACCGTGTTGTAGTGCTATCCCAGAATGCACCAAACAGATCTACTAGAAGTGTTTCGACAACCACGTACTCACAAACAAAAGAGTCTTTGAGTGAAGTAGTGAAAATATGTGTTGAGACGACCACATAACGTTGGAAAAGAACCGATGTGATGCCTATAAATTATAGTAAAATGGTGATACAATTTGCTGACCTTCTGTACTAAAACTTTCAACCAACTCATACTAAAAGACCGCTTAAATCTCATGCCTACGTGCTCTCGAACCGAAGGATCCTAGTGAGAGGTAGTGGAAAGTTGCGTTGAGGCGAACACATCACATCATTGAAAAGGTCTACCAGAGTAAGATATGATGGTTATGAATTGTAGCAAGATAATGAGTGGTGACAATTCAATTTAGTGTGAAGATAGTGATGCAATCAGCTGATCACTTACACTACAATTTTCACCAATCTCTTACCAAAAGACGGCTTAACTTCACACCCACATGGAATTCTTTTTGGTAAGCTTGTGAAAAGGTTATGCTCCTAATGTTCATGTCTGAATCGATGAGAATTAGGCGCACACTTCCACCGAATCGATCGATTGTGAATTCCTCACTGATTAAGCGAGAAACCATGTCGAATATGCTAAAAGAACACTAAAAAATTTGAGGGTCAAAATAAGTCCATTAAATCTAGGGTACAAGATATCTAGTTGAGTATGAAATCATGCCGAGAACAAACCTTTTTTTTTTTTTTGGTGTGGCGTTCCGACATGATCCAGTTTTACATTGAGAATCAAACAAGCGAAGGAAGGTGAAAATGCAGAAATAGAAATCACTGTTTATGATTATTTGGCTAATCATCACAATAAGGTTGACGGGTTTCTTAGCCAAAAGGGAAACAGGTCTAAGCTCAAAGAATAGTTAAAAAAACTGCTTATAAGATTTGACGAGGCCAAAGACATTTTCAAATTCACAATACTTTGTGAGAGCTGTTTCAAAGTTCAAAAATTAAACATAGAACCTTTGAAACAACAAAATGACAAAGAAGAAAGATACAAAACAACATGTGCATGCATGCAGTGACACGATTGGCTACCTTAAAGTGATGCCTTTAAGGAAACCAAAGTTCAATGAGTCTAGAGAAGTTCAAAGTAAAGCTCGATCTTCGTACAATGATGAATATGGTAGAACCTCAAGCCATTACACTGAAAATTGCAAGGCTGAATAGTTAACGAAAAAGAGCACTAATCAGTTGGGCTACAAACAAGAGGCTAAGTTCACCTCTACCGAAAAGTTCGTGGACAAGGTGCTGGGGTAATACCACCGAGTATTAGACGTAGGTGAAGTTCAAGAAGTCTGTTTATCCAAACAAGACTGGATCTTCATCATCCAAGTCCAACTACCACAATAATAAGAATCCCAACTCCATTTTGGGAAATTATTGACAATATCGTCTGCTACCAAGGAGTTTCACAAGATTTTGATGTAGAGACGACTCCGTCCGTAAATCCTAGGGAACACATGTTGCAAAGTGGCATCGCCATTTCGGATCTACAACTGATCTTGACCAAACTTCCGCAAACTAAGATTTCTAAAACACGTCGCTTCCAAGTAACACCGACTATGCCTGTCATTCCCAGGGAACGCATGTCGTAGAGTATCGATCAGATGTTGAAAGTCGTTCAACAATTCAAACATGTCACCGATGAGGCACAATCCCAACACAAATTCTTGTATTTCAACCTGGCTTTGATACCAATCTAACACGCCCCGATCCTGATATTCCACGAACACAAGGATAGGCACGTGCTGGCCGACACCCGAGGGTGACGACAACCATTTATTGAATGTAAATGCTAAGAATAAGGAATAAATAAGACTTATAAATATAAATAAATAAGACTTATAAACATTCAGGACGTTGAATTACCCTAAGGAGGGTCTCGATTAAATTTCGTATACGTCAATAGAATATTCCTAGAATATTCCCTGAAGGAATATTCCCTAATGAAATAATCCCTAGTGGAATATTCCTCATAAAGGGTTTGGACAAGTTAGGGTTAAGGGTAATGGGGTTTAAAGGGTTGGCTTAGGATGCACAGGCCTAAGGCTGTAAAGGAAAATGGCCTAAAGGCCTTATGGGTTTTTAAAAAGAAATGGGTTTAAGGGAAAATGGGTTAGGCTTTAAAATAAATGGGTTGGGGTTTTAAGGAGGACGGGGCAAAGGCCCTGATTTAAAATGGCCCTAGCGCCTTTTACATTAAAACAATAAATAAAAGAAATAATAAAAACTGAAATGGGTTTTGGGTTGGGCTCGGTAGGAAAGGCCCAAAAGCCTTGGGATTTCTAGGTTGCCGGATTCAAAGGAAGGAGAATGCCTTATTTCGACCGGAAAGCTACACCAAATTTAAATGGCCATAACTTTGTCAATACTCAACGAAATCGAGTGATTCAAAAAGGAAAGTTGTAGTCCTTAGCGAGACGAAGAGATTGATACCTTGCACGCTAGCCAACTCGTCGTTGTTTGGTCGAAAATTACCTCGACATCATCGGTCTGAGCTCGTGTACGGGGCTTCATGGTTCGACTTCCAAGATGCTAAGACTATGGTTGAGTTCGTAGTGACGAGATAAAGACGATGGTGATGTCGAAATTATGATTTGATGAGGATTTTAGGATATGGGTTATAGGTGTGACACGGTCAAGGAGAATAAGAGAGAGAGAAAGTGAGGGAGAGAAAGATGAAGCTTAGAGGATGAAGATGATGGTGAAATCCTCGTGGTGGTTGTGTGTATATATGTATGGGTGTGTGTGTGCTCTTGTCGGAGAGAAGAGCACCGAGAGGGAGAGAGATAGAATGAAACATAAAGGGAACTCAGGGAGAATTAGAGCATAGAGAGAGTGTGAGAAGACCGCCACGTGGCAGCTAAGGACCAGCCCTTAGAAAGATAAAGAGGGGATATGTCGGGTTTAACGGCTCAAAATTAGGATGATGCAAAGAATTAGGTTTATATTACCTATTTGGTTTTGGTGTCCTATTTCGGTTTGGATTTTGACTTCTTAGTTGGTTTCCTTGGTGGAGAGATTTTGTTAATTATCTATTTGATTAGGATTTAGATTTACTTCCTATTAGGAATATTATTGTAACCTAAGACCTATGCACTATAAATTGGACCTTAGGGTTTGTGTATTTTGATGTGGCTCATTCGTGTGACAATTTAGTGAGAGTCAATTTGTGAGTTTGTGAGTTAGAGAGCAATTTGGGAGAATCTTCTCCGTTAGTTTTGGGTTCTCTACTCGTTTGGTTTAGGGTTTGTAATTAGTGGAATTTGGGTTGTGAGAGTTTAAATACTATTCTGTAATCTTCGTTTGTTTAGTGAAATTGCTCGTCGTGCTTTGCTCGTGGACTTAGGCTTTACGCCGAACCACGTAAATCTCTTGTATTAGTTTGAGATTGCTTGTTTTAGTTTTCACATACGACGTTGATATTGGTACTTTGTTATAATTCGCTTCCATTTGCGCATAAAAGTACAACAGGATATAGTTCACCTGGTTACACCTAAGAATCTGCAAAGTAAGGGCATCGCTTGCCAAGGCCAAGTTTCAATAAAGATTAGGCAAAAGCTTCGAGTGGTATGTATTTTATTCATAAAGGATTAAAAATTGTGATAAGTTGATAACAGTACACGTGTTTGACACTATATCATTGTTAACTCATCCAGTCATACAGGAAAGAAAAAATAAACTTACAAGCATCCTCTTCCGGGGTAAATTTATGACCAACAAATTCTTCAAGTCATGCAATATAACCCGCATATCACGGTAGCATCAATCTGAAAGCATGGCAAGATGGAAATACTAACAGGCGACTGCAAGATCACTTCCTCCAAAAATGAATTCACTCAGTTCCAACTTCTTGAAATTTGACACGTTTACCATGCACCTCCAGCATACATGTAAACTCTGCTATCCTCCAAATTACACTTTGACACCAACGTATCCTTGAAAGGCCTAAATTAACGTTCTAAGCGATCCCCTCATCCTCATTCGACACCAATGTATCTTTCCTCCTTTACCATTTTTTACACTTTTTGTTTGTTCTCGTTTGCCCATGGTTCTAGTGTTAGAGTAAACATAAACCAAGAACGAGTTATATGAACTACTATTATCAAAGCACAAGTCATTGTTCATTAAACTAATGTATGGAGAAAACCGTACGTACAAATGAACCCGTAGAAGCAACCATATTCGAATTCAGCAATAAGACCGCAGTGTGCCTTCTCCTCTCTTCAGTAATCAAAGCTCTTAACTAATAATAGGTCTTAGTCCTGATAATAAAGTGTACAAACTGCGAGAGCAGAGACCACTATATATACAACATAATCCTAGCCAAATTCTATAAGGATTTCCCTATTAAAATCCATATAGAAAACTGATTCCAATCCAACATTGGTTTAGTATCTCTGTTCCTTAAGCATTCCAGAACAATATGGATTACAAATCCATTCCCAATGAGACTTCCTATTAAATCTTGAATTCAAAAACTAAATACAGACTCATACCAATGCTCATATTCTTACATCTAGTTCTTGTCATGCAATGTTCTGAGTGAGCGAGAACCCATTGTAAAGAGAGAATATGCGTTATAACTTCGTTATATCTCGTTTGTGCCTACAAGACTACAATGTCCCCTTATTCACATGAGTAGTATTTTAGACACAAGATAGAACTCTAGTGACAACATATTGTCTCTGTTGTAACCGAGTCTCATCATAATTTTGTTGTATAATACTCTTATTCTATATACTCGTAATCCAATTATATTTTAACACATGTTTTCTTGTGTTAAACAATAACAAATATGTTTTTTTGTTTTTTTGTTTTTGTACTTTAAAAAACAAGTAACATGTGCCAGCTTTTGATTCGACCAAATCAGAAAATGAGTACAACTTGACTTAAATATTATGCAATTCTGTGTACACTAATATTCCAAATTCAACGAAGCACCACTATATGCCAAAATTAAAACACATAACGTGTATTATCAGTATTACAACGTGAAAAACTTAAAACACATTCAAAATGCGTTGTTGTTTTGATACAGACAGTGTTGCGTTCTCGGTCTTTATATATGTTTCTTCCCAACCAGTGGCGAAGCCACGTGAGGGCGAGGAGTGGCGGCCGCCACTCCCCTCGCCGGAAATGAAGCCCAGGAGCGAGTACCCGCCTCTCCTCTCGCCGGAAATGAAGCCATGTTTTTTGCTGCAGCTGCACAAACCCTGTGCGTGCAGCGGCGAAGCTGTTAAGGCCCGGGAGGGGTCCGCCCCTCCTCTCACAGGAAAACATGCCCAGAAATCATGGTTTTCTGCCTCATAGCACCTCTGGTTTCGCCGAATTGCAGCTCACAATTGCTACAACTGCAGCAGTTCTTCATGGCTGCGCAGGGAAGGGAAAACTTGAAAAAAAAAAATTAATATTAAAATAAGTGAAACGGTGTGTTTGGGCATTTGGGCTTAATTTGAAAAACAAATATTAAAATATGATGGGAGGACCACTTGTCCCCATTACCTCTCTCGGCTTCATCCCCCAAAGTTTTCCTTTTTTTTATGCATGTATGTATGGATGGACCTGTTGGGCAATGCCATTGGAATGGCTAAAGAGCACTTATAGTTACATCTGCCATAAAAATTTACATCTTTCTAAGTTCTCGAAGTGCTTTTTGTCAGATTATTCTTCAGGAAGTCTTTCACGAAGAAGCATTTAGATATTGAATAAACTAATGAATGCACTTTTAGGCTTTTAGCGTAAACACACTTATAAATGAGCATAACTACTTTTTACATAGTTCAATCACCAACAAGTCGTATATCGCTAGACTTATGTTGACAAATTAAATCCAAATCAAACGTTTAAAAAAGAATCAACTTAATCAATGATCTAAATTTAAATTATGACAACACATTTTTTTGTGGTTTGTTAACCCATTTTTCTCTTCTCTTTTCTTTTATTTATTTATTATTCTTGTATGTATTTTTTTCCCTTTTTTTAAAACCCCAACGTATTTATCTTAAACTCTCACATTATCTATAAATGTTGTATTAATTTTTTTAAAATAATGTAAATATCGTGTAATGCTTATTTTACAATAAAAGACATTTAAATCCATCTAGGTTCCTACCTAAATCTCGCCTAAGCGCCTAATTGGTAGGCCCCAGTCCGCTGCCTGACTAGTGCCTAATGTTTTTTAGAATCTAATTCTTACCAATTTAAGCTTCTTACATGCCTTTGATCTTACCGCTTACAACCGATTTGGTGGATAGACTGTTTTCTGTTATGAATATTGATTCAAAACTTTGCCCTCTCCAATGTGAAGACAACCGTTTTGATTGAACCTTACACTCTTTTGAATTTAGCCCCTCCCCTCGGCAAATCCTGGCTTCGCCACTGTTCCCAACATGATAGTACATCATGAATGCTCACCGAAAGTGTGTTTCTGGTGCTGCATTGAGTGGACTTCAATTATACCGCCATTTCAAATCCATTGGATTATCACATTGGAATTCATTCAGAGATGACGTAACATTATGATTACCACATGATCATCGCTTAATACATTTTAATTAGCATTAACCTTTAGATAATTAAATTAAAAAAAGTTAAACAATCTAGGGTTGGAAACTTGTTTTCCTTTTTGGAGCCTACGTTGAATGCCTTCCCTACATGGGCTAAATCCTTTTTCCTTGTCTTGCTTGGCCTTTTAAGTACACAAAATAGTTTTACAGACTTCAGCTTTCATAAACAAATTTGGTAGAATAAGTCGCAACAAGACTACAAGAAAGATTCTGCCATAATATCAAAATCGGATAATATTATACCGACAACATCCGTGATTATGTTTGTTTAAAAAATTTAACCCTGTTAGCAAAAAATCGAATCGATGGCTAGAATGTCAAGTTAATTAAATACGAATTCATAAGATAAACCTATATGAAATGTTATGCTTTAGTCATAGATGTCCGTGCTTACTACACTACAGGAAGTAGGATGCTTTTTCTTTCAGTTTTCAATAAGGTTTGTTATACAATACACATATTACAGCCCAAAGGTTTTCTGAAAGACCCTTATTCTCGTTATAGATATAAACAAAGTACGTGAGAGTTGCTACATAAAAATGCAAATGTTTTCCCACAATCTTCATCCATCTAAATCACTTATTACCATCCCGACACCGAAGAATTCTCGAGCAACCGCGGTTATAAGGGTTCGCGGGTTGGCGTGGACCTTGGGCGGTAGCATTACAACCTCGATGTGGCCCGCCTGGTCTTTTGCATGGGTCGAGGACTCCGGGGTCACCTTTGACTTCGGAGTTTAGCACCACCATGCTAACGAGGAGCAAGTAGAGGATGAATGATTTCATGTTTGAAATGCCCATCAGTATTATTCGTAAATGTATCTCTAATAGTTTGTATTTGTGTTCACTATTGGCAGAAGACTGTCAATTTATATCAATTTTCGCCATGGTTCAGTTAGAAACAATGGGTTTTAATGGATATTTGTGTTTGTTTTTATGGTTTTATTTGTTGTTGATCTTGAGAGGTATATGCAGCAGTTACATAACACACTGCTATATAATGGCCATTGGTTAAACGTCAAGGGTTGAGCATTTATCTCTGTGTCAACGATATGGTGGAAGCATACAATACACGTCAATTACACGTAAAATCTCAATTCCGAACAAAAAAAATCTCAATTAAAGGAGGATTACAATATTGAGAAATATTTTTTTATAACTACTAATGACTTGTTAGGAAGTGCTTTTAAAATGACAAAGTGCTTTTAGAGAAAATGTTTTTAGTTTGTTACAGGCAAGGAAGAAAATATCGGTAATATCGGAAATATCGGTAGTCCGAAAACACGGAAATATCGATGGAAATATCGGTAAAATATCGATATCGATAAAAATTACATGGAAACCACGGAAATTGTAAGAAAAACTTGGAAATTTTTATTGAAACTTTGTAGAATGTTTATTTAGTCAATTATCTATTAGTTTATCACAAAAAATTGGATGGAAATGCATTGCATGATGGATTTAACATTATCAAGTTGATTATATAGCGATCTGACAAACATTGTGAATGTAGAAAATATGTAGTAATTAATGAAAGAAGTCTAAACACACCATAATCATTTATATATAATGAATTAGTACATTGTGAGTATATTCATGAGGTGAGTCAGATGGGGTCACTCAACCACAGAGGCACACACACACACAGACATGCCATCACACACGCACACAACACACGCACACATATCTCACACGCATACGGCTCTCTCTCTCTCTCTCTCTCTCTCTCTCTCTCATTCTCGATCCTTCTCTCTTCTTCTCTGAGTCTGAGGCGTCGGACCTCTCTTCTCCCCCTTCTCCATTCGACCCACACACACACAGATCTCCCCCTTCTCGATCCTTCTCTCTTCTTCTCTGAGACCCTCGATCCTTCTCTCTTCTTCTCTGAGGCCTGACCTCTCTTTTCCCCTTTCTCCATTCGACCCACACACACACAGATCTCCCCCTTCTCCCACTCTCTCGATCCTTCGCCCACTCTCTCGATCCTTCGCTGCCGTTGATCGTGGCTCTGGCAAAGTCGGACTTGGCTCAGTCGTCTCTGGTGGTGCGCCGCTGAGCAAGGAGTTGGCCCAGTCATCGATTTTTCAGGTGAGATTCCATTGAAACCCTAAGCCCTAAACTGACATCACATATGTTGAATCGTTGATGCATGCGTGAAATTTGAAGCTTATATGTGAAATTGAAGTTAAAAATCATGTTTTTGCAAGGTTTTTGGGACGAAATCGGCTCGGGAATAGGCACACCATCTCCGGCGTTCTTCTCCGGCGTTCGATATCGGAGTCCGATTGCATCGTTCAACAAAATATCTCGATATCGATAATATCGCGATATTTTGACGAAAACCACACGGATACCTATTTAAATATCCATTCCCCGAAAATCGATATTATCGGCGATATTTCACCGATAATATCGATATTTAAATCCTTGGTTACAGGAAGCACTTCAAGTGTTTTTCAAGGATTCACTTTCATTTTTACAAAAAATTGGTTCCAAAAACATTTTCACCAAAAACACTTTCAGCCATTTTAAAAGCACTTCCAAACAAACCCTAAATTTATAGTAGGATTTTCCGAACCAAACAAAGTCAAGTGTGATATCGTTCTTGAATACTGTAATTGAAATCGAAAAAGTATAAAAGGAAAGGAAATTATTGTTAGCACTCCAAAAATCTCATTCTACACCTTTCATAAGTGTATTTTTCTTTCTAAATAAAAAGTTTGGATATCAAAACTAGATTTTTTGAGTGCCAATAACAAGTATCGAAAAGGAATTGTGGTAGAAATTACAATAGGCTATAATTATTAAATAAATAATAATAAAAAACACAATCATGATTAAATAAAGGTGTGTAGGATTAAAAAAAATGTATTTTATTATTTCTCTATTGAAAATTGGGTCAATTCCTGAAATTGTCATAATATGTGTCTCCTTCTTCATGTTCAACAAACGAAAGGACTACTACGGTGTTACACCCACCCTTAATTTAAATTGTATTTTCACTAAGTTTGAGATTATCTTGCTTTTAAAATTGTTTTGGTCTTCAAGGGTGGGTCTAATCTGACACGCCCTGATTCTGATATTCCACGAACACCAAGATAAGCACGTGCTGACGGACACCTAAGGGTGACGACAGCCATTTATTGAATGCAAATGTTGAGAATATGGAATAAATAAGACTTATAAATATGAATGAATAATGAATATGCATTTAAGGAACATGTTCAGAGCATACGACTAACGAGAATACTGAAAGAAATAATATAAAATTGAATGAAACAAAGGATGGATCTACACCGAGAGGACTCGAAGATACTGATACGGAAGTGCCTGGATGCTAGGATTGTATGTCCCGATTCTAAGTCTTGAAGGGGGTGCGAAACAAACATGAGTGGACCAAGTTGATATATATATATATATATATATATATATATATATATATATATATATATATATATATATATATAATAAAACATTTAGCAACATACTAACTCCCAAGTTTTATGAAAACACATATATAATGATAAACATAGGTTTTCTGAAACCTAGCATGCCGTGCAATGTCTTAAATCATAACTTGTATATAATAATTACTAGTGAATTGTCTGATAACCCCCAGGCCCCCTATTGGCTCCCCATTTTTTAGCAGACAATCAGAGGAAAATACACTTCAGGCCTCATGCCAGCTCCCCGTCCATGTGCTAAATAGCCAGAGAAAACACACTCCAGGCCCTATGCCAACACCAAAGCGTCGCCTGAGAGGGACCCTTGAACATATATATATTGAAAAGCAACTTCATAGTATAAAGGCATCCATCATCTATATTATAAAGAGGTGTTCGAAACATGTTCTAAATATCATATCATCATCCATCAGATATTCTATAAGAACATGAGTTATAGGAAAAATAGTAATAATTCAAAATAGCCTCAGTAAGCATATTATCTCACAAAACGTTTCGTAGAACATAATCATTAAATCATGCTTTTCATGTATGCATTTCTATATTCAAAACATGCCTTTTTAGATGGGGTCCACTCATAGATACTTAGCCGCCGAAGAACCATGCAAACTAGCAACCACGAAAACGTCACAAATATTGCATCTAAGCACATAAATTGTCCAATTCATAAAACTCTATTATAACAATTGAATTTGGAAAAACAGACGTCGGAAACGGGTTCTGGACGTCGAATTACCCTAAGAAGGGTCTCGGTTAAATTTCATAAACGTCAATAGAATATTCCTAGAATATTCCAAGAGGGAATATTCCTTCATAAAGGGTTTGGACACGTTAGGGTTAAAGGTAATGGGGTTTAAAGGATTGGTTTAGGATGCACGGGCCTAAGGCTCTAAAGGAAAATGGCCTAAAGGCCTTTTGGGTTTTTAAAAAGAAATGAGTTTAAGAGAAAATGCGTTGGGCTTTAAAATAAATGGGTTGGGGTTTTAAAGAGGACGGGCCGAAGACCCTGATTTAAAATGGCCCAAGGGCCTTTTACATTAAAACAATAAATAAAATAAATAATAAAAACTGAAATGGGTTTTGGGTTGAGCTCGGCAGGAAAGGCCCAAAGGCCTTGGGATTTCTGGGTTGCCGGATTCAAAGGAAGGAGAATGCCTGATTTCGGCCAGAAAGCTACACCAAATTTAAACAACCATAACTTTGTCAATACTCAACGAAATCGAGTAATTCAAAAAGGAAAGTTGTGGTACTTAGGGAGAGGAAGAGATTGATACCTTGCACGTTGGCCAACTCGCCGTGGTTTGGCAAAAAATTGCCTCAAAATCACCTGTCCGAGCTCGTGTATGGGGCTTCATGGTTCGACTTCCAAGATGCCAAGACTATGGTTGAGTTTGTAGCGACGAGATAAAGACGATGGTGATGTCGAAATTGTGATTTGATAATGATTTTAGGATATGGGTTATAGGTGTGGCACGGTGATGGAGAAGAAGAGAGAGAAAAGGTGAGGGAGAGAAAGATGAAGCTTAGAGGATGAAGATGATGGTGAAGTCCTCGTGATGGTTATGTGTGTATATGTATGGGTGTGTGTGTGCTCTTGTCGGAGAGAAGAGCACCGAGAGGGAGAGAGATAGAAATGAAACAGAGAGGGAACTTGGGGAGAATGAGAGTAGGGAGAGAGAGTGTGAGAAGACTGCCACGTGGCAGCTAAGGAGAGGGGACCAGGGACAAAATTTCAAGGGTGGGCCCTTTGGGCACACCATTTAAAACCAAAACAATTTTAAAAGTAAGTTAATCTCAAACTTAATGAAAATACAATTTAAATTAGGGGTGGGTGTAACATACGGTGGCATCTGATGCCAACATAACAAAGACATGTGTAAATTGTTTTAATCCAAATGTCTTTGTTTTACTGGCTGAGGACATTACGTGACTGTGATATATAAGCTGTTGTCCAATAGATTGTGTGGCAAATGTGAAGAAAATCAAGAAAATAGTTAGACTTAATCATGTGAAGAAAATCAAGAAAATACTTAGACTTAATCATAGGATAATTTTTATTTTATCAAATCAAATGTTACATTTAGATTTAAACCCCTTCATCATGTACCATAAAAAAAATAATAAATAATAAATAAAATAAGAACACCATCTTATTTAAGATGTCAATTTTTGTATATAAACGAAAAGATTACAATTTATTTCTGAAAGAAAGAATAAAAAGTTTTAAGGGCATGACGATTTCTTATTTCCAATGAATTCATGAAATCTGATGAAGATGGTTGTGGAATCAACTTCAAAGTATATAACTTTCAAGACTTCAAGTCACCAAAAAATTGGAGCTTCTGCAGGGAGTGGTCTTGGTACGTTCGGTCCACCTGGATTAAAATAGTGTCTAAATAACAAATACTAAAATAACGAGTGTTATATAATATGAACCAAGTGCATCAAACTCCTACGTCAAAATGCAACCAATGTTTTCCACATATAGGCTCCTTTACTAAAATTTCGTTATGTTTGCATAGCTAGCAGTAGATAACATAATTAACCTTTCTTATGACCATGGCGACACCGAAGTATTCTTGAGCAAACCGCGGGTATAGGGCCTAGCGGGTTTAGAAAGAGTAGGCTTGCCCGTATGAATAAGACAACCTTGCCCGTATGAATAGGACAACCAGGATGCCATCCTCATGGTCTTCTACAGGGGTCGAGGATTCCGATGCCGATGAATTGTTTCCTAGCTTCCACTCCGACATTGTTCATCACCACCATGCTGACAAGGAGCAAGCAGAAGATTATTGAGTTCATGCTTGAAATGCCCTTAGTTGTGTTTTATTCTGTATTGGCATGTAAGAGACTGGCCATTTGTATGGATTATGGAATTTGCCTAGGGTTTTATTTGCTTCAACAGTTTTATTTGCTCTGTTCCTTTAAGTTTTATTTGCTCTGTGTAAGAGTGTAAACAAACACAAAGATGAGAATCCAAGTGAAGAGAATTCAAGGGCCAAGATGATGACAAGTGTCACAAGATCCAAGGGAAGTTATAAGGATGTCAGAATCTGTTGGTGGTTAGAATCTGTGGTTAGTTTGTTAAGATACTAGCTTATGCAGTAAGCAATAGATATATAACTAAGGTGTAAGAAATGTAAACATTCGTAACAAAGAAATATACAAGAAAGTCTTTCTTCTTCTCTCTCTCTGCAAGTCTAAGTTTCTTAATCGTCTTCATTAAAACTACTGCTGCAATCTTCACATGGTATCATCCCCTCGCATCGACCTAGCGCTTCCGCACCTCAATCAAAGCATTTCTTTCTCTTCTTTACCCTCTAGTTTGCAATCTGTTATGTGATAAACAAAAGAATTGGCTTCTTCCGATCTCCATAAAGCTTCAAGAAATTGTTCTTCGTTTCTGCATACCAACTGTTCGATAAATTGTCTCAGTGAAAGAATTCTATACAACATCAACAATGGTAACTGATGATCAGTTAAAGATCGTTCAATCTCCAATCACTGGTCTTATTTCCACCATTTCGACATCCGTTACAGTTAAGCTTGATGATTCTAACTATCTCACATGGAGTTTTCAGATCACTCTTCTCTTTGAAAGCCATGGCATTATGGGATTTGTGGACGGCTCAAGAAAATGTCCTCCGCAGTTTGATGATGATTCTACAAGTGAAGGGATTGAGACCGATGGTTATCTCGTCTGGAAGATGCATGACCGTGCCCTCATGCAATTGATCATTGTAACCTTGTCTCCAATGGCGATGTCCTGCATCATTGGAAGCCGAAGCTCTCATGAAATGTGGGTTAATCTTGCTGAAAGATTTTCAACAGTTACAAAAGCTACGATCTTTCAGATGAAAATTGAACTCCAAAACATTAAGAAAGGTTATGAATTTGTTTCTGTATATCTGCAAAAGATCAAGGATACCAGAGATCATCTTGCAGCTGCCGGTGTTCATTTTGATGATGATGATATAATCATACTTGCTCTTAAAGGTCTTCCTGCAGAATTTAATACCTTTCGATGTGTCATAAGGGGAAGAGAGAACACTATTTCGCTAAAGGATTTCAGGTCTCAATTGTTGGTAAAAGATGCTACAATTGGTCAGGACTTTGAAACATCAACATATTGTGGCTCTGCAATGGTTGCTGGTACTGCGATTAACAAAGGGAAAGCTTTAGTTCTTGATCAAGATTCCTCCCATTCTGTTGAATTTGGTTCAAGTTCTGGAACCAATGACCAAAACTACAAGAGTAATGGTAGTGGATTACCTTCTTCTAGTCATATTTTTTAAGGTCCTTACAATAATAATGGCAGTCAATTTTTTAACAATGGTGGTCATTATCAAGGCGGTTATAAAGACAATAACTTCAGAGGCAAAGGACAAGGCAGATCATATTATTCTAGCCCCAGATTTTATCATCCTCCATCCAACACAAGTCTTGGAATTCTTGGTGCTCCAAGACCATTTCAATCTCATTGTCCTAATCATCCTTCTGAGATCCCAACATGCCAAATTTGTAACAAAAAAGGGCATGTTGCAGCTGATTGCTTTCAGAGACACAGTTCATACGTCACAAGTTCTCAGTCTCCGATTCAATGCCAAATTTGCTAGAAATTTGGTCATTCTGCAGTTCAGTGCTATCACAGAGGCAATTTTGCCTATCAAGGCAAGTCACCATCCTTAAATCTCGCAACCATGCATGTCAATCATCAACCCTCTGGACCTATGGATCAATTTTGGGTTGCAGATACTGGTGCAACCTCACATATGACCTCTGAGCTAGCCAACTTAGATCTGGCAAATCCATATCAAGGCAGTGACACAATAACCACAGCAAGTGGTGCAAGTTTGCAAATTTCTCACATTGGAACTTTAAAATTACACACTTCTACTCATAGTCATGCATTGAAGAATGTGTTATATGTTCCAAAAATATCTCAGCATCTATTATCAGTTTATCAGCTATGTAAGGATAATAGATGCAGATTCATATGTGATGATCTATGTTTTTGGGTTCAGGACAAACTCACAGGGACAATCCTTCTCAATGGGCTGTGTAGGGCTGGCTATTACCATATTCCTTTCCATACTATTCAGAAGCCATTATCTGCATCATCTCAATCACAAAAAATGCTTTCTTGCATAACCTGTTAGCACCAGTTTATGGCATCAAAGGCTAGGTCACCCATCTAATGCAATCACCTCTACAATGCTTCATCAAAATAAAGTCTCTATCTCTTTTGACACATGTAAATCAGTTTGTACATCATGCCTTGAAGGGAAATTCACCAAAATACCTTTTGTTTTTCCTACAACCAAGTCTGTACATCCACTAGAAGTCATCCATAGTGATTTATGGGGACCTGCCCCTCTCCTGTCATATGAAAGATTTCAATACAATGTAACTTTCATAGATGAATGTACAAGATTTACATGGATTTTTCCATTGAAAAATAAATCATAAGTGTTTGCTCTCTTTGTCAAATTTCATGCTTTTCTGTGCACTTAATTTTCTGTCAAAATAAAAGTTCTCCAAAGTGATGCTGGTGGAGAGTATACTAGTTCACAATTTCAATCTTTTCTAGCTACAAATGGTATTATTCATCAAAAATCCTGTCCATATACCCCTGAACAAAATGGTTTAGCTGAGAGAAAGCATAGGCACATTGTAAAGACTGCAATTACACTACTTCAAACTGCAAGATTACCAAATCTTTTCTAGTTTCATCCTTGTGCTACTTCAACATATCTCATCAATAGAATGCCATGTGCTACCTTAAAAATGCAGTCTCTCTATCAAATGTTGTATGGACAAATTCCTAGTATTACTCATCTCAAATATTTTTGTTGTGCATGTTTTCCACTCTTAAAACCATATAACACTAGTAAGTTACAACCAAAAACAACAACATGTGTTTTTCTGGGTTATGTAGGAAATTACAAAGGCTTCATATGTCTAAATATTGCTCAAAATAAACTGTATATATCTAGACATGTATTATTTGATGAATCAGTTTTTCCATGCAAACAGTTTTCAAGTTCTTCTAAATCTTCTCAAGTTCCAATCACATCTACTTCACTGAACTCTTGTCCATTTCTGCCATGCGTTACATTAACAAATCAAGTTACATCACCACCTCATTCTCATGCATCTCCATCACATATGACAAGTTTAATATCTACAAATGCATCTCGTGCTTCAGAGTCATTGACTGCATCTAGTGCCTCAGATTCTTTGCCTGCATCTCGAGCTTCAGATTCTTTGGAAACACATGCATCTGCAAACTCATTTTTCAATCTTCATCATCAAGTCCTAGTTCCAATCACTTATTTCATTCTGAAATACCAGAAAATATACCTACACACCATCCAATCCCTGTGGATCCTGATTTCCAACAAGAACAACTTCATGTGGTTCTTCCAATACCAATGAATGTGCACCCTATGGTTACAAGATCCAAGAATGGTATTATCAAAATGAGAGCTTTATCTGCCAGTGTTAGTTCTCAGTCCATTATCTCAGAACCAAAATCATTCAAAGCTGCTTCTGAAGACCACAATGGCAGAATGCAATGCAGGAAGAGGTAGATGCTCTTCATTCTCAAAATACATGGTCCCTTGTTCCCCTTCCAAGCGGTAAAAACGTAGTTGGGTGTAAATGGGTGTACATAATTAAAAAGAATGCAGATGGTACTGTGGCAAGGTATAAGGCAAGGCTTGTAGCAAAGGGCTATAGTCAGGAAGAAGGTATAGACTATGGCGAAACATTTAGTCATGTGGTTAAGCCTACAACAATTCGACTTGTTTTTGTTTTAGCAGCTCAGTTCAAATGGCAATTAAGGCAATTAGATGTGAAAAATGCCTTCTTACATGGTTTTTTATAAGAAGAAGTGTATATGGAGCAGCCTCCGGGTTTTCAAAGCCTTCAACATCCTTCAACTTATGTCTGCAAGCTTCACAAATCGCTCTATGGACTTAAACAAGCTCCAAGAGCTTGGAATGACAGATTCACCAGTTTTCTACCTACATTGGGTTTTAAGCCCTCACATAGTGATTCATCCTTATTTGTTCATCATTCTCACCACAGCATTGTCGTATTACTGCTTTATGTTGATGATGTCATATTAACTGGAAGCTCATCTCAGTTGATTTCTCAAGTCATCAAAGAACTCACTACAAAGTTTGAGATGAAAGATTTAGGCAATCTGCATTATTTTATAGGGTTGCAGATTAGTCACACAGATGAAGGATTATTTGTTTCTCAATCTAAATATATCACTGAGCTCATTGAAAAAGTGGATTTGCAGGATTGCAAACCCTGTGCTACTCCTTGTTTTCCATATCACAGACTTCTAAAAAATGATGGCAAGCCTTATCATAGCCCAGAGCAATATCACAATGTGGTTGAAGCTCTTTAGTATCGTACCTTCACAAAACCAGATACAGCATTCTCTGTCAATCAAGCATGTCAATTAATGCATAATCCTATGGAGTCTCATGTCATTGCAGTCAAAAGAATTCTCTGGTATCTTAAGGGAACATCAAATTATGGAATTCATTTTAAAGCAGGGCCAATACATCTGCAGCCCTATAGTGATGCAGACTGGGCCGGGGATCCAAATGATAGAAGATCTACCTCAGGGTTTGTAATTTTTCTAGGGTCCAATCCTATCTCTTGGGCATAGAAGAAGCAACACACTGTGTCGAGATCATCCATAGAAGCAGAATATCGAGCCTTAGCTATCACATCAGCTGAACTAGCTTAGATAAGGCAATTATTTTGTGACCTACACATTTCTATTCCTCAAGCACCGATGCTTTACTGTGACAACCTCTCAGCTATCTCTTTATCCACCAATCTTGTGTTTCATGCAAAATCTAAACATATTGAGATTGACTATCACTTTGTTCGTGAAAGGGTTACAATGGGTGATCTTCAAGTTCAACATGTCTCATCTGTAGACCAATTTGCACCTCTATTCCAGCAGTATTGTGGCAGTCTCATGCTTAGTTCCCTCGAGCATAAGATTGAGGGGGGATGTAAGAGTGTAAACAAACACAAAGATAAGAATCCAAGTGAAGAGAATTCAAGGGCCTAGATGATGACAAGTGTCATAAGATCCAAGGGAAGTTATAAGGATATTAGAATCTGTTGGTGGTTAGAATATGTGGTTAGTTTGTTAAGATATTAGCTTATGCAGTAAGCAATAGATATATAACTAAGGTGTAAGAAATGTAAACATTCATAACAAAGAAATATACAAGAAAGTCTTTCTTCTTCTCTCTCTCTACAAGTCTAAGTTTCTTAATCGTCTTCGTTAAAACTACTGCTGCAATCTTCACACTTTGTACCTTGAGAGGCAATGTAGCAGTTACATGTGGAAAGAAGTGGAAATATGAGGGTTAATTTTCAAGGTTTAATTCAATGGCTGAGTAATTATCGTCATAGTAACAGTAAAAAGAGTTTCTGGTGCACTTAGGATCTCTATATATGCACTGCATTATATATCACGTTTATTGTATATGTAGAAATTATTGGAAAATGTAAAGATTTTTACAAATTATCCCCTTCGTCACCATTTTGTGGAAAATCGTTAAGTATGAACATGTTAGATACTTGTAACTCGATTGGTGAAATAATGTCTCTCCAAAAAAGCATAGTTTTTACAAAAGGCTATTAAAATTTAAGGGCCCCAAAAAAAATGAGGATGCTCTGCGGTCACAGACTTCACACATCCTTAGGACCAGCCCTTAGAGAGAAAAAAAGAGCAGGATATGTTGGGTTTTTCGGCTCAAAATTAGGATGATGCAAAGAATTAGGTTTGTATTACCTATTTGGTTTTGGTGTCCTATTTCGATTTGGATTTTGACTTCTTAGTTGGTTTACTTGGTGGAGAGATTTTGTTAATTACCTATTTGATTAGGATTTAGATCTACTTCCTGTTAGGAATCTTATTGTAACCTAAGTCCTATGCACTATAAATAGGACCTTAGGGTTAGTGTATTTTGATGTGGCTCATTTGTGTAGCAATTTAGTGAGAGTCAATTTGTGAGTTTGTGAGTTAGAGAGCAATTTGGGAGAATCTTCTCCGTTAGTTTTGGGCTCTCTACTCGTTTGGTTTAGGGTTTGTAATTTGTGGGATTTGGGTTGTGAGAGTTTAAATACTCTTTTGTAATCTCTGTTTGTTTAGTGAAATTGCTCGCCGTGCTTTGCTCGTGGACTTAGGCTTTACGCCAAACCACTTAAATCTCTTGTGTTAGTTTGAGATTGCTTGTTTTAGCTTTCACCTACGACGTTGATATTGGTACTTTGTTATAATTCGCTTCCGTTTGCGCATAAAAGTACAATAGAATATAGTTCACCCGGTTACACCCAAGAATCTGCCAAAGTAAGGGCATCTCTTGCCAAGGCCAAGTCTCAATAAAGAATAGGCAAAAGCTTCGAGTGGTATGTATTTTATTCATAAAGGATTAAAAATTGTGATAAGTTGATAACAGTACACGTGTTTGACACTGCATCATTGTTAACTCATCCAGTCATACAGGAAAGCAGAAATAAACTTACAAGCATCCTCTTCCGGGGTAAATTTATGACCAACAAATTCTTCAAGTCATGCAATATAACCCGCAAATCATGGTAGCATCAATCTGAAAGCATGGCAAGATGGAAATACTAACAGACGACTGCTTCCTCCAAAAATGGATTCACTCAGTTCCAACTTCTTGAAATTTGACATGTTCACCATGCACCTCCAGCATACATGTAAACTCTGATATCCTCCGAATTACACTTCGACACCAATGTATCCTTGAAAGGCATAAATTAACGTTCTGAGCGATCCCAACTCATCCTCATTAGTAATGATAGAGAGCACCCAAATGCGTGGCGGAACATACATGCTATACATCTTCAGGCCGACAGTTGCGGTCACATTACTACATCCAATCAGCATCGACCATATGAGATATTGTATCTCATATATGAACCCAACAAATGAAAAAGGCATATACGTCTTAAGCTGAATTAAGAGCACAAGAATTGAATTGAACTACTCCCCATTTACAAAATGCAAAGCATTTAACAAAGTCTTGTAAGTCCTTTCATTCATCATACCAGCATCCTTCCTCTGCAAATCCTCTAGTAGATCAAATGCCTCGACACCTTTCCCATCCCGGCACAATCCTTCCAATAACGTCTTGTAAGTTAACAAATCAGGAGACATAGCATTACTCAACATATCAAGCACAACCTCAATAGCATCATCATACTTCCGTCCCATGGTGAGACTGCAAATCACATTCATACACGTACTACTGCTAGGCACCAACCCTTTTCCTCTCATTTCCTTGTAAAACCCTAAACCCTGAGCTACCCTCCCCTTCTCACACAACCCTTTAGCAATGTAACCATAAGTATAGGTGTTCGGCTCACATCCGTACAACCCCATTTCGCGAAATACCTGCATTGCATCATCAACCTGCAAACACTTGGAATACGCCTTTATGATCATTTTCAACATAAACGTATCCGGTATCACACCGCACGCCTTCATCTGCTTCGCCAAAGACCGCACGGCTCGCAAGTACACATAGCAAACATGCATATTATTAAACCTCCTAAGCAAAGAGTTGAGCAGCAATGCATAAGTTTCCAGATTCGGTTTGCAATTCTCGTAATTCAACATTTTCTTATAAACATCAAAAGCACGATTGAAAAACAGCTTTCTCCCGCAGTAAAATCTAATCATGGAATTGTAAAGGGGCATGCTAATTTCACAGGCGCCGGCGATTACCTCTTCCACCAGGGTTTCGATGTGGCGGTAGCGTCTGCCGTCTGTTAAGAACCTGCTCAACCTGTACAGTGTAGCAAGGAAGATATGGAGTGGAAGAGGTAGAAGACGAGCAAGAAGCTCGTGTGAATTTCAATTAATAATACTCAAAATATTCGTCTGAGGAGCAATGAGGCCATTGCTCCATTTAAGTAGCCTTCCCACTCAGAAATGCCAACTCAACATTCCATTACATAACCAACTCACTAAAGGACAAACCATTTTATTTAATAAACTGAAATTACAACAAAAGGAATAAAATGCATTTCCTAACATCACTCCCTCCTTAAAATCAACCTTGTCCACAAGGTTTCAGAGCTGAAATGCTGGAAATCTGGCATGAAAATCATCACAATCCTCCCAAGTAGCTGTGCTTTCTTCTTGTCCAACCCACTGTACTAACAACTGAACATCTGCCTTGTCTTCCTTCTTGTAAATTCTCCTGGCAATTATTGCCAAAAGAGCATCTGATGGATGAGAATCCCGCATCTGAGCTTCATCTGTCAGTGTTGGCAGAGCTGTTATGGGTGAATCCACATTTCCCATGTGCCTCTTGAGGCATCTGACATGAAAAACAGGATGGATTTTTGTTCCCTCAGGTAGTTTGAGTTTGTACGCAACAGGTCATATTCTCTCCAATACCTCATAAGGACCGTAGTATCGAGGGTGTAGCTTGTGATAAGCATGTGAAGCCAATGTTTGCAACTGATATGGCAGTAACTTGAGATAGACTAAGTCACCAACAGAAAACTCTCTCTCAGTCATTTTCTTGTTTGCATGAACTGCCATTCAATTATGAGCCATTGCTAAGTTAGACCTTAGTATGGTAAGCAACTTATCCCTCTCAATCAACTCTTGTTCCACCGAGTCCATTTTTGCAGTACCTAACTCATAAGAAGTAACATGAGGAGAAGGATACCCATATACCAATTCAAATGGAGTAAATTTTGAAAAAGTATGATAGGAAGTATTATAGTTCCACTCTGCCCATGGTAACCATTTGACCCAATTCTTAGGTTTGTTTCCCATAAAGCACCTCAGATATGTTTCAACACACCTATTCACCACCTCAGTTTGTCCATCACTCTGAGGGTGGTACCCCGAGCTCATGCAAAGTTGTGATCCCTGCAACTTAAAGAACTCATTCCAAAAAGAGCTTAGGAACAACGGATCTCTGTCACTCACAATTGTAGATGGCATTCCATGCAGCTTAAATATGTTATCAACAAACAACTGAGCAACAATCACGACAATATAGGGATGAGCTAAAGCTAAGAAGTGAGCATACTTAGTAAGCCTATCTACTACCACCAAAATGACAGTTTTGCCTTTGCAAGATGGTAATCCCACAATGAAATCCATGCTTATATCAGTCTAAATTTTTTGAGGAATTGGCAAAGGTTGAAGTAAACCAGGAGGAGATAGAGTTTCATACTTGTTTTGTTGGCAAGTATTACACTCTGAGATAAATGTCTTTATGTCGCCCTTCATACCTGGCCAATAAAAACCCATTTTTAGCCTATGATAGGTTTTCAGTACACTTTGGTGCCCTGCTGCAGATGTTGAATGATGCTCAGTTAAAAGCTTAAGCTTCCAAGTGGAATTGGGGCTAATTACTATCCTGGATTTGTACTTGAGTAAGCCATTATCAAGATGATAATTAGCTAACTTAGAACCACTGGCTGTTCCACTCCCCACGGATGTAACCTATGCCCTTTTCTGCTTGATCCAGGCATCTTCTTCATTGTATCTTCTTAATTCATCCAACCACCCAAAATAGGGGTAAGAGATAGCTTGACAACTCATGGATGAATAATTTACCCCATTAGAACACTGAGTGTCATAGTCTGTGACTTGTCTTCGAGAGAGGGCATCAGCAACTACGTTATCAACACCTTTCTTAAAATGAATTTCATAATCGAATCCCATCAATTTGGAAACCCACTTCTGTTGGAATGTTGTATGAGCCCTTTGGTTCAGAAAATATTTCAAGTTGCAGTGATCAATCTTGATTATAAAATGCCTACCCTGAAGATATGACTACCATTTCTTGACAGCATGTACAATTGCAATGAGTTCTCTCTCATAGGTGGAGAGAGCTTGATTCTTAGGTCTTAAGGCTCGACTAGTAAAGGCAATTGGTCTCCCTTGTTGCTGTAGAATTGCACCAATGCCATTATCAGAGGCATCACATTCCAACTCAAATGGCAGTGTAAAATCAGGCAAAGCAAGGACCGGTGGAGAGGTCATAGTATCCTTGAGCTTCTGGAAAGCTACTTCAGCTGCTGGTGTCCACAAAAAATCCATCCTTCATAGTCATATGATAAAGTGGTTGGCAGATTTTGCCAAAGCCAAGCACAAATTTCCTGTAATAACCTGTGAGACCAAGGAAACCTCTCAATTCTTTCATTGTAGTAGGCTTAGGCCAGTCCATGATAGCCTGAATCTTGGAGGGATCAGCCTCGACACCTTTGCTTGATATGACATGGCCCAAATATTCCATTCTACTTTGACCAAAAGCACATTTCTGCTTTTTAACATAAAGTTGGTGCTGCTGTAACTCTTCAAAGGTCATTTTAAGATGTAACAAATGGTTCTCCCAAGTCTTATTGTAGACCAATATGTCATCGAAGAACACAAGGATGAAATGCCGCAAGTGGGGTCTGAATATATCATTCATAAGGCTTTGGAATGTCGCAGGAGCATTAATGAGTCCAAAAGGCATCACTAAGAACTCATAATGACCTTCATGGGTTCTGAACGCAGTTTTTTCAATGTCTTGAGGATGCATCAATAGTTGATGATAACCGGACCTTAAATCAAGCTTAGAGAAAAACCGAGCACCATGTAGTTCATCTAAGAGATCATCAATCAGAGGAATATGGTACTTATCCTTGATTGTTATGGCATTAAGCTCCCTGTAATCCATACACATTCTCCAGGTTCCTTCTTTTTTCTTCACAAGGAGAACTGGACAAGAGAAAGGAATATGGCTTGGTCAGATAAAACCTGCCTTAAATAGTTCTTGAACTGCTTTCTCAATCTCAGTCTTTTGCAAGAGACCATAATGGTAGGGTTGGATATTAGGGGGCTTAGAACCAGGAATGAAGGGAATTTGATGATTGTGAACCCTATTAGGTGGTAGCTCAGTAGGTAAGACAAAAATGGTGTCAAACTGCCCCAACACTTCTTGTAGTTGCTTAAGTTGCAAGGGGTTTAAATCATAAGCTTCAACCATTTTATCTTCAATGGAGTAAAGGAACAAGCCCAAATTAGAGTTGAAAATCTCTTTGTCAAGCTGTTGAAGAGTCACCTCTTGAATCAGTGGAGCATGTGTGTCACTATGAATGAGTTTATACTGAGAACCATTCTTGGCAAATTCCATAGTTAGTAGCTGGAAATCCCAAAGAACCGGGCTAACTGAGGAAAGCCATTGGACCCCTAATTCTATGTCACACCCTCCTAATGGCAAGGAGTATAGATCCACACCACATTCATAACCCCCAATGGATAAAGCAGCATCAGTGCAGCAACCTGAACTACTAACCTTACCCCTATCTGCAATCATCACTTCAAATGGTTTAGTGGGTTGAGTGTGCCAATCAAATTTCTTAAGGAGTCTAGAATCCATAAAGTTATGGGTGCTTCCAGAATCTAAGAGCACTGTGACTTGTTGACCATTCACTGAACCGATTACTTTCATTGTTTTCACAGTGGTCCTAGCAAGTGTGCCATAAAACGCACATTCACTAAGTTCCATTTGTAAAAATTCAGGTGGAGGTTCTTCTAATAGTGGGGTGGTGATCTCCTCTTCAGGGTAAGCTAGATCAAGCATGAGGAGTTGCTTATTAGCACAATTATGTCCCGTGCGCCACTTTTCATCACAAAACCAGCACTCACCCTTCTCCCTTTTGCGCTGAATTTCCATAGGAGTTAACCTATTCACAGTGAAATTAGAAGGTTTAACACTAGGAGTGATGGGTGGTGTAGCAAAGGTGTGTAACACATGAGGCTGTGGAAAAGGCTTAGTATAGCCACTCTTCAAATCACACAATTTAGCATCAAGTTGTAAGGCAATTGAAATGGCATCATGCACATTAGAAGGGCGTAGAAGCTTAACATCATATTTAAGTTCACGTTTCAATCCACCCAAGAAACAATTCTTTAACAATATAGGCCCTAAATCATGGGTTCTATTTGCCAAACGCCTAAATTCAGTGATGTAATCTTTGAGAGTACCTGATTGTTTCAATTTGAAGAGCGCTTCGGCACTGTCTTCAAACTCAGAGGGCCCAAATTCTTTGCAAAATGCGTGTGTGAAATCCCCCCACTGAGGAGTGGTGCGCAAGCAATCGTGCCATCGAAACCACTGGAGTGCCTCTCCTTCCAAGTGAAACGAGACTGTTAAGACCTTCTGAAGCTCAGGAATGGAATAGTAGGTGAAAAACTGTTCCGATTTATAAATCCAAGCAAGTGGGTCTTCACCCGGAGTGAATCGGGGAAAATCGATGCAAGGTTGCCAGTTATGGCGAGGCCGATGAGGATCAAGGTCGCCGGAATCAGGAGGATCGGCGATGAGTGGTTAGGGAGGAGGATCGGTATTAGAAGTGGAACTGCCGGTCCCACAAGCACACGCTTGCTCCCGACGAAATTGTTCGAAGAACATCGCCATTTTGAAATCGATGGAGTCAGAGAATGCAGCAACAGAAGATTCCAAAGCAGCAACTCGAGCGTCCATGTGAGATAATCGAGTGTTTAGATTGGTGCGGGGCATACAAAGAGGGATCCAAGATCAAAATTGGGTGATACCAATGTTAAGAACCTGCTCAACCTGTACAGTGTAGCAAGCAAGAAATGGAGTGGAAGAGGTAGAAGACGAGCAAGAAGCTCGTGTGAATTTCAATTAATAATACTCAAAATATTCATCTGAGGAGCAATGAGGCCATTGCTCTATTAAAGTAGCCTTCCCACTCAGAAATGCCAACTCAGCATTCCATTACATAACCAACTCACTAAAGGACAAACCCTTTTATTTAATAAACTAAAATTACAACAAAAGGAATAAAATGCATTTCCTAACACCGTCGAGCAAGATTCTGATCATGGTGAGGTAATTGGCGTGGTTATGCTTGTAGTTCCGCTGCTTGGAGGTCCACCAGAAAATGTCGAGGGCGAGATCTGGGTCCGATTGGGCTTTCAGTGCTTCGTTCACTTCGGGTGCCCTGAACCCGGGTTTGAGCTTCTGAACCCATGTCTCGAATTGTTTTTCTAGCGGGGTTCGGGTTCGGAGCGGGTTTTGTTGGGATAAGGTTTCCGGTGGGTGAGGAGGAAAATAGGCGATGGTTGAGATAGAGTGACGGGAGGGAGGACGGAAAAGACAGGTGGCTGTGAACGTGGTGATAGGGGATAGGTGGGAGTGGAGGAGAGTGAGCATTGGGGTTTCTGATAGTGGCGGTGATGCCGTTGAGAAGGCGGCGTAAAGTCACCGTCATTGTCATATAGTGAGGGAGGGAGAGTGTAATGGCGGGGAGTATTCAGTGAGGTGGGAAACAAGGACCAGCTACTGGGTTGGAAAGAGTGATGTTGGTCTGGGCCAATATAATTGGAGGAGTATTGGGTTGGGTTCAATTGGACTTAGGGTCAAATTATTGACTTGGAGTTGAACCGGGCCGGTTGGTTGTAACCCGAGGTCCGAAGGGCTTGGCCCTATAGGGTTGAGACGACTTAGGGGTGGTTTGGGAGTGAGGTGCTTAAAAAAAAAAAGTACCCATGAAAAAAGCTGTGAGGGTTTTAGGTGTTTGGTAAACTGAAAAAAAAAGCTTATTTTGGAAGCTACTATGAGAATAAGCTGAAATCAAAGGAAAAAGCTGAAGCTGCTATTTGCAGCTTTGGAAAACTGATTTTTTTTCAAAGCACACGGAGCTACAGTACTCCTTTAATGAAAAGACCCACTATCAGACTGCTTTTTTTTTTTTCCAAAAGCACTTTTACAAAAAAGTTTACCAAACACTCTACTAATTTATTTCATAGCCGCTTATTCTCACAGCACAACCACTTATTCTCACAGCAGTTTTTTTTCAAAGCACAGCAATACCAAACCAGCCCTTAGTACTGGTTTGGTACTAAGGTTGTGCATATCAAAAAAATCTGAGCTAAAAAATGTATTTGGTAAACACTTAAAAACATCTTATTTTCACAGTTTTGGGTGAAAAAAAAACTGAAAATGTGAAGTAGCAAAAATGAGCTTATTCTCACAGCACAGCAGAATCAATTTTTTTTTTTCAAAGCATAGAAGTACAAAACCAGCCCTTAATCAGTTAACTTGGAGTTAGATATCCACTAGCCTAATGTCGAGAAATATTTCCATTCTCAATATTGAAAGAACTTATAGGTCTAATTATACAATAATTTTGTATTATTAGCCCGTTTAATAATTCTTGAGTTTAATATATTTTTTTCATATATTACTACCAGTCTTAATTATTGTAGTAATTCTCTTAAAGAAATACATTTGGAGCTTAGAGATGAGGACAAAACCGAAAGGGTTGTTCAATAAAAAAGTAGTCTTCATGCCATATTGGAGACCACATAATCGATTGGATTGTGATGTGTTTAACGAGAAGATAGACTTCAGGGTGGTGATGGGATTTGCACATGATGGTGTCCAGATTATGAGGGGATAAAATCTCAGCAGCATGGTGGACTTCTACAGCTCGGCAAACTTTGACATCAAGAAATTTATTCCTATAAATACGAGAGGATTGACAACATAGAGAAGGCCAACAACATAATGCACAAATCAACATTCTATTCGAAAACTCTCAAACTTTTGAGAAAAACATAAACGGCTCACTGACCCTAACCCAAATTCAATCTGGTTAGATAGGTTTGGGTTGGCATCCAACGGATGGCGGCTGTCTAGTTATACAGGTTTTCCAGAAATAACCAGCAAATGCAACTGTCTGGTTATACGACGTTAGAGTTGTAGAATTAGTTTGGCTTAGGAGTTTTGGTTGTTTTGTTAGACAGGAAGTCTCTCAAGTTAGATTGATTATTTATTTCAAGTCTCTGTTGACGAAAGAGTCAAACGAGGTCACTTCATCAACTTTCTTGGTGAAGTGAGGTATTACCCAGGTTACATCAGTTTTCAGCACACAGGCAACCAAATCATTGTTGAATTCACAATAATAGTCATAACCTTGTATTCAGATTATAGAACCCAAAGCCGAAAGTGTTCCTTCATTGCCTGAAGTTTCTCAATTCAGGAGTCAATAACGTGTATTACCAAACCACCACACTTAAAGATATTCGCCAGACTGAGCTCGATAGCGAATTGGCAAGCCCACATCAGCAAACAAGTCATCAAATGACGTAGTTAACTTCTAATTGCTTCGATCTAAGTGCTACATAGGCTATAAAAATTTTAGGACCAACAAGCTCAGATTGTTTTGTCTTATTAATCAAATAAATTTGGACTAGGAGTGTTTAGAGGCAGAATTTAGGTGTTCTTAAAGTTACCTTACTAGACCAGTTAGGTTGGACAATGGTCTATGATATACCCTAAAAATATGCCTCTAGTATGGTAATATTTTTTCTTATTACAACCTTATATTAAGTGTGATGGGAATTTGAGCTAAGTCACGCACTGGATCGGCGTTTACAGAAGTAGAAATCTTTCACTAACAACTTGGATAAAAAGAATGTCATTATATGGGAGTACCAAAACTTATAACATAAAATTAGATATTTGACTGCTATAGTACATTCGGTTACAAATCCAATGCCCAATATCGCCGTACGGGTAACATGTTCCGCATTCCCAACGCTTTGTCCCACTTTTCTCACCAACGCTATCCGTCTTTTCTAAAACAATATCTTTGATTATTTTATGTGTGTTTACCAGTCCATTGGAACCCTAAAAATTAAGTAGTAATTGGACATTGGTGACCTAAACGAGGACTCAGGGGCATTCTTCTTTTGGGTAATAGGGAAAGTATAAAAAGAAAAATAACAAGAGTTAAAAAGAGTTCAATGATATTTCATTTTATTTGTAAGTGAGAAGTTTTAGATTCGATCATTGTTAAAGGTAAGTTTGAACAACATTATTGCTAACCCATTATAAAACTAAGTTCAATCTCCTTCCTTTCAGTATAGATAATATTGCTTGTTTAAGAAAAAGTTTTTTTTTTGGTCCAAAACACATTAAAATGGAACGTATTGATGGACTTGGGTTCGCTTTTCTTAATTCTTTATGTCAATTATTCTATTTCAACACTCAAAATTTATATACTTGCAAATTCTTAAATAGAAATGTGTCTTATATCATATAGGAGACTCACATAATTAGATTGTATGTCAAAAAATGTGTTAAGTTTCTGGTATTACTTTTCTTCCATTGACTAGCTATCTTGAATTTTTGAGACATAATAGGAAAAAAACTTAGGTGTAATTGGAGATTTTTTTTCCTACTATCTCTAAATAACAGGATACGAAAATAGTTTTGCTAACGATATCCACACATTAGGTAAGACTATGTAGAACTGGATGAGACTGAAATATAACAGCACTATGTAGATGGGGAACAACTTTCGTAGGCAGGGCCACTCCTCTTGCCCCGCGCTCTCTCACTCTCACAAACACACAATCTTGATTAATTGCCTCACCCATAATTATTCTCTCGACATTTCACCGTTATAAACGACAAAGTACTTACATGAAACATGTTTACCGTCTTTTGAGATTCAATCTATTTATATTTTACTTTGTTTTTGCTTTAAATTTGTCATGTAAAGCTCGATCTTATAATACATTATCACGTATAAATTTATTTCCACAAAATAAGGTATTGCTAAACTCATTTCTTGTATAAATTTTTCTTCATAGGCAGATGCTGGAAATTTACCTATGTGCAACAAGAAGGCCTCTGTGCTGGAAGTTTATGAAGATGCCGACACTCAAATGTACTTTTCGTCGGTATCTAATTAGACCCTTTCCTCCACCTTCGTGGAAACCAAGCAAACAAGCAAAGCCTCATTAGCTTGATATTAAACCCCTGAAACAGTAACACAGACAGGCCCCGCTGTTTCCTTCTCTCTGCTCTAAATATCTCAACTTTTCTTGCCCAATATGGTAACTCCAACCATCTGATCTGATCTGATATTCCGTCTCCCTACTCTCTCTCTCTCTCTCTCTCTCTCTCTCTCTCTCTCTCTCTCTCTTTTCTCTCCACCTTTTCCCTCTTTCCTTTTCTTTTTTTTCAATAAAGTTATATTCCCAATGCTCTCTCAATCCTCGAAAAACCTGCAACATCTCATATCCCTTTAAATACAGTGGTCCAATGGCAGCAGCAGCAGCTCAGTGCTCCAGTTCCTTCATTTTATATTTTTATATTTTTATATCTGATTTTTCCTCAAATATCAAATCTTTGAGCTCCAAAAGTCACACATTCAGAATGTTTCTCTCTTTTTATTCTGGTAGCTCAAAACCTACAAAAATGGAGCTGGGTCTTCTTCCCGTGCTCATCCTCTGCCTCTCCGCTTCCATTTCCAGTGAGTTTCTTCCCTAAATCTCAAAAATGGTGACATGGGTTTTGTTAATTGGTGTTTTTCTCTAAACCCGTTTGATTTTTTCAGGTGCGGAGCTCGTCGCCAAGGTGGGTGTGAACTACGGCCAGCTGGGCAACAACCTCCCCCCTCCGTCGCAGTCGGTGAAGCTCATCCAATCCCTCAATGCGAAGCGCGTCAAGCTCTACGACGCCAACCCCAAAATCCTCGCCGCCCTTCGCAACACTGACCTCCAGGTCTCCATCATGGTCCCCAACGAGCTCATCAGCAACATCTCCTCCAATCAAACTCTCGCCGATCAATGGGTCCGCACCAACGTCGTACCCTTCTACCCGGACACCCTGATTCGGTACCTCCTCGTGGGAAACGAAATCCTCAGCCAACCCAATAAGCAAATCTGGTTCAATCTCGTACCCGCAATGCGGAAAATCAAAGCTGCTCTAAAGACCCACCGGATTACAAAGGTGAAAGTCGGAACCCCATTGGCCATGGACGTCCTCGAATCGTCGTTTCCGCCTTCGAACGGCACGTTTCGGTCTGATATTTCGGGTTCGGTCATCAAACCCATGTTGAAATTCATCAACAAAACCAAGTCTTTCTTCTTCGTCGACTTGTACACGTATTTCCCCTGGTCCTCCGACCCGACCCACATCGATTTGGGCTACGCTCTCTTAGAATCCAAGAACATTACGGTCACCGACCCGGCTTCCGGCTTAACCTACCACAATCTCTTCGACCAAATGGTGGACGCTTTGATTTTCGCAATGAAAAGACTCGGGTACCCGGATACCCGCATTTGGATAGCCGAAACTGGTTGGCCCAGCGGCGGCGACTATGACCAGATTGGCGCTAACATCCGCAACGCCGCCACTTACAACCGAAACGTAGTAAAAAAATTCAACGCCAAACCACCGGTGGGGACGCCGGCCCGACCTGGTGCAGTGCTCCCGAGCTTCGTCTTTGCTCTATTCAACGAGAACACCAAACCGGGTCCCAGCACGGAGCGGAATTTCGGGTTTCTATACCCAAACGGGTCGAATGTGTACCCTATTGACTTAAGCGGGAAGACGCCCGAGTCGGAGTACGCGCCGTTGCCGGTGGCGACGAATAACGAGCCGTATAAGGGGCCGATTTGGTGCATGGTGGCGAAGGGAGCCAATCAGAGCGCGGTGGCGTCGGCGCTATCGTACGCCTGCTCGCAGGGGAATAAAACTTGTGATCCGATTCAACCCGGAGGAAAGTGCTTTAAACCGGATTCGTTGGCTTGGCACGCGAGCTATGCGTTTAGCGCGTATTGGTCTCAGTTTAGGAAGGCTGGTGGGAGTTGTTACTTTGGCGGGCTCGCTACTCAAACCATCAAGGATCCAAGTAAGTATAATTTAAATTACGGGAAGGGAGTTCCAACTTGTGTGCATAGAGGAGCATACCTTCTGCGGGATTGTTGTAGGATGTGAGTGGTCAATTGACTGCATTGTACCAATCAACCGGCCACTCACATATCGGAAAATGCAAATTTTAGGGCATATTGTTCAAGTAAGTCCTTTCAGGTGCAATTGTGTTATGCTTCTTCTTACGCGTATTCTCCTTCTCCGTTTCAGGTTACGGATCCTGCAAGTTCCCCGGTGCCAAACTATGAGCGACGAAGGATACAATGGCACCATGACGGTCTCTTTTCCGTGAATAAGCTGAATTTTTTTTTCTTGGGACAGTTGTTTTCGGTCCCCCCCTTCATTCTTGTGATCTAATCTACTCAAGATTTAGATGATTCATAGAGCGTACCATTTAGTTCTTCCCAAAGCTGTGACCTTTCAGTTAAGTAGAAGTTTTAGATCAAAAAATGGTCACCCAAGTGTGCCACATTTGGGTTCTTTTCCGTCCAACGGCTATATTTCTGTTCCTACTGTGACCGTTCTTCTATTTCCTTGTACATTCCCTTGGCATTCTTAGTATTATCGCAATTTCCTACTTTACCATTTTTTACACTTTTTGTTTGCGCTCGTTTGCGCATGGTTCTAGTGCTTGTCATGCAATGTTCTCAGCGAGCGAGAACCCATCGTAAAGAGAGAATCTGCGCTATAACTCGGATGTATTTCGTTTGTGTTTACAAGGCTACCAATGTCGCCTTACTCGCATGACTAGTGTTTTAGACACACGATAGAACTGTAGTGACACTGACAACACATTGTCTTTGTTGCAACCGAGTCTCATCATAATTTTGTGGGATAATACTCTTATTCTATATACTCATAATCCAATTATATTTTAACACATGTTTTACTGTTTAGCAAACAATAACGAATATGTTTTTTTGTTTTTCGTTTTTGGACTTTAAAAAGTGAGTACTACTTGACCTAAATATTATGCAATTCTACATTAATATTCCAAATTCAATAAGCATCGTTATATGCAAAAATTAAAACACATAACCTATATTACAACGTGAAAAACTTAAAACATGTCAAAATGCATTGTTGATTTGAGACAGACGCTATTAGTGTAGCGTGCTCGGTCTTTATGTATGTTTCTTCCCAACATGATAGCACATCATGAATGCTCACCGAAAGTGTGTTTCTGCTGCTGCATTGAGTGGACTTCAATTATGTTATTTGCCATTTCAAATCCAATGTCCCTTTGACTGCTATTTGGATTATCACATTGGAATTCATTC
The DNA here is from genome assembly GCF_916048215.2 of Malus sylvestris. Classification (NCBI taxonomy): domain Eukaryota; kingdom Viridiplantae; phylum Streptophyta; class Magnoliopsida; order Rosales; family Rosaceae; genus Malus; species Malus sylvestris. The sequence continues at coordinate 29,266,931 of NC_062264.1, forward strand.
GGTGATGACGTAACATTATGATCACCACTTGATCATCGCTTAATACATTTTGATTAGCATTAACCTTTAGATAATTAAATTAAAAAAAGTAAACCATCTAGGGGTGGAAACTTGTTTTCCTTTTTGGAGCCTATGTTGAATGCCTTCACTACATGGGCTAAATCCTTTTTCCTTGTCTTGCTGGGCCTTTAAGTACACAAAATAGTTTTACAGACTCCAGCTTTCATAAACAAATTCCGTAGAATAAGTCGCAACAAGACTACAAGAGAGATTCTGCCCTCATATCAAAATCGGAAAATATTATCCCGACAACATCCGTGATTATGTTTGTTTAAAAAAAATTAAAACCCTCTTAGCAAAAAATCGAATCGATGGCTAGAATGTCACTTTAAATACGAATTCGTAAGACAAACCTATATGAAATGTTATGCTTTAGTCATAGATGTCCGTGGTCACTACATTACAGGAAGTAGGATATTTTTTCTTTCAGTTTTCAATAAGGTTTGTTATACAATACACATATTACAGCCCAAAGGTTTTCTGAAAGGTCCTTATTCTAGTTATAGAATATAAACAAAGTACGTGAGAGTTGCTACATAAATATACAAATGTTTTCCCACAATCTTCATCCATCTAAATCACTTCCTTTATCGTCATTAACCCTTGTGATTATGACACTAATCATGACCACCGCGACACCGAAGAATTCTTGAGCAACCTCGGTTATAGGGGTTTGCGTGGACCTTTGGATTCATGGTAACAACCTGGATGTGGCCCGCCTGGTCTTCTGCATCGGTCGAGGACTCCGGGGTCAATGCGGTTCCTTTCACCCTTGACTTCGGAGTTTAGCACCACCATGCTAACGAGGAGCAAGCAGAGGATGAATGATTTCATGTTTGAAATGCCCATGAATATTATTCGTAAATGTATCTCTAATAGTTTGTATTTGAATGTTCACTATTGGCAGAAGACTGTCAATTTATATGCGTTTTCGCCATGGTTGAGTTAGAAACAAATTTTAATATCATTGAAATAACAATATAACTACAAATCTGCAACAATCAGCGTCATATACAATCAAATTCCATGAAACAAATTTCAATCAAATCCCAAAAAATTAAATTTCAATCAAATTCCATCAAGTGCAATTCCATTTACAAATGTATTGATGCACAAAATCAGTGAGGACTTTGGTACAAAAGTGTTAAGTTTGTGACCTTCGCTAGATTGCTCCGGTCACTAGTGTGGATAAATATGTAAATGGATAGAGACAGGGAAGCAAACACAAAATGTACGTGGTTCACCCAGATTGGCTACGTCTACGAAGTAGAGGAGTTCTCATTAATTGTGAAGGGTTTACACAAGTACATAGGTTCAAGCTCTCATTTTGTGAGTACTAGTGAATGATTTAGTACAAATGACATTAGGAATTATTGTGGAAGAATAATCTCCTTTTATAGAAGAGTTTCTAGCTTTGTTTTGACATTAACACGTGTCGTGTTGTAATTGGCTTCTTATGTTGACACGTGTCGCGCTATGATTGGCTTCTGATGTCGACACGTGTCGCACTGTGATTGGCCTCCTGGTTGGAGGGAAACTCTTATGGGTCCTTAACGGTATAACGTTGACCGGTGCTTAGTAGTTTCGGGATTAGTCAAGTATGGTACAAACAGAGTGATAGGGATTTTACTACTCATGTGAACGAGTTAAAAACTCCTATTATACTTGCAAGAATCACAAGGTTGTTGTAATATAAACGGATCTTGTAAGGTCGTTCTCTACAGGGATTATTAAATAATTCTAAACTAACCAAATTCCAATTAATTATTGTAAAGTAGAAATTGAGATGATTGATTTTATAACCTACTTAAATTAAAAACAAAATTAACTATTAAAGATAAGACAATCTGCAATATTAAAACTGGGGGAAAAAGAAATCAGTTTTGGGAGAAATCAAATTAAGAAAGCACTAGGGTTCCACCATCACCTAGCAATCCTATGAACTTTTACCAATTACTTATGATCTACACATGCCACTTTGAAGGTTAGATTTTCCTAATTCATATTCTACTTGGAACCTTAAACATAGGACGTATATCTAACATGCAACCCGTCTGGACGTTCAGATCAAATCTGAACATGAAAGACTCATTATGCTTTATGACAACCCTTTGAAAAACCATGCAACTCTTAAGACGTGGTATTCATCCTAAGTGAAATTACAATTATTAATCACAAAAAGCCAGTGTCAATTTCAGGGAACCTTCCGACCGAAATTGCATCAAATTACTTTTCTAAAGATCCTAATGGTGATCAGGCATTAAGACAATTAGATAGTTTTTATCCCGGTGATTAACAATTCAAAGTATGCATGCAATCAATCATAAGCAATTAAATAAAAATCACATATTCATGCTAAGGCTCAAGGCTTCGCCCTAGCAAAAGGAATTAGTTACGCATATTCATAATTGAAATCATAGAAAATATTATTAAGAAAAGGATTGAAAACACCTTCAAGTAGAAAATCTCCAAAACCCTAGCACTTCTCTCTGTCTCCAATGCATAAAATAAAAGCATAGTGAAAAACGGTAGACGGCCAAGCAATATATCTGCTAAGCCCCCACAAAAACCCTAAAAACAGGTCCTTTATTCCCACTAGGAAACTAAAAATACTTATAAAAAAATATAGGAAATATAACCCTAAATTAAATGGTAAAATTCGTCTAAAATCTAAACAGCCACATTTTAGACCCATAAGCTGCTCCAAAACCGGCCCAATATAGCTGGATTTAATGTTTGGAATATTCTGAACACTTCTCCTGAAGGCCACGAATCCATCCGAGGTCATCTTGGGCTCCAAAAACGTAATTTAAGCCCAAAAACGTCATTTTCCAACACTGCGCATCGCTTATTTATTTTATCGCCAGAAAATGATTGCTTGGTGGAAAAATTCCAAATTTTGATATGATCAAGCTAAGTGACTCAAGAACGTCTTCCAACTGGAATTACTCCAAAATTCGTCCATTTGATCTTGTTTTGCTATAGAGGAAGTCGAAAGTCCTATATTGAAAATACAATTCAAAGTATCAAAATTCTTTCAAAATATTAACCAAAATATACTAAGATTAGGGTAAAATATATAATATAAAATCTACTCATCACAGAGCTCCCCTAAGTTCCCGAATGAGGGAAGCTCTTCGGTTGGGGACTTGTAAGATCCAAGCTGCTGAGTAATCACGAAACTCCTAAGTATCGAAGTGTGGTATCGTCTTCACTTGCCTTATCTGTCTCATAGGTAGATGTGACATCTTCTCTGGAAGTACTTTTCCTCCATCCAGGTGTGGTATCTTTAACCTGTGGATATGCACAAGGTAATGTATCAATTTGACTTGAAGCTTACTTATAATTTCAGGCTTGGTCAAGCGTGATACAAACCATGTAGTAGGAGTCCCCTAAGTCGCCGAGCTAGGAGATTTGCCGAAAGAGGTGACAGACAAGGTAAGCAATCAGAGTTCCAAGCAATCAGTCCCAAATCAGAAGTTTGATTTCGAGTTCCAGCTGATTGTTCTCATTCTCCCTATCTTACAGGCAGCAAGAAGGATAAAGAGAAGAAAAAGGAGAAGAGATGATATGAGATACTTTTGCTTTTGAAGAAGTAACTTTCCACATGTTTAGTCTTGAACTGGGTTGGAGGGTTTTCTGGTTTCCTCCAGAGTATAAGGCATACTCAAGAATTTGAGGGTCAAAACAAGTCCATCAAATCTAAAGTACGTTTGACCTTGATGATATGGGATAATTTTGTTGTTGACAAAGTAGTGGATGTATCGGCACGTGTTCTGTTACGCTTGTCTCCACATGTTTCCTTGTATCCTTCTCACTTGCCCTATCTGTTCCTCATGGAAATATGGTATCTTCTTTGGAAATATAAGATGTTGAAGATCAGTACTCGAGAGCAATACCATGTAAGTAATCAGGCAAGGGGTTCCAGGCAGTCAGTTCCTGACTGGAAGCTTGATTCCAAGTGCTGACTGATTGCTCTTTTTCTCCTTGTCTTGTAGGTAAGAAAAATGCCAAAGGAAAAGACAGGGAAAAAACATGATATGGGATACTCTTACTTTAAACCTGATGATATGAGATACTTTTGCTTTGGTGTGGCTTGTTTGCAGAGGTATTATCGGGGGGAAAAGAAGCTGAGTATTTTGAGAGACTTTGCTGAGAGTGCCCTCTTGGATGTGAAGAAAAGTTGAGCTTTTTTTTTATTTGCAGGTCTACCTGGTTGTGGAGGATGAAGGTCGACATATATAGAAATTGTCCCAACAGCGAGTGGTAACGCTGTTCCTTTACCCTTCTTAGTCATAGCAATGTAATGGGAGCTGCAAGATTCACGTGTTTAAACTTTGTCATAGCACTTTGAAAAAGTGGTATGTGGTATTTGGAAAGATGATGTTGCATGTGAAGATTGCAGACAAGTTTTATCCAAGGAAGGCTCTTGAAGTTCAGAAAGCGGCGACTCTTCGGTTTTCGAACAAGCAATCCTGTCGGGGATCTAGCTCTCGAGATTCAGAGAACGGTGCCTCTTCGATTTTTGAGAAAGCAATCCTATTGGAAGTCTGACTCTTGAGATTCGAAGAGTGATCCCTCTTCGATTTTTGAGCAAGTAATCTTGTTGAAAGTTTGGCTCTTGAGATTCAGAGAGTGGTGCCTCTTCGATTTTTGAGCAAGTAATCCTATTGGGAGTCTGGCTCTCGAGATTCGGAGAGCGATGCCTTTTTAATTTTTTAGCAAGCAATCTTGTTGGGAGTCTGGCTCTCGAGATTCGGAGAGCGGTGCCTCTTCGATTTTTGAGCAAGCAATCTTGTTGGGAGTGTTTTCTCGAATGTGAGTAAAGGTTGGGCATTTTTGTCAGTCTACCTTGCCACGGAGCACGGAGGTTGACACACATAGGGACTTTCGAGTTATCAAGCAGTGGTGTTGTTCCTTTACGCTTGTGAGTAATAGTAGGGTAGTTGGACCTTCAAAATTTACGTGTCTAAACGTTGTCAGAGATCTTTGGCAAAGTTATATATGGTACCTGAGGAACTGATGTTGCATGTGGGGATTGTCGACATATTTTACTCAGGAAAATCTGCTTTTCGAAATCCAGAGATTGGTGCCTCTTTGATTTTTGAACCAACGGCCCTGTTGCCCTTTCTTTTATAGGGGCACCAATTGTGTACAACAAGTACATTCAGAGAGTTATTGCTTGTAGGAATTTTCCCCTTGTTTTTGCACTTCAGAGATTTATTGCACCTCATTTCTTCTTCATCATTTATGAGAATGTCTGGCCTATCCGACCGTCGTTTTGACTTGAACTTTGGTGAAGAGGCAGCCATGCCTTCTCAAGACAATATATGGCACTCATCCTTCTTATCCCCTACTAGTACTCTTACTGTTGGGGACTCAGTGATGAGGAATGATATGACCGCTGCGGTGGTGGCCAAGAACCTTCTCACTCCCAAAGATAACAGATTACTTTCCAAATGGTCTGATGAGTTGGCTGTTAAGGATTTTCTGGCTCTCAGTGCTCAGTGTGCAGGTTCTGTGTCTAATATGGCCCAACGCCTATTTGCTCGAGCCAGCCAAGTTGAATCATTGGCGGCTGAAGTGATAAGTCTCAAACAGGAGATCAGAGGGCTCAAGCATAAGAATAAACAATTGCACAGACTCGCACATGACTATGCTACAAACATGAAGAGGAAGCTCGACCAGCTGCAGGAATCTGATGGTCAGATTTTACTTGATCATCAGAGGTTTGTGGGTTTGTTCCAAAGGCATTTATTGTCTTCTTCTTCTGGGGCTGTACCGCGTAATGAAGCTCCAAATGATCATCCTCAGGTGCCTCCTCCTTCTGGGGATCTGCCCATTACTGAGGCTCCGAATGATCACCTTTCGGTGCCTTCTCTTTCTGGGGCTTTGCCGACTGTTGAGACTTCTCCTGAGCAACCATTGTGAAGGCTCCCTCTTGTTTATTTATTTTGATTCATGTATATGTACATATTTGTAACTTATCGGAGATATCAATAAATGAGCTTTGCTTCATTTCAACGTATTATGTTAAATACACCAAATCCTTCTTCACTAAGTTCTTTAATTTTTTTTCTTTTGTTGACGCTTGTATGTTGAAGCTTTGTGAGTGAAGCATGTAGGTTGAGGTAGTGCTCCCTTAATTTCCCAAGTGAGGAAAGCTTCTCGGTTGGAGACTTGAAAAAATCCAAGTCACTGAGTGGCTGTGAGACTTCCGAGTATCAAGGCGTAGTAGCATATGGTAGGAGTCTCCCAAGTCTCCGGTCAAAGGAGTTGACGAATGAGGCATTTCCTTTCTAAGTGGTAGCCCAAAACTCCTCTTTCATATATATTTATTATGAAAGTTGTTAGGCCCAAAGAAGATGAGGCCTAGGCAATTTTTTTTCAAATTTTTTTGAATTTTTTTTTATGAATTTCCAAATATATATATATATTAAGCTTTGGTGTTGAAGCTTTGTAGGTAAAGCATTGCGGTTGAAGCTTTGTTGGGTACCATGAATTGATTTTGCTTCACACTATCTTGATCAAGATAGTGTGAAGCTTTTGTGTTGAAGCTTTGTAGGTGAAGCTTTTGTGGGTGAAGGTTTCGTTGGCGAAGCTTTTATGGGTGAAGCTTTTGTTGGTGAAGCTTTTATGGGTGAAGCTTTTGTGGTGGGTGAAGCTTTTATGGGTGAAGCTTTTGTAGGTGAAGCTTTTGTGGTGGGTGAAGCTTTTGTGGGTGAAGCTTTTGTGGTGGTGAAGCTTTTGTGGGTGAAGTTTTTGTGTTGTAGCTTTGTAGGTGAAGCTTTGGAGTTGAAGCTTTGTAGGTGAAGCTTTGGAGTTGAAGCTTTGTAGGTGAAGCTTTTGTGTTGAAGCTTTTGTAGGTGAAGCTTTGGAGTTGAAGCTTTTGTTGGGTACCATGAATTGATTTTGCTTCACACTATCTTGATCAAGATAGTGTGAAGCTTTTGAGAATTTGTAGTTGTCCTCCATTGATGAAGCTTTGTTGAATTTCCCTTTTTTTTATTCTTTTTTTTTTTTGAAAACTAGAAACTTGTTGAATTTCCCAATTTCTTTTTTTTTTTGGGAAACTAGAAATTTGAAAATGTGGGAGAGACAACATATACAAATTTTGCTTCCACCCTGTTGAGCAAGAGATTATGATGGGAAACTAGAAATTTGAAAATGTGGGAGAGACAACATATACAAATTTCGCTTCCATCCTGTTGAGCAAGAGATTATGATGCAAGCCACACCTTGTAGTAGTAGTTGAAGGTTTGGATGAACCATATAAATTGAATTTGCTTCAAACAATCTTGATCAAGAGTGTGTGAAGCTTTCTACGAGTTATAGTTGCCCTTCATTGATGAAGCTTTTGTTGGCACCATAAATTGGTTTTGCTTCATATTGTCTTGATCAAGAGTGTGTGAAGCTTTTAAGAATTGTGGTTGAACTCCTTTGACGACACTCTTGTGAGCACCATAAATTGGTTTTGCTTCACACTATCTTGATCAAAAGTGTGTGAAGCTTTTGAGAATTGTGGTTGCCCTCCATTGATGAAGTTTTTGTTGGCACCATAAATTGGTTTTGCTTCACACTGTCTTGATCAAGAGTGTGTGAAGCTTTTGAGAATTATGGTTGAACTCCTTTGATGAAACTCTTGTTGGCACCATAAATTGGTTTTGCTTCACACTATCTTGATCGAGAGTGTGTGAAGCTTTTGAGAATTGTGATTGCCCTTCATTGATGAAGCTCTTGTTGGCACCATAAATTGGTTTTGCTTCACGCTGTCTTGATCAAGAGTGTGTGAAGCTTATGAGAATTGTTGTTGAACTCTTTTAATGAAGCTCTTGTTGGCACCATAAATTGGTTTTGCTTCACAGTGTCTTGATCAAGAGTGTGTGAAGCTTTTGAGAATTGTGGTTGCCCTCCATTGATGAAGCTCTTGTTGGCACCATAAATTGGTTTTGCTTCACACTATCTTGATCAAGAGTGTGTGAAGCTTTTAAGAATTGTGGTTGAACTCCTTTGACGACGCTCTTGTTAGCACCATAAATTGGTTTTGCTTCACACTATCTTGATCAAAAGTGTGTGAAGCTTTTGAGAATTGTGGTTGCCCTCCATTGATGAAGTTTTTGTTGGCACCATAAATTGGTTTTGCTTCACACTGTCTTGATCAAGAGTGTGTGAAGCTTTTGAGAATTATGGTTGAACTCCTTTGATGAAACTCTTGTTGGCACCATAAATTGGTTTTGCTTCACACTATCTTGATCGAGAGTGTGTGAAGCTTTTGAGAATTGTGATTGCCCTCCATTGATGAAGCTCTTGTTGGCACCATAAATTGGTTTTGCTTCACGCTGTCTTGATCAAGAGTGTGTGAAGCTTATGAGAATTGTTGTTGAACTCTTTTAATGAAGCTCTTGTTGGCACCATAAATTGGTTTTGCTTCACAGTGTCTTGATCAAGAGTGTGTGAAGCTTTTGAGAATTGTGGTTGCCCTCCATTGATGAAGCTCTTGTTGGCACCATAAATTGGTTTTGCTTCACACTATCTTGATCAAGAGTGTGTGAAGCTTTTGAGAATTGTTGTTGAACTCCTTTGATGAAGCTCTTGTTGGCACCATAAATTGGTTTTGCTTCATACTGTCTTGATCAAGAGTGTGTGAAGCTTTTGAGAATTATGGTTGAACTCCTTTGATGAAGCTCTTGTTGGCACCATAAACTAGTTTTGCTTTACACTGTCTTGATCAAGAATGTGTGAAGCTTTTTACGAGTTGTAGTGTTTGCATTGTTACAGAGGAGAAATGTCTGAAGTAGATGCAAGAGGGATGAATAGATTGATCTTCGTATGCCATGCACTAAAGTTGTTGTTGGTTTGCAATAGACTTTGTTGGTGACTATAACTCTTGTTGGGCATAAGTGCTCTTCTAGTTGAGTTGTCAAGCTTGAGGGTTTTTTATTATTTGTGAATGTTAGGAGTTCATATGTACAAGTTGTACCACTCGTCTTCTGGTAGGTGGAATAAATGGTGAGTTGCTTTCATCACTTAGTCGGTGGTACGAAGGTGAGTTCCTTTATCACATTTCATCACCTGGTTGGTGGCACGAATATGAGTTCCTTCTTCACCTGGTTGGTGGCATGAATGGCAAGTTGCCAAATGATATTAGAGTATGGGTTGTACATTTCATCACCTGGTTGGTGGCATGAAGAAGAGTACGGGTTGTACATTTCATCACCTGGTTGGTGGCATGAAGATGAGTTCCTTCTTCACCTGGTTGGTGACATGAGTGGCAAGTTGCCAAATGATATTAGAGTAAGGGTTGTACATTTCATCACTTGGTTTGTGGCATGAAGAAGAGTACAGGTTGTACATTTCATCACCTGGGTAGTGGTATGAAGATGAGTTCCTTCTTCACATTTCATTACCTGGTTGGCGAGAATAAGGGCAAGGTGTCGAGGCACATTGTAGCAATTGTCGAATGACACAAAGTATGTTGAACCCTTTTGAAGCACAATTGGCTTATGTATGAATGTGATGGAATGTATGATTGAACGAATATACTGTGAAGCTGTTTGTTTATTTGTATAGTCTTGTTGACATATACCTAGACTTTGTTTCATGTTGGAAACATTCATGTTGAAGCTTTGAACCCGAGTGTTTCATTGCTAGGAATGTAAAAGGATTAAGACCGAGTTGTCTAAATCACCTCTTTATTGAATTCATGCCAAATAGTCTTCGTTACATAGGATGTCGAACGGTTGAAGCTTAACACTTGTACAATGTGAGTTTACTTGTAATAGTACTTCAAGTGATCAGTGTTCCATGGATGGCCAAGGGTCTTGCCATCGGAGCTTTTAAGCTCGTAGGAGCTAGGGCGACTGATGCTAACAACTTCAAACGGTCCATCCCAGTTTGGACTAAGTGTTCCTTTACTCGGGACTCTGTTGCAGAGTAATCTTTTCTTCAATACCCAGTCACCTATTTTGAAAGAACGAGATTTGACCTTTGAGTCATAGTAGTTGGAGATGCGCTACTTGTAGGCGACATTCCTCAAGTGAGCCTGGTTTCTGTGTTCCTCGACTAGATCTAAGTTGAAGGTAAGTTATTTATCATTTTTGCTTTGCACGTAGTTCTGGACTCGGAATGTTGCTTGCTCAAGCTCAACTGGAACAACTGCTTCTGTACCAAAGGCAAGTGAGAATGGGGTTTTTCCTGTTGATGTCCGATACGAAGTGCGGTATGACCAAAGAACTTGGGGTACAAATTCTGGCCAACAACCTTTAGCCTTGTCCAAGCTGGTTTTCAAAGTTCGCTTGATTATTTTGTTGATGGCTTCGACTTGTCCATTAGACTGGGAATGAGCTGGGGAGGCAAAACATAAGTTGATGTTGAACTTAGAGCAGAATATCCTGAACTTATTGTTGTCGAACTGTCGCTCGTTGTCAGTGAATCGCATTAGGAATGCCGAATCTACAAAGAATGTTCTTTCATACGAAGTCTTCTATTTTTGCCTCAGTAATGGTTGCCAAGGGTTATACTTCAGCCCACTTTGTGAAGTAGTCAACTGCAACAATTGCATAGCGGACCTTACCCTTCATTGCAGGTATTGGGCCGATCAAATCAAGTCTCCATTAGGCGAAGGAGGAAGGGTTGATCATAGGAGTGAGCAGCTCGGGAGAGAAGTGAGGAATAGTTACGTAGTGTTGACACTTATCACATGAGCGAGATAATTCTGATGGCATCTTGGTGGAGTGTTGGCTAGTAATATCCTTGGCAAAAAGCCTTGTGTGCTAGGGATCGAGATCCAGCATGATCTCCGCAGACTCCTTCATGTATTTCTCGAAAGACAATTTCCGCCACTACAGGCGTAAGGCATCTTAGGTATGGTAGGTTAAAACCCTGCTTGTAGAGTTGGTCATTAATGATCAAGTAACGGGTAGCCTTGTATCGAATCTGCTTAGCTTGGACTTTGTCATTTGGAAGGGTGCAATGAGCAAGGAATCTATAAATCGGGGTAATCCAACTATCCCCCTGTTGTAAGTTGCACACTTCCGTAGCCATGGTGCTTGGTGCTGCCAACAATTCGACCTGAATTTTTCTCCCAATCTTATCTTCCACAGATGAAGCGAGGCGAGCCAAAGCATCTGCATGACTGTTTGCCGCTCGAGAAATTTGGGTGATCTGGTAGTGGAAGTGCTTGAGCAACAATTGTGTTTGTGCCAACTATGTTGCCATAGAGCTATCCTTAGCGTCAAAGTTGTTGGTGACCTGGTTAACCACCAATTAGGAGTCATTGAAGATATCAATTCGTTTAACCCCAAGGTGTTTGGCCAAACGTAAGCCTGCTAGGAGGGCTTCATATTCGGCCTCATTGTTCGATGCCTTGAATTTGAAACAAAGAGCATACTTCATCGCCACTTTGTCAGGGGTTGTAAAAACTAGTCCTGCTCTATAACCCTGTTGGTTGGACGAGCCATCAATATATAGACTCCATGCTGGGGCTGTTGGTTCTATTTTCTGAGTTTCCGAGGGTAATGAAACCACTTCTTTAGGCGTAGAAACAATGTCAACATGATATGTGAAGTCGACGATGAAGTCTGCCACTGCTTGGCCCTTCTCAGCTGGCTTTAATTGGTAGGAGATGTCAAACTCACCCAATGCTATCGCCCATTTTATCATTCGTCCTAAAGTGTCAGGACTTTGGAGTATTTGTCGAAGATGATGATTGGTAAGCACGATGATGGAGTGTGCTTGGAAGTAAGGGTGAAGTTTTCGAGCAGACATGACCAATGCTAGAGCCAATTTCTCAATGTTGGAATATCGTGTCTCTGCATCTTGTAAGGCCTTGCTAGCGTAGTATTTGAATGAGAACGGAACTTATTGCTGAAGCCGATACCGACAGATAAATAATGAGAGTGTCACCAACCTTAGGTTTGAAGAGCAGAAAGGCTTTACTCATGTAGTCTTTGAGAATCTTGAATGCCTCGGCACATTCATCAGTCCATGTAATGTACTTCTTACTTCCCTTAAGTGCTTTGAAGAAAGGAGCATATCTGTCTCTGGCTTTAGTGATGAACCTAGTTAAGGCTGCCATCTTGCTAGTAAGGCTCCGGATGTCTTTTGAAGTTATCGGTTCCTTCATGTCGAGGATTGCTTTAATCTTTTCGGGATTAGCCTCGATGCCTCGTTGGCTTATCATGAAGCCTAAGAATTTGCCAAAGCCTACGCCGAAGGCACATTTGTTAGGGTTCAACCTCATTCGATACCTCTTCAGAATGGTGAAAGTTTTAGATAGGTTAACAATGTGTTGGTCAGCATGTTTGCTCTTGACTAGCATATCATCAACGTAAACTTCCATGCTCTTCCCAATCTGTTCGGCGAACATTGAATTGACTAGTCTCTGATAAGTCGCTCCTGCATTCTTTAGGCCGAAGGGCATGACTTTATAGCAATATAGTCCCCTGTCAGTAGTGAAGGCTGTGTGTTCTTAGTCCAGATGGTTCATGAGGATTTGGTCGTATCCTGAGTAAGCATCCATGAAGCTTAGGAGTTCACACCCTGCCATAAAATCTATAAATCTGTCAATGAGAGGAAGAGGAAAGCTATCATTCGGGCATCCTTTGTTTAGGTCGGTGTAGTCGACATACATTCTCCACAAGACCTTTTGAAGCAAGAGACTTTCTTTGGTCGAATTCTTCTTAACAAGGACCATATTTGCTACCCATGTTGGGTAATTCACTTCGCGGACGAAGCCTATGCCTTTGAGTTTTTCAACTTCTGCTTTTATTACCTCGTACCGTTCAGCGTCATAAGATCTTCGCTTCTATCTCACTGGTTTGGTCTTAGGGTCAATACTCAAGCGATGACAGATGATATCGCGAGAGATGCTTGGCATGTCCTCGTATGACTAGATGAAGACCTCAGTGTTCTCTTGTAAAAAAGAGATCAATGCTAACCGAATGGGTGGTGACAAGGTGGTGCCAATCTTCACCATGCGATCCGGATAATCTTTTAAGATAGAGACCTTTTTCAACTCTTCAACGAGTTATGCTTGTTGAGTGAAAGAGTCATCTCGATGATCGTTGGGTTGACTATTGTCACCGTGAAGATCCAAGTTGGCTTCGTCTGGGCTGGTCTTTATGACTTGGTCATGTATAGAAAGGGTTTCCTTGGGCACAAGCAGGTGATGTTGCTTGACTGAAGTGTTGTAACATGGTCGTGCACTAAGTTAATCTCCTCTGATGTAACCATTGCCATAGGGGGTTGGAAATTTCATCAACAACATATGTGTGGATATCATGGCCTTGAGATCATTGATGTCTATGCGTCCGAAGATGACATTGTATTCCGTTGGGCAATCAACCACTAGGAAGTTAGTGGCAATGGTAGTTGTGTAAGGGCCTGTACCAATGGTGAAAGGCAAGTGTATGCTTCCCAAAGGTTGCACAATATCACCGGAGAAACTTATCAGAGGAGAAATCGAGCGATCGAGCAAGTGTTCGGCTACATTAAGTACCCTGAAAGCTTCAGCAAACATGATATTGACCGAAGCCCCCGTGTCTACCAGGATTCGTCTTACTTCAAAGTTGGCTATGTGAGCCTCCACAATCAGTGGGTCGTTGTGAGGGTAGATGATACCTCTTTCTTCCTCAGGGTAGAAACATATTGGATCCTAGTTAGGCTTTTGATACTTGCCTCCCCTGATGTCTTCCACGTGAAACACTTGGTGGCCAGGCCTTAAAGCTCGTTTGCTGTTTTTCATGGCCCTATTGGAAGATTCAGATATGGGTATGTCGCCGCTTATGGAATATATCATATTCACTTGGCGTTGGTTACGATTATCCCTTGAAAGGCGAAGGAGGAATCGATCAATTTTTCCTTCACGCGCCAAATCTTCAATACGATCACGAATGGTGATACACTTCTCGCTGTCATGACCGTTATGCTCATGGTAGCAGCAAAATATGCCCGTGTTCTTCGTAGGCTTGTAACCCGACTACCTCGGTATTGGCTTCGATATCAAGTGTGCTATGCTGGGGAAAATGGCCACGTATATGGCATTCAAAGGTGTGTATCTCTCATACCTCGAGGTAAGGCCTGTCCTGACACGTGCTTAGCCCACTGTGTTGACTGCTTGGGGGCGGGCATTATCATGGCGATACCTTTGGTTATCGCGATAGTGTCCCTTACTCTTTTTACTAAAATGAGACTGGTGAGGATGGAAATCTTTCATTTTGCCCTGAGATTGATATGTCTGTTGACTTGGTGAAGTATTAAGTAAGGCAGGGGGAGGCACCGCTGCCGTTTGGAAGGTCGAGGTCTTCTCATTTGGTTGGATCTGGCTTCCACTCCCTACTTGCTGATAAGGGGTGGCTGTGGGGGGTTTCCCTTGGTATGTCATTTCCTCGGCGGAGGCATGGTTATAAGCCTGGGCCATCACCTCAGAGTAAGTCTTCCAAATGTTAGCATTGATCATGTACTTAAAGAAACAGTCACGTGGGCCTACCGTGAAGGTTTTGAGGGCAATCTTGTCGTCTGCCTCGGCACAACGGGAATACTCATGGCTGAAGCAGCCAGCATACATACGTAATGACTCGTCTGGCTTCTAGAGAATAATGTAAAAGTCATCCGCAGAATGCAAGCGATCGGTCTGGAAAATGTGTTGAGAAACAAACAGTTTCCTCAATTCCTCAAATGAGTCTACCATCTCAGGTGGAAGACGGTAATACCAGTTTAGAGCTCCACCAGAGAAGGTAGAGGGGAAAAGAAAACATCGTTCTTCGTCGGTGTGCATCTGGTATGCCATGGATGACTTAAAAAGGTTAAGGTGTTCAATCGGGTCCTCATTTCTAGTATAGAGTTGCAAGCCAAGCTTCTGCTTTGTCTTTGCTTGAAGGGGGTGTCGAGGATCCTCCTTGTAAGAGTGCCAAGCCTAGGTTAGTTCCAATCAGGTATATCAGCTTGTCGTTTGGCCTTCAATTGTTTACTTCCTTAAGAAGTTGTAGGACAAGATGGTCCTAAGTGGAGTCATGTACCATTGGAGCTTTCTTTCGTAAATCTCCATCTCCTCTTGGAAGTATGAAGGTTTGATCAAGAGCATGTGATTTTTCCTTGGACTTGCCGTACTGACTTCCAAGGTATGTCTGTCGGAACATCTCTAAGTCCCTTATACCTTCGTGTTCCTCTAGAACTTGTTTCCCCTTCCCTAAATTGGTAGATTGCCTAGGACATGGGAGGGGACCGAGTCTTTCAGAGACCCTTGGGTCATTGATCTTCGAGCTTACATGAATGGGATTGTCTCGACGTTGCTTTAGGAAATCTCGACAATCGCGAAAGACGGCTTTCGATCCTTCCACTCCTTCAACAAGGAGGTGTTTTCCTTCACTTCTCCTACTTCGAGTCAAAGCAGCTGGGTTGAGAGAAGTCTCATGTTGATCAATGTTTTGATGATTAGCTCGCTCTTCATCAGGGATACCCATGTCGAAAGAAGGTGACCCCTCTGTGTTAAGGGGCACCCAAATGATGGTTGATGTCCACAGGGGTAACGAGCTCGTATGTTTGAGTATGCCTAGTTCGTGGAGCGTCTCAAAGAGCTTCTCATACTACTCCTGGAGGACCTTATTCTTCATTGATATCTTGTTGTTCTAAGCTTTTAGCTCATCGACTTTAGCTTGAAGAGCAACCCTTTTTCCTTCCTTCTTTCGTTGCCTCTCACCAAGTGCAAGACGGGTGTCATTCTGCATGTTATGGCTTCATTCGCTCCCCATGTTAGAGAGGGATGCCTGGTCAAAAGAGAGTGTACGAATGGTGGAAACCAGCTTAACAAAGCTGAAGAGAGTAGGAATAAGTATTGTTCCCACAGACGGCGCCAAAACTTAAAGTTTTTATTTTAGAAAAGCACCTAAACTGGAGGATATCCCACAAGGAGAGGATCATTAAGATCATTTTTACCTCTTGGGTTAAGGTCAATTCCGGCAGGCTTGGCCGGAAATTGGTCGGAAAACCCCCGGTCACCGTTTCTTAAATATGAAATTGCGGAAATTCGGTTATGAATTTGTAGAAATCAACTTGGGTGTTGGAAAAAGGACGGGAAAAGGGTTCTGGAGGTATAATTTGACGGTCATTGGTGACCGGCAGACGACGGTACTGTTGCATGAAAGAGAAGAGGAATCAGAGCTACGATTAAAATTCTACTGAACTACAAATCCGAAAAGTACTTTTGTAAGGATTACTATTTATTATTTTATATATTTCTCATAATTATTATATTATTATTTTAATATTGGTTGATAGAAAAATGAGGGAAAGAACAAGAATGGATAGAGGAAAGAAGAGAGAAATAAGAGGAATGAGGGGCTGTTGCCCAATCGAATGACAGAGATGAAGATGTTAGCCGAATCAGGAAAGGAGAGAGAGAAGCCTGGTGAATCAGAAACAGAAGAAATAAAGGGAAATGAGGGAGAGAGAGGGGACGCGATCAGCAGGTTGTTTTTCTTTACCGACCTGACCCGGTTTTGCTTGTCTTCTTTGACGATTTTCGTCAAATTTTCCAACGAACCATGTCACTCCACCACCTGCAACCTTTTCCACAACCTCCCTATTACCATTTCCACCCAAAATCAGAAGAAATTTAGTTGAAGTTTGGTGAAAAACCCATCATAGGTGCCGCAGGAAACCTTTCCCGAGATCCTCCAATTGTGAAACGATTTCCTTCACCACCACCAAAACACTTATCTTGAGGCCTAGAACAAAGTCCAAACAATTATAGGGTGTGGCAGAGCATCGAAGGTGACGGATTGAAGCCATTGGTTCGAGGGAAATTGGAGTTTTTCCTAGCCAAATTGGACTTGGCCACATGTATAAAACTTGCTCTACTTGTTAAGATCTTCATTCCTGTAAAATTTGAGAATTTTTAGAAATAGTTGAATTTTCCGACGAGCCGGGGCGGCACATGGGTCGAGACCTGACCTGCCCATCCTAGGCTAATTTGGATGCCCTGATTCCATATTTGACACCTGATTGATGGAATTCCATTGTTTGGGTATAATTTTTGTAAATCTAAACGTCGACCGCCACTTAATTTTAGCAATTGGCGGAGATCCGACCGTTAGATTGTTCCGAAACTTTAGGATGTTGTTCTAGAAGGTTATTGAAACCCTTGAAAAGTTACGGATCGGAAATCTATGGTTCGGATCTTCTGGATCAAGTTGTAGGGTTGTGGACCCTATCGTCGACCTTTGATGACAGTTGACTTTTGGTCAATGGGTTTCAAATCATTTTAGAACGTCCTTGGAGATGTGTTTTACGTAAGTTATGTGTTTTATCAATAATAATTCTAAGATGTGATTTGATATTTGTTCTAGGCGACGATCGTTCGTGACTTATTGATAGTTTCCATTTATGCATTTGAAAAAGAATTTCTTACATACACCTGGATTAAACCAAAGTTTATAAGAATTAGCGAAATGACGGAATTTATGAAATATGCTACATCTTATGGGATGCACATGTATTCTTATAATCTTTGATGCCATAATTATACCTACGGCTTTGAATGTTAGTATGTTGATTAGAACTATCGAATCACTGTGGCATGCTTATATTTATGTAGTCTGCTTATCATAGCTGCACCCGGTGTTAGTGCTCGCCCAGGGCCAGGGCCAGTCTTTCACGTGTATGTTCATATCCGCATCGCACGCTCGCCTTGGATCCAAGTTGGTGCCAATCATGTCGTACAGGTTGCAATAGGCAACTCCAACATCTTGTCTTACATGTTGCATTAGGCGACTCCGACTTGTGTGCTAGCATAGATCGATGAGCACCTGTTTTACTTATTTTACTATTAAGATATTGTGATGTGGCATACTTCTGGATTTACTGTTGATTTGCATTTGATTTCATACCTATACGTAGTATGATTTTCTGGAAACTATACATGTTTTACATCAAGGGGTTATAACGCTTTCAAAATGTTTTTATCAAAAATTTATTTTCAGGCCCACTCACCCTTGTTTTTAGCCCCTCCAGGTTCTAGTAGTAGAGCTTTCATATCGACGAGAATTATTGGCAAATCTTGGTGTAGACGATTACCTTTGATGGTATAATCCTCACCTTATTCCACTGTACTGTACTTATGCTCCGACATCATGTGTGAAATGGGTTCATTTCTGCTTACATGCGCATTCTTGTATTTAGGCACTTTAGGTTTAAATTTATTCACATATTCCACCACACTACACTTTATGGCTTTGTCACCTTCCAGGTGTCGGCCAACACAACTCGATTCGGAGTCCTAGTGGACATTCTGGGTCGGGATGTGTTAGTTTGGTATCAGAGCATAAGTTTGGGTAGTATTACGTTCATCACACGCGTGATGTAAGCATTCTAGGTTCTTGAGCCTAATTTTCGAATCTTGCCACCTTTTCGAGTACGAAAAACATGTTAGGTATTCCTAAGTTTTGAGTGACTTAGACGACTTATCGACATTCTAGAACATCATTTTGGCGGACATCTCTAGATATGAATGAAGAACCTCCATGCTAAGGAAAAATCCCGAATGGAGACAAGTTGGTGGCCCTTGAAGCAGGGCTAATGAATCGATAAATTGTGTGCCACCAGAGATCTACCGATCAATCCCACTACCATTTAGTCATTTCTATCAACCCTTCCAAGTTAGGAACCAAGAATAGTTTAATTTGATTCCTTGGTAGCATCTGTAAGTATACCATTGATATCTACATAAGGACTAGGATCCTCTTGGTGGGGATCCGAAGATCAATCAATCGTGTCCATTCATCGTATATCGTGCAGTCAAATTTTTTTAGGTACTATTTATATTCAATTTTAAATTAAAATTTTAAAATAATTTTTAATCGCACGATGTACGATGAACGAACACGATTGATTGATTCTCTGGATCTCGACAAAGATGATCTGGAGAGGATCCTATTCCTCTGCATAAGACGTGTCTCCTTCTTCATGTTTAATCACCGAAGGGACTGTCATAGTGGCATCCAGTGCTAATGAAATAAAGGCATGTGCAACTTATTTTTGTCTAAATGTCTTTGTTTTATTGGCTCATGACGTCACATGACGGTGAACCCATGATATGTAAGCCGTTGTCCAATGACGAATGTGACAAATGTGAATAAAACCGAGAAAATGGTTATTTTTAATCTTAGGATAATTTTTATTCTATGAAATCAAATGTTACATTTTATATTTAAATCTTTCCATCATGTGCAAAAGAAACCATCTTATTTAAGATGACAATTTTTGTATATAAACGAAGAGATGACAATATAATTTCTAACAGAAAGAATAAAAAGTTTTAAGGGCATGACGATTTCTTATTTCCAACGAATTCATGAAATCTGATGATGGTGGTTTGTGGAATCAACTTCAAAGTATATAACTTTCAAGACTTCATGTCACCATAAAATTGGAGCTTTTGGAGAGAGTGGTCTTCCTACGTTCGGTCCACCTGTATCAAAGATCCTACGTCAAAATGCATGGCAATGTTTTCCACATATAGGCTCCCTTGGTAAAATTTCATTATGTTTGCATAGCCAGCACAAAGATAGAACATAATTAACCTCTCTTATGGTCATGTCGACACCGAAGTATTGTTGAGCAACCACGGGTATAGGGCCTAGAGGGTTTAGGAAGAGTAGGACAACCAGGATGCCACCCTCGTGGTCTTCTACAGGGGTCGTCAGCTCCGATGTCGATGAATTTTTTCCTAGCTTCCACTCCTTTGTTCATCACCACCATGCTGACAAGGAGCAAGCAGAAGATTATTGACTTCATGTTTGAAATGCCCTTAGTTGTGTTTCTGTATTGGCATAAGACACTGGCCATATATATGAACTTTGTCTAGGGTTTTATTTGCTCTTTACCTTGAGAGATAAGGTAGCAGTTACATAATAGGAGTTACATGTGGAAAGAAGTGAAAACATGAGGGTTAAGTTTCAAATTTTAACTTTAATAGTTGAGTAATTATCTCCACAGAAACAGTAAGAAGAAAACATGAGGGCTAAGTTTCAAGTTTTAATTAGGATCTCTATGCAAGCACTGCATTATGCTCTTCACCTTGAGATGTAACGTAGCAGGTACAAAATAGTAAATACATCTGGAAAGAAGTGAAAGTGTAACAGGGGTTTTGTGTAGGCAGTGTATTCGAGTTATAAAAATTGCTCTAAATCTTACAACTATAATGTCTTTTAGGTCATTTTTGTAGTTATTATTAGAGATCAACATTCTACATACTTGAAACATACTACATACTTAAAAAAAAAACATACAACATATTACAAATATAACGAAGTGTTTTTTTTTTTTTTTTTTTGAAAAAAAAAAGTACGGATAAACAACATTGCAGTAGCCAACTTAGATGAACACACAAAATAAGGATAAACATTTCTTGATTAGGTGCAATTGACAAAAAACAACAATTTAAAATATGATTAATTGGTTTGGCCAATGTCAAGGGTACGATGGTGTTATAAAATCGAGTAACAAAAATTCACGTTAAATATAGATTCATACATGAAATTATCGTCGATCTCTATGGAATGTTAGGCTTCAGTCATGGATGTCCATGTTTATACTACATTATAGGAAGTAGAATACTTTTTTTTTTTTTTTCAATTTTCAATAACGTTTGTTATACAATACACGTAATAGTATTACACCCCAAGGGTTTTCTCACCAAGTAAGACCTTTATTCTCGTTATATAATAGAAACAAAGTACATAATAGTTGCTAAAACTCACCCTTCTCTCCTTTAGTGTAGATAAAAACATTTCCTTAAAAAAAAAAAAAAAAACCTAATAGTTGCTACATAAATTTGTAAAATAATGTTTCCCAACAATCTTCATCCACCTAACCCAGCTTCTTTATCGTCAATTAACCCTTGTGATTATGACCCTAATCATGACCACCGCGACGCCAAAAAAACTTTGAGCAACCGCGGTTATAAGGGGTTCTTCGCGGGTTGGGGAGGACTTTTGGCGTTACCATTACAACCAGGATGTAGCCCTCCCGGTCCTTTGCATGGGCCGAGGACTCCGGGGTCAATGCGGTTCCTTTCAGCTTTGACTCTAGAGTTTAGCACTACCATGCTGACGAGGAGCAAACAGATGATGAATGACTTCGTGTTTGAAATGCCCATGAGTATACTTCTTGAGGTATCTCCTACACTACTTATAATTAAAAATTACATTCCTATAATATATACTACTTTCAAAGAGAGGATTCCAGATTTAATTATTGAAGAATTATGACTCCTTGTGTTACTTTTATAAAGAGAGACAAAGAAAAGTCAGATAGAGGAAAGAGAATCTTATTCCCTTAACGGTAGATTAATTTTTTAAACTGTAAACTAAATGATGTGTCATCAATAAAAAATAAGTACGTTAATCAATATTAAGTAATAATCGCAATCATCAACTTTCCTTGTTTACAAAATTTAGTTTACACATGTAGTCTCCATAACATTACCGGTAGTTTATCTTATAATGGTGTGAGGAATTACCTAGCCAAGCTAAGTTTATGTGAAATCCCGTTCCTGGATTTCACTGTTATAATCTACGTATTCGCATTATTGAGATTTTATATTATTTTTCGAGAATTTATTTTAATTTGTTTGAATCTAGATTTTTTTATTAAATTACGAAAAAGTGAAGTTTGGAAATTATTTATTTAAAACTCCTAGGCATTTCAAGGTAAAAATTTATATCTTTGGATAGAGCTCGGTCTCACAAACACGTAGGTGCAAACTGTTCGTGAAACAAAGCTATAACAAAAAAATTAGAGACGTTTTGGTATTAAAAAAAGAAAAAAATGAGGGACTGGATGCTGCAAGGTGGCAGCGGGAGAGAGAAGAAGACGAGGTTGCGGGAGAGAAAAGGAGGGGAAGAGTGACCAATGGAAATGGGGGAAAGGAAGGGAGTGGGGAAACCCGAAATGGGTCATTTTTGACCCGCGAACCCCTATTTTTGACCTAGCCATATCTCTTTCATCCGACTTCTATTTTGGGTGATCTTGGTGTTCATGGAAAGTTCTTGACGAGTCCTACATCTATGTAGTGTTAGATTTCCATTTTTCTTTTCCATTTTTCAAGGTTGAAGCCACAAAGTGCCGAGGGTTTTCTAGTGAGTTTTCTCATTTTACGGTGATTCCGACAATGATTACCGTTTATCACCACCACTAATAGACTCCCCTCAACCCCCGGAGCAAGGCGCAAGCATTGGATGTGGTGTCGGAGTTCGTTTTGGCGATGAATCGAGGAACACCCATTTCTAAGGTTTCATGCGGGTTTGGATGAAAGTGAGACACTTCCCGGCCGAATTGGACTTGGCCACAAGTATGAAAATTACTCCCCTCACTGAGATATACTTGCCTGTAAAATTTGGTAATTTTTGGAAATTGTTGAATTTTTCAACAAGTCAGGGCCGCGAACCGCCACTGGTGGCAGTGCTTTGGCTAATGGGCCGACGATGCCTTTCTAAGTTCAATTAGATGTCCTGAATTTTTATTTGATATTTGTATGGCGTGGTTTGATCGTTTGAACCTAATTTCATTATGATACATTACTTGATCAAAATATGAATAGACGGTCTGACCGTCGGATTGTGATGAAATTTTAATATGTTTTTCTAGAGGCATAATGTGGATTTTAGAAGATTACGGATCCAAAATCCGATGTGCGGATCTTTTGGATCAAATTACGTAGGGATGTGGACCCCACCGTTAATCGAAAGTTGACTTTTGGTCAATAGGTATTGACCCATTTAAATTACTAAAATTAGTATTACTAGAGACTCAATGAGGTTTTGCGAACTTGTCTTGGTGAGTGACTTTAATATATGTGATATAATTATTACCCTGTTTTCTTATACTAGTATCCTTTGTGGATATGACTTGGTTTTATAAATGTGTTTTTTGTTAAAATGTGATTTTATAATTGGCCATCGATCTATTTCTATTAAATGTGATTTGATTCGTCGATTGGAAATTGTTGTTACCATATATTGGGCCTCGTCTCTGGGCCTCATTACTGAGCCCATAACCCATGTAAGAGAAGGAAACCTTTACTCTATAAAAGGGATCCTCCTCACCTTCATTAATGGGAGAAAAACAAAGTCTCACATCCCTCACAACAATAGAGGGCAATACCCTCTCAGCCAAACAGAGCAAAATGGCAAGGGCTACATCCACAGAGAGCTCCCTTGCCAATCTATTGCAATCCATACATTCATATAGTGAAATGGAATCAACATCAGTGTGGACGTAGCCCAAACATTGGGGTGAACCACGATACATCTTTGTGTTCTTGTGCATTTGTGTGATTCACTGCTGAATTTACGTTGGTCCAAGATCTGTCGGATTTTGTGCATCAACATTTCTTTGCCGTCTGTGGGAAACGACATGAAACGCTATGTCGGTTCTCTTTCATTTTTTTCATCTCACCACCGCGAATCTGCACAACCCAATAACCCAAAAAACCTCACTCTTTGGGCTTTTCCAGAAAACCTTCGCAGACTCCCTCTTTATTGATAATCTCTCTCTCTCACCTTCAATAAGTTGAACAAACAATTTCACCAAAGAAGAAAAAAAATAGCAGGAAATGGGCAAGTACATGAAAAAGTCCAAGCCCACAAGGGAAGTAGCAATCATGGAAGTCTCAGACTCCCAACCCTCTCTTGGGGTTCGTACTCGAGCCAAAACCTTAGCTCTCCAGAGGTCGTTGGCTCAACCTGTCACCTCTGCCTCCTATCTTCAGCTCCATAGCCATCGACTTGAGAAGCCCCAAATTCTTATGACCAAGCGGCTCGAACCCAAAAGGTAGAAACTGAAAAACCATCACACAATTTCAAACCCTACGTCGTTCGCTTTGTCCGCTATTTTTCTCAAATTTTCGCTTCTAGGGTTTCAGATTCAATCCCGATTCCAATATGAGTTTGCCGACTTCTAAGGGCGGCAGAGGCAAGCCCAAGGCATCCAAGTCCGTCTCTTAATCTTCCAAGGCCGGCCTCCAGTTCCCCGTTGGCCGTATCTCTTGGTTTCTTAAGTCCGGCAAGTACGCCAAGTGTGTCGGCGCCGATGCCCCCGTATACCTCTTCGCCGTCCTCAAGTATCTTGCTGCTGAGACAAACCCATTTCCCTTTCAATCTATTAAGCTCAAATGACCACACAATCCTCCATTTTAATCTCTGACACAAGGAAGATAAAGTTCGTTGCTTTTTGGGTTTTGGGTTCTTATTCAGGAAACCCAGTTCGAATTTGGATCAGGAAATGAGAAAAACCTGGTTGGATCAATGTCGTGCTCATCTTTATCTGGGTCGGAAGATGACGATGAGGGCATCGATGATTAGTTCAACGACGGCAGCTACGTGGCTCAGAAGAAGCTCGGTTGGGGTCAGTTCTCCACCGTCTGGCTTGCTTATGACACCCCCACCTCTAGAAAAAAACATTGGAGGATCTGGAACTAGTGCGCCAACTGTGAGATTAGGGATGAAAAAAGAAGATTAGAAAAAAAAAATAAGAAAGCCGAGATATGCTTTTCGAACAATGAGTCAAGTTGATATACTTGATGATGGCCTATGTCGACCACCAAAGAAGATAAGAACTTTATTATCAGGACTGATGGCTTTTGTCGACCACCAACATGGGAGAAAGATAAGCCATCATCTAAACCTAATTCCTATTAATATTTTATATTATTATTTAATAGTTTATTATTTATCTTAAATCATTCCTGATCATTACATGTGCATTCTACAGACAACTTGTTTATTTAATCCGACATTATTATTATTAGTCACATGCGCACCATACAGAACAACCCCACAAAGGAAAAAAGAGAAAGAATCTATTGTTATTTCATTACCATCATTCATGTCTGACAGCCTACTACACCATTCGCATTATATAATTATTTTATCACCTCATCTGACCAAATTGGATATCAACAACTTGAATGAAAATATAATATATATATATATATATATATATATATATATATATATTATTCATTACCTAGTGACATAGACATATATTTAACACGAGTACATGTGCAATATTTATTCATTACCTAGTTATATATGATTGCCTTTAAACTATATCACTTATACAACATGTGACTTACCACACGACTGAATAAATTATTTATTTATAAAAGGCACATAGTACAATATTTTGCCTTAACAAACTTTGTCAATTTGATTTATTCATTATACGGTCATACTTATACTGTCTTTTATTGTTAAGAATTATTGAGCAACTAGATCCACTGATCAACATTGTTGCTGATTAAAGAAGTCTACCAACTTATAAACTGATAAGCCACGTGCTCATGGTGACAAAGATTCAGTCCGAACGGTGATCTCTTGTCTGACCGGACACCCACTTGCTCAGACACTCGCTTATTTGGACATATATGTGCCTGGACCCAACTCAAAGACCCTACATATAGCCCCGACTTGATGACCTTACGTATGGCCCCGACTCAAAGACCCAACTTGCGGACCCGATCCGCGTACCCAATATGCGAACCCGAGAAACGGACTCAAATCATGTCGAGAATCAACTCATATTGAGTGCACGTTGACATAAAGTACATAGTAATAAGGAACACCACGAGTCGAGCCGCCTCACAGCGAGCATAACCTCTAGCCGAGTAATGAGCATCGCCTCTAACTGAGCAACCGCCTCGTCGCGAGCATAGCCTCTATCCGAGCAGCATCACAACGAGCATCGCCTCTAACCGAGCAGTCTCGCAACGTGTGATACCTCTAGCCAAGTATTGCTTTATGTTGAGCATTACCTTGTGTTGAGTACTGGTTCAGGACAATATCTAGTCACTTCGGCTCACACATGGACTGGATTTGAAGTCTCCGGCCAAGTTTCTTGACTGAAGACTTGGGGGACTCTGATTGGTACCATATATTGGGCATCGTCTTTGGGCCTCATTATTGAGCCCATAACCCATGTAAGAGGAGGAAACCCTTACTCTATAAAAGGGATCCTTCTCGCCTTCACTAAGGGGAGAAAAACAGAGTCTCACATCCCTCACAACAATAGAGAGCAATACCCTCTCAGCCAAATAGAGAGCAAAATGGCAAGGGCTGCATCCACAGAGAGCTCATTTGCCGATTTATTATAATCCATACATTCATACAGTGAAATGGAATCAACATCAGTGTAGACGTAGCCCAAACATTGGGGTGAATCACGATACATCTTTGTGTTCTTGTGCGTTTGTGTGATTCACGGTTGGATTTACGTTGGTCCAAGATCCGTCGGATTTTGTGCATCAACATTTCTTTGCCGTCTGTGGGAAATGACATGAAAAGCTATGTCGGTTCTCTTTCATTTTTTTCATCTCACCACCGCGAATCTGCACAACCCAATAACCCAAAAAACCTCACTCTTTGGGCTTTTCCAGAAAACCTTCGCAGACTCTCTCTTTACTGATAATCTCTCTCTCACCTTCAATGAGTTGAACAAACAATTTCACGATCTAATTCGTTCTCATCTAGCGGCTCGCCAAGCTCATCAATAGTGGATCGACGTCCTGCCAGGCAATTATTGACATACATAAAACTACTTGGCTGCATGGCAACCTTTAAGTCCTTCCAAAGAATGCTGCCAACCTCTTCCTTGTACTTTCTCTTACGGCTAGAGCTAGGGCCACCTTCTTGGTCAGTAGACTCCATGGTTGGAGGAAATATGAGATTGATGGTAGGAAGAGGAGGCAACAGTCGTCTCTTATCCCTTCTAATTATGGCAGCAGCATACCTGATGGCCTCAGCTTTAGCCTTCTTTGAGGCAGCAATCTTGAGGACCTCTTCTTACGACTTAGGTTTAGGAGTTGGCCTTACCCGGTGCTTACGAGCTCCCTTGTGAAACAAAATGTCGTCTACGAGAACTAACATGGGTGTTTTCCCTTTCTTGGTGTTAGTCTCCCCTTTCTTGCCCACTTTCTCCACTAAACAAGAAAAATCAAAGTAAGGAATGAAACTTTGTAAAAGAAAGAGGGGGCGAAATGAAAGACACAACTTACTTGCTCATCTCTGGCACTCCGACATTAGGGGTTGGAAATCGTACTTTTGAAATAAGGGTCGTAGCTTGCCCAAATGTCTATCTTCTTTGGGCACCCTCAACACCTTCTCTATGTCAGCTAACTCTCATCTAGACAGCTTGATGGTCCCTCGCGTCACTGCACGAAGAAAAATGTTAGAAGCAAGAGAAAATCACAACAAATAGTAAATAATGCAAACAATGGATACATTACAACCTACAGTCTGGAAGTGAGTAGGAACACGTCGCTCAGGCGTGACACCTTTAGCATACTCCCAATCATTATAAAGAAAGCACTAACGGTTCCAAATGCAGTATGCCTTTTTCTTACCAAAGACAATACGTTTTCTCTCACTCCAACATGCACATTCGGCATACCCAATGCATGCTTTCACCAGATGTATCTTATAGTAGTAGCGCCACTGATGAAAGGAAGGATCACCTAACCCACATTCCATCCAAATAATATAAAGCCCCATCAAAGTATCCAAAAGGGTAGAGTTGCCCAGGCGCATATCCAATGAAAGATAACATATGTTGCAACCACGGGTGCAAAGGCAGCTTCACCCCTAAAGTCAATAATATCTTAGTATAGAACATAACATGACCCTTGGGTGGTTCAGAAGACAATTTTTCTTGATGCACCAAAAGCATTCCTACACTATGGGGGATACTACATGACCGCCTTAGGGCCTCAAGCTGCTTTTCACTATTTAACAAGTTTTGCACTAAATGGTCTAATGTGAACTCATAGCGAAATATGGGTATGGCGTTGATAGGAGAATATTTATGCGACTGGGTTAGCTTGTTCTCATGCATTTATATTGTTATTCCTTAGTTGTTTTAGTGTTTAAAGTCATTTTTGTGCAATTTCAGGTTCTAAGGACAAAGTATGCAAAAATATGCATTTTGGAGCCTTTTGGAGCAATTTTGGGCTTGGAATAAATATCACATGCTTGGAACTAAAGGAATGGACGAAATTGAAAACCTAAAGATGAGGAGTCCTAATTGAAGTAGGAAAGTTAAGCCAAGGTTTCCTATTTTGGTTTGATCTTTCCTAAATCCTAAATGTCCCTAAGTTCCAGCAACATTAAAGGTTTCACATGCATTTTAGGACACAAATTAAGAGTTCCTTGTACCATAACAAACCTTTGAATCATTTCAACACCACTCCATTTTACCCATACTTTCAATCATCAATTCACTTTCACCTTTAAATCATTTCAACACCACTCCATTTTACCCATGCTTTTCAATCATCAATTCACTTTCACCTTTGAATCATTTCAACACCACTCCATTTTTCCCATGCTTTGCATCATTACTTCACTTTCACCTTTCAATCATTTCAACACTACTCCATTTTACCCATGCTTTGCATCATTACTTCACTTTCACCTTTGAATCATTTCAACACCACTCCATTTTACCCATGCTTTGCATCATTACTTCACTTTCTCCTTTGAATCATTTCAACACCACTCCATTTTACCCATGCTTTGCATCATTACTTCACTTTCTCCTTTGAATCATTTCAACACCACTCCATTTTACCCATGCTTTGCATCATTACTTCACTTTCACCTTTGAATCATTTCAACACCACTCCATTTTACCCATGCTTTGCCTTGCACTTCCTCTATAAAAGGAAGTGTGTGTAACATAAATGGAGTTCATACTTTGTTAGATCATTCACTCCCATTTTCAACACATCCATTCATCTTCACATCCATTCCTCCATACAAACAAACCTTCAAACACTCACCAACATCTTGTGCCGTAGCAAAGGAAGGGAAGGAAAGTGCTTGGACGTGCTTGCTGTCCCACTTGGATCGTTGGAGCGTTTAGGTGTTTTCTTTCTTTTGTTTCTAATGTTTAAATTCATTTCCTTTCGTTTGTTGTAAATATGAGTGGCTAAACCCCTCTTGGCTAGGGGTGATTTCAAAGCCATGATTATGTGTGCAATATAATTTGATAAATTCCAGTTATAAACTCTTGAATCGTGAATGCAATTGGCTTAACTATTTGATTGATAACTTATTTGTATTTGTTAATTAGGGGTAGACACTTAATTGGCATGCATAAATCCGTTGCTAGAATATAAGGAAGTTTCATATAATCGTTACAAACTTATATTCACATGTAGTGAAGGTCGCTTATAAACGATCGCGTTAAGTTCAATTCCTAGCATGAGTGACATGATGTCATAGTCGCAAGTGCTTTATCAATGCTTATGATTTTCATTAAACGTAATGATCTTTGATTGTATCTCTATTATGATGTCATGTAGGGAACTTTAGAAGAATGTTTTGGGTTGTCGAATGATGTCATCCAATCCAATAAAACAAGGAAAATATGAGGGTTAACTAGTGATATCACAGTTAATTTGGGGCATTGTTGTTCATAATTCAATGAAGTAGTAATTGGAAATCAAGTTATTTGCATACATGTCATGTGTGGAGAAAAAGCCTCTAGCTATCACATCCATCATCTTATTTCTCAAATTTGTTTTACAATCTGTCTAGTTTTTCATACTTCTTTATTTGTTTCAACTTCGTCCAAAACTCAATCCCCCTTTACTTTAGTGTGTCTAATTAGTTAGAATCTGTTTTAATTTGTGTTTTTAAATGTTTCGATTCAAGTAAAAGTCAATTTTCGTCCAAAGTCATTCCTAGTGTCTAGTTTAAGTTTATTTAGTTATTTTAAGCTGTTTTGAGTATTTTAAGTTTGCTTTGAGTCTTGTGAGTCTTGTTAAGTGTTTTTAAGTTTAGTTTTATGCTTTTAAGTCAGTTTAGAGGTTATTAGCAAACCCCCCTAATCCCCGGTCCAGAATGATCCCTACTTATACTTATACTAAAATTGTCAAAAGAGGGTTAAATTTGTGTATTAAGTTAATTTTCGCATCAGGCATCACAAATAACCCCCTCATCCACTGACATGAAGAAGGAAGAACCAATATTGGCTAAGGCTTGACAATTGCGAAGATCACCCAATCTCAAATTTTTTTGTACAAGACTCCAACATTGCAAGCTCAAACCTAGAGTTAAAGTTAGGGAACCCTCATCACTAGGACTTCTAGACTCTGACATCTATAACAAACAGAAACAAACTCTATCACCACATGAAAGATCGAAACATAAGGAAATTCCTAGGGCATGGAGAAAAGCTCAATCAGTTCATTATGTTCTTAACCAAATACATGAACACTCAAACAGTTCAACAAGAATGAAAGCATGCGATCTAGTGGAGAAGACTACTAACCTGAAGATGGTGCAAAGCAATGCCGGAATCCCTCTCAACTATAAGAGTACTCTGTCTCAAAAAATCACTACAAAATGAGCAAATGAAGACAATGAAAAAAGTGGAAACTTATCATTCTTATAGGGTTCAACATGGCCAAAGAAATTCAAAATTCAAAATTCAAACCATGAGAAAACCCCACATGGAAAGTCTTCAAACTTCCACACAAGCTAGGGAGTTTTCAAATTTCAAACTTACAACACCCCCTCTCCCCCTCAAAAAAAAAAAAAAGAGAAAAAAAAATCCGAAAAAAAAGGGGAGGAGGTGAACACATTAGCTTCATCGAATGAGTTCAACCACAATTCTCAAAAGCTTCACACACTCTCGATCAAGACAGTGTGAAGCAAAACCAATTTATGGTGTCAACAAGAGCCTCATGAATAGAGGGCAACCACAATTGTCAAAAGCTTCACACACTCTTGATCAAGACAGTGTGAAGAAAAACCAATTTATGGTGCCAATAAGAGCTTCATCAATGGAGAGCAACTACAATTCTCAAAAGCTTCACACACTCTTGATCAAGACAGTGTGAAGCAAAATCAATTTACGGTGCCAACAAGAGCTTCATCAATGCAGGACAATCACAATTCTCAAAAGCTTCACTCACTCTTGATCAAGATAGTGTGAAGCAAAACTAATTTATGGTGCCAACAAGAGCTTCATCAATGGAGGGCAACCACAATTCTCAAAAGCTTCACACACTCTTGATCAAGAGAGTGTGAAGCAAAACCAATTTATGGTGCCAACAAGAGCTTCATCAAAAGAGTTCAACCACAATTCTCAAAAGCTTCACACACTCTTGATCAAGACAGTTTGAAGTAAAAACCAATTTATGGTGCCAACAAGAGCTTCATCAATGGAGGGCAACCACAATTCTTAAAAGCTTCACACACTCTTGATTAAGACAGTGCGAAGCAAAACCAATTTATGGTGCTAACAAAAGCTTCATCAATGAAGAGCAACTACAATTCTCAAAAGCTTCACACACTCTTGATCAAGACAGTGTGAAGCAAAACCAAATTATGGTGCCAACAAAAGCCTCATCAAAGGAGTTCAATTAGAATTCTCAAAAGCTTCACACACTCTTTATCAAGACAGTGTGAAGCAAAACCAATTTATGGTGCCAACAAAAGCTTCATTAATGAAGGGCAACTACAATTCTCAAAAGCCTCACACACTCCTGATCAAGACAATGTGAAGCAAAACCAATTTATGGTGCCAACAAAAACTTCACCTACAAAGCTTCAACACAAAAGTTTCACCTACAAAACTTCAACTCCAAAACTTCACCTACAAAGCTTCAACTCCAAAGCTTCACCTACAAAAGCTTCAACTCCAAAGCTTCACCTACAAAGCTTCAACTCCAAAGTTTCACCCATAAAAGCTTCACCCATAAAAGCTTCACCCACAAAAGCTTCACCCACAAAAGCTTCACCTACAAAAGCTTCACCTACAAAGCTTCAACACAAAAGCTTCACCTACAAAAGCTTCACCCACAAAAGCTTCACCTACAAAAGCTTCACCTACAAAGCTTCAACACAAAAGCTTCACACACTCTTGATCAAGATAGTATGAAGCAAAATCAATTCATGGTACCCAACAAAGCTTCAACCTCAAAGCTTCACCTACAAAGCTTCAACACCAAAGCTTCACCAACAAAGTTTAAAATATATATATATATATATATATTTTTTTTTTTTTGGAAAATTGAAAATTGGAAAATTCGAAAATTCAGAAAATCGAAAATTCGAAAATTCGAAAAAAAAAAATTGCCTAGGCCTCCTCTTCTTTGGGCCTAACAACTTTCATAATAAATATATATGAAGAAGGAGTTTTGGGCTACCACTTAGAAAGGAAAATGGTGAAGTTTTGTTACTTTGGAAACTTGGCTACTAGCAATACACCTCTTTCGCCAACTCCTTCGACCGGAGACTTGGGGGACTCCTACCATATACTACTGCACCTTGATACTCAGAAGTCTCACGACCACTCAGTGACTTGTATTTTTCAAGTCTCCAACCGAGAAGTTTTTCTCACTCGGGAAATTAAGGGAGCACTACCTCAACATACATGCTTCACTCACAAAGCTTCAACATACAAGCTTCAACAAAAGAAAAAATTCAAAGAACTTAGTGAAGAAGGCTTTGGTGTATTTAACACAATACGTTGAAATGAAGCAAAGCTTATTTATTGATATCTCCGATAAGTTACAAATATGTACATATACATGAATCAAAATAAACAAACAAGAGAAAGCCTTCACAAAGGTTGCTCAGTAGAAGTCTCAGCAGTCAGCAGAGCCCCAGAAAGAGTAGGCATCAGAGGGTGATCATTCAGAGCCTCAGTACTGGGCAGAACCCTAGAAGGAGAAGGCACCAGAGGTTGATCATTGTAGCTTCATTACGCTATACAGCCCTAGAAGACGAAAGCAATAAATGCCTTTGGAACAAACCCACAAACCTCTGATGATCAAGTAAAATCTGACCATCAAATTCCTGCAGCTGGTCAAGCTTCTTCTTCATGTTTGTAGCATAGTCATGTGTGAGCCTGTGCAACTGTTTATTCTCATGCTTGAGCCCTCTAATAATTTGTTTGAGACTTATCACTTCATCCGCCAATGATTCAACTTGGCGGGTTTGAGCAAATAGGTGTTGGGTCATATTAGACACAGAACCTGCACACTAAAACCATATAATCCTTAACAGCCAACTCATCAGACCGTTTCGAAAGTAGTCTATTATCTTTAAGAGTGAGAAGGTTCTTGGCCACCACCGCAGAGCTCATAACATTCTTCATCACAGAGTCCCCAACGGTAAGAGGACCAGTATAGGATAAGAAGGATGTGCGCCACATGTTTTCTTGAGGAGACATAGATGCCTCTTCACCAAAGTTCAAGTCAAAACAACGGTCGGATGGGTCAGACATTTTCAAAAATTATGAAGAAGAAATGAGGTCTAATAGATCTCTGAAGTACAAAAATAAGGGGAAAATTCCTACAAGCTTAACTCTCTGAATGTACTTCTTGCACACAATTGGTGCCCCTATAAAAGAAAGGATAACAGGGCCGTTGGTTCAAAAATCGAAGAGGCACCACTATCCAGATTTCGAGAAAAGGATTTTCCTGAGTAAAATATGTCAACAATTTCCACACGCAACATCAGCTCCTTGGGTACTACAGATAACTTTGCTAAAAATCTCTGACAAAGTTTAGACACATAAATTTTATAGGTCCAGCTACCCTATTATTACCCACAAGGGTAAAGGAACAATACCACTGCTTGATAACTGGAAAGTCCCTATGTGTGTCAACCTCCGTGCTCTGTGGCAAGGCAGACTGGCAAAAATGCCCAACCTTTACTCACATTCGAGAAAAAACTCCCAACAAGATTGCTTGCTCAAAAATCAAAGAGGCACCACTCTTCGAATCTCGAGCGCCAGACTCCCAACATGATTACTTTCTCAAAAATCGAAGAGGCACCGCTCTCCGAATTTCAAGAGCCAGACTCCCAACAGGATTGCTTTCTCAAAAATCGAAGAGGCACCGTTCTCTGAATCTCGAGAGCTAGATCCCCGACAGGATTGCTTGTTCGAAAATCGAAGAGGCACCGCTCTCTGAACTTCGAGAGCCAGATTTCCTTGGATAAAGCTTGTCTGCAATCTTTACATGCAACATCATCTTTCTAGATACCACAGACCACATTTTCAAAGTGCTCTGACGAAGTTAAAACACGTGAATCTTGCACCTCCCACTACATTGTTATGACCGAGAAGGGTAAAGGAATAGCATTACCACTCGCTGTTGGGACAATTCCTATATATGTCGACCTTCATCCTCCACAACCAGGTAGACCTGCAAATAAAAAAAATGCTTAACTTTTCTTCACATCCGAAAGGGCACTCTCAGCAGAGTCTCTCGAAATACTCAGCTTCTTTTCCCCTGATAATACCCCTGAAAACAAGCCATACCAGAGCAAGAGTATCTCATATCATCAGGGTTAAAAGAAAGAGTATCCCATATCAAGCTTTTTCTCTGTCTTTTCCTTTGGCCTTGTTCTTACCTGCAAGAGAAGGAGAAAAAGAGCAATCAGTCAGCACTTGGAATTAAGCTCCCAATCAGGAACTGACTACCTGGAACTCCTTGCCTGATTACTTACCTGGCATTGCTCTCGAGTACTCATCTTCAACCGACTACCTGGAACTCCTTGCCTGATTACTTACCTGGCATTGCTCTCGAGTACTCATCTTCAACATCTTATGCTTCCAGAAAAGATACCACATTTGTCTGAGGAACGGATAGGGCAAGTGAGAAGGATACAAGGAAGCATGTGGAGACAAGCACAATAGAACATGTGCCGATTCATCTATTACTTTGTCAACAACAAAAGTATCACATATCATCAAGGTCGAACGCACTCTTGATTTGATGGACTTGTTTTGACCCTCAAATTCTTGAGTTGGCCTTATACTCTGGAGGAAACCAGAAAACCCTTCAGCCTAGTTCAAGAATAAGCATGTGGAAAGTTACTTCTTCAAAAGAAAAAGTATCTCATATAATCTCTTTTCATTTTTCTTCTCTTTATCCTTTTTGCTGCCTGCAAGATAGAGAGAATGAGAACAATCAGCCGAAACTCGAAATCAAACTTCTGATCTGGGACTGATTGCTTGGAACTATGATTGCTTACCTTGTATGTCACCTCTTTCGGCAAATCTCCTAGCTCGGCGACTCAGGGGACTCCTACTACATGGTTTGTATCACGCTTGACCAAGCCTGAAACTACAAGTAAGCTTCAAGTGAAATTGATAATTTACCTTGTGCATCTCCACCGGTTAAAGATACCACCCTTAGATGGAGGAAAAGTACTTCTAGAGAAGATGCCACATCTACTTATGAGACAGATAAGGCAAGTGAAAACGATACCACACTTCGGTATGTAGAAGTTTCGTGATTACTCTGTGGCTTGGATCTTGCAAGTCCCCAACCAATGAGTTTCCCTCACTCGGGAACTTAAGGGAGCACTGTTTGTACCATACTTGACCAATCCAGAAACTACCAAGCACCGGTCAACGTTATACCGTTAAGGACCCATAAGAGTTTCTCTCTAACCAGGAGGCTAATCATAGCATGACACGTGTCAACATCAGAAGCCAATCATAGCTCAACACGTGTCAACATCAGAAGCCAATCGACACGTGTCAACATCAGAAGCCAATCACAACGCGACACGTGTCAATGTCAGAACAAAGATAGAAACTCTCTTTTATAAAAGGAGATCATTCTCCCACAATATTTCCTAATGTCATTTGTACTAAATCATTCACTAGTACTCACAAAATGAGAGCTTGAACCTATGTACTTGTGTAAACCCTTCATAATTAATGAGAACTCCTCTACTCCGTGGACGTAACCAATCTGGATGAACCACGTACATCTTGTGTTTGCTTCCCCGTCTTTATCCATTTACATACTTATCCACATTAGTGACCAGAGCAATCTAGCGAAGGTCACAAACTTAACACTTTCTGTTGTATCAAAGTCTTCACTGATTTTGTGCATCAACAGAAATATTTTTGAAAAGGTGATTTGAAATGCATATTGAAATGTTTATGAATTGTGTTATAAATATACATTTGAAATGTTGAGAAATGCAAGGGCTAGTAGGAGACTGTTACCCTAGTGTCACGGGGTTAGGTGACACTGAGTCTGCACCATGTAGCAGTGGTACATGGATGGTCTTGCTTGGTTAATCAGCGATGGGGGACCATATTATTTATGGATCGCGCTTGGTTAATCCGCGATGGGAGATCCTTATGGCCATGTATACTTAGGAGTGATCATGCTTGGTTAATCCGCGATGGATGATCACTGCCTAACAGTTTTGTAGGTGTGACTTTGCTTGGTTAATCCACGATAGGCGATCCTTATGGCCATACATACTTAGGGGTGATCATGCTTGGTTAATCCGCGATGGGGGGTCACTACCTACATGATTACTCAGGGGTAGCTCTGCTTAGTTAATCTGTTATAGGGGGCCATTTCCTATTTGGTTACTTATATAGGCTTCGGCCGAATTGCGTCCCTTTAGCCCTAGTTTTTAATGTACAT
Organism: Malus sylvestris; assembly: GCF_916048215.2. Taxonomy (NCBI): domain Eukaryota; kingdom Viridiplantae; phylum Streptophyta; class Magnoliopsida; order Rosales; family Rosaceae; genus Malus; species Malus sylvestris. The sequence continues at coordinate 29,303,460 of NC_062264.1, forward strand.
GTGACTGATGCTTTTTGGGAATCTTGTGATTTGAATTAGAAAAGTCGTTGGATATTTGGGTGATTCCTTCGGAGTTTTCAGCAACATGATTATGATTTCATAAAGCATGATTCTATATTTGATGTTTATAGATTGTGATCAATGGCTTGTTTTTACTAGATATCACATACTTGTATTATTATCACTTACCCGAGCTTTATAGCTTATCCAATTGTCTGATTTGCCCCGTGTGCCATCTCCTTGATGTAGCCATGATTGTACATATTACAGGTGTGGGGTGATTACAAGAAGAAGCTTGGTATATTAGTTACGTTGAGTGGTCCGGAACCCAAGATTGTTAGATTCTGTTGAGTGGTCCGAAATCCTTGCTCTTGCTCATTTCCATAAGGTTAGTGTAGAACTCTAGATTCAAGTGAATGAGAATTATCCCTAATAGACATTGTGAATATGAATTAGAATTACCATGTTTATTACTCATAATTCAAGTAGGGAATTATATAGAGTTCCTTAGTTAAATTCGTGAAACGATAAGTTATCGCATTGATTGATTAACATAAATAAATACTAAGATCATGCATTTTTTATTCATAAGTTGATTAATTGATGTGATTGCGGAATGACTTTGGATATGTGTCATGCCCCGATCCTGACATACGTCCAGGATTGACACGGGACATCACCAAATACCCGAATCTCTAACATACCCCGCCTCCGGGAAATGGCAAAACACAACTTAAAATCCAACTGTTCAATGATTCGTCGTAGACTTTATGGCTGCATCTAACATCCTTATTAGACTACCTACGTACCCTAAATAGGGATCAAGCCATTCGTAGTCCATTATTTCACTACACTCGAATATTCATCACATAAATCGTTATGTCCCAACAATATACCACAATGCATATCATGCAATATTTCAAAGAACAAATGACTATGCACAATCATATTCTCTACCTATATTTATGAACAAGTCTAATCATAAAAATAACAATGATATCCAACATAACAATCCCACATGACGATTAACATTTCCACTTCATCCATCACATAAATCATCATGTTTCCCCATATAAAATCACAATTCATAGCGTATAACATATTAAAGAATTAACAATGCACAATATTATTCTCTAGAAACATTGATCAACTAAAATAATCATAATACAACACTCATATCCAGTGTCATTTCACAATCCCATCAATTAATCAATTCATGAATCAAAGATGCACGATCTTAGCATTTAATTATGTTAATCAAACAATGCGATAACATATCATTTCACGAATTTAACTAAGGAACTCTATATTATTCCCTACTTGGATTATGAGTAATAAACATGGTAATTCTAATTTAGATTCACAAGGTCTATTAGGGGTAATTCCCATCCACTCGAATCTAGGGTTCTAGACTAACCTTATGGACATGAGCAAGAGCAAGGATTCCGGACCACTAAACGGAATCCAACAATCTCGGGTTCGGACCATTCAACGAAACTAAAATACCAAGATGCTTCTCGTAATCTACCCATACCTGTCACATGTAAAATCAATGTGTATATTATAGGACTGGTACACTGGGCAAATCAGGCACTCAGATAAGCAGCGAGGCTCAGGTGAGTGACAATAATACAAGTATGTGATATTAAAAAAAAACAGACCATCAATCGCAATCTATAAACATCAAGTATAAAATCATGCTTTATGAAATCATAATCAAGTTTCTGAAAACTCTGAAAGAGTCACCCAGACATCCAACTTTTTTTTTCTAATTCAAACCACAAGATTCCCAAAAACCATCGTTCATATGTGCATTAAAAACTAGGGCTAGAAGGACGCAGTTCAGCCAAAGCCTACATATGTAACCAAAGAGGAAGTGGCCCCCTATCGTGGATTAACCAAGCAGAACCACCCATGCAGTAACCAAGTAGGCAGTGACCCCTTATCGTGGATTAACCAAGCAGAGTCACTCCTACACATATGTTAGGCAATGATCACCTATCGCGGATTAACCAAGCATGATCACCCCTAAGTGTGTGTGTGTGTGTATGGCCATACCAAAGATATAAGGATCGCCTATCGCGGATTAACCAAGCACCATCCATAGAAAATATGGTCCCCTATCGTGGATTAACCAAGCATGATCATGGTCCTCTATCGCGGATTAACCAAGCAGGACCAAGATAACTAAGTAGATAGTGACCCCTATCACAGATTAACCAAGCAGAGTTACACCTACGAAACTGTTAGACAGTGATCACCTATCGCAGATTAACCAAACATGATCACTCCTAAGTATGTATGGCCATAAGGATCACTTATCGCGGATTAACCATAAATAATATGGTCCTCTATCGCGGATTAACCAAGCAGGACCACTCGTGACCCCCTATCGCGAATTAGCTAAGTAAGGTCATGGTCTCCTACTAGCCCTCAATTTAACAAACATTTCATTATGCAATTAAATCACTTTCAAATATTATCAATCCATGAATCAATTCACATTTAATAAAAATAGATCGATGACCAATTATAAAAAATCACATTTTAATAGAAAACACATTTATAAAACTAAGTCACATTTTAACAGAAAACACATTTATAAAACCAAGTCATATCCACAGAGGATATTAATATTAAGAATCGGGTAATCATCATATCACATATATTAAAGTCACTCACCGATATAAGCCACAAAGCCTCACTGAGCCTTTATTAATACTAATTTTAACTTTATAAACGATTCGAGACATGTTGACCAAAAGTCAACTCTCGATCAATCTGCATATTGGATTTCAGGTCCATAACCTTCTAAAATACACATTATGATTCTAGAACAACATAATAAAATTTCATCACGATCCGACAGTCGGATCTCCGCCAATTGCTAGAATTAGGTGGCGGTTAGCAATTAATTTTACTAACTTAGAAATTTAATTCAGGAAGATCTGTATGTCGAATTGCCAATCCGTCAGTTCCAGTTATCCTCAAATATTATGTTCTATTACGCATTAAGGTTTGGTGACGATCCAACGGTCAGATTGTCGATTCATATTTTGATCAAGTAATGTATCGTAATGAAACTAACTTCAAACAATCAAATTATGTCATATGGACATCAATTATGGAATCAAGGCATCTAATTGAACTTAAGAAGACATAATTAGCCAACTGTCCATGCGCCACCGTGGATGGCTGTCGGCCGCCCCGACTCGTCGGAAAATTCAACTATTTTAAAACATTACCAAATTTTACAGGCAAGTATATCTTAATGAGGGGAGAAATTTTCATACTTGTGGTCAAGTCCAATTCAACCAGGAAGTGTCCCAATTTCATCCAAACCCTTCGGAAACCCTAGAAATGGGTGTTCCTTGATTCGAATTCCTCAGTGTTCCAACGCCCCTACAATTGATTGGGTCTTGTTCCTGGGTCAAAGGGAAGTTGATTAAGGGTGGTGGTGAGTGGTGAAACTCGCTGGAACGGCGGAATCACCGTGAAAAACCTTCGGGCACCCGCACAATTTATACGGTTTTTGGGCTTAAAATTCCTTCGAAATTGGGTGGAGATGGTAGATGAGAAGTAATGGAAGAGGTGGCAGATGTGGGATGGTTGAAGATCACCTGAAAATATGGTGGAAATGGCCGGAATTAGAACCGGCTCAAAGGTGGTGTCGTGGGTGTATGGTCAACAGAAATGGAAGTGGAAAAATCCCTCTTTTCTTTTCTGCCCTTTTTTGATTGGCTGTTGCCTAACCTTTCTTTTAAAATCTGATTGGTCCCTTCCCTCTTCTAACTTATTGGTCCCTTAATCCAAATATCGGTATGGGCCTCTTACCCACAAATTGGGAGATAAATAATTCCTAAAATCTATAGTATCACAACTTCAAACATCCGCAACAATATCGTTATAGTTCGGACTCGCAAACGGTTTTCGCCTATGCGTTCATGGTTTCGAAATTTATTTGAAAACACTAGTTGTAACTTCAAAAGGTCGACGATTGCTAAAGATTGATTATGAAACTTCAAACTCGATAGCCAATCAATTAATATTCCTAAAATAAACGGAATTAAAATTAGCTATTAAAGATAACGTAATCGCGAAATACAAATTTAAACTACGAGATACATAAAGAATATTGAAATTTCGGGAACGAGATTTCACAATATGGATGTTATTATTATGATTATTTTAGTTGATCAATGTGGCTTGAGAAGAATATTGTGCTTCGTCATTGGTTCTTTGACATATCGCATGGTATGCATTGTGACATATTGTTAAGACATAGCGATTTATGTGATGGATGTTTGAGTGTAGTAAAATGACGAACTACAAATGACTTGATCTTTATTGAGGGTACGTAGGCAGTCTAACAGGAGGTTAGATGCAGCCATAAAGCATACAAAAAAATTGCGTAGTAATTTTTTGTACTACGCAATTCGAGGCATGAGATGTACTTGGTACATATCCCGGAGGCGGGTATGTTAGATATATGGTTATTTGATGACGTCACATGTCGATTCTAGACGTATGTCAGGATCGGGGCGTGACAGTTTATCTCGTAGTAGCTCAATTATTTAGTTTGAGAAACCCCGATATTCTATTTGGGATGTGCTTCAACCAAGACTTATGTTCTCTTTGATCTTTCAATAAAGAGAGTTTTAATGAAACACTTCTGATACTGTTTACTTTTAACGTTAATGACATTTTTAGCCTAAAAAGTCACTCATGATATTATTTATTTACATCTTTATTTAGTACTTTTGATTAAAAACTAAAATTTTTAAGTTGTTTTGTTAGTTTTCTTTCAATTAAAACTACCGATTCTTCTTAGAAAAAAAAAAAAGAAAAAAAAAAAAGCATTGCGGGTAGTTGAGTACAACTCCAAAAATACAAAAATGATAAAGAATTGGGTTAGGTCTAACGATTTATCATCCATCGATTATTATACTATTACTTCCCATCTCACTACAACTTTACTACTTAATAAAGCGACTTATCCTAATCGTTATCAAAAATTAATAATTGAGGTTAAATGAGCGGTCATTGGTCAACGTGGTGCAATCGAAATATACAAACACATAGGGTCCACAGCAAACCAATGTCCTTAAACATCAATGAATACCAACCATCTGGTGATATTTGTTCCATTGACCAGTGGAGGTACTAGGGAATATCTCAAATTCGGAAAGTCTTTGCTTTAGCTCTAATATTGTCATGCGATGTTATTATAGCATGAATGATAAATTTGATACCAAATTATAGTGTTTTGTACAGTTTAGAGTAGTACCTATCAAGTTCGGCTAACATATAGTGAGGATAATATTAATATATACTCGTTAATAAATTGATACTTAGTTTTGTATAAATTTTTATGTTTGATAGTTGAACCATTTAGTTTATTTAATTGATTCATATGAACGACACATTTGAATCGAGGTTTGTAGGAATAAAATAATGAGTAATACAGATTACTTGCCATGATTGACGCGCACAATAATTTCTCTACTTACACTTAAACCTTATAAAAGTCTTACAAACGCGCTTATCCTTCCTCTACAAAATTTTATTCTGAGTTCAAATAACACTATGAAACGAAAAAGTATGAAAAAATAACAACTTAAACCTTCAATCTTTTCTTACGTCAGTATAACACACAGACGGTTAGGATCGCGCCACGTGTCCCAACGCAACACTACTACCAATCGCAGCCGCCCAATCCCTCTCCCTCTCTGACTCAACCACTCGGACAACCCTATCCAAAGTTTTCCCATATATTCCTCTCCCCCTTAAAAAAAATACAGCTCTCAACTTTCACTCCCACTCTCAAAATCCAAATTCCAGCCATCGTTGATGGACCATAGTCTCTCCCCGCTCTCAACCCTCAAGCGCTGCATAACCCCCGCCTTGGCCCCGCCCCGCTCCGCCGTCCAATCGCTGACCGCAAATCGGTTCTTCAGGCCGTTGACCGTCGTCGCCGGAGCCGGGGCGAGCCACTGCGAGTTCAGCAGCCTCAACTCGCCGCTCGACCCGCGGACCCGACCCGGAAAGGACCTCTGCACCGTCTTGCAGAACCATCCGCGGCTGTTCCACCTTTCCGTGGCTCAGGAGCTGAAGAAGTTGGCCGATGATCGGGAACTCGCTCTCTCTCGTGCGTCTCTCAGCGCCGCCTCTCATGAAGCCTGCCTTCATAGGTATTTGCCAAAATCTCATCGCTTTATTTATTTATTCATTAATTTTTTCTGGGTAGATATTGAAATATCACTTCTCTGTTTTCATAGGAACATGTTAATGTGCTATTTTTCCGATTAATGTGTTTTTTTCCTTCTGATTTTTCTCGTACAGATTGAAACTTTTAAGTTGGTACTTGTTGATTTGATGTTTAAGAAATTTAACTGAAAAAATTACTAGAATCTAAACTCTAATCCCTCTAACTGTTCATCTCCTAATGAGTAAAAAGTGGCAACTTTATAGTTGTTACCATGGTATTAGAACTTGTTCTTTTTCATTATTTCGTAAGCATTTGTAATGAACATGATGGGTTTTCGGCGTACTGTAATTTAATGCTCTACCAAGATGATCAAGTGCTGCTCTTTAGTATGCTGTGTGATATGAGCTGCGGTAGTGTTTTTTGCAATCCCCGTTTCTCCCCATGCACTCCTCCCTGTTTGTCTAGCCTTTGGATTGAATAATTCAAAGGGTGAATTAGGCACGGAAAGAAAGACAGGAGGAGTGCAGAAGGATAAAACCGGAGTATGAAAGTCACTACCCTAAAAGCTCTTCTACTAAGTTTTGTTTTTTGCTTCTTCCTTTTCTTTTTGCTCTGTTCAAAATTCTGCTTGGAAGATGGATAGACTCATATTGACTATGACATACAGTGTTGGAGGATGGAGAGGTTCCTTTGTTGTATCTTAGTTAGGAAATCACTATGTTCATATGAAGGGCTCGATTGCCCTGTGGTTTATAATGATATGTGAAAGCTAGTTCATCAATAAGGAAATTGTTGCTTTCTATGTTGTTACCTTTTAAATTTGTCGGTGTAGGAACGACAATGATGATCTTTGGGTAGGGCATTCGTGAATGCACTTGCTATGCCTAACATGCACTTTTTACCTGTGCACATAGGCAGGCGGTGACTGCAGTCATGTTGCTGGGTGTTCTTGCCTAGCGACCCTTACCCTATTAGCGTAAGTAAATTGGTGAACGAATCCTTGTAAGTTCTTGGTGGGTTGAAGCTCTCGTATGTGGAATTTCCAATTAGATTTCCTTAGAATCATATCTATTTCTTTGACCTAATATATTACTGAAATGCCAGGAGGATTGCACAACTGAAGGAGCAGGAGTGCGAGACTGTTGTGGAAGATTTCATGTACCTCTTAGTCTTTTACAAGTTTTCCGAGATCAAAGTTCATTTGGTTCCTAAGCTCTCTAGATGCATTTACAATGGGAGACTGGAGATATGGCCTTCAAAGGATTGGGAGCTAGAGTCCCTTTACAGCATGGACGTTTTGGAGATGATAAGGGAACATGTAAGCACAGTCATTGGCTTGAGAGCAAAGTCTAGCGTCACAGACAATTGGGCAATGACAAAGATCACGCGTCAAACACTTGGTCAAGCATATGTGGCTTCCATCTTATATGGTTACTTTCTGAAATCTGCCTCATTGAGACACAGCCTGGATTGCATTCTAACTCTGGAGAGCCAAGACCTTCCTCTGAATCACAGAACCTCTCTTCAATTTCTGGAAATGTGTCCTAATGGAAACAAAAATCTTCTCTTTGGCCGCATTGGCAACATTCAAGCGAAGTTTCAAAGGTCAAGTAGGCAGGAGAAGACTCATGGAAAGTTGAGGTGTTACGTGATGGGGTTTGAACCTGATACACTTCAGAGATGCGCAAAACTGAGATCCGAGGTCGCTGTGAATTTAATTAAGAATCACTGTTGTGCACTCTTTGGCGATGATGAGAGCATGGGTTCGCCTGAGACCGATGAAGTTATCTTAACTTCTTATTCAAGCCTGAAGAGGCTGGTTCTAGAGGCTGTCGCCTTTGGTTCATTCCTCTGGGACACCGAAGAATGCATTGGGACAGTATATAAGCTTAAGGAGAACTGATTAGTAGATATGGTTAGTTGTTTTTTTTCCCGAATATGGTTTGGGTTAATTATCTTCGTAAATAGCAAGGATTTCGTACTCCGCTTTTTGGCTCTGCCATGGAAGCACCCGGTGACTTTCTATTGTATAGTGTATATCATGGTTATAAATAAAACATATTTTTGATTCCCAGTCAATTTTCACCCTTTCTGTGGGATGGTGGTTTGCGAATTTATGTATGAGATTACTTGGTGGAGTGGTTAACTTAGGACCCAAGGCAATGAATTTGATAGGGATTCGCTACGGGTGACAATTTCGGACACATGTTACACAACTCGAACGCACATGATCATAGGATTGATCATAGGATTTGATGTGTACACGAGTAAACTCTGTTCAACTAATATTATATCAATAAAATGATCAGTTTTGACACTCAATTAAGGATTCTCGACGGCCGCTAGGCCCCAAGAAGTTTCAGCAGCTGAAGGTGCAGGCTTACCTAGTTCCGGCCCCTCGGCTCACCAAGCTCTCACCCAAGCAGCCGGGATCAAGCTTGACGGAACTGGCCAGCTCAAGAACATACTGATCACTGGTGCCTCTGGTGGCGTCGGTCACTATGTAGTCCAACTAGCCAAGCTTGGAAACACTCATGTTACCGCCACTTGTGGAGCTTGTAACATTGACATTGTCAGGAGCTTAGGAGCAGATGAGGTTCTTGACTACAAGACCCCAGATGGGACGGCTCTCAAGAGCTCATCTGATTGGAAATATGATTTTGTGATTCACTGTGCATCAGCAGGCATTCCATGGTCAACTTTTGAGCAGAATTTGAGTGCGAATGGGAAGGTTATAGACCTTACTTGTGCTCTACAGAGACCCACCTTTTCGAAGAAGCAGCTGGTGCCGATGATCATAAATCTGAAACGTGAGAACCTGGAGTATCTTGTTGAGTTGATGAAGGAAGGAAAGCTCAAGACGGTGATCGACTCTAAGCATCATCTGAGCAAGGCTGAATATGCTTGGGCTAGGAGAACTGATGGCTATGCTAATGGGAAGATCATTGTGGAGATTTAATCACACAAAATATCTTGGGATTTTATAAAATTCATGTGCAACAGAATAATGTTTGGTGATTTATGTATGCGTGGGTAATTTTTTTTTTTTTTGACACAAAATCATTATGGAGATTTAATGGAAAGATCGTTCGGGAAATTTTGATAACTAGCCAGATTTTTGTAAGTTCTTATCGTTGTACCACGAAATGATTTTTAGCCTATCTTTTGCAATTCTCACAAATTTAACCAGAAATCCATGCAAGAAGTAGTGTTTGATTACCTTCGAAATCTCTTTTACGGTGTATGTGTGTATGCCAATCTTAGAACAATTTAGTCAGCAGCTATAGTTTCATAAACTTCCATCTCGAAAGGAATGCTGCGAAAAGTTCTTGTGATTATCTGCTTATCCGCAATGCTGAGCTAAATTGCTTGTCACTCTTTGATGCTGAAACATTTGCCAAGTGTTTGGATTTAGAGCCTCCTAAGGACAAGCCTGATTTTAGCATTCATGGTTCTTGCAATGAATTACTTTGTATCTCTGGTGTTACAAAACCTAAAAGCGAGAAGGCTCCTCTGCTCTGTATACCTTTGGAATCCATCGATTAGAAAACTCAAGAGACTTACCGAGGGCCTCATTCAGCCCAAAAGCAGTTTGGTTGCTCTCTGGTTTGGGTTTCACGGTGGGGCGAACGACCATAAGGTGGTGAGCATTCAGAGGTTGGGCAAGAAACTTGGCGTTGAGGTTTACAGCCTAATTGAACTCTTGGAGAAAAATTACTGCAGCTCCTAATGTTTCACAAGAGGTCAGTTTGTTGCAAAACAGGGGTGCATTCTTGAGTGGAGTTGTATATTGGATTGCAAAGCGGAGTTCTGAAAATCGGACATTCGTCCTATCTTTTGATCTGTGTAGTGAGGTTTTTTTTCAAAAGATTCTGTATCCTGATAAATTGCATGGAGTGCTCGGTTTAATCACTTTTCAAGTGTTTGGGAAACCACTCTCTTTTTCCATCACAGACTAGACCTAGATGAGAGGTCGCACTTGGTGCGATGGCAAGTGCCTTCGTCCATGAGCGGTAGGTCTCGGGTTCGAGACTTGGGAGCAGCCTCTCTATAAAATGGGGGTAAGGCTAGCCCACATTCACCTCTCCTAGACCCTGCGTAAAGCGGGAGCCTTGTGCAATGGGTACGACCTTTAGACTAGACCTAGATGACGGAAAGTACCGGTATTGTGGCATGGGTAATTTTACTTGAACTGAATTCTATGTTCTCGGTTCCCAGTTCTGAATTCTGTTTTTGGTTATCTATGCGTGCCTTTGGTATAATGTACTAGTAATATGTGTGATAGTAAAGTTCTCATGCTTGAGTTGGATTTTGGATCATAATCCGCAGATTAGTACTAATGCGTTTAATGTATCCGAAGGAAACTTCATTGTTCATGTTGTATGTGAGACTTCAACTCATTTAATTATTTGATAACCCCGACTTGATTTGATTATGTTTTGAGTAAGCAATTACATCAAATCGAAACCATTTGATTCAGTTAATTACTATTAGATTTAGTTAGAATCGGTCATATGAAAGCTCCATTTATATTTCTTAGTGACTTCGCAATTTCCCGGAAGATAACGATTCAACAACTGCTCCTTAAAAAATTACAGCCAACAAATTAAAATTAAGGGGTTTCCACTCCAATGGTAAACGACTAGCATTGCGTATAGGCCAGCGTAGCCTTGTGACCTCAACTCTGATCACACGTATATAATAAACCAAGTTGCTTCCTGCACTAAAAGCTACCCCGAAGACTCGAAACAATCAGCAAAGATGGTTGTGTTCCTTCTCAAACTCATCTTCTTCGCATTGAGCTTCGTATCGAACTTGGTTACGCGCTTGATCTTCTCTGCGACGGCTCATATTCTCGTGTTATTGATCCAGGGATTCAGAACACCAGGCCAAGCCATCCATGGCACATTGCAACTAGTCACCGAGGTTATCAAGTCATGTTCTGAGTACTTTGCGGGACTTGTAATGGAAGCAATAAGTGCTACAATCTCTACTTTCTTTGATTTTCTGAAAGGAAGTGTCACAGGATTTGCTGGCATTACCACTTCTGCGATTGTAGGTCTCGTGGAGAAAACAAAGACTTCTCTTGAATCGGTCGATGGGTTGCTCACTGATTTTCCAGAGGTTTCGAAGGGGTTTTCTGAGATGGTTTATCGTATTGTGAATAATACGTGGAATGATTTTAAGGATGCGTTTGAATATGTAACAGAGAATGCTTGATTGTTTGTAAAGACATCTTCAATTTATTGTAATATTTGTGCATCCTAAAGCATAAGAACGAAATTTGTATCGATTTTGAGATAGAAAAGAAGAAAATGTTAGTATATTTCCTATTTCTTCCTCTTTTCATGGACACTACTGCAAGACTCAAGCACGTAGAAATATGCTGGAAGATTTTGACTTGGCCGTGTTGCACTAAGGAGTACTGCAGCTAGTCGATCGTGCACTCAAGTGATTTCTAACCATAGATGCATGTGAGTTACAAAATAGGGCCGCCTAAAGGGATTCTAACATCTAGAAATTAGTAACCCGAGAGCAGTTTTCGTAGCACTTATGTTGTCCCCAACCTTCACAACTTGATGTGTGAGGATTTATGTCAGACAAAATTACAAACTTAGGATATACTAATGTGAAATTACCCTTGAATCAAAACAAAATGCTCAGACCTCATCGTTGACTTCCCCGACCAGCCAAAGTTGTCCAACAATTGATAAAATCATTTGATGGGGCTGCAAAAATTTCTGTCTCCCCACCCTCATTCTCTCTGTTTCTAGTTATGGCAGCTGTGCCGGCAGCACCCAAACTTATGCATGCAGTTCAGTACAACTGTTATGGTGGAGGGGCTTCTGGTTTGAAGGTTTCTTAACTTTTCTGCTTCTTTAATTTGTCTGCCTTTTTTTTTTCTTCCTGTTTTGATTTTTGCTTGTGGACATTCTCTAATCTGCTAAATTGTAGTTTTGAGAAGAAATCATTTCACAATCTCAAGTACCAGAATCTTAAAGTTGATTTATGTTTGTTGCTGCATGTTAACATTCCAATTCCCGCTCCGAAAAGAGACGAGGTGTGTCTGAAACTGGAAGCGGCTAGTCTGAATCCATCTGATTGGAAAGTTCAGAAAGGAATTCAATGGCCTTTGTTTCCAGGAAAACTCCCTCACATACCTGGTAATTTCGTTACACCTTTTTACCCATAATCCGGTTTTGAATCGTAAGCTGGTAGGTTGCTTTGTTATGTTTGGCTGATGAGATTATCTAGAACAGTTAATGATGTGGCCGGAGAGATCATAGAGGTCGGACAAGGCTTCAAAAAATTCAAAGCCATCGACAAAGTTGTGGCGTTGCTCAATCTTTTTGTAAGTCTCATTTTATCTTAGGTATAAGTTTCACATGAATTTTAATATGTTTGTTATTGATATCATCTCTGCTGTCATATTAAATATTGAAAAAGAATGGAGGTGGACTGGCCGAGTTTTCGGTAGCCAGTGAGAGACTGACAGTTGCTAGGCCCCCAGAAGTTTCAGCAGCAGAAAGCGCTGGCTTACCTATTGCCGGTCTAACAGCTCTTCAGGCTCTCACCCAAGCTGCAAGCATCAAGCTTGATGGATCTGGCCAGCAGAAGAACATACTGATCACTGCTGCCTCTGGCGGTGTAGGCCACTATGCAGTTCAGCTAGCAAAGCTCGGAAACACTCATGTCACAGACACCTGTGGAGCACGTAACGTTGAATTGGTCAAGAGCTTGGGGGCAGAACAAGACCCCTGATGGGGCATCTCTCAAGAGCACAGCTGGTAGGAAATAGGCATTCCTTGGTCAACATTTGAGCCTAATTTGAGTGCAGAAGGGAAGGTTATAGACATTAGCGTCACTCCTAGCGCCTTGCTTACTTTGGTACTAAACACAATCACCTTCTCGAAGAAGCAGCTGGTGCCGGCTGCTCATGAATGCTGAGGCTGAGAACCTGGAGTATCTTGTTAAGTGGGTGAAGGAAGGAAAGCTCAAGACTGTGATTGACTCGAAGTATGCTCTAAGCAAGGCTGAAGATGCTTGGGCTAAGAGTACAGATGGGCATGCTACTGGAAAGATCATTGTGGAACCTTAATCAGAGAAATTATCTTTGGATTTCTAAATTTTAAGTACTAACTTTCGGCTTAATGTTCATTTTAATGTGTCTTAGATTACTCGAAACGTTTAGGAATAATGAATCAGTAATTAAGAAAACAATACAGTTATTCAACAATATATAGTCTGGTTAGATTTTGCTTGATGGCCAAGACAGAGTTATAGATATATGCAGGACAAGTTCAGAATACAATTTTCTTAATTTATGTGATTCGAAGACAATTTTCATAGAATAATGAAAAGATAAATCATGTTCAATTTTGTCAAATGAGATCATCATTAATAAAAAAAAAATGTTCCAATACAACAATTATCAGGGGTTGACTTTGAACGCACAGAAAATTTTCGAACAATTTATAAACCGAGTACGTCACAGTATATATATATATATGCAGTTCACATGATGATGCATTGGTCTATATAATATGGGGTTCACTTGATGAAGCATACAAAAATTTCTTTCCTCAGAGTCTCACCATCTCAATCTCAGAGTTTGGCAGCCATGGCAGCGAAGCTTATGCATGCGGTTCAGTACAAAAGCTTTGGTGGAGGACCTTCTGGCTTGAAGGTTCTTTGTTATCTGCTCCTTTTCTTTATGTTTTCTATCTCTTTGTAGAATTCTTGGAACTTTCTTTTTTCCTCTATTTTTTTATTTTATTTTATTTTATAATTTTTACCCTGATATAACCTATTTAGATTTCGCCTCAGTTTCGCATTTATGTTTCTAGCATAGGCAAATATACCAAGAGGATTTTTCGGTTAAGAGTGCATCAAACATATGTTTTGCAGGTGGTTCCTTTAGGCCATCTGTGTTGTGTCTCTTTAATTATTTTCGTTGAAGCATGTTGAGATTCCAATCCCTACCCTCAAGAAAGATGAGGTTCTATTGAAACTAGAAGCAGCTAGTCTGAATCCAGGTGATTTAAAAATTCAGAAGGGCCTCGCACGCCCATTTTTACTGCACAAATTGCCTCACACACCTGGTAATTTGGTTCTCTTTTGCGTCAGCGCAAATTACAAAGATAATGAGACCTGTTTTGTGATTTATGAATTTGATGTCGTCAAGTCTTGGGCCAGTAGGTTGATTTTTGTTAACTTTTGCTGATGACATTATGTGTCGGTTATAGTTACTGACGTAGCTGGAGAGATAGTAGAGGTTGGACAAGGAGTCAAGAAGTTCTAAGTGGGTGACAAAGTTGTGGCATTACTTAGCTATAGCGTAAGTTCTCGTTTTATTCCTTTCTTGAAGTGTAAGTTTCACATGTGCAAGGGACTTGTAACTCAACTGGTAAAGAATATTTACTCGTGCACCTAAGAACCTGAGTCAGGTTTCCCCCCTCCCCCACTACCGATCGTATAAAAAAATAGAAGTTTCAATAAAAATTAAGTTCATGTTTTTGTTATTCATCATATCAATAGAATGGTGGTGGACTAGCTGAGTTTGCCGCAGCCAAAGAGAAATCAGTAGTTGCAGATGAACAGAATGGAAAGAAACATATTATTGAACAACTTGAACAAACCTAATACAAAGCACTGTTTAAATAGTAAAACCTCAAGCAAACCCTAATAAACAAAATAACGAAAATACTCTAACAAAGAAAATACCCAAAACAATAACTCAAATAAAAACCTTAAATTCCAACACCCCCCATCAAACTCATGGCGGTACATGTCATGAGTTTGCCAACAAGCAGATGCGGACTGGCTCTGTTAGGCAAACAGACAGACAGGTAGGCTCTGCAACGCGAACAGACAGACAGGCAGGCTCCGCAATGCGGACAGACAGACAGACAGGCAGGCAGGCTCTCACCAAGGATGCAGGGTTCAAGCTTGATAGAACCGGTGAGCTGAAGAACATACTTATCACTGGGGCTGCTGGCGGCGTTGGTCTCTATGCAGTTCAACTACCAAAGCTGGGAAACACTCATCTAACGGCTACTTGTGGAGCAAGAAACATTGAATTGGTCAAGAGCTTAGGGGCAGATGAGGTTCTTGACTACAAGACCCCCGAGGAGATAGCCCTAAAGAGCCCGTCTGGTCGGAAATATGATTACGTGATCCACAGTGCCTCACAAGCAATTCCTTGGTCAGTTTTTGAGGCCAACCTGAGTGCAAGAGGGAAGGTAATAGACCTTATTATTGGTGCAAGCAATCTGTTTACTTTTGTTCTGAAGAAAATCACCTTCTCCAAGAAGAAGCTGGCGCTACTGATTATAAATCCCAAGGCTGAGAACCTAGATTGTCTTGTGAAGTTGGTGAAGGAAGGAAAACTCAAGACGGTGATCGACTCGACGCATCCTCTGAGCAAGGCTGAAGAGGCTTGGGCTTAGAGAATCAATAGCCATTGGACTGGGAATCATCGTGGAGCTTAACTACGCAGGCAAAATTTCTTCATTTCATGATTTTTATTCTCTTTTTTCTTTTAGTATTGTAAGGCTTGTAAACTTCATATGCAACAGAATAAAGCATATGTATAAATTATGGATTTATTTTTTTGTTTTTTGGGTTTTTTTCATGATTTGATATTATAAATAACAAGGTTAGGATTAATGTTCGTTTTCAACTGTTAATTAGTTTGTTCAAATGATGATGATAATAATAATTATTTATTAGAATAATCCACTAGAAAACTCTCAAGAATTTCCCAGATGATGATGACACAAGAAAACAACTAGTCCTTATAAGACAACATGTAAACGCATCAAATTCATGGGTTTCCAATTGTTTTATCATAGAAACTAATCCCAAAAGCAGTTAATTGTTTTATATTCTCTTTGGACCTTGAGTGCAAGGGTGAATGCTAAGTCTTATCTAACCAAGTTGCACACCTTACCCTTAGTCGTTAAATTTAAATTTGGGTTGAAGTTGCAGGATCCAAAGAAGCAGGGCCGGGCGGCTTCGTGGTTAGATTTTGCTTCGTGATCAAGGCAAAGCTTCAACAAGTTCTGAACTCAATTGCTTTATTATATTCTATGCGTTTTCTTCAACAAAGTCAGGCTGAAAGAACCGTTCACATAACATATTTGTCTCCTAAACAAGTCTTTCTTCCTTAATTTTTCAATATTGACAAAAAAAAAAAAAAAAAGCCTACGAGATAATCATACTAACTGAACAAGTTGCTCCAATACAACAATTATCAGTGTTGACTCGTCACGCGCACAAAGCTTTCAAACAACTATAACCAAAAAGGCCCACATTTCTCAAAGTGTCTCGGAAGTTTGGCAACCATGGCGGAGAGCTTATGTACGCAGTTCAAGTACAACCTGCCATGGAAGTGTTTAAAGATTGAGATGAAGTGGTGATTCATTAAGTAAAATTTATGTTTGTTGCAGCCATTGTTTTAAACCTAAGTGCTAGTCGGCTGGCCACCGCCCCAATTAATCCTTAAACGTTTGAAAATAAAAAAATGGCACCTAGACCTACCTAAGCGCCTACCTAGACCGCCTAAGCGTCCTAACCCTCCCAAACCCACCTAGGTCGTGTCTCACATAAAAAAATAGATAACTTTCGTTTTGCTTTTTATTTTTTTCAATAAATTGTAAGAGACTAGTTGAAGAGGAACACACATTATATGCTTGTTCTCCATGTTTTTATTATGATTCAATACTTTGTAATATGTATGTCATTCTATTTTACAGTTTATCGTGAAAGTATATATTTTTTAAGTATAAGCATAAACACTTATTTATACGATATATAATAAATTTACTTAAATCCGTTTAGTCCGCCTAACCCTTGCCTAGCCGTCTAGGATCTGACCCCCGGCCACCACCTGGCCTAGCGTCTTTTAGAACTTTAGTTGCAACACATTGAGGTTCTGATTCCCGCCCTGAAGAAGAATGAGGTTTTACTGAAATTGGAAGCAGATAGTCTCAACCAGTTGATTGGAAAATCAGAAAGGCGAGTTGCGGCCTCTTTTCCCCCGGCAAATTCCCTCAAATACCTGGTAATTTTGTTTCTCATGTGATTTGTGATGTTTTTATAATTTTTTCTCTTCAACATTTGTAAATAAAACTTATGTCAGAACACTAAATATAATCTCTCATTTGTGCTCGATAAGTACGTGGAACACGTCCAGCGTTGTGGGTTGATGGATTAGTAGGATTCTGTAACAAAATTATGTTGAAGGATGAGTTGTTTTGGGAATTTAAGCATTCAATGTCTTTGAGCTCTAGGCTGCTATCTGTAGTGCAAAATCTTTAGTGTAGGCGGTTTTTAGTTCTCCTCTCTCTCTCACATGACATGACCAGCAACTGATGTGGCCGGAGACGTTGTAGAAGTTGGACAAGGTGCCAAAAAGTTCAAATTCGGTGACAAAGTTGTTGTCCTGCTCAGCCATTTCGTAAGTGCTCGATCGACTTATTCCCCTTTTCTTTAAGGGCTACTTGTTTATGCTTAGGATTTTCACATGTAAAATTCATGTGTTTGATAGAGTGGAGGAGGACTGGCCGAGTTTGCTGCAACTAATGAGAGATTAATGGTTGCTAGGCCACCTGAAGTTTCAGCTGCCGAAGGCGCATGCTTACTGGTTGCCGGCCTCACAGCTCCCCAGGCTCTCACCCAATGTGCAGGGGTCAAGGTTGACGGAACTGGTCAAAATAAAGAACATATTGATCACTGCTGCCTCTGGTGGCGTGGGGCACTATGCAGTCCAACTAGCAAAGCTTGGGATACTAACGTTACAGCCACATGTGGGGCGTGTAACATCGAATTGGTCAAGAGTTAAGGGGCAGATGAGGTTCTTGAATACAGGACTGCGGATGGGGCAGCTCTAAAGAGCCCATCTGGACGAAAATATGATTTTGTAATCGACTGTGGAAAAGGCAATCCTTGGTCAACTTTTGAGTCTAATTTGAATGCAAAAGGGTGTTGAATAAGTGGCCAAGTGGCCAAGTGGACAACAACAACAACAACAACAACAAAGCCTTTTCCCACTAAGTGGGGTCGGCTATATGAATCCTAGAACGCCATTGCGCTCGGTTTTGTGTCATGTCCTCCGTTAGAACCAAGTACTCTAAGTCTTTTCTTAGAGTCTCTTCCAAAGTTTTCCTAGGTCTTCCTCTACCCCTTTGGCCCTGAACCTCTGTCCCGTAGTCACATCTTCGAACCGGAGCGTCAGTAGGCCTTCTTTGCACATGTCCAAATCACCGGAACCGATTTTCTCTCATCTTTCCTTCAATTTCGGCCACTCCTACTTTACCTCGAATATCCTCATTTCCAATCTTATCATTTCTTGTGTGCTCACACATCCCACGAAGCATCCTCGTCTCCGCCACACCCATTTTGTGTACGTGTTGATGCTTCACCGCCCAACATTCTGTGCCATACAACATCGCTGGCCTTATTGCCGTCCTATAAATTTTCCCTTGAGCTTCAGTGGCCTACGACGGTCACACAACCCGCCGGATGCACTCTTACACTTCATCTATCCAACTTCTATTCTATGGTTGAGATCTCTCTCTAATTCTCCGTTCTCTTGCACGATATATCCTAGGTAGCGAAAACGGTCGCTTTTTGTGATCTTCGCTAGATTGCTTCGATCATTAGTGTGGATAAGTATATAAATGGATATAGATAGGAAAGCAAACACAAGATGTACGTGGTTCACCCAGATTGGCTACGTCCACGGAATAGAGGAGTTCTCATTAATTGTGAAGGGTTTACACAAGTACATAGGTTCAAGCTTTCCTTTAGTGAGTACAGGTGAATGATTTAGTACAAATGACATTAGGAAATATTGTGGGAGAATGATCTCGTAATCACGAAACTTCTAAGTATCGGAATGTGGTATCGTCTTGACTTGCCTTATCTGTCTCATAGGTAGATGTGGCATCTTCTCTGGAAGTACTCTTCCTCCATCCAGGGGTGGTATCTTTAACTGGTGGAGATGCACAAGGTAATGTATCAATTTCACTTGAAGCTTACTTGTAGTTTCAGGCTTGGTCAAGCGCGATACAAACCATGTAGTAGGAGTCCCTCAAGTTGCCGAGCTAGGGGATTTGCTGAAAGAGGTGACAGACAAGGTAAGCAATCAGAGCTCCGGCTGATTGTTCACATTCTCCCTATCTTGCAGGCAGCATGAAGGATAAAGAGAAGAAAAATGAGAAGAGATGATATGGGATACTTTTGCTTTTGAAGAAGTAACTTTCCACAGACTTATTCTTGAACTGAGCTGGAGGGTTTTCTGGTTTCCTCCAGAGTATAAGGCCGACTGAAGAATTTGAGGGTCAAAACAAGTCCATCAAATCTAGAGTACGTTCGACCCTACTGATATGGGATACTTTTGCTTTGACAGAGTAATGGATGTATCGGCACGTGTGCTGTTACGCTTGTCTCCACATGCTTCCTTGTATCCTTCTCACTTGCCCTATCTGTTCCTCAGGCAGATGCGGTATCTTCCCTGGAAGCATAAGATGTTGAAGATGAGTACTCGAGAGCAATGCCAGGTAAGTAAGTTCCAGGCAGTCAGTTCCTGGCTGGAAGCTTGATTCCAAGTGCTGACTGATTGCTCTCTTTCTCCTTGTCTTGCAGGTAAGAACAAGGCCAAAGGAAAAGACAGGGAAAAAGCATGATATGGGATACTCTTGCTTTTAACCCTGATGATATGAGATATTCTTGCTCTAGTATAACTTGTTTGCAGAGGTATTATCGGGGGGAAAGAAAGCTGAATATTTCGAAAGGCTTCGTTGAGAGTGCCCTCTCATATATGAGGAAGGGTTGAGCATTTTTGCAGGTCTGTCTGTCCGTTGGGGATGGAGGTTGACATATATAGGAGTCTCCTTAACAACAAGTAGTAATGCTATTCCTTTACCCTGTCAGAGCACTTTGAAAAAGTGGTCTGTGGTATGTGGAAAGCTGATGTTGCGTGTGAAGATTACAGACAGCTTTATCCAAGGAGATCCGGCTCTTGTAGTTGGGAAAGTGTTGCCTCTTCGGTTTTCAAACAAGCAATCCTATCAGGGATCTGGCTCTCGAGATTCGGAGAACGATGTCTCTTCGATTTTTGAGAAAGTAATCATGTTGGGAGTCTGGCTCTCGAGATTCGGAGGGCGGTGCCTCTTCGATTTTGGAGCAAGCAATCTTGTTGGGAGTGTTTTCTCGAATGTGAGTAAAGGTTGGGCATGTTTGCTAGTCTACCTTGCCACGAAGCACAGAGGTTGACACACAGGGACTTTCCAATTATCCAGCAATGGTACTGTTTCTTTACCCTCTCTTCGATTTTTGAGAAAGTAGTCATGTTGGGAGTCTGGCTCTCGAGATTCGGAGGACGGTGCCTCTTCGATTTTGGAGCAAGCAATCTTGTTGGGAGTGTTTTCTCGAATGTGAGTAAAGGTTGGGCATGTTTGCTAGTCTACCTTGCCACGAAGCACAGAGGTTGACACACAAAGACTTTCCAATTATCCAGCAGTGATACTGTTCCTTTACCCTTGTGGGTAATAATATGGGGTAGCTAGACCTTCAAAATTTATGTGTCTAAACTTTGTTAGTGCTGTTTCTTTGCTATTCTTTTACCCGTCTTGGTCAGAGCGATGTAGTGGAAGCTGCAAGCTTCACGTGCTCAACTTTGGCAGAGAACTTTGGCAAAGTTATCTGTGATACACATGAACTACTATTGCGTGTGGGAAGTGGGTGTTTGAACAGTAAGACTCATGTGCTTTCTACTTCACCAGAAGTCTTCGACAGAATGCCCATAATTTCCGCAAAGCTGAGTGTGCGTGTGACAGGTGCTGCCAAGGCTGGAAAAGTAGGTGCCTCTTCGATTTCTGAGATCGGCCCTCGTGGTCTCTGAGCAGCCCAACTTTTGAGAAAGCAAGCGCCTCTTCGATTTCTGAGATCGGCCTTCGTGGTCTTTGAGCAGCCCAACTTTTGAGAAAGCAGACGCCTCTTCGATTTCTGAGATCGACCCTCGTGGTCTCTGAGCAGCCCAGCTTTTGAGAAAGCAAACGCCTCTTCGATTTCTGAAGCTCCGTCGAGTGCAGATTTTTATAGGGGCTGGCATTAAGTTCCAAAGCACACTTGAATCTCCACCAGTAGAAGCTCCATTCTTACACTTCTAAGATCTTGATTTGTTCGACCTCTTCTCTCTTCAACACCTTTGAAAATGTCTGGCCCCTCCGACCGTCGTTTTGACTTGAACCTTGTTGAAGAGGCAGCCCCGCCTTCTCCAGACAACATATGGCGCCCATCCTTCGTCTCCCCTACTGGTCCTCTTACCGTTGGGGATTCCGTTATGAAGAATGATATGACCGCTGCGGTGGTGGCCAGGAACCTTCTCACTCCCAAAGATAACAGACTACTTTCCAAACGATCTGATGAGTTAGCTGTTAAGGATTCTCTGGCTCTCAGTGTTCAGTGTGCAGGTTCTGTGTCTAATATGGCCCAACGCCTATTTGCTCGAACCCGCCAAGTTGAATCATTGGCGGCTGAAGTGATGAGTCTCAAACAGGAGATTAGAGGGCTCAAGCATGAGAATAAACAGTTGCACCGTCTCGCACATGACTATGCTACAAACATGAAGAGGAAGCTGGACCAGATGAAGGAATCTGATGGTCAGGTTTTACTTGATCATCAGAGATTTGTGGGTTTGTTCCAAAGGCATTTATTGCCTTCGTCTTCTGGGGCTGTACCGCGTAATGAAGCTCCAAATGATCAACCTCTGATGCCTCCTCCTTCTAGGGTTCTGTCCAGTACTGAGGCTCCGAATGATCCCCCTCCGGTGCCTTCTCTTTCTAGGGCTCTACCGACTGCTGCGACTTCTCCTAAGCAACCTTTGTGAAGGCTCTCTCTTGTTTGTTTATTTTGACTCATGTATATGTACATATTTGTAGCTTATCGGGGATATCAATAAATAAGTTTTCCTTCATTTCAACGTATTGTGTTAAATACACCAAAGCCTTCTTCGCTAAGTTCTTTGAATTTTCTTTTGTTGGAGCTTTGTGAGTGGAGCATGTAGGTTGAGGTAGTGTTCCCTTAATTTCCTAAGTGAGGAAAACTTCTCGGTTGGAGACTTGGAAAATCCAAGTCACTGAGTGGGATCGGCTACATGAATCTTAGAACGCCATTGTGCTCGGTTCTGTGTCATGTCCTTCGTTAGATCCAAGTACTCTAAGTCTTTTCTTAGAGTCTCTTCCAAAGTTTTCCTAGGTCTTCCTCTACCCCTTCGGCCCTGAACCTCTGTCCCATAGTCGCATCTTCTAATCGGAGCGTCAGTAGGCCTTCTTTGCACATGTCCAAACCACCGTAACCGATTTTCTCTCATCTTTCCTTCAATTTCGGCTACTCCTACTTTACCCCGGATATCCTCATTCCTAATCTTATCCTTTCTCGTGTGCCCACACATCCAACGAAGCATCCTCATCTCCGCTACACCCATTTTGTGTACGTGTTGATGCTTCACCGCCCAACATTCTGTGCCATACAGCATCGCCGGCCTTATTGCGGTCCTATAAAATTTTCCCTTGAGCTTCAGTGGCATACGGCGGTCACACAACACGCCGGATGCACTCTTCCACTTCATCCATCCAGCTTGTATTCTATGGTTGAGATCTCCATCTAATTCTCCGTTCTTTTGCAAGATAGATCCTAGGTAACGAAAACGATCGCTCTTTGGTATTTCTTGATCACCGATCCTCACCCCTAACTCGTTTTGGCCTCCATTTGCACTGAACTTGCACTCCATATATTCTGTCTTTGATCGGCTTAGGCGAAGACCTTTAGATTCCAACACTTCTTTCCAAAGGTTAAGCTTTGCATTTACCCCTTCCTGAGTTTCATCTATCAACACTATATCGTCTGCGAAAAGCATACACCAAGGAATATCATCTTGAATATGTCCTGTTAACTCATCCATTACCAACGCAAAAAGGTAAGGACTTAAGGATGAGCCTTGATGTAATCCTACAGTTATGGGAAAGCTTTCAGTTTGTCCTTCATGAGTTCTTACGGCAGTCTTTGCTCCTTCATACATATCCTTTATAGCTTGGATATATGCTACTCGTACTCCTTTCTTCTCTAAAATCCTCCAAAGAATGTCTCTTGGGACCCTATCGTACGCTTTCTCCAAATCTATAAAGACCATGTGTAAATCCTTTTTCCCATCTCTATATCTTTCCATCAATCTTCGTAAGAGATAGATTGCCTCCATGGTTGAGCGCCCTGGCATGAACCCGAATTGGTTGTCCGAAACCCGTGTCTCTTGCCTCAATCTATGCTCAATGACTCTCTCCCAGAGCTTCATTGTATGACTCATTAGCTTAATACCCCTATAGTTCATGCAATTTTGTACGTCGCCCTTATTCTTGTAGATAGGCACTAAAGTGCTCGTTCGCCACTCATTTGGCATCTTCTTCGTTTTCAAAATCCTATTGAAAAGGTCAGTGAGCCATGTTATACCTGTCTCTCCCAAAACTTTCCACACTTCGATTGGTATCTCGTCTGGGCCTATTGCTTTTCTTTGCTTCATCTTCTTCAAAGCTACAACCACTTCTTCCTTCCGGATTCGACGATAAAAAGAGTAGTTTCTACACTCTTCTGAGTTACTCAACTCCCCTAAAGAAGCACTCATTTCATGTCCTTCATTGAAAAGATTATGAAAATAACCTCTCCATCTGTCTTTAACCGCATTCTCTGTAGCAAGAACTTTTCCATCCTCATCCTTGATGCACCTCACTTGGTTTAGGTCCCTTGTCTTCTTTTCCCTTGCTCTAGCTAGTTTATAGATATCCAACTCTCCTTCTTTGGTATCTAGTCGTTTATACATATCGTCGTAAGCCGCTAACTTAGCTTCTCTCACAGCTTTCTTCGCCTCTTGCTTCGCTTTTCTATACCTTTCACCATTTTCATCAGTCCTATCCTTGTATAAGGCTTTACAACATTCCTTCTTAGCCTTCACCTTTGTTTGTACCTCCTCATTCCACCACCAAGATTCCTTTTGGTGTGGGGCAAAGCCCTTGGACTCTCCTAATACCTCTTTTGCTACTTTTCGGATACAACTAGCCATGGAATCCCACATTTGGCTAGCTTCCCCCTCTCTATCCCACACACACTGGGTGATTACTTTCTCTTTGAAAATGGCTTGTTTTTCTTCTTTTAGATTCCACCATCTAGTCCTTGGGCACTTCCAAGTCTTGTTCTTTTGTCTCACTCTTTTGATATGTACATCCATCACCAACAAGCGATGTTGATTAGCCACACTCTCTCCTTGTATAACTTTGCAATCCTTACAAGTTATACGATCCCCTTTCCTCATTAGAAGAAAATCTATTTGTGTTTTTGACGACCCACTCTTGTAGGTGATCACATGTTCTTCTCTCTTCTTAAAGAAGGTGTTGGCTAAGAAGAGATCAAATGCCATTGCAAAATCCAAGATAGCTTCCCCATCATCGTTTCTCTCCCCAAAACCATGGCCACCATGAAAACCTCCATAGTTGCCTGTCTCCTTGCCCACGTGTCCATTTAAATCTCCTCCTATAAATAACTTCTCCGTCTGAGCAATTCCTTGCACCAAGTCTCCAAGATCTTCCCAAAATTTCTCCTTCGACCTCGTATCCAACCCTACTTGAGGTGCGTACGCACTAATCACATTGATAAGTTCTTGTCCTATTACAATCTTGATTGCCATGATTCTATCTCCTACCCTCTTGACATCTACAACATCTTGTACCAAGGTCTTGTCCACGATGATGCCAACACCGTTTCTCGTTCTATGTGTGCCCGAATACCAAAGTTTAAACCCTGAGTTTTCTAGATCCTTTGCCTTACTACCAACCCACTTAGTTTCTTGTAGGCACATAATATTTATCCTTCTCCTCACCATAACTTCCACTACTTCCATAGATTTTCCCGTTAAGGTTCCTATATTCCACGTTCCTAAACGCATTTTGCTCTCTTGAACTCTACTCTTCTGTCCTAGCTTCTTCACCCTCCCCCGTCTAATAGGATCAAAGTACTTCTTTTGTGTGTCCCGGGTAAAGTTGATAGGAGCATATGCTCCCAAACAACTTTGAGTGGAGTCGTTCGAAAAGAAGTTTCTATGGCCCCCTTGCTCATTTAACACTGCATCCGGGTGCCGATGGAGATACAGCGACCCTTGCTCACTTATCACTGTGCTCGGGCCGCACAGCGCGCCACTTACGGGTGACGCCCTAGCTTTAGCGCTATTTTGTTCTGGATTCATTTTCATAAGGATTCGACGTGATCATGGAGGGCTCATTTTTTTGAAGTGATAAGTGAGAGCTGCCGAGAGCAAGGAGATTTGCAAAGAGCCCAAAAAGAAAGAGAAGCTGCTGCTTCATTTGGTTAGTAATCATCCACCAAAGTAGTTGTCGTTGTAATAGCTTTGAGCTATATGTATAGAGAAGAAATTATTCATTATATTTCTTTCTCTATTTGTTTCTGTGGTGTGTGTGAGCTATTGGGTGTATTGGGTTATTTAGGTTGTGAGATTGTCAACACTTTGTAAACTCCCAATTGGTTGATAGTGGATTATTGGGTGAGCTCCTACTGCTCCGAGGACGTACTCCAGTTCCACTGACTGTTGAAGAACCTCGTTAAAATCTTGGTGTCTTTTATATTTTTGATCTTGCATTTCATTTGATAAATTTCCTGTGGGTTAGCTTGAGTTGGTTCCATTTGGTTTGGTGCTATCCTAGCACAACAATTGGTATCAGAGCACTAGTTCCTCTTGGGTACTGTCTAGTTGCCAAAGATGTCAGACGGGCAAGATGAGAATCCTTTTGGAAGCAGCTCCGGGTTTGCAAGAACTACGGTGCAAAATGCAAAGTTCGAAGTGGAAAAATTTGATAGCACAAACAACTTCGGGATGTGGCAATGTGAGGTCAAAGATGTGTTGGCTCAACAAGATCTACTTGCCACTTTGGGAGAAAAGCCGGAAGCTATGTCGAAGCCGGAATGGGAGAAATTAAATTTGTGGGCTTGCTCTTCAATTCGGTTGTGCCTTGCAAAAACTCAGAAGTATTTTGTGATGCGGGAGACATTAGCAAGTGTGTTGTGGCAAAAATTGGAAGACAAGTATATGACGAAGAGTGCAGAGAACCGGCTACACTTGAAGAAAAAGCTCTACCGCTTCCAATACAAAGAAGGTACAAAAATGATTAGACACCTTGATGTTTTTAATAAGTTGATTGCCGACTTGTTAAATTTAGATGAGGATATTAAGGATGAAGATAAGGCCTTAATATTGTTGAATTCCTTGCCGGACTCTTATGAGCATTTTGTTACCACTATTATGCATGGTAAAGAAACTGTGAAATTTGAAGATATGTCAAATGCCTTGATGAATTATGAAATGAGGCATAGAGATAAAAACCATAATAGTACCTCTGAAGCTTTATTTGTTAGAGGTAGATCATCGAAGAGAAGATCATCTTCTAGTAGGAAAAAATCATAGTCTTGACCTAGAGGAAACTCTAAAGGTAGAAAACTTTTAGAAATGGATGAATGTGCCTTTTGTAGTAATAAGGGTCATTGGAAGAAAGATTGTCCTAGATTGAAGACTAAAGGCAAAGAAAGTTCTGAAGCTAATGTTGCTGAGGTTGAAACAGATTTTTCTGATTTTGCTTTAACCATTTCCTCATCATTTGATTGTGCTACTAAGTGGGTGTTGGATACGGGTTGTACTCATCATATGACTCCTCACAAGGATTGGTTTTCAAGCTTGAAAGAGTTTGATGGTGGCGTTGTGTTCATAGGAGATGACAATCCTTGCACAACAAAAGGGATTGGTATAGTTCGTTTGAAGTTGCATGATGGCATGGTTAAAGAGTTGACAGGTGTTCGGTATGTACCAAATTTGAAGAAAAATCTTATTTCTTTGGGTACTTTGGAATCCAAGGGCTTCAGGTTTCATTCAGATGAACAGACATTGAAAGTTACTTATGGTGCACTTGTTGTGATGAAAGCTTCTCGATGTGGCCATTTGTATTTATTGCAAGGAAGCACTGTGACAGGTGAAGTCTCTGTAGTCTCAGAAAATATGGGCACATCCGATTCTGATACTACTAGACTGTGGCATATGAGATTAGGCCATGCCGGTGAGAAAGCTCTACAAGGGGTTGTGAAACAAGGTCTTCTAAAAGGTGCCACAACTTGTAAGCTTGATTTCTGCAAGCATTGTGTCTTGGGGAAGCAAACTAGAGTGAAGTTTGGTACTGTTGTACATCAGACGAAGGGCATTCTTGATTATGTGCATTCAGATGTTTGGGGTCCTACAAAGACTCCCTCTTTGAGTGGTAGACATTGGTTCGTGACCTTTGTTGATGATTATTCAAGAAGGTCTTGGGTCTACACTATGAAGCACAAGAGTGAGGTATTAAGCATTTTCTTGTGTTGGAAGAAAATGGTTGAGAACCAGATTGGGAGAAAGATTAAGATTTTGAGATCGGATAATGGTGGTGAATACACATTCGACCATTTCTTGAAAGTTTGCAAAGAATAAGGGATTGTAAGACATTTCAGTGTCAAGGGAACTCCACAACAAAATGGAGTTGCAGAAAGATTGAATCGAACCTTGCTTGAAAAGGTTAGATGCATGTTGTCTCAGTCGGGTTTGAGAAAGTCGTTTTGGGTAGAGGCAGTTACTTATGCATATCACATCATCAACCGGTTACCCTTAGCTGCTATTCAGGGTAACACACCAATGGAGGTATGAACTGGAAAACCTTCTTCTGATTATGATCATATTCGTATTTTTTGTTCACCTGCTTATTTTCATGTAACTGAAAATAAACTTGATCCTAGAGCCAAAAAGGCTATCTTTCTTGGTTTTAGTAGTGGTGTCAAAGGTTACAGGTTGTGGTGCCCAAAGATGAAGAAACTTGTAATCAGCAGAGATGTGACATTTGATGAAGAAAGTATGTACAAAGGCTCTGAGAAGAATGTGAAAGATGTCCAACAGGTGGAGCTTAAGAAAGTTGCCTCTGGTACTTCAAATCCTATTTCCGCTGATGTCGAAGCCACTACAAGTGAAGAAGTTGGAGACCATGAGGATGTTGAAGAAGTTGAACTTAAAGATTCTATTTAAGTTGAAGAGGAAGTTTCACCTCAAGAGTCTATTGCCAAGAACAGAGGAAAAAGACAAATTACCAAGCCAGCTCGGTATAGTGACTATGTTTCTTTTGCTCTTCCTATTATCATTAATGAGATTCCATCCAATTTTGAGGAATCTATTGAGAGTGAAGAAAATGAGAGGTGATGCAATGTCATGGGTGATGAGATGAATTCTCTCTTGAAGAACAAGACTTGGGAATTAGCTAAATTGCCTAAGGGCAAGAAAACTATCGGTTGCAAATGGGTGTATGCCAAGAAGGAAGATGCTGATGAGAAAAGCAATGTGAGATTCAAAGCAAGATTAGTTGTTAAAGGGTATGCACAAAAGGAGGGCATTGACTACAATGAAATCTTTTCTCCAGTTGTGAAGCACCCCTCAATTCGCATTATGTTAGCTCTTATTGCACAGTATGGTCTTGAGCTTGTGCAACTTGATGTGAAGACGACTTTCTTACATGGTGATTTGAATGAAGAGATTTATATGTGTCAACTGGATGGGTATATAGTGAAAGGGAAAGAGAATTTGTTTTGCAAATTGAAGAAATCACTTTATGGCTTGAAGCAATCTCCAAGGCAATGGTATTTGAGGTTTGATAAATTTATGAAAGGCTAAAATTATTCTAGAAGTCAATATGATCATTGTGTGTACTTCAAGAAGTTGCAAGATGGGTCTTTCATTTATTTGTTGATATATGTTGATGATATGTTGATTGCCTCAAAGACTGTTGAAGAGATTGAAAAATTGAAGAAGCAAATGAAGAATGAGTTTGAGATGAAGGATCTAGGTGAAGCGAAGAAGATCCTTGGCATGGAGATCACTAGAGATAGAGCGAAGGGTTTGGTCAGTTTGAATCAAAGACAATACCTTGAGAAGTTGATTCGGAAGTTTGGAGTTCATGATTCAACCAAACCGGTTAGTACCCCATTGGCTCCTCATTTTAAATTGAGTTCTCTACAATGTCCTAAAACTGATAAAGAGAAGCTGCAAATGAAAAATATACCATATGCAAATTTGGTTGGTAGTTTGATGTATGCAATGGTATACTCTAGACCGGATATTGCTCATGCAGTTGGCAAGGTGAGTCGATATATGCATAATCCAGGTAAAGAGCATTGGCAAGCAGCTAAGTGGATATTGAGGTATCTCCATGGTACTCAAGATGTTGGTTTATGCTTTGAGAGAGATAACTCGGTATTGGTCATTTTGCAATTGGTTATGTTGATTTAGATTATGCAGGTGATCTGGATGGAAGAAAGTCTACTATAGGCTATGTGTTTACTATGGCTAAAGGGCCAGTTTGTTGGAGGTCCATTTTGCAGTCGTATGTTGCCTTGTCTACTACAGAGGTTGAATATATGGCAGTTGCTGAAGCTATAAAGGAGGCCATTTAGATACATGGGCTGATTAGAGATTTGGGGGTTGATCAAAAGCAGGTGAAGGCACATTGTGATAGTCAGAATGCCATTTATTTGGCCAAGTATCAGGTTCATCATGCGAGGACCAAGCACATAGATGTACGTTATCACTTTGTGCGTGAAGTCATTGGTGAAGGAAAGATTATTCTCCAGAGGATTCCAACTAAAGACAACTCCGCTGATATGTTGACTAAGGTTATTGGTGTAGCCAAGTTTGTTCATTGCTTGAACTTGGCTCACATTTTGCCTATATAAAGAAGGCGTTGAGCAGTAGGAGTTTTGGAGTATTTGGCTCGGCATGAGTTGTTCTCTTGCTAGTGTTTGGGAGTAATTTTTGTGTTGATTGTGTTGGTTGGCTTATCATGGCGTTTTCAGAACTTGGCCAAGGTGGAGATTGTTGAATAAATGGCCAAATGGACAACAAAACAAAATGCTTTCGGCTATTAAACAAAGCAAAAGAAAAAAAGGACAACATGATTATGTTTCCTTGTTTTGTGGCTTGTTTTGTGGCTTTTTCAAAGCCATAATTATTGGTTTCGTGCAGAAGAAAAAAGGAGAAGAAGAGGGCTCATTTTTTTGAAGTGATAAGTAAGAGCTGCCGAGAGCAAGGAGATTTGCAGAGAGCCCAAAAAGAAAGAAAAGCTGCTACTTCATTTGGTTAGTAATCATCCACCAAAGTAGTTATCGTTGTAATAGCTTTGAGCTATATGTATAGAGAAGAAATTATTCATTATATTTCTTTCTCTATTTGTTTATGTGGTGTGTGAGAGCTATTGGGTGTATTGGGTTATTTAGGTTGTGAGATTGCCAACACTTTGTAAACTCCCAATTGGTTGATAGTGGATTATTGGGTGAGCTCCTACTACTCCGAGGACGTACCCAGTTACACTGACTGTTGAGGAACCTCGTTAAAATCTTGGTGTCTTTTATATTTTTGTTCTTGCATTTCATTTGATAAATTTCTTATGGGTTAGCTTGAGTTGGTTCCATTTAGTTTGGTGCTATCCTAGCACAACAAAGGGAAGGTTGTAGACATTTCTCCGATGTGAGTTCTTTAGCTACTTTTGTAATGAAGAAACTCACCTTCTCGAAGAAGCAGCAGGTGCCACTGCTCATGATTCCCAAGGATGTGAACCTAAAGTATCTTGTTAAGTTGGTGAAGGAAAGGAAGCTGAAACCAGTGATTGACTCGATGCATCCTCTGAGCAAGGCTGAAGATGCTTAGCTTAAGAGTATCGATGGACATGCTACTGGGAATATCATTTTGGAGCTTTAAGTAGACAAAATATATTCGGACACTGCAATTTTTTTGGGACTAAAGTAAAGTTCATGTACTTCTATACAACAATGTATTAGTACCCCATGAGTTGAGACCAAGCTTTAAGCTTTAGCTGAAGCATTTAGTTGAACACAAGCTTGAATGCCTGCGCTTTGCTGCGGGTTTTAAGAATACCTTTAAGACAATACTATTAATATATAAATTTTATAAATCAATATTTACATGTCTGGTGTTTGAGAAGGTAAATGAGCAACACATTACAGTGATCAAAAGATAAAATGCTCATTATTCGAAATATTTAGATAAACTATGAACATGTTGTAGAATCTAGATTTTCCTACTTCACTGTTTCCAGCTCATCCTCACCTTCATTATGTTGAGGTTTACGGTTTTAGCTAGTTCCTGCAAATTTTGACAAAAAAAGGAGTCGTTAGTGCCGACATATAAGAAAACAAAAAGGGGACATATAAGTAAAATTGAGATAGAGTTCATTTGTGATCCTGAAGGTGCAAATGAAATTTTTGTTTCCCTCTATTTTCATTTGTTCTATCAAATGCAATAAGACTAAAATGAGTGCATTCAAACCAACCCATTTTTTCGAACTTTAGTCATATATCAAAAAAATCTCAGTGATACTAATTAGACAGAGTCGGGAAGTTCAAATAAATCACTTATAGCAACAAAAATAGTAAAAAACAAATGTGTACGTAGAAATTAAAATAGTAAAGAGGGTATATAATCGTTACGACGATGATATAATAATATGCTGTGATTAATTTGATGAAGAAGCAGTAGAACATATAAGTAAACAAATGGGGGACACACAACCAAAGGTAAGATGGAGTTTTTTTATATATATATAATAATGAAGGAGCATATATAATCCGTTTTTCATCTGCTCTATCAAATACAATGTGCAACAAAATGAGTGAATTTAAATTAGAAAGAGTTGGGTTGTCACGCCCCAATCCCGACATACGTTCGGGATTGACACGTGACGTCATCAAATAACCACATATCTAACATACCCGTCCCCCGGGATATGTATCAAGCACATGCCATGCCTCGAATTGCATAGAATTTTTCGTATACTTTATGGCTGCATCTAACCTTCTCGTTAGACTGCCTACGTACCCTCATTTGGGATCAAGCCATTCGTAGTTCGCCATTCATTACACCTCGACGTTTATCACAATACGTTCAAATCGAAAAGCATAGCATTCCTCAATCAATTATTAGAACTTAACAAGCATGAATTACTAGATTCATGGTTACATAACAAATCCACATGACATTCAAGGTTTCCATCCCATCCATCATATAAATCACTATGTTTTCAACGTGATATCTCCATCCACAGCATGTAACTTATCCAATAATCAACGAAGCCCAATATTATTCTTAAGCCACATTGATCACTAAATAATCATAATAATAACAATTATATCCAACGTCATTCCACAATTCCCGTCAATTAATCCCTTCATAAATCAAGGATGCATGATCTTAGCATTTAACTACTTTAATCAATCAATGAGATAACATACCATTTCACCAATTCAATTAGAGAACTCTATATAATTCCCTACTTGGGTTATGAGTAATAACATGGTAATTCTAATTTATATTCACAAGGTCTATGGATAATTCCCATTCGCTCGAATCTAGGGTTCTAGACTAACCTTTTGGAATGTGCAAGAGTAAGGATTCCGGACCACTCAACGGAATCCAACCACATCGGGTTCCGGACCACTCAATGGAACCAAAATATCAATCGGTTTCTCGTAATCTATCCAGACCTGTTGCATGTAAAATCAGTGCCTACATCATGGAAATGGTGCACTGGGCAATTCAAAACTTGGATAAGTTGTAAAGCTCAGGTGAGCAACAATAATACAAAGTGTGATAATAGTGATAAAACCAACCATCAATCACAGTTTATAAACTTTGAATATGAATCATTCATAAGAAATTAATACCAAACCTTCACAAACTCTGAAAGAGTCACCCAAACATCCAACGGTTCGTCTGAAACAATCACAACATCTCACAACCATATTCTCATATAACACCATGAAAAGTAGGGTTAGAGCGACATAGTTTGGCCGAAACCTATACCTTTAAAGCTATCTCAATCCAAACTCAATGAAACCCAAGGTGAATACGATTCCGAAACTTCACTCAACGGAATCGCGGAGTAGAAGGGATTCCGGACCATCTCTCACGGAATCCAAGTGGATACGATTCCGGAACATCACTCAACGGAATCATGGAAGGCCAACAACCATAATGTACAACGGCTCAAAGAAATGAGACAAGCACAAGCTACTAAATTTACAAAAGCTTAACCAAGGGAAATAAGACACATATGCTAAATTTAAAACGAATCAATGAAGAGGGAAACAATATCGAAGCAACAAATCCCCAATCACAATGGGTTCACAGTCCATCACTAGTCCTCACATGTCATCACATCAAGCCAACCATACAAAGCAAACCATGTTTCTAATATGCACGTCAAATCTCACATCATAAACTATAACGATGGCACTTTATAGGAAACATAATCATATAACCGTCTCATACCCTCTTAGGATAATAATTATGAAACTAGAGTAATCACCTATAACACATATATTAAAGTCACTCACCCTTTTTATACTAGTAACCATACATATTATTTCTCATTCATGAAATCAACATTTTAACCTTCTATTCCTATGCTTGTAACCTTCATTCTCCATCCTTTAATAAACCAACCCAAAGTTAATGGTTTTTCAACTTAAAACACCACCTCTTCACTCATGCCACTACCCCTTTTGACATGTATATGCGGCAATATATATATATATAAAGAGAAACTGGATCGTTTACTAATAACTTGAATATAACTACTAGTAAACAATCTAAACTCTTAAACCCCAACCAAACACACTCAAATAAGCACAAGATTAACAGGGATGTCATTTCAACTATAATTCCCTTCTAGGTCTAGATGCTTGGTAACGAAAGAAGTATTTCATATATCTAATGTCACACATCGGAAAATTCGACTTTTTCTAAAAATTCTCAAATTTTACAAGAATGAAGGTCTCAACAAGTAGAGTAAACTTTATACATGTGGCCAAGTCCAATTTGGCCAGGAAGGCCCTCAAATTGTCTCGCACCCGTCAAAACCCTAAGGTGGGTGTTCTTTAATTAGGCTTCCTTAGTGTTCCAACGCTCCAACCACCAGTTGGGTCTTGTTTCGGGGTCCAAGGGAAGTTGATTAAGGGTGGTGGTAAGTGGTGCAAGTCGCCGTAACGATGGAATCACTGTCGAACTCACCCGTGAACCCGGTGAAGTTCTTCATGAAATTGGGCCTAAAAACTCTCAAATATGGATGGAGATGGTAAAGGGAAGGTTGAGGAAGAGGTTGTAGGCGATGGATGGTGATGAATCGACAGAAAGAATTGCAAAGACCGCCGGAAATGGAGTTGGGTTGGTGCACGGGTGCAAAGGAAGGTTGGGCTTCCTTTTTCCTTTTTTTCTCACCACTCCCGTGGCTTTCTTTTCTCCTTTCTTTTTTTTTTTCAGCCACTCCCATGGCTTTTTCTTCTCTTTTCAATTATTAATTTTTTTTTAGCAACAACTTTAAACGTCTGTAACTATACCGTTATAATCCGGACTCGCAAATGACTTTCGCCTATACGTTCGTGATCTTGATATCTATTCAACAATATAAATTGTGACCTCGAAAGGTCTACGAATTTTAGATAATTACTTTCTAAACTTCAAACTTCGTAACTAATTTAATTAAAATCTAAATCCAAATAAATTAATATAATTTCTCAAAAAGAACATAAAATCTCAATAATACAATTACGTAGATTATAACAGTGAAATCCAGGAACGAGATTTCACATGGGTTAGGCATAATTGGATAAAGAAAAGGTCTTTATAGCAACAAAAATGAAGAACTACTTTATAATTGGACAAAGAAAGATGAAGATAAGAAGAAACAAAGAAAAGGCCTAAAAAATTTGGCAAAGACATTTTCAGCAAGTGAAAGAAAAACAGAGGCATTTCCAAACAGAAAGTCAATATCAATATGCAGTGAAAAGTAAATAATGCCTGAGCAAGGGAAAAAAGAAAAAAGAAAAAATCATAAACCTGAGTAGCCACGTAGAATTCATACGAATGTAATATTTTCCTTTCAAATGAAAACCTATAGGAAAATAAGAAAACCAAATGAAAGGGCATGGCAGAAAAATTGAGGGGGAAAATAGATTTAAAAAAGTAATTAAAAAAACAAAGAGGACAAATGATGTTGTCCAATGTACTTAATTTCTCTCAAGTATAAAGACAGTTGTATATACTTCTTGACCATATGAGAGAACATCAAATGCGAATGAACTAATAGAGGCATTAATCATGACTTGGGCATTCATGGTTATCGTTCTAAACTTGATGGCATATTGTAAAGTAACAGTTTATTTTCATTGGATAATTTGATTTCCCAAATTCGAAAAAAAAAATTACAGACTACTAAACATTATTACACATCATCACAACATCCCGTCAGTCAATAATCAAATCCAAAAGTAGAATTGGGTAAACAAATGAGAGATTAGAAAAATACCTCAAAAATGGTGGCCTTGATAGCTGAAGAGGCGACAATAATCAACACAAATGAAAACCCAAAAGAAAATAGTCAGCCCAACTAAGAGGAAAATTATTCAACAACAAAAAAAAAAAGAGAATCCAAAAGAAATTGCAGAAAAAAAATTCTTAGGATAAAGAAACCCACTTGGCCATTCAGTAGAAAAATATGAAGCATTGATTCAAAGATGCACCCGTTAGGGTCTACGGTGTCTTAGAAGATGGTGAAGTGAAGAACCAAATTGTCTTAGAGCATGCTTTTCAATTGTTTTAAAAATGGATTGGATTCCTATATTTTAGCAATTGGCACTTTAAGATAAGACAGTTGTATTTAAAAATAAATGATCCGATACACACATTACTGTGTGAAGAGGGCTGGGACTTTTGCTAAACATGCATATTGGTAAAAAATACAACAAAATACTCGTACATAATATTTCTTCATTGCTTCATTGTAGGTGAGAATATTGTGAGATCAGTAGATAACATAATTAAAGGAACCCAATTCAACACTTAAACCTAGCTTATCACTGCATTGAAATGACAAAGAAAATGCATATTATATCCATGCTTTCAATCATTCATTAGATAGATGTGCTTGAATGCCAATGATAGAGTTCATTACTCTGCACATACAAATTGTCCATAAAAAAATTAAAGCATCTAATTAAATGAAGATATATCTATATCTAAAGAGGAAGGCTTATCATGAGCTTCATGAATATGTAAAAGAAAGGTAAGTATATGAATTCTCAAAATAAAATTGAAATTGAAATTCTTATTTCTAAAAGAAATTGAAGACAAATTAAGATTAGATTATGAATTGAAAATATATTAAGAGGAAATTCATGCAGCAAATGGTTTTGATCATCTCGTTCCTTTTTTTAGCTCGCCTATTGTCATGGTCATCTCAATAGTTGGTGCAAAGATGTAGGTCCTGCAATAAGGAACGAAAAAGACACATATTAACCCTTACAATGGCTAGAGGAAGCAACAACTGCAAGTCAATACTTCCTTGAAACCATTACTATGTTGCTCGTCCTCATAGAAGCTGAAGACATCCTGATCATGTGTAGATGCTACAAAAATATACATGAAAGTTGTCATTCACATGATCCAAATGTTAGTCCTACATAGACATAATGCAAAAGACAAAACAGAAGGAAACAAATATTGTAGCGGCATAAGTTGAATAATTGCAGCAAAGTAAACAAATACAAAATTTAAATCCAAATAAGAAAATAAATAAATTGACTAAACTATGAAAGAAAATTTATTCGCCGAATGAGAATCAAACTAATGAAATTGAATTGAACAAAACCCTAACTCAAATTTATTGAATTAGAAACAAACTAATGAGATTTAACTGAACAAAACCCTAACTCGATTGAAGCCCCTGTTAAAAACCCATCATTAATATTAAAATTATCTTTGGGTAAATTGGGTATGAGTGAGGGTATTGACCTTCGCCAGGCATGTCATCGTGTTCGAAATTGGAAGAGTTTCAGATGTGATTTTGGTGGAAAATGGGGAGTGTTGCAGAGAGAACAAAGCAAGTCCATGTAGTGGAATCAAAATTGCAGAAATCAAACGATATAGATGAGGATTTTGAAGATTCCGAATGCAAGAAAGAGAAGAGAAATTTACCTTTAGGGAAGAGTGGTGACCGCTGCTGTTGAAACTGAAGAGATTTTGGCTAAGTGAAAATCCAAACAACTAAAAAACCTGACCCAGTTGAATCGAATAAATCCCAACAAACTAAAAAAAAAAAAAAAATTCAGACAACTAATGGAATCCAACGGCAGGTACCTCATGAGAAAGAAAAGCCTAAGATATCAGTAACTTGTTGAAATTTCCATAGCTGCGCGTACACCTTGAAGACCTTATAGAAATATAAGTCACCTATACATAATTAAAATTTTGAAATCAGAGAATAATTTGGAAATTTGGGTTTATGATGAAGAAATGGGGAATAATTTGAAGGACATGTTATAGCAATATGTTTGCATGACAATAAAAGAACTTATTGATTGAAAAAGAAAATCTAATTGCTTGCATTAAAAGGCTTCCACAGATAGTTGAATAACAGAATACAAATTCATATATGTTACAGTAAACTCCATTTAAATAAGAATAATTAGGTTTAGGATAAATACCCAAACAGTTAAGCCTTCACTTCTACTTGTTTTCTTCCTTGCTGCAAAAATGCAGGTCTGTCGTTATGCTCCTCTAGATATGGCGTCAAAAAAGGATTTTTCCTGTGTACCGTCAACATCCATATATGGATAATGCTGCTTGGTTAAAATTTTTATTTTTTATTTTTTGTCTGATTTGAATTTTTGGGTTTTATCTCCCAAACTGAAAAGCTTATAGTTTTAGATATGTCAGTAATAATCCACAAAAAAAAAAAATATATATATATATATATATATATATATATATATATCACTCGTATGATAATCATTTTCTAATCCCCACAAATCAACAACTCAATTTCTTCTTCCAATCCCATTTCTTCTATCATACAATTGCCATTAATAATTCCATATGTGAAATCGTAATCTATGTGAGTTGGAAAAAGCATAAAATCATAAAGCTAAAAGCTTTCAATATTCCTCGACTTTCTTCTTCTTCTTCTTCCTTCCAAGTATCTTCTGATTCAAGGATGGCAGTGCTGCAGCACTCATCGATCATGCCTATTTCAGTAACCCCAAGTGGGCATAATGAAAACTGAACCAAAAGTCTAAATTGCTTACCTAAGTGAAGAGGTGTTTGGATTAATATTTAAACCTTGGGCTTTCAGGAAGGAAAGCTCAAGAGAATTCAATAAAGAAGGTTTTGCCCGAAGCCCAGAATAAAGCCCAGTTCATCCATTTCAAGATATTATGGCAACTCCCCATCAATGCAAAGGCCAATTGCTTACAAGAAGTGACAACCAATGGAAGATCACCAACTCTCGGCCCAAAAGTACTTTTTGGATGACAAACACGTAAAAAGACTGGTGACTCACTACCCTTTAGTTGCTTTCGGGCAAGAACAGAAACAACACAACTGGGCTAATTCGTCTATAAAAGGAGGAAGAGGGCCCAGAGACAAGAACACTCAACCAATCAAACAAACAAATATACAACTTGTCTCTCAGCCAAGCAAATACCCAGAGAGTCGTGCTTTGTCCAGACTCTACACCTTTTTAGCCTTAGACTTCCTTAGAAATACATCTTTTGTCTATGTAAAAGCTCTGCTACCTTTTCCCTAAATGTTGTAGTATCGATCTTTCATGTGTAAATTTCTTTCTAGTCATCCCCTTTAGTACTCAATCCTTTTTGTAAACTGCCAAGGGAAAAGACCGCAAGACATTTTAACCTTGCCCGACAAGGTAAAATCTTGCCCGACTCTCTTTGTGTTTGCCTTTGCATTAATAGATCTGGTATCATAATGTATCCCTCAATAGATATGCAAGTCATTTTCGGTCTCTTAATGATCCAAAGTTCCATTAACTTTCAGATCTGGTTTACTTAGTACTTTTACTATCATGAATGTAAATGAAACTGATGTTTTGATTAGATCTAGACCTCCACCCTTTGAAGCATACAAGATAAACAAAAGTTCTTAATCTCAAGGCATAAAAAAGAACTTAATGTGGACTTAACCCATCCATGACAATCATTTGATAATGAGAAGTTAGAGTAACTTGGGGCGCAAGTAATCAGCTTAAATACACTCATTCTACATCTGCCATATAGAGATGGCAGTGGTACACCTCAGCACTTAGTTTTGATTGCGAGCCTCACGGCCTACACCTGAGGCCCGACAAAGGCACCTTTCAGAACTAACTCTATCATCTTCTTGTAGCTTGACGAGTAAGCGAGAGCTCGACAACCAACCAAAGTACCAACTCCTCAGGAAGCTGTGTGCTCGAGCCAGGGACCTTTCCCAGTGAAATTCCTACCCCGAACATAGTTTTGGCACGCCCGGTGGGATTCAAAGATATTGTATGCCAAGATGACGAAGGAAAGAACAAACCTTCAGGTGGAAAAAAGAACAAAAAACCATTAGGATCTAGTATGGCAAATATCCCCGAAGACTTGCAAGGATCCATCTTGACGGAAAGCCCGACCCCTTCTGAGAAATCAGGAGAAAAGGTCACAAATGAAGATTTACAGGCTAATATGATGGTTGTGATAAGGAGCATAAAGAGGAACTCTCTACAAACAAGAGAGGAAGTAAGCAGACTCTATTCCTTAACAGGATATCTGCAAAGGAGGCTGGATCTGGAGTACCCGACCCCGGAAAATGATCGTGCTAAAGAAACCATGAGGGAAGTCAGCCCAATAGAGGGACCAGTTATTCCTTTGTTTCCTTTACTTGAGGAAAAAAGGGATAAACGAAAGAATAAGGAAGAATCTGAAGCCAGTCAACCAATATTAGAAGAAATACTAGAAGCAGAGTTGCCTGACCCCCTATCCTCACTAAATAATAGAGGGCAGAGTGAGCTGAGAACGAAGTATGGAATGCCCTAGTGGATCGGGGAATCTAGTGGGAAATGAGAGCTTACCAAAGCAGATAAACCTCCACCTTATAGGCCACCACCAATGGCCAGTAAAGGATGAGAGTTCAAGGGGAAGAAGCCCAAGCCAAGAAAGGAGATTAACTCGGGCAATGATTGTAGACCGAAATGGAAACCACGTCCTTATACTCCACCTAATAATACGAGCAACCAACAACTCAGAGATGAGTTGGCTGAGTTAAGAAGAATGCCCAACCACAAGCTCGCCCCCTATTTAGAATCGCTTATCATAAGCCCTACCCGGAGTTTATCGATAAACATAATCCTTTTCCTCTCAACTTCAAGATGCCTGCATTTCCAACATTCAGCAGAGAAGATAACAATTTGTCATCCAGGGATCACATCTTCAAGTTCTTCAACCACTGTGTAACATTTGAAAACAATCTCAACTATAAGTTGAGGTTGTTTGGAAACTCCTTGGTACGCTTAGCATCTCAATGGTATTCTTTGTTGCCCCCAAATTCTATCACTGACTAGGGGAAATGGCGTTCCATTTGCAGTTTTACAGGATGGAACCAGAGATGACCATTAACGATCTAGTTGAGGTAAAACAATATGAGCATGAATCCACTGAAGACTTCATTATGAGGTTTAGAATGACAAGGATGAGATGCCAATTTCCTATCAACCATGTCCAGCTGATAGTTATCGCTCAGAATGCCTTAAGACTACCCTTAAGGAAGAAGTTTTATGATGTACAGTTTAATGAGCTACAAGAGTTCGTGATTGCAGCCATTAAGTATTAGAAACTGTTGATTGAAGAGCAACAACTAAAGTACTCCTCTAAAACACCACCTTTTTACAAAAGTAAAGCCGTCATTCACCAAGTAGAGTTTGAGGGAGAGTCGGAAGAAGATGATGGTCGAGGGAGAGAAGCAATGGACATGTGTGCAGCATAGATGACCACTCCCTTTAAACCCTTGATAGTTAAAGGATTGGTTCAACCGGTCAAGGACCAGAAGGTAGTAATGAATGATGGTGGTTTCGTCCTCATAAAACCCCTAAAACACCAAAGCTATTCTTTCGACTTGACCAAAGCCACATAAATTTATGAAGAATTGGTGCAGGCAAGAGTGATTATGCTCGACAACACTAAAAAGCTGCCTAAGCCCGAGGAATTAAGAGGGAAAAAGTATTGCAAGCTACACTACACCTTCAATCACTCCATTACTAACTGTGTCCAATTTAGAGATTGGATACAGGATATCATCATTAAAGGGAAATTGCTATTGGAGAAACCTCAGGCCAACATGATGATTGACACGGATCCCTTCCCAGAAGCTCCGATAAACATAGTCAACCTAATATGGACCAAGAAAGAAAGAAGAAAAGCCACTTGGGAAGCAGAAGCAGAATGAAGGATCCACAGAGGAAACTCTCAAAGTACCCGAAAAATCCAAAGTAGCCATAAAAGAAAGACTTTTACTATTAAAAAGTTCTGAAAGTGGAATTCAAATAAAGGAAGGTTTCATTCCATTTCATAAAGGGGTTACAGGGATCTTAGTCTAATAACTTTACATCTTCAGTAAGAGCAACTACTTTAGAGAAGTAAGTTTGCATGATGGTAAAAATCTGCTTTGGTTCTCCTAAATACATGTTGCTGTTCACAAGTTGGAAGTTGGAATCCTCAACCTCCTAGGAAATCTTTTCCATCTCTTCTACGTTTTGGAAAAGGTGGTTGGTAAGTGTTACTTTCTCAGCTTTAAGAGAAGCCAAATGCTCCTCCAAACGCTGGATTTTGTAGTCAACAACTGCAATCCTTCCTTTCATCATTGTCCCTTCCTCTACTAACTGACGAAGCATGGTTGTGCTTTTTACATGCTTTTCTTGAAAACACTTCACTCGATTTGTTGCCCGCTCCGCCTTCTAATGTTGATCCCTTAATGCCTGCAAATTCTCAAAGAAACTTAGAAAAGATTTGTACTGAACCTGGGACAATAACTGAGCTTAGAATAGCTCAATGAGGGTCTTATCTGCGTCATTGAGGGTTTTAAGACTAAAGGAAGCTGTAAAATCTTTTTTTGTCCAATCCTTGAAGATATGACTAGCAAACTAACAGGAATGAGACTCTGATGATGGTGAAGGGGACTGCAATTTGGTTTTGATTTGCCCGAATTTCTTTACCAAGTCAGGCAAGGATGATGCTGGTGATGTAGAAGGTTCACCTCTCGTACCTTCAACCATAACAAAATGGGCAACATCAACTGAAGAAAGAGGAGAGATCGTAGAAGCAGAAGCAAGAGCATGAGCAGGTGCAAGAATAAGAGTAGTCGCTGTTGTGGTATTGGCTCATTTTTCAGGCCTAGGAATGAAGGTTCATGTACCCCCAGAGGTCGAAAAAAGAATGTGGAAGATCTCTTTTACGTATCAGGCGCAGTTGAGAGTTGCCCGAACCTTCTCCAGAACCCTGTTGCAGCCAAGACAAATATGTTAAAAAGAAGAACTCATAAGACAAAGGGAGACAAGGCAAATTTACCTAAGTTGAGTCTGGAGCCTTGGAATGAGGGGTTACTTCAATTGATTGCTGAAAGAGATTGTCATAGCCGACTAAGGAAGGAGAAGCGGTGCTCGATCTTTCAACAAAAACCTACAAATGACAGGAGCAAAAGTAAAGTCAGTGATAAGTTTTGAAGAAAACAGAAAGTCTGAATAATAATATACCTAAGGGAGAACCTAAGGTTCGAATGCAAGCACTTCAAATACATCAGCAGAAGTTGCCTGCGAGACTTGTGGGTTAGCCAACTCTGAAACCGTGGGAATTTCAGCGACTATGGGCTCCCCGAAATTAGAGGCTAGTGATTGATGGAATTCTTATGCTTGAGAAGGCTGGAAAAGATAAAAGTTATTAAGTACTAAGAAGAAGGTTGCTTGGTATAAAGGTATTAGAATGAGGTACTTACCGAATTGCTGTCGTCCTCCACATAATGTGTCACCTTGTCACCTTCCCAGTGGAACGATCAAAATGAGAAATTGGAGTCACCTCCAAGGGAATAGATTTTGCTCGAGAAGAAGGAGTTTGCTTCGACTGGGGTAAGAAAGAAGAAGCTTCGGCCGGTGATATCTTTTCTGCCCAAATCTCCTATTACAAGCGGTCGGGCACAGAGAGTTATTAAGGGCAAATACTTAGAAGAAAAAAAAGTAACACTTAAAGAGCAGCAGATCGTACCTCCAGCTCTTTAAAAGATAACTCTCAAAATGCATCAGTCTATTGATACATCTTAGCCCTTAACGGATCCCTCTTTGAAACAATAATAGGTTTCTTGGATGCGCAAAGTCCTAAGAGGCAAGAAGAATTGAATTGGTAAACCCTCAAACGCAAGATACAGGTGAAAGAATGAGGCAAGAAGCACTTACTGAAGGCTTTCTGTTTTCGCTTGTCCACCACAAGAACCGCGATGGTAGAAGGGTTTGAGGCAGAGACAGCTTTTAAAGACTTAAAAGTTTGAGCTCTTGTACTCTTCCTAGTTGAGGTTTCCAACTTAGGTTTAGGCTACTTTTCAGGCTCAGAATCATAAGTTTCCACCACAATTGTTTGTGCCCACTTAGGTGCTTGGATATTGACTTCAAGCTCTTCTTCAGCTTCCGATTCTCCCAATAACTCGGAGATATCCCCACCTTCTCCAGCCTCTTGCCTTTTAGCCTCAGCTACAGCCCTCTGAATGATCAGTGCATCGGCGAATTCTTCCTCTGACCTAATGTCCGCCACTTCAGTAGTCCCTTAGGCTGCGAATGTTAAAAAGAAGTAAAGAATAAGCAGACTCACAAAATTTTCTTAGAATGCAGATTGAAAATACAGAAAAGTACCTATCAGAAGAAGCTGGTTCTTTTGATAGACCATTTCCTTCTAATTCTCAAGCTTGCCCAAGCTAGGGTAATATTTGAGAGAAAGTTGGTTAAAAAGACGGTCGTAAGCCTCCCGTAAGTCCCCTCCATACTTTTTGATCCATTTAGCCTCTCACCAAATGGAGAAAGTCGAGGTACATTCAAAATTAAAGGCCAAAGGCTTATGGGCAACTTTGCTCATAACTTCGAGGCTACGTCGGGCAGCTCGGAAGATATCTTCATGAGGGGAGTGAAGGTGATAAGAAGTACCACAATGGATAAAATAAAAAAAAAATGGTATTGAAATGGTCTGCCTGAAGCCTAGCTGCCTGTTGCAGAAGTTTGGATGATAAATTTCCAACCCGCATTTATGGCGATCACTACGGACTCCTTAGGCTATGTCCCTTAATT
Organism: Malus sylvestris; assembly: GCF_916048215.2. NCBI lineage: Eukaryota > Viridiplantae > Streptophyta > Magnoliopsida > Rosales > Rosaceae > Malus > Malus sylvestris. Next base: position 29,347,989 of record NC_062264.1, read on the forward strand.
GAATACAACTAATAAATCTCTCATTGCAAGAAGGGTTGGCATCTTCCCCGAATGCATCTTGAAAGGCTTGATCAGAGAACCATGGATACTTCCTAAAGACGGATGCCCCTCACTCCAAGTATGCCCGAGTTCTACAGACCCTAAAGAAATAGAAGCAGGCAAATATGGAATGATCAGTGGGAGAAGCTTCGGCTAGGATTCGGGCAGGGGCCACTCCTTCTGGAAACTCCAAGTTAGCTGCCCAAAATTCTGGGAAGTACCATTGTAACCATAATTGAACAATCCGGATTGGTCCATTAAGGTTGGTCTCGAATGGTTCACCCCGAGTCATCTCCAAAAGGAGATGGTAAATATAGGACAGAACGAACGGGCCCGTGGCAACATCGTCAAAATTATGAAGAGCTTATACTAAAGGGATCCATTCAACCTTTACTCCCTTGGATTTGTTGAGGAAGGCATGCTTGTTAAACCAGTATAAAATGAAGTACATGTGCTCATGAGCTAAGCTTGCATGACGAGAACCAGCGCCAAAGTTCTTTTTCACAAAAAGGATGAAACCTTTGAAAGAAGTCTCATAGCTTTTGAAAGTTGTAGAGTTATATTCCAATTGGATTGGAGAGGCTGAAGAACCAGAACTCTCAGTAGTCGGACGTGAAGGAGGAGCCCAGCCATGAGTAACATCCACGATTCTATCCGAAGGCTTAGCCCGAAGACTTGTACGATATCTAGAATCGTTGGGGACATAGGGCCCATCCTAAAATCGAAGGTATTTGTGCCCAAAACAATGGTGAGTAACTCAAGTTTGGCAACTAGTCTTCGAAAGCATTATCAACTCATAGATGTCATTGTTCATCCACTTCCGTTTAAAAATTGGCTCAAGATCATTTATCCACTAAACCCATGCCGGGTCGTTCATCAGAGGAAAGCCACAACGATATTGCGACCACTTAAATAAAGAAATGCCTGACTCAACCGTGAATGGGTTAAGGGCGAACCAATTATCCCTAGGTATGTTAGTCTCTACTACACTTGGAACCCGAGAGGTCCATGCAAAACCCAAGGAATGCACCCTATTTTCTTCAAAAAGAAGTTCAGTACTCAGGCCTGCCCGAGAACGATGGAGGTCGTTAAGTAAGCGACGCATAATGACGATACTTTCGCCAGATTCATAGGAAGGTTGAATTTGAATGGTTTCTGAGGCCATTAGACAGATTTAGAAGGTGAATATGGAAAAGATGATGAAATAGGAAAATCTGGGAAAATTTAAGGGCCTGAGTATCTAGAAAATACGAAGACTTGGAAAGATTGAGATATTTAACCAAAAGGTTTGAAAGAAGAGATTTATATGAGGCAGTGGTTAATTAATGATTAAAATTCATGGGTTAGTGCAAAAGATCCAGTGTATAAACGGTTGCGTTAAAGAAGGCACAGGTTCCGAGTAAAGACGTGCAAAGGTGGTTACTGAAGAAGCAGCTGTTCAATCATTATTTACGCATCGATCTGCAGGCTTAAAAATGATTGAAGAATGCACTGTTTGGGTTAATATTTAAACCTTGGGCTTTCAGGAAGGAAAGCCCAAGAGAATTCAATAAAGAAGGTTTTGCCCGAAGATATTATGGCAGCTCCCCATCAATGCAAATGCCAGTTGCTTACAAGAAGTGACAACCGATGGAAGATCACCAATTCTCGGCCCAAAAGTACTTTTTGGATGGCAAACATGTAAAAGGGCTAGTGACTCACTACCCTTCAGTTGCTTTCGAGCAAGAACAGAAACGACACAGTTGGGCTAATTCGTCTATAAAAGGAGGAAGAGGGCCCAAAGACAAGGACAATCAAACAAACAAACATAAAACTTGTCTCTCAGCTAAGCAAATACTCTGAAAGTCATGCTTTGTCCAAACTCTGCATCTTTTTAGCCTTAAACTTCTTTAGAAAGACATTTTTGTCTATGTAAAAGCTCTGCTACCTTTTCCCTAAATGTTGCAGTATCTATCTTTCATGTGTAAACTCATTTCCAGTCATCCCCTTTAGTACTCAATCCTTTTTGTAAACTACTAAGGGAAGAGACCGCAAGACATTTTAACCTTGCCTGACAAGGTGAAATCTTGCCCGACTCTCTTTGTTTTTGCCTTTCCATTTATAGATATGGTATTATAATGTATCCCTCAGTAGATATGCAAGTCATTTTCGGTTTCTTAACAATCCGAAGTTCCATTAACTCTCAGATCTGGTTCACTTAGTACTTTTACTATCGTGAAAGTAAATGAAACTGATGTTTTGATTAGATCTAGACCTCCACCCTTTGAAGCATACAAGATAAACTTTTATGCCTTAATCTCAAGGCATAAAAAAGAACTTAATGTGGACTTAACTCATCCACGACAATCCTTTGATAATGAAAAGTTAGAGTAACTTGGGGCGCAAGTAATCAGATTAAATACACTTATTCTACATCTGCCATATAGAGATAGCAATGGCACACCTCAGCACTTACTTAGTTTTGATTGTGAGCCTCACGGCCTACACCTAAGGCCCGACAAAGGCACATTTCAGAACTAATTATGTCCTCTTCTTGTAGCCCGACGTGCAAGCGAGAGCCCGACAGCAAACCAAAGTGCCAACTCCTCGGGGAGCTGCGTGCTCGAGCCAGAGACCCTTCCCAGTGAAATTTCTGCCCGAACAAGAGGATTTTAGAAAATGGCGCGAGGCCGCTGCGGCGTTTGGACCTGGCCTGAAATTAGTTAATTACCCAGATGAAAAAAGAAATATAAAGTGAATTAGAAGATTTATCACAGAGCTTACCTCCCCACCTTTGGGTTGCTTAAGGCGTAATAAAACCCAGAAATTAAATAATAAAAAAAAAGCTTCTTTGGGTCAATTGAAAAGAAAGGATCAGTACTTTTTTGGTTTCGATGGTGATACCGAATGATGGGCTAAGAGAAGCAGCGATGGCAGCTTGAGGGGAGTCGATGGCACGGTAGGTTGCTTGTAAGTGGGCTTGTCGAGCTCAGGTTCGGGTTTCGGATGTAGAGGCAAGGGACAATCGGGTTTTAACCCAGAGTAGGGGGCGTGGTGGGAGAAGTAGGGTTTGTCTCTCTTCCGACTCATGGTGTTAGATGAGGTGAAGAAGGATGAAGGTTTACCAGATGAGGTGAGGAGGGAAGGGGAAGAAGGAAGGAAGCAATCGAGGATCTCACGCATCACAAAATCATTACTCATTTGACAGCAAATCAAAAAGGGTAAAGTTGAAATAAAAGAAAAATGGGCAAGGACAAAATCGAAAATCCATTGTAGAATTAACAATAATTTGAGTCTAAAAGGATACAATGGAATTAAGTTAAATTTTACTCTTTTAGTATATACTAGAAAATAAGCTCGCGTGTTGCGGCGGGAACCACTCTTTCAGGCATAACTGTATGAACAAGACACATTTAACCTGAATAAATTCAACAGAATCATGAAAGAACAGAGGGACACATGAGTGAATGAGGTCGATAAGATAAGCAGCTTCACTTTTATATACATTCAACTAAGCTAACATGTAAAGACATTGCATAATTAGTAAGAAGAAACTAAACGCTCTTGATCACAAAGACATGGTTGCCAAAAAAGTTCTGTTTCCATAAGGAACAGCAACTAACTATATGTATAGGACCCGGAATATGTATCACATCCTTCTCTAGTGCTTATCAGGAGTATTTTCTATTAACATGTTTACAAATTCTCTAACAAACAATGTTTACTGACGCATTCAGACTAAGGACATATAATAATCCGGTAATGGAATTAGATCTATGCAATCAATTGAACATGTCAAGTAAAATCATATTCAGTTGAATCCAAACTATAGCATGCTGAATAAAGACAGAAAATGATACAACAGTAAAAACTTCTGAGAATAGTCATAAAAGAATTTATGTTTGAAAACTTCTAATAGGAAGAGAAAAGTTTAATGTACTCACAACATCCTTCATTGTGGTACGGCATCCTTGCATGGACGATAAACCATATTTGACACAGCCATTATCACAATCTTTGGAGAACTTTTCAGTTTTAGGAGTGCTCAGATTGTACCCATTCCAATCTTGAATTAAATAAGAACTCAATCAAAAACTTTAATCCTACAATTCAATGCTGAAAAACTAAAGTAGCCGGAAACGAAAAGATCTAAGTGACAACTTGTACGGACGTTACAAAAATGCAGGATGCGAAATGCATTAAAACTTCTAGAAACTCGAAGGATATAATTCTACTCTCCTTATATTCTTCCCCTTTCTCTAACCAAATAAAAGTTCCCAAAAATATGCACAAAAAATTCTAAAAAAAAAAAAACAATACAAAATTAATGCAAGCAAAGGAGAAGAAATTGTTGCAAAGGGGAAATTAGATAATTATACCACCATCAAACATGGCACAGAAGGCATCCAAATAATCAAGCAGGAAAGTTATGTGAGCATAGAACCGTTTACCTGCAATTGGTCAGTACACAATAAAAAATTTAAAGAGATCCCTTATGTTAACAATACAATCACCTATGCTAATTGAATATTCTACAATGTCAGCTAATATATCATACTTAGGAAAAGGCTAAATAAAGATAAATGACTTAAACCTTCGATTAAGAAAATGACATTGGACAGCATAAGATACATATTGCTTCCCAGATAGACCTGCATGAAGATTTCTCCACCATCACAGGCAATTCATACCAAATAAATACTTTATTGCTTAAGATGATAGTAATTTTAAATGCAAGAAAGCAACCATAGAATAAGCATATAGAATTCGATTTCTTTCCCCAAAAACTGTACTGAATCAAGCAGATGAAATAGACTTCAGTTTTGTTCAAGCAGAATTCAAAAGCTAAAACCAGATATTAGAAAAGCTTATTAACATCTCAACCAACAACCTTTAGCTCCTATTCAAACATCATGGAATCAGTTTCTACAATGAAACTATTACAGGTGAGAAAATTTTGACTCAAATAGGCGACATTACATTTAACTGAAGAACCTAAAACAAAAGTATAGCAAATTATATACCTTAAAATGTCAAGCAACCAAGTTGTTCCTCCAACGACCCAAAATTCTGAAATAAAAAAATAGAGGGTAAATCTATTAACAATTCAGAACCTTTAAAATTATAAAAAAAAAATGGGATAACAGTAAAGAAATTGACAAAAAAATCAAACCTACCAATCATTGGTGACCTTCATATGATAAGCAACCTCTCATACCGTAGCCTCGTAGGCCTATCCAAAAAATATGAACCTATAATATTCATTCCCCTAGGCACCAAAACCACCATAGTTGTCTCATCTCCCAAGCCGCATAGCTATTCTTGAAAACCCACTATACCATTTTCCTATCTACCCCCAACTCCACTCTTCAATTCATCATATCTGTCACCCAGCTCTAAATCTATATTCTATAGTTCAGTCAAAGGAATGATCTTATTGTAGTGCCTAACTACGTTAATAGTTCATAATCAAACAAAATTAAGGATGAAAAGTCTTGGTACTTGTAGGCAAAGGCTCAACCCACCAATCTCTTCCTAATCAAAGTACAATAGCTGCAAAAAGAGGTGGTTCATGGTAAACCCCTGAGTGAGAAAGAAAATGTTTAATCAAAGAGACTTCAAACTCATAACCACATAAATAACAATCTTATTATTATAATGGATGGACATAATATCCTTTATTATGTTTTTAGACACAAATCATAAGACTATATATTTCTAGTTTCATTTCACCTGTAATTTATAACATGCCCCCTTCTAGTTTAAACTTCAAAGGATGCTTTTCTTTAATCATAGTTCTTGACAATCAGTGAAGAGTAATAACACATACAGACATTAAAGTTGAAACCTTTTCCAAGCAGATGCTACACATACAAAAATATATTAAGCATAAAGACCTTAATCATTAAAAGTTGAGAATATGCTTTATAAAGGCACACCTCAACAGTCTCAAGAATTTTGTTCCAAGTATAGTCTATCTTTCATTTTCAAAATGAAACATCTTCATGTACCAAGTAAATGATAACATAAAGTATGATTTTCAATTGACAGAATTTTGTAATCGAACCCACATATATATGCACATAGAAAAATCAACTATTTCCCTAGTACTAACAAAATTAATAGTGTATATATGTAATATATATAAAACTACACTTTTGGATTTGGAGGAGGAAGCAACCATACCCTGAATGTGTCCAAGGCTAATCAAAGACTTGACTTGTTTGTTAGTCAGTTCTTTGCTCAAATTTCTCTCATTATATGTACTTGAACCTGGACCCATGCACTTGTACTCTTCGCAGGCCACATTGCTGCAATTTCAAATTATATTATTAACTCTCAAAACTAATTACATGAAAATGTTTAATCATGTTTTAATTGACATAATCTGCTTACTTGTTACATTCAAGGTGGTTATCATCGCTCCAGCAGCATACACCATCTGGGGTCTACCTCTCCAAGTCCTGCCTAAATATATGCCACTGCCTGCCCCATTAATTATATGTTACATTGTTAGTCACCAAGCATCAAAAGTTCATAACCATGACTTGTAGACAAACAAAAAGATTAAATACACATATCTTAGTTAATCCACCCAAACTATGTTTTGAGAGGGGGAAGGGGAATAATCATGCGGAACTTACAGTTTATACGGTGAGACTCGCATAATCCACTCGATCATTGTCATTACTATACATTCTTCATAAATTATATGAAAATTATGGGGAAAACAAATAACATGCATACATCTATATACGTATGGCTTAACACCTCAGTGTAAATAGATTAAATATAAACATTTAGAAAATATTGGAATTTCTTGAAAATGACACTAAAATAGGAATCTCAACCCAAATATCATCACAGAAGCAAAACTTCCCCCGTTTGAACTGTGAAACAAAGATCACAAAAGAACATGGAAAAGACCTGAGCTTGTCTTTCCATGGGCATCACCACGACCCTCTAATGAACTCGAATAAGTCACATCATGCAACATGTATTTACTCCATAGCCCATACAACAAAATTCCACAAAGAATTTGTTCCCAAGTGGGCATACACAAATCTACCAATATTTTTTTTATTTTTTATCAAACTCAATGTTTATACTGGTATGAGTGGGAAACTGCTGATATAGGGTGAACCTGGTGTAGGTTCAAAACAAAAAACAATCGTGTTTGAAAAATGGGTGTAAACTATTAACTTCTGACCTATTATCTTTTTCCATTACTATGTGCAGTTAAACATCTGCAAGAATGTTTTTCGTTGGTGGAAGCTGTTTTAGAAGAGAATGGAAGTTCTTCCAAAGTCGGATTCTAGTTTTTAATCTTGTAATGATTTCCATCACTGGGCAAAACTGATTTTTCTAATACGTGATGGACTTGTTATTTCTCTCCTGAGTTAAGAACAACAATTGCAGGACCAATAAGGACTCTGTGAACTGCAAGGATTAAGAGTGCAGGAAAAACATTAATCCAGATAAACAAAAGAAAATACGTATCAAAGAGCACCAAAAAGGCAAAAACTTTAAAGTTTGTCAAATAAATTTCAATTCAAGGGTTTAAACCCATCAATCTAAGTGGAAACATACAAAGTACAAAAAATAGAAAAATAAGCAGAGAGGGAGTTTAGAACATTGCAATTGAGGCTCCTCTCATTAATTTTTTTTTTTTTAATAAGAACACATACACAGCCCCATAAGAAACAATCCATGAAGCTATTCAACGTCACATGAAACAACCTATGGTATAACGACATGTTAAGACTGAGCTATAGCATGCTAAATACCCTTGTCATTACCAACTCTGATTCTCTTTGAGAGGGAAAAATAACAGAGAAAAATATATTATCAGTCATCTTTTACGGGCAAGAAGACAGAAAATAATTACTACTAATAACTCAATACATCACCACTGATAACTCAATACAGAGAGAGAAGAACTTACAATTAGGTTTTCTCAAAAGAAAAGCGCAGAAAGTAACGAAGAGACACAAAAAATAGAAACTGAATACGTAATTTATAAACAAAGAAATCAAGCAGTGAGTGTACACAGACACACAGATATACACATAAACACACACACAGGCACAAATACAACAAAGTTAAAACAGAGCTCAATTAAAAAATGACTTCTTTTTTTTTTTTTTTCAGAAAATCACAGATTGTAAATCAATCTATTCTATTTACTGATTTTGTTCCAATTCAAATCACAGAAAGGAAATGAAAAGTTTAAAACAGGAATGTCAAATACCTTGACTTAAATACAATGCTTTAGCAAGCTGACCACCAGTAATCTGCACACAACACCAATCCGAGAAATACGAACTTCGGGATTGAGTGAAAAACACCTGGTCAATAAATTTAATAAGTTTAGGGATTAGTATTCTGAAAGAGGGATTGAAATATTAAAAAACTAATAAAAGGGGTAAAATTCTATACATCAAATGACAGTCAACCCTAAACCGTGGTTTTGAAGATCAATATATTCGATGTTTTCATCATGAAAAACGCATTGAATTGCTGATCATGTTTAGGATGACAAACACTTTACAGCAATTTTAAAAGCATGCTTGTTCAAAGACATAAGCTATAATCAAACCAAACAGAAAAAATTAAATCTATTTCTAACAACAGGAACCATAATTTCCTACAAAAAATAACATATCTCAACAGATTTGTTAGCAAACGATTCACAGTGCAGCATATGTGAATGAACAAAAACCAGATGCATAATGTATTTTAGAGGGATATAAAAATTGAGCATTTGATTCACAGGGTCAACAGAACAACAAATAATAGGGTAATGAACAAAAAGGATCAAAATGCATACAGTTTGATTTATGCAGAGAAGCTATAACACTGAAAGACCAACACAATAAGAAGAAAAAGAGAAATGAAGAGGAAGTAGTATTATGAGACAGTGAAGAAAGCAGCACAAAATATCTGTTTTTCTGTCCCAATTAATAATTTAAAAAGAAATCTTGCACTCCCAACTACAAGTTGAAGAACCGAACCAGAACCAGAACCAAACAGAAAACAAAGCAGGAAAAAAAGCATGTTTCTAAGCAGGTTCAAACCAGAAACAGTGAAATAAGGGAAAATTTGGTTTAAAAGGGACACTTAGCTTTGAAAGGAATTCAAGCTGCCAGCTGGGAGAAATCCTCATCAATGCTTGCAGAGATAGCTTCCAGCTGGAACCAAATATTTGAAACCAACCCTAGGTTTAGGCGTCCCTTCCTGCCTCACCGTTTCTCTAAAGTAGAGCTCACCGAGAAAAAACAAAACCCAAATTTCGGGTAGTCCTACCTATTGCTTTGCTCATCCTACCCCCCTCTCTCCTCCAATTTTTCCTTCCAGGAGTCCTCATCTTTCTTCCCTCTAGCATCGCACGACCCCTCTCTCTTCTCTCTGCCATCGGACGACTCCTCCTCTTTCTCTTCTCTCTCACATCACATGACACCTCCCCTCTCTTCTCACTGGCATCGTTGCAAGCTAGGCCTACCCGTGTCGACCATCCATTCAAAAAACCCAACCACAAACAAAACCCACCAACCCAGCGACAGCCCAAACTTGCAAAAGCCCATACAACTAAACCTGAAAAAAAAAAAAAAAAAAAAAAAAAACCAGGCAAAACCCTTAGAGCAATGGCATGTCTGTAAATAGAGTGCAATTTAGATCCAAAAACTATTCATTTGTACAGTGCAATTGAAAAGGCTTCTTTAGACTAAAGTAATATAATTTCCAAACAAAGATCAGGCCTTCCAATACCTACAACATGTATACAACTAATCGCGGTTTGTCTGTCATCTCAACGCAAACAGTGCAGACAGAAAGGAACTGGAACCCAAATGAAAAACCTTGAAACATTTCGGTCTCCCAAGTTAAAATCTTATTCGGCCACAATATAAAGTCTCGTTGCACTTGCAAGAAGCAAGATCAAAGCCTTTTCTTTTGATTATTTCAATCTTACAAACAACTCTGCAAGTCAAATTTTTTAATTTCCTGCCCCCATCCTAATCTTGTTCAAATCTTCGAACGTAAGAAACCAACTTAAAAGCCTAATTCCCTCCATCAATTCCAATCCTAAACATGAAAATACAAACTTAAAAACTATCCATACGCCCTAAAAAGAACCAAATTTCAGAATGTAATTGTATCAGTTTATAGTATTTCATTAAAGCACAACAATCAACTCCACTCATCCAACCCTGGTTCCACTGTTGCGAGTGCATTTTCGATCACTGCCCTTGAGAACTCCCGTTGATTTCTTTTCTTATGTATGTACTGTCCTGCTGTTTATGATTCATTGTTATTACTCTGCGCAAAATTGTTAATTTTTTCAAAGTACTCAAAGTATTATCATTAACTTACCAAAATTTGGAAGTAACTGTTGTGGCCTATTTAACTGAAGGGGAATAGGGGGTGAATAGGGGGTGAGGCAAGAGAGAGTATGGAGAGAGTGTAATAATTTATTATGTGAATGTTATTCCCTCTACACAGTGTCTTTATTTATAGTAGAGAATAAGGAGAGGATTAACTTGTCCTCCAAGTAAATACAATCATATAGGAAGAGAATAACTAGTAACCAAATCTATCTAGGATTTCTCAATCCAAGAATATCTTTAACAGTTACGATATTATTTGTAAAACACTGCAATTCAAAACATGGCATGGCCAAAACTAAGGCTCCACAATTATCTTTCCGGTAGCATGGCCATCGCTGATCCTATCCCAAGCGTCCTCCGCCTTGGCCAAGGGATACTTTGAGTCAATTATAGTCTTCAGCTTCCCTTCTTTCACCAACTTAATAAGATACTCAAGGTTATCAGCCGTGGGAAATAAGAACAGTGGCACCAGTTGCTTCTTAGAAAAGGTAAGTTTCTTCAGTGCAACGCTAAACAGAGAGCTGGGGGTGGGAGTAACATCTATTACCTTACCGTTCGCACTCAAATTAGGCTCAAAAGTTGACCAAGGAATGCATGTTGCACAGTGGATCACAACATCATATTTTCGACCAGATGGACTCCTAAGAGCTGCACCTTCTGGGGTCTTGTAGTCAATAACCTCATCAGCCCCTAGGCTTTTGACCAGTTCAATGTTGCGGGCACCACAAGTGGCTGTAATATGAGTATTTCCGAGCTTTGCCAACTGAACCGCGTAGAGACCTACACCACCTGAAGCAGCTGTGATCAGGATGTTTGCTTGCTGACCACTTCCATCAAGCTTGATCCCAGCAGTTTGTGTAAGAGCCTGGTGAGCTGTGAGACCAGCAACGGGTAATCCTACAGCGTTGGCTGCTGAAACTTCCGATGGCCTTGCAACAGTTAAACTCTCCATTGTCACGGCAAATTCAGCTAGTCCACCTCCAGTCTTTGATTCATTGTCGAAGAACAGAATGAGACAAAAAGGGACATGGTATGTATCAATGAATGATGCATCAGATATCTAGGTGACACATTCTGTCACTGGGTTTGCATATTAAGCACACCAAAAGTGGTTTTTACAAGCAATAGTTCAGTCTCATGCCGACTGGAATGACACTAGGGAAAGAGGCACACAAAGTCGATGAAGGGCTAACGAGGGTTTACAAATACAACAATTCAGATTGGAACAAATGGATTCAACTTTTCAAATTAGTAGATACTTATTCAGATATCATTGATGAAAATAATAGTTCTAAATTAAGTTAAATCCATCAATATGCATGTTTCCTAGATGTATGTGGAGCCTAAAAGATGCTATTTCCAAAACATGATATGGAAGCTTAATTCCCTTTTTCTGAATTATGTTATCCTTTCAGTTAAATTTTAATTCGCCGAAAACGAAGACTAAATTTGAAGAATTTCAAGTGAAACAGAGAAATTGAGCTAGTATACAAGGGAACTTACAAGAGTGTTAACCTTTCCAACAACTTTGTCACCAGGTTTGAATTTTTTTACTCCAGGTCCTACCTTTACAACCTTTCCTGCCACATCAATACCTGTTCCGAGTTCCACCAATGAATATCTTCAGTTAACAAAACGACTTCTCACAAAATGTGGTCCTGTGAAAACTTCTACATAAAACATGTTAAGAAATGCATCCCACCCTTTCCCCTTGAAGAACTCGAAAAACTATGCTATAATATCAGTGTTTACGTAAGAATCTCTCCCCGGAAAACACACAAATTCTCCAGAAGTTTATTAGATGAAATGAACAAGAAACAGCACATTCAAATGCAAAGTATTAGCGTGTTTAAGCATTTATCTAACATTCGTACTACTTTTCCAGAAGAAGATCAAATAATACATGGAATGAAGCATAATTACGTAAAGAGTTATAAATGGATCCCCTAAGTAGCAGCGTCTCAAGACAGCCAAACCAAATTACCAGGTATGTGCGGAAACCTGCGAGGCAGCAAAGGCCAGAGCATGCCTTTCTGAGCTTTCCAATCAATTGCGTTTAGACTAGTTGCCTCCAATTTCAGCAGCACCTCATCTTTTTTCGGATTTGGAATTGGAACTTCAACATGCTGCAATAAGGCCAATGTCATGACAAGAATGTGTTCTGCAAAGTTCTTCAAAGCAAAAGCGGCAAAATGCAATGTATCCACATAATACACCAACAACTTTGTTTAACAAAACCTAGTAATGGAGTAAATCCCTGTTACTATTTCTTTCATCATGTGATTCAGATAAAAACAATAAAAGTAAAAGATAAAACCTCTTCCTTTATCCTTTCCTTCCCAACATTGCAATGACTCAATCAAGTACTCGTATTCCAAGTGGGATTGCAGTTATTAAACTGAAAATATGACTTCACCCGTGAAACATAGATTTTTCTTCTAAAACCCGACATAATTGTTTTACTTGATTAAAGCCCGGCAATTAGGATCCCCATAAGCATATTCCTTAATTAAGCTTGAATTCAAATATTTTACATGTTTGCAATGGCTATATTATCCCTAATAACAATTGGATTGAGACATTTATTTTCCTATTCTATATTATCCCTAAATGGGTACATTAATGATATATAAATAGACAAAACATTATGAAACTCATTGAAGGCGCAAAACAAGGAGTAAATCTTTGATATTGACATGATTGGAGAATACTTGAAATTTTGTAAAATGATTGCAGTAATGGGTCAACTATTTCTCTAGCTTGCAACTCATATTAAATTTTGGGTTTTATTTAGAGGTTAAGAAGTGCACGGGTATATTGAACTTCCAAAAAAAAAAATAACAAACAAGTGAGTTTGGGTTTATGAAATAAGAGTTACAAGTCTATAAACAACCTTTAAACCAGAAGTTCCGCCCCCATAGTTGTCGTACTGAACCGCATGCATGGTCTCATTGGCCATAGTCTCTCAGTTGTAAGTCCAACTAACGTTTCGAAGAGCCGCAGAAACTTGAAGCTCCTCCCTCCCGGATTCTATGAAGTGCAGAGCTTATGCTAGTACAGCAATGGAATCATTAGTCCATGTCTAATGTGGAATAAACTAATACACGTGATTCATAAGGATGTTGACCATGTCTATTGTGGAACAAACTAATACACGTGATGTTGACTCGTTGGCCCAACTAATTCACGTGATCATAATGATGTGGGCGGTACAATAGATACATGGTCTCCATGTTAAATAGACAATATGTAGTCCATGTTAAATAGACAATACGACAAGTAGATGGTCCCTATGTTAAATAGACAATACGTATGTGGTTCATATGTTAAATATACAATAAGTGGATGCAGTGGTGATGCCAAGATTTGCCGAGAAGAGGGGTGAAATTCAAGAGAGTGCAAGATTCAATCGAAAGCGGTTGCTTTTATATTGGAGAGTGCAAAGTTTTGAGTCAATATTTATAGCAGAAAATAATATCTACACCAAAACGGTTGTAAGCGATAATATCAAAGTCAATGTAATAAACTTAAATTGGCTAAGATTATATTCCAATAAAAAACGCTAGTCAGGCAACGGGCTGGAACCTAGTAGCTAGGCACCTAGGCGAGATCTAGACAAGAGCCCAGTAGGATTTAAATGAATTTCTTTTTGTAAAATGATTGCAGTAATGGGTCAACTATTTCTCTAGCTTGCAACTCATATTAAATTTTGGGTTTTATTTAGAGGTTAAGAAGTGCACGGGTATATTGAACTCCCGAAAAAAAAAAGATAGGTGAGTTTACGTTTATGAAATAAGAGTTACAAGTCTATAAACAACCTATAAACCAGAAGGTCCGCCGTCATAGTTGTCGTACTGAACCGCGTGCAAGGTCTCATTGGCCATTGTCTCTCAGTTGTAAGTCCAACCAACGTTCAAAAGAGCCGCAGAAACTTAAAGCTCTTCCCTCCCGGATTTTATCAAATACAGAGCTTATGCTAGTACAGCAATAGACTCATTAGCCCATGTCTATAGTGGAACAAATAATACGCGTGATTCGTAATGATGTTGACTGATTGACCCTTGTCTATTGTGGAACAAATACATGTGATTCATGGGCTATAGTGGAACAAATAATGCGTGATTCATAATGATGTTGACTGATTGATCCTTGTCAATCATGGAACAAATACACATGATTCATATTGATGTAGACTGTAATTTCAGTATATGGTCCCCATTGTAAATGTACAGTACATATGTGGTCCACATGTTAAATAGACGATCAATAAGTATATGGTCCCTATGTTAAATAGACAGCATGTATGTTGTCCATATGTTAAATATACAATAAGTGTATGCAGTGGCAAAACTAGGATTTACCGAGAAGAGAGGTGAAATTCAAAATAGTGCAAGATTCAATCGAAACAGTTGCTTTTATATTGGGAGAGTGTAAAGTTTTGAGTCAATATTCATAGCAGAAAATAATCTCTCCACCAAAACCGTTGTAAGCGGTAATATCAAAGTCAATATAATAAGCTTAAATTGGCTAGGTTTATATTCTAAAAAAAAACGCTAGTCAAACAGCGGACTGGAACCTAGTAGCTAGGCGCCTAGGAGAAATCTAGGCAGGAGCCTAGTGGGATTTAAATGAATTTCTTTTATCATTATAAGCCTATTTGATTAAACGATCTAGGGTTTAGAGAGAGAGGGGACCGGCTATGGTTAGAGAGAAGAGAGAGTGATTTAATTGTGAGGTGTGTTTGATTCAACCCATTGTGGTTCATATGTTAAATAGACGATACAATAAGTCCCCATGTTAAATGTACAGTACGTATGTGGTCCATAGACTTGGCATTCGTGTCATGTTTTTCGTATTCGTGTCGATTTCGTGTCATACCCGATATCTTAACGGGTCGTGTCGTGTAACACCCGTTAAAATAAACGGGTAAAATGATCCGATCTGAAATCGACCCGATAATATAAACAGGTAATATGACCCGACCTGTTACCCATTAAGGAAAATATATTTTAAACCAATAAATAATCAAATGAAAAACATAATACTAAATACGTATATACATACTATATTGTCACATCCAAAACATAAAAACGCATTTTTCTTTTAAGTATATTTTCACTTACCTAAAGTCTTTAATAGTTTTTAATTAATGTAGAAGTGTAAAAAAATATAGAAAAAAATATATAAACGCTCGTAATGACAAGCTTTACAACTTTCATGAAGAGCTTAACTTCGAAATTTGCTACTATAATCATATAAATCATATATCAAAATTTAACCGTTGATTGTTGTTTACATTTACGCTTCATTGTTCTCATCAAATTTTGTTTTTTCAGATTTTCTTTTTTGAAAACTTGATCTATTAGAGGATGCATGAAGATAAACGGTTTGGATCGTTAATATTATATTTAGAGTTTTACGATTAGTAAAAATATTGCTTGATGTTTATAAAGTTTCTACAAACTATATGACATCGACTCATATTTCAGTTAACCGTAAATATCGAAATGTGATATCAAAGATATGAACCGTTCATCTTCTTACATCTGCTAGATAATCATGTTAAAAAGAAAATTTTTAAAATAAAATTCAGTAAGAAGAATAAAGTGTAAATGACAATCGACAGTTAAATATAAATTTAAGGTTTATAAATTATAGTGTCGGATTTCGAAGCTGACCCGTCATGAAAGTTGTAAAGTTTGTCACTATGAGTGATTTTATTTTTTATTTTTTACACTTCTACAATAATTATTATTAATTTTATTAATTTTGTCCTCAAATAAAAAATATTATTCGTGAAGGTTTGGAGGATTTTAAAAATCTAAACGATAATGTAAGTGTAACAATTATCTACTCGTGGAGGAATAATGATGAATTACAAGTGTTTATATATTCTTTCACATTTTTCATACTTGTATGTATGTCTTCTTAGTTCTTGCATATACAAATACTATATTAGTTTATTTTAATTTTGGACAACAACGTGTTAAGTAAAATTTATAGTCCTGGTGAATCATACGATGGTGGTAAAAGGGAGACTAAAATTCCTCTGTGAGTTTTCCTGGCTCCCAAAAATGTGGACTACCATGACGAAGCCAATTAGTCCCTTTTTTGAAAGAAAAAAATACACATGATTCATGTTAATATAATAAAATTAGTATTTTGTCGATCTTGTATTTCCACAAACTAATTCATGTTATCTGTATTTTTTTGATCTTGTATTTCCACAAACTAATACACTACTACGAAACCATTTACTACTGTCGCTATGATAACTGACAAGAAACGTATATTACTATCAGATATTAAGCAAAATTCGACAGAAAATGGATGCAGTGGCGGTTATAATAAGTGACATAATTGCTAGCGTTAGGAAATGAATTTTCCAACAGAAAATACTCTAAAATAGACAGAAATTGTGTCGGATATAACCAACAGAGAATACATTAATACTGAATAAATCAGAGCATTCTCTGTCGGATAAAACCAACAGAAAATATATTAATAAAAAGAAATATAAACCACTTTCTGAATCATTTCTTTCCCTTTCAAGTTAGCCTTCCCTGCATTCATTGCATTTTCCAGCTTTGAGATATGCAACGTTCCTCTAAGGTACACCATATTCTTCATTTCTTCAAGTTTGTTTCCTATTTCGCAGCTAACCTGAATATATTTATAGAAAGAAGTTTGACCCCCAACAACAAGAAAAGGATTGGAAAGACAGATAAATATATTTGAAAAAGAAAAGAAAAGACAAATCGGAAATCTAGGCAAGTTATGCAACCGCCTACACTACTCCCCGGGGGTTACAGTTCAGGCAGTGCTCCTGTTCTCCGACACTCTCCTTTCTTCACCACCTTTATCATCACAAACCTTGTCTCGCTGATCAGCTCATTGTCTTTTCTCGTCACGTTTCTCTCGATCTTGACATCTCAATTTGAGTACAAAAACTTCCATCAATCTCTTCTGCTCAGGCTGCATTTAGGATTTGCCTTTCTTTTCTTCTCGCTAGTGACGACCAAGGAAGAAAATATCGGTAATATCGGAAATATCGGTAGTCTGAAAACACGGAAATATCGATGGAAATATCGGGATAATATCGATATCGATAAAAATTACATGGAAACCACGGAAATTGTAAGAAAAACTTGGAAATTTTTATTGAAACTTTGCAGGATGTTTATTTAGTCAATTATCTATTAGTTTATCACAAAAAATTGGAAGGAAATGCATTGCATGATGGATTTAACTGATTTAAGTTGATTATATAGCGAACTGGCAAACATTTTGAATGTAGAAAATATGTAGTAATTAATGAAAGAAGTTTAAACACACCATAATTATTTATATATAATGAATTAGTACAATATTTTACACTTTATACATTGCATGGTAAGATACATGAGTGACTTAGTACCACATAGAGTTCCTATGAGGTTCAAAATTTTCACTATCTTCATCATCTCTATTTGTAGAGTAAGTGTATTGTGAAGAGTAGTCAGCAACCATGACAATGGTTTTCAAGAACCAAAACCCAAAAGTCAATAGGAAACCGAATACTTCGGTATTTTTCGGGATTACCAAACAAATGGGATTTGGAAACCAATCCCATATCGAAAATTTCGGTATTTTTCGGGATGGGATTCCCGAACTTCAGGATGGTTTTGGTTTGGGATTTTTCGGTTTGGTTTGGGATTTTCGGGAATTTTTTCCAGCCGTACCATGTAAGTGACCAAATAAAAAATAGAAAAATTAAAAACCACATGCCATTAACTAAGTAATTAATTGACACAATTTAAAATATAATACCACAAAAAATTTGGAATATGTGCAAATTTGTTTCTTGTAAAAAGAATTCAAAACAAAACAATATATATAAATATAGTAGCATATTATCACAACAACCATAAGTGATATGGTGGTTAAGGCGTTAAGAGTCAAATGGGAGGGGGTTCGAATCCCTTTAGTTTCAAAATTGAGACTTTTCAGAAAATTTTAAGAATTTTTGGATGTCATATCGCGAAAATATCGCGATATTATAACTAATATCGCGATATTACCAATAATATCGATAATATCGCGATATTTGGACGAAAACTCATTAGATACTCATTAAAATATCGGTAACCGAAAAAAACGAAAATATCGGCGATATTTCGCCGATATTTTCGATATTTAAATCCATGGTGACGACCAGGCTCTCATTCATTGCTACAGTTGTGCTCTTGATTCATCTCGATGAGGAATTAACAACGTCTCTCCTTTACGTTGTTGCCTTTTTTCCTGTGTTTGTATTTGGGCTCATATAACAACTTTGTATTTGGGCTCATACAACAACTTCCTTTGTATGCTGGATTTTCTCATGCTTTGATATTTCTATTTAAGAAAGTTAAGAAGTTTATAATTTCTATTTAAAACACAAACTGAACGTAATACAAATAATTTAAAACGTACTGGTTTTGAAATGTTGCTTCTCGAATTGTTTATCCATGGTGATTGAAGCGAGAATGAGAAGGGGAGAAGAGAAGGAGAATGAAATGAAGAGAGGAGAAAAGGGAGAAGGAAGGGAGAAGGCACCGGTGCAAGGAAGAGATTGAGGGGTTTTATTTTGGAAAATTTTCATTACTGCCGGTTATAATCGATAGAAAAAAATGGCGGCAAAAATCCCCCAAAATTTTAAAAGGAAAACTAATGAAAAGGGCTTGAAAACTTTGAGTTTTAATGATAAGAACAAAATAAAGGGTAAAGTGAATAGTACCAGAATTGACTTTTTAGTGTAAAAATATGGTTTTTCGTTAAAGTGAACAGTACCAGGTGCTTTTCGTTAAAGTTCCCAATTTTAAATCCCCCCCCCCCAAATTTTGTTACGATTTAAAAAAATAAAATAAATTGAACGGAGATATGCATTCTACGAAACTAGTTTCCATGATCTAACCGCCAAACATGTTTGTAGATACTACAAGATCGCATACATAAAAAATCGCAAAAAAATAATAATAATAATAAGAGATTAGGTAATAGAACAAAAGTTTTTTACGGTTATAAACGAAAAATCACAATTTAACGGTTATTTTAGCTCCGGTTTTGATGATTTTTTTACAGCTACACTCATCGACCCTATAAGAATTCAATGAACGAATTCGATCTTCAATTTAAAATATTTACACTAGTGGATACCACAAAATCTTATTTTATACTTAATGGAAGTACAATATTAACTCTAAGTGTTTGTTTAATCTACCGTTTTGACGTGATATGCATTCTACGAAACTTTTTTCAACGATCCAACCATCAAACATATTTGTACACACTCCGAGATAGCATACGTAAAAAATCATAAAAAATAAACATTCAAAGATTACGTAATGGAACAAAAGTTTTCAACGGTTATAAACAAAAAATCACAATTTAACGGTTATTTTAGTTCTGATTTTAATGATTTTTTACAGCTACACTGCTCGACCCTATAAGAATGTCATAAATAAATTTGATCTTCAATTTAAAATATTTATACTAGTGGATACCACAAAATCTTAATTTATACTTAATGGAAGTAAAACATTAACTATTTAAGTGTTTATTTAATCTACCGTTTTGACGTGATATATATTCTACAAAACTTTTTTCAATGATCTAACCATCAAACTTGTTTGTACACACTCCGAGATCGCATACGTAAAAAATAAAAAAAAACAAACATTCAGAGATTAGGTAATAGAACAAAAAATTTCGACGATTATAAACGAAAAATCACAATTTAACTTTTATTTTAGCTCCGATTTTGATGATTTTTTTACAGATACACTCCTCGACCCTATAAGAATGTATTGAACGAATTCGATTTCATTTAAAATATTTACACTAGTGGATACCACAAATCTTATTTTAAACTTGATGGGGAAGTATAATATATTAACTCTAAGTGTTTGTTTAATCTACCGTTTTGATGCGATACGCATTCTATGAAATGTTTTTCAATGATCCAACCATCAAAATTGTTTGTACACACTCCGAGATCGCATACGTAAAAAATCGCAAAAAACAAAGATTTAGAGATTAGGTAATGGAACAAAAGTTTACGATGGTTATAAACAAAAAATCACAATTTAACGGTTATTTTAGCTCTGATTTTGATGACTTTCTACTGCTACACTCCTTCACCCCTATAAGAATGCAATGAATGAATTCGATCTTCAATTTAAAATATTTACTCTAGTGGATAAATCTTATTTTATACCTAATGGAAGTATAACATTAACTCTTAAGTGTTTGTAAAATCTATCAATTTGATAGGATATGCATTCTACGAAACTAGTTTCAACGATCCAATCGTCAAACACGTTTGTATATACTTTGAGATAGCATGTGTGAAAAATCGCAAAAAAAAAAACAAAAACATTCAGAGATTAGGTAATGGGACCCTGAGTGAAAAAAAAAAAAAACATTCAGAGATTATTCTAGCAGCCGCCCAAAATTTTGCTTTGTTTGTGTCGGTTATATCCGACAAGGCCATGAGTGAAAAAAAATATTTAAACCATGTGTTTATTTATTTTTAATCAATATAACATTTTAAAATAATAAAATAGTCAATTTATGTAGGTTATAACCACCAGAATACTAAAATAATAACCGCTAGAAACTAAAATAATAAAATAGTCAATTTATGTCGGTTATAACCACCACCATTAACTTAAAAACTGTCGGAATATGTTAAAAATATTTATAAAAAAAAGAATTCAAAAATACTAGCGGTTATAATAATTTTATGGCTATTGCATCCGACAGTAAATATCCGTCAGGAATTTATGTCGAATATAACCGACAGGATTTCATTGTTATTCAACACTAACTGAGTGATGTGTCAGATATCTTTTATCCGACATAATGACTTATTAAACCACCACCATCATCCGACACCTAAAGCTAATATTGTAGTAGTGATACACACGTTATATGTAGTCAGTATTTTGTTGATCTTGTATTCTTGTTGAAATTTCATCTTCTAGAAAATTATGTTGGCCTGTCATATTTTTGAGACACTTAACCTAACTTTTTGATAAAGTTGCACATTTCGAGAAACGAAAACTATAATGAACAACTAGCATTTGCCTACACACTTTGTGTGTATGAACACGTATTTTTTAGAAAATGAGAAGGAGAGAGAGAGAGAACGTGAGGGGAGTGGGAGGTTTTTTTTTTTTGTTTTTTGTTTTATTTTAAATATTGAAGGTATTTTAACATTACCTATAGGTGAGGCTTCAACAAAAAAACAGTAAAATTTGGACCTGTGAAATTACATTATTGCTCATCATTTTTTATTGTGAGATAGAAGACTAAGTAGTCTTTTCACCCTCTTTTGGTTGACAAAGAGGTTTTCATTAATTAATAGAGATAAGAATGAAAAAATAACAGAAAAAATAAAAACTTTAAGGAAAAATTAATATCTGATTCCTAGTTTTTTATTTCATATATTAACTGAGACCTTATTAGTTTTTAGATTTTGATCAAAGTCCCTAGCATTCATCTATTAATAAATTACATGTCAGTTACATTATTTTTTTAAATACAAATTAGTAATTGATTTAGGGTTTTAATGCTGACATCCTTATTAAACTCCTAATTAATTTTCAATTCAAAAAATTTTCAAAATATAAAAAATAAAATTAGAATAAGTTTGTACCCATTAATGTTTTATAAAAAAAAATTTCAATTTTTTAATCTTACATGTAACCATTTATATAATTCTTCTATTTCTCTAATCTTAAATGTACTTATTCTTAGATATACCAATTTGTTATCTATAAAATGTACCTTTTTATATATATATATATATATATATAATTCATTCAATCTTTTTTTTAATTCATTTTTTAAATTTATATGGGTACATTCTATTTCGTTGATTTGAGAATGAATTTATGTCAAGTTTAATAGAAGAAATTTAATATGTACCCATGTTTTGGTGCAATAATTTTTTTGTTAGTTTTGATGAACGTACCCATGTATGTGTGTGCACACACAGACACACACACACAATATATATTGGAGAGTATAATTTATCTTTAATATTTTTTTATCCCATAAATTATAGGTTTTATTTAAATCTCATTAATATAAATAACTACAAATTTCATTTTTAATTTAAAAATAAAATAACTACATTATTACATTAATGTCAGGAAGTTCGATAAAAAAACTGAAAATCACAAAAGTTTTAGTAAAAAAACATTGATAATTAGGGCCCACATCCAAAGTCTCCCAAAATTTAATGACTGAGGCAATATTGGATTCAAAATTTAAACTTTGGCTCTTTTAATTTAAAAACCTAAATTTTTAAAATAGAAATTTTAGCGCGTGAGCAAATTTCAGTTGATTCATGGAGATATTTCATTGAACACTTAGTGAGTTTGTTGTCGTCAGATGAACCATATTACGAATATGTTAACATATATTAACATTTGCTAAAGCTATATAATGAGTGCTATTGATAGCATTCGTGGTTAGATTTTGCTTCGTGATCATAGCAAAGCTTCAACAAGTTCTGAACTCAATTGCTTTATTATATTCTATGTGTTTTCTTCAACAAAGTTAGGCTGAAAGAATCGTTCACATAACATATTTGTCTCCTGAACAAGTCTTTCTTCCTTAATTTTTCAATATTGACAAAACAACAAAACAAAAAAAACAAAAAAACAAAAAAAACAAAAAAACAAAAAAAAAGCTACGAGATAATCATACTAACTGAACAAGTTGCTCCCATACAACGGTTATCAGTGTTGACTCGTCACGCACACAAAGCTTTTGAACAACTATAACAAAAAAGGCCCACATTTCTCAAACTGTCTCGGAAGTTCGACTACCATGGCGGAGAGCTTATGCACGCGGTTCAAGTACAACCTGCTATGGAAGTGTTTAAAGAATGAGAAAAAGTGGTGATTCGTTAAGTAAATTTTATGTTTGTTGCAAACATTGTTTTAAAAACTTCCATCTAAGTGCTACTCGGCTAGTCACTACCCCGATTAATCCCTAAACCTTTGAAAATAAAAATGGCACCTAGACCTACCTAAGCACCTACCTAGATCGCCTAAGCGCCCTAGCCCACCCAAACCCACCTAAGTCGTGACTCACTTAGAAAATAAATAACTTTCGTTTTGCTTTTTATTTTTTTCAATAAATTGTAAGAGACTAGTCGAATACTTAGATTAACACATATTAAATGCTTGTTCTCCATGTTTTTATTATGATTCAATACTTTATAATATGTATGTCATTCTATATTGTAGTTTATCGTGAAAGTATATTTTTTTTAAGTATAAGCGTAGACACTTATTTATACGATATATAATAAATTTACTTAAATTTATTTAGTCCGCCTAGGCCCTTGCCTAGCCGTCTAGCATCTGACCCCAGGCCACCGCCTGGCCTAGCGTGTTTTAGAACTTTAGTTGCAATACATTGAGGTTCCGATCCCCGCCCTGAAGAAGAATGAGGTTTTGCTGAAATTGGAAGCAGATAGTCTTCAACCAGTTGATTGGAAAATCAGAAAGGAGAGCAGCGGCCTCTTTTCCCCGGCAAATTCCCTCAAATACCTGGGAATTCTGTTTCTCATGTCATTTGTGATGTTTTTATAATTTTTTATCTTCAACATTCGTAAATAAAACTTATGCCAGAACACTAAATATAATCTCTCACCCATTTCGTAAGTGCTCCACCATTTCGTAAGTGCTCTCAACATTTTATATTGTTTTTTTTATAAAGATAATAAGACAAAAATGAATAGTAATATAAAATGTTGACGTGCTTTAACCGTGACCACACAAACAGGAGAGCATGGAAACAAAGAGGGCAGACAATCCTTGTCCAAATGAAAAACCTCGAAACATTTTGGTCTCCCAGGCATTTGAGGCAAGACAGAGTGTAATGATTTTGGTCTCCCAGTATGGAGAGAGTAATGATTTATTATGTGAATGTTACTCTTTATTTATAGTCCAGAATAAGGAGAGGATTAACTTGTCCTTCAAGTAAATACAATCCTATAGGAAAAGTATAACTAGCAACCAAATCTATCTCGGATTTCTCAACCCAAGAATATCTATAACTTACGATATTATTTGTAAAACACTGCAATTCAAAACATGGCATGGCCAAAACTAAGGCTCCACAATTATCTTTCCGGTAGCATGGCCATCGCTGATCCTATCCCAAGCGTCCTCCGCCTTGGCCAGGGGATACTTTGAGTCAATTATAGTCTTCAGCTTCCCTTCTTTCACCAACTTAATAAGATACTCAAGGTTATCAGCCATGGGAAATAAGAACAGTGGCACCAGTTGCTTCTTAGAAAAGGTAAGTTTCTTCAGTGCAACGCTAAACAGAGAGCTGGGGGTGGGAGTAACATCTATTACCTTACCGTTCGCACTCAAATTAGGCTCAAAAGTTGACCAAGGAATGCATGTTGCACAGTGGATCACAACATCATATTTTCGACCAGATGGACTCCTAAGAGCTGCACCTTCTGGGGTCTTGTAGTCAATAACCTCATCAGCCCCTAGGCTTTTGACCAGTTCAATGTTGCGGGCACCACAAGTGGCTGTAATATGAGTATTTCCGAGCTTTGCCAACTGAACCGCATAGAGACCTACACCACCTGAAGCAGCTGTGATCAGGATGTTTGCTTGCTGACCACTTCCATCAAGCTTGATCCCTGCAGTTTGTGTAAGAGCCTGGTGAGCTGTGAGACCAGCAACGGGTAATCCTACAGCGGTGGCTGCTGAAACTTCCGGTGGCCTTGCAACAGTTAAACTCTCCATTGTCACGGCAAATTCAGCTAGTCCACCTCCAGTCTTTGATTCATTGTCGAAGAACAGAATGAGACAAAAAGGGACATGGTATGTATCAATGAATGATGCATCAGATATCTAGGTGACACATTCTGTCACTGGGTTTGCATATTAAGCACACCAAAAGTGGTTTTTACATGCAATAGTTCAGTCTCATGCCGACTGGAATGACACTAGGGAAAGAGGCACACAAAGTCAATGAAGGGTTAACGAGGGTTTACAAATACAACAATTCAGATTGGAACAAATGGATTCAACTTTTCAAATTAGTAGATACTTATTCAGGTATCATTGATGAAAATAATAGTTCTAAATTAAGTTAAATCCATCAATATGCATGTTTCCTAGATGTATGTGGAGCCTAAAAGATGCTATTTCCAAAACATGATATGGAAGCTTAATTCCCTTTTTCTGAATTATGTTATCCTTTCAGTTAAATTTTACTTCGCCGAAAACGAAGACTAAATTTGAAGAATTTCAAGTGAAACAGAGAAAATGAGCTAGTATACAAGGGAACTTACAAGAGTGTTAACCTTCCCAACAACTTTGTCACCAGGTTTGAATTTTTTTACTCCAGGTCCTACCTTTACAACCTCTCCTGCCACATCAATACCTGTTCCGAGTTCCACCAATGAATATCTTCAGTTAATAAAACGACTTCTCACAAAATGCGGTCCTGTGAAAACTTCTACATAAAACATGTTAAGAAATGCATCCCACCCTTTCCCTTTGAAGAACTCGAAAAACTATGCTATAATATCGATGTTTACGTAAGAATCTCTCCCCGGAAAACACACAAATTCCACTCCAGAAGTTTATTAGATGAAATGAACAAGAAACAGGTGTTTAAGCATTTATCGAACATTCGTACTACTTTTCAAGAAGAAGATCAAATAATACATGGAATGAAGCATAATTACGTAAAGAGTTATAAACACAAAATGGATCCCCTAAGTAGCAGCGTCTCAAGACAGCCAAACCAAATTACCAGGTATGTGCGGAAACCTGCGAGGCAACAAAGGCCAGAGCATGCCTTTCTGAGCTTTCCAATCAATTGCGTTTAGACTAGTTGCCTCCAATTTCAGCAACACCTCATCTTTTTTCGGATTTGGAATCGGAACTTCAACATGCTGCAATAAAGGCCAATGTCATGACAAGAATGTGTTCTGCAAAGTTCTTCAAAGCAACAAAGTATCCACATAATAGACCAACAACTTTGTTTAACATTTCATAAGCATATACAAATGGTAATTTTCTCGATAACAAAACCAAGTAACTGAGTAAATCCCTGTTACTATTTCTTTCATCATGTGATTCAGATAAAAATAATAAAAGTAAAAGATAAAACCTCTTCCTTTATCCTTTCCTTCCCAACATCGCAATAACTCAATCAAGTACTCGTATTCCAAGTGGGATTGCAGTTATTAAACTGAAAATATGACTTCACCCCTAGAACATAGATCTTTTATCTAAAACCCGACATACTTGTTTTACTTGATTAAACCCCAATAATTAGGATCCCCATAAGCATATTCCTTAATTAAGCTTGAATACAAATATTTTACATGTTTCCAATGGCTATATTATCCCTAATAACAATTGGATTTAGACATTTCTTTTCCTATTCTATATTATCCCTAAATGGGTACATTAATGATATATAAATAGACAAACATTATGAAACTCATTGAAGGCGCAAAACAAGGAGTAAATCTTTGATATTGACATGATTGGAGAATACTTGCAATTTTGTAAAATGATTGCAACTCATATTAAATTTTGGATTTTATTTTGAGGTTAAGAAGTGCACGGGTATTGAACTCCCGGAAGAAAAAAAAAAATACAGGTGAGTTTACGTTTATGAAATAAGAGTTACAAGTCTATAAACAACCTTTAAACCAGAAGTTCCGCCGCCATAGTTGTCGTACTGAACAGCGTGCATGGTCTCATTGGCCATAGTCTCTCAGTTGTAAGTCCAACCAACGTTCCGAAGAGCCGCAGAAACTTGAAGCTCCTCCCTCCCGGATTCTATCAAATACAGAGCTTATGCTAGTACAGCAATAGACTCATTAGCCCATGTCTATAGTGGAACAAATATACGCGTGATTGATTGATGTTCACTGATTGACCCTTGTCTATTGTGGAACAAAGACACGGGATTCATGGGCTATAGTGGAACAAATAATACGCGTTATTCATAATGATGTTGACTGATTGACCCTTGTCTGTCGTGGAACAAATACACGTGATTCATATTGATGTAGACAGTACAATCAGTATATGGTTTACAGTACGTATGTGGTCCACATGTTAAATAGACGATCAATAATTACATGGTCCCTATGTTAAATAGACACGTAAGAGCAAGTCCACCCCTAAGGACTTTGCGTCAGCACCCAGCGTATTTATCCACCCAAGTGAACAGTAATAGACCCCAATAAACAGTAATAGGCTAAAGCAGCTCCACCCCTAAAAATGGACTGGCACCCAGCCCATCTAATATTATATTATTTTATTCATATCAATTAATATTTTATCATTTAATTTATTTTTTCTTCCTTTCTTTGTCCGGTCCTCACCCTTTTATTCTCTCTCTCTCTCTCTCTCTCTTTTCCAGCTCACTCCCGTGAGCTCTCTCTCTCTCTCTCCTTTTTCTCCATGTTTTCTTCTTCAAATGAGCACCCAGCACCTGAAATGGACCTCTTCCCCCAAAAATGGGAGGTCGCCGTGGAGGTGCTCCACACCAACGGATGGGATCTCGCCGGAGCTCCACACAAACGCTCACAGGCACCTCGTTGTCGTCTCCTCACCGGAGCTCGCCATGGAGGTGCTCCACACCCACGGAGTCGGATCTCGCCGTGGAGGTGCTCCACACCAACGCTCCTCAAAAAATGGACCTCCTCCTCCTCCGCATTACCCGGCTGGCGTCAGCATGAGTCAGATGTACCGGGCAACACCTCAGTCAATTTTGGACTGGGCTACAGACCAGCTTGCGCTGGGTGCCAGTCAATTGGGTCGGGTGGAGGGGTTTCACAGGGTGCTGGGCAGTTTTTTCAGCTGGGTGCTGGGCAAAATGCCCTCCGCTGGAACTGCTCTAAGTGGTCCATATGTTAAATATACAATAAGTGTATGCAGTAGCAGAACCGGGAAGAGATGGGAAATTCAAAATAATGCAAGATTCAATCGAAGTGGTTGCTTTTATATTGGAGAGTGTAAAGTTTTGAGTCAATATTCATAGTAGAAAAAAGTCTCTCCACCAAAACGGTTGTAAACGGTAATATCAAAACCAATGTAATAAGCTTATATTGGCTAGGTTTATATTCTAAAAATAGACGCTAGTCAAACAGCGGACTGGAACTTAGTAGCTAGGCGCCTAAGACAGATCTAGGCATGAGCCTAGTGGGATTTAAACGAATTTCTTTTATCATAAAATAAGCATTAAGTTGTAGGCCTATTTGATTGAACGATCTAGGGTTTAGAAAGAGAGAGGGAGCCGACTATATTAGGAGAAGAGAGAGTGATTTAATCGTGAGGTGTGTTTGATTCACACAATTGTGCCTTTATTTATAGTAGTAGGATAGGTAAAAACATTTTCCTTTAGGATTACAATATTTAATAGGTAATCAACCCCTGATATAAATATAAGATACATTCCCAGATTCCCTAAGATTTACACAATCACATTCCTATTCTAAATATGACTGCAACACTTTCCCTTGTAGCTAACGGGGGGAATACGTCTCCTCGTAATCACTCCCAAGGCGCTGAGAGAAGCCTTGCAATACGAGGTGTGCTTTGTATCGTACTATTTTATTCTTCTCATTACGCTTCCTCACGAAAACCCACTTATAGCCAACGGGCTTCACGAGTTGTGGTGTAGGAACGATAGGTCCAAATACCTTACGTTTCGCGAGCGAATCGAGTTCAACCTGGATTACTTGTTTCCAGTTTGACCAATCAGTTCTACGTCGGCATTCATCCATCGACGGAACGTGGTTCAATGTCATCACTAAGCATGATGTTAGTAGCTACTGAATACGCGAATGCATCGTCGACGATCATTTCATTCCTATTCCAAACCTTATCTAATATTGCGTAATGGACCGAAATCTCGTGATTCTCAAGAGGCCGGCATGTTTCGTCTGAAGCATCGCCGTAATCTAGAATAACCTCATGCGTTGGATCAGATGAGTGAGCGATGGTCGGATTCAAACTAGGGTCACTAGTTGGTGCCATTTTCCTCTTCCAAGGTTGTGAATCCTTTGAACCAAGGGGTCTGCCACGCTTCAGGATAGGGGCAAATGATTGGCTAGCTGCCAATGTACCGTACCGCGTGGAAGGTGCGGCCTCCCTACCTTCGGGGACGGTCCGGCCTTCCCAGGCAGGTTGTTGACGTACACAGGGTACATCTATCCTTGCAGGTATGTTTGCAGCGAGTATATGTGATCTTGTCACCTTTGCTAGATCATTAAAAGCATCCAGCATACTTTGAGCAATGCTCTGAAAATCTATAATTCGTCGCACCTCAATTTCAGACTGGGCAGTGCGGGGATCTAAATGAGACATAGTGGGAGCATACCACGACAATTTGTGGCGTTCTACGAGAACGTTAGCATGCTTATCTCCCCCTAATGACCGGAAGACTGTCTCATCAAAGTGACAATTTGCAAAACATGTGGTAAAGAGATCTCTTGTCAAGGGTTCTAAGTAACGAACAATTGATGGTGAATCATAACGGACATAGATTCCCATTTTTCTCTGAGGACCCATTTTGGTACGTAGTGACGGTGCTATTGGCACATAAATGGCGCACCCAAACACCTATAAATGCAAGACGTCAGGCTCGTATCCAGTGACCAACTGTAACAGTGAATATGGTTGAGTAGCGGTGGGCCTTAGGCGGATCAACATAGCTACGTGCAATATTGCATAGCCCTAGGCAGATACTAGCAGTTTGGTTCTCATAACCAAAATCTGAGATATCAATTAAATGCGCTTTATGAAAGCTTATGCCAGGCCGTTTTGGATGTGAACATGCGGTACAGGATGTTCCACATCAATCCCTAATGACATGCAATAATCGTCAAACATCTGTGACATAAACTCTCTAATGTTATCCAGTCGAATCGACTTAATCGGATAATCAGGGTGGTGAGCCCTTAGCTTAATGATTTGAGCTAGGAGTTTAGCAAACGCGGTGTTGCGTGTGGACAACAAGCAAACATGTGACCATCTTGTC
Source organism: Malus sylvestris (assembly GCF_916048215.2). Lineage (NCBI taxonomy): Eukaryota > Viridiplantae > Streptophyta > Magnoliopsida > Rosales > Rosaceae > Malus > Malus sylvestris. The sequence continues at coordinate 29,378,468 of NC_062264.1, forward strand.
GATGCATCAACCAACACCATAAATTATCTAAATGGTCCACATGTTGGTTAGATATGTCCACAAATGTCCCCTTGAATCCTCTAAAGAAACTTAGGGAGGTCGTGAATAATCCTTTTGTATATAAGGGTTAAGTATTTAACTTCCCTAAAGAGCACGCTTTGCATGGCGGGAGTCCAGCATATGGATGTAACTTATGCCCCGTGTGCAGATTTGAGGATACGGCACATCATATCACATCCAGGATGTCCCAAACGGTCATGTCAAAGCAACAAAGTGTCCTAGAACTCAGGCATAAGGCCGGCCACACTGTGGGCTTCTATGCTGGGAATGGTTATGATGTACAATCCACTCGGCAGACGTTTCAACTTCTCGTAAATATGCTTCTGGCCATATTCGTATGAAGTGATACATAGAAATTCAGAACCATTATCTTCTGTGGTTTCAAGATGATATTGATTATCTCGAATATCTCTAAAACTCAGCAACGTTCTTCCGGAACGTGGAGAATAGAGTGCCTTGTTAATGTTCAAGATTGTACCATTAGATAACATGATACGTGCCTTTCCGTATCCTGCAATCAGGTTGGATGAGCTTGAGAGAGTTGTAAAATGAGCTTTCTTGGGTATTAAGTTAGTAAAATAATGTCGTTCACGCAAGATGGTGTGCGTGGTTGCACTATCTGCCAGACAACTAACTTCCCCACTAGACATACATAGAAATAAATTGATTAAATTGGTCACATGCATAAATATAAGTCCATTCATTCAATTAACCAATTCGAGAAAATAATATCCATTCCAATAACAATCCCTAATTCAAAACAAACCAAAACCAAACAAATTATTCCAAATACTTAGAAAAATTGTTCAAAATTAAACCATAAATCTAGAAAAATAGGGGGGGTATGGCCAGCCACTCCTATTGGGTTCGGCCTTTAGGGGTAAACACCCTAAAAACATGTCTAATTTATTCATCCATAAGCGTTGACGCCTCCTGAAAATCCGAAATGTCCATTGATGTAGTTGCATCTTCCGGATGATCCACATGTGCAAAGTTAGACTCATAACTGGAATGATACTTGGCAATAGCCTCAGGGGAAGCTTGACATAATAGTGACCAATGATCATTTGATCCACAATGATAGCACATGTCCAGTTCAGCAGAAGCAGGCTGAACGGGAGCTTTGCCCTTATTCTTGAAGTTTAGGGCCTTAGGGGAGAGTGGTTGACGCTGCTGGGTTACATTTCTTCCCTTAGATATGGCACTTTGTTGACCTTGGGCTTGTGGTTGGGTTTGCCACCCATTGCCACAGCTACGATGATTCTTTCGTCATTTATGGCTACTAGAATAGGTCGCATGCGCTTCAGCTTAGGCGTTCGAGCCAATTGATCGAGCTTGATGATTCTTCATCAAAAGCTTGGTCTGCTTTTCAGCGATAAGTAAAACAGAGATCAAATCCAAAAACTTGGTGAATTTATGTGTCCTATATTTTTGCTGCAGGACAATATTGGTGGCATGGAAGGTGGAATAAGTATTCTCCAGAAGATCTGATTCGGTTAGTTCCACTTTGCAGAATTTCAACAGTGAACGGATTCTACAAACTTCAGAGTTGTATTCATTCACATACTTAAAGTCCTGGAAGTGAAGATGTTGCTAGTCGTGTCTTACTTCAGTATGTCTTTCTGGCGATCAAAACGGTCGACCAGAGCAAGCCAAAGGGTGCGTTGGTCCTCCCCAGCGAGATACTCAGTCTGCAGTGCATCATGGATGTGCCTTCGAATGAAGATCATTGTAGAAGCCTTCTAAGCTTTGTCAACAGGTTTGTCGGTGGTAGGTGCCTCGATGGTGGCTCTGATGCCCTTTGCAGTCAGATGGAACTTCATGTCTTGAACCCACTTCAGATAGTTTCTTCCAGAAAATTCTAGAGCAGAGAAATCGAGCTTGTTTAAGTTCCACATGTCCCTAAAACAGAAGGAAAAACGTGAGTAGTCATATGGTAAGCCATAAACATATATCGTAAAACATACAGGTTCTATAGGCATGTACTGGTTTAATTGATGCATGAAAACTACAGGTTTCATGTGGTATGTTTTGAATAAAAACTGCGGGTTTCAAAGGTACTAAATTTGAAATTACAAGTTCAATTTAGTTTTATGAACAATTAGTTCATAATGAGATGTTCCTGCAAGAAACACAGAATGCAATATACTAATTTGAATATAGTGGATTTGAGGTTCTTCGAGAACTCAAGTGTGAGAGCTTCGTTACTACGAAAGTATGTGATGGTTCAAAGTAAAAAAATAAATTATTGAATCGTTAATGTCCAAAAGTGATCTTTAGGTCAATAATTTTGGATTCATTATTATATTAATGGACTGCATGACTCAATCAAGTACTCGTAATCCAAGTGGGATTGCAGTTATTAAATTGAAAATATGACTTCACCCCTGGAACATATATTTTTCATCTAAAACCCGACATAATTGTTTTACTTGATTAAAACCCAGTGATTAGGATCCCCATAAGCATATTCCTTAATGAGCTTGAATTCAAATATTTTACATGTTTCCAATGGCTAAATTATCCCTAACAAATATATCAAGTTTTTTTTTTTTAACAAACAATATTTTCTACACTAAAGGAGGGGTGAACTTAGCCTCATAATGAACTAGCAATAATAAGGTCTAAATTTGCCTTTGGCGAAAATTTAAGCTAAGACCTCTCTCTTTAACAATTGTTCTTGCTTCTTATTTTTTGTTTGAAATTGATTTATTATATGCCACTAGGTAAATTTGTGCTTGTAAATATAGATAAATTAGTGTAAATATAGGTAAATTAGTGTATTTCTTATGTGATGTCATAAAATAATGTATCTATTCTTTTCTCACCCTTTAGTTGTAATACTTCGTTGTATGAAAATAATGTGCTTATATTGTGTCGGTAGGTAATTATTGCACATGAAAATGCAGGTAAATAACTTATATATACCATATAAGTAAATTAGTGAATCAACAAATTCTAAATGGGTACATTAATGATATATAAATAGACAAAACATTATGAAACTCATTGAAGGCGCAAAACAAGGAGTAAATCATCCATATTGACATGATTGGAGAATACTTGCAATTTTGTAAAATAATTGCAGTAATCGGTCAACTATTTCTCTAGCTTGCAACTCATATTAAATTTTGGGTTTTATTTAGAGGTTAAGAAATGCACGGGTATATTGAACTCCCGAAAAAAAAAAAAAAAAAAAAAAACAAACAGGTGAGTTTACGTTTATGAAATAAGAGTTACAAGTCTATAAACAACCTTTAAACCAGAAGTTCCGCCGCCATAGTTGTCGTACTGAACCTCGTGCATGGTCTCATTGGCCATAGTCTCTCAGTTGTAAGTCCAACCAACATTCCGAAGAGCCGCAGAAACTTGAAGCTCCTCCCTCCCGGATTCTAAGAAATACAGAGCTTATGCTAGTACAGCAATAGACCCATTAGCCCATATCTATTGGGGAACAAACTGATACGAGTGATTCATAATGATGTTGACTGATTAACCCTTGTCTATTGTGGAACAAATACACGTGATTCATATTGATTTAGACACTACACTGAGTATATGGTCCCCCTGCTAAATGTACAGTACGTATGTGGTCCATATGTCAAATAGACGATACAATAAGTCCCCATGTTAAATGTACAGTACGTATGTGGTCCATATTAGATCTGACATTTGTGTCCTGTTTTTCGTATTCGTGTTAGTTTCATGTCATACTCGATATCTTAACGGATCGTGTCGTGTAATACCCGTTAAAATAAATGGGTAAAATAATCCGACCCGAAATCAACCCGATAATATAAACAGGTAATATGACCCGACCTGTTACCTATTAAGGAAAATATATTTTAAACCAATAAATAATCAAATGAAAAACATAATACTCAATAAGTATATACATATCTTATTGTCACATCCAAAACATAAAAACGTATTTTTCTTTTAAGTATATTTTCACTTACCTAAAGTCTTTAATAGTTTTTTAATTAATGTAGAAGGGTAAAAAAATATAAAAAATATATATAAACGCTCATAATGACAAGCTTTACAACTTTCATGAATAGCTTAACTTTGAAATTCGCCATTATAATCATATAAATCATAGATCAAAATTTAACTGTTGATTGTTGTTTACATTTACGCTTCATTGTTCTCATCAAATTTTTTTTTTTTTCAGATTTTCTTTTTTGAAAACTTGATCTATTAGAGGATGCAGAAAGATAAACTGTTTGGATCGTTGATATTATATTTAGAGTTTCACGGTTAGTGAAAATATTGCTTGATGTTTATAAAGTTTCGACAAACTATATGACATCGACTCATATTTCAGTTAACCGTAAATATCAAAACGTGATATCAAAGATCTGAATCGTTCATCTTCTTACATCTACCAGATGATCATGTTTTCAAAAGAAGATAATTTTTAAAATAAAATTCAGTAAGAAGAATAAAGTGTAAATGACAATCGACGGTTAAATATAAATTGAAGGTTTATAAATTATAGTGTTGGATTTCGAAGCTGACCCCTTCATGAAAGCTGTAAAGTTTGTCACTATGAGTGATTTTGTATTTTTTTTATACATTTTTTACACTTCTACAATAATTATTATTAATTTTATTAATTTTGTCCTCAAATAAAAAATATTATTCATGAAGGTTTGGAAGATTTTAAAAATCTAAACGATAATGTAAGTGTAACCATTATCTACTCGTGGAGGAATAATGATGACTTGCGAGTGTTTATATATTTTTTCATATTTTTCATACTTGTATGTATGTCTTCTTAGTTTTTGCCTATACAAATAATATATTAGTTTATTTTAATTTTGGACAACAACATGTTAATTAAAATTTATCTTAGTAATGATAATAAGGAACTCTCATAATAAAAATAAATAATGACAAAAACTTTTTTTTTTAAACTTATATAAAATAATAATACAAAACTATATATTTAATATAGAATATATTGTATATATTAATATAGCTATTGTATTTTATAATAAATCTTTTAGTAATTAAACTTTAAAATTATCAAAATAAATTTTTTCCTAACGGGTCGAAACGGGTTACCCGCATGTATACCCGTTCAAAATCCGTTATTAACGGGTTCTTAACAGGTCACCCGATAAGTTATCGTGTTGATCCGAAATCCGTTATTTTCGTGTCGTGTCACTGTTCCATGTGAGAAATTACCGAGTCTAGTCCATATGTTAAATAGACAATAGAATAAGTCCCTATGTTAATTAGACTACACGTATGTGGTCCATATGTTAAATATACCATAAGCAGGGTTCTAAAAAACATTAGGCGCTAGTCGGGCGGCGAGCTAGTGCCTAGCGCTTAGGCGGCCTAGGCGGATTTAGGTAAATTTCTTGTATATCTTGTAAATAAGTGCATATTGACACTTACAAAAAATTATACTTGTATGAAATTCATGGATAAGATAATAAAAAAATGATAAAATGCAAAAAGAGTATCCAACAAGTTCAAAATTTTAAAACACATTAAGCATATATGTCATATAACCATAGTGAGGAGTATTGTAGGATGACACATGTACGACAAGCTCACAATTTAAAACCACATATTCAGCGGATTTAAGTAAATTTATTATATATCATATAAATAAGTGTTTGTTCATATCTAAAATATACATAATTTCATTTAAAATTATAAGATAATCAAATTTAAACATTAAATAATATGTTCTTTTTTAAGCGAGAGCTTTAACATTTTAAGTACATAATAAAAATACATATGGTATGATCTTAAAAAAATAAAATAAAACATTACAACAAAAAAATAAAAAAAAGAATGAAAAGTAATAACGGGTTAAGAGTTGAAAAAGAAAAGGGGATAAAAAGTAGTAAAAAAATGGTGAGAACCATTCAAAGAAAACGTGCAGTCTGTAATGGATGCTTTTCCTAGATAAAAGATGGTGGGGACCATCTTGATTGAATCATGCAAACTGAATAATGATCCATGTTTACAACCAGACAAAAACAGAAACAATATTAAAAACAAAATAAATATGTTATAGTCGTAATAAATAAATTAGCCTTATGCAGAAACCAAGATAAAAAACAAATAAACAAATTAAACAGCACAGGAAACAAGGAGAAAAAATAGATAAACTAATTAACTAGCACAGGAACCAAGGAGAAAGAAAATAAAGTAAAGCATCATCTTCATCTTCTTCGCGTTGAGTTGCACGACGGCTCTGCAACAATTTTTTCAGATTCTGGCGTGCTCTACGTAGGCCCTCCTAGCCTTCGCCCAACACCGTCCTGACCAGCATAACTCCGCCTAGTCCCACCTAATCCCGCCTAAGCGTCCGTCTAATATATTTCCGATTTTGTGTCCGATTAGAAGCTAATCGCAGCAGCAACCGAACGCCCAGCGCCTAGGCGACTTTTAGAACACTGACCATAATTGTATGCAGTGGCGAAGTCAGGATTTGCCGAGAAGAGAGGTGAAATTTAAAAGAGTGCAAGATTCAATTGAAGCGGTTACTTTTATATTAGAGAGTGCAAAGTTTTGAGTCCATATTTATAGCAGAAAATAGTGTCTCCACCAAAGCGGTTGTAAGCAATAATATCAAAGCCAATGTAATAAGCTTAAATTGGCTAGGTTTATATTCTAAAAAAAATACGCTAGTCAAGCAGCTGACTGGAACCTAGTAGCTAGGCACCTAGGAGAGATCTAGGTAGGAGCCTAGTAGGATTTAAATGAATTTCTTTTATCGTAAAATAAGCATTATGTTGTAAGCCTATTTGATTGAACGATCTAGGGTTTAGAAAGAGAGAAGGGGCCGACTATGGTTAGAGAGAAGAGAGAGTGATTTAATTGTGAGGTGTGTTTGATTCACCCTATTGTGTCTTTATTTATAGTAGTAGGATAGGTAAAAATCTTTCCCTTTAGGATCACAATATTTAATAGGTAATCAACTCCTAATAGGAATAGAAGATACATTCCCAGATTCCCTAGGATTTATACAATCACATTCCTATTCTAAATATGATTGCAACACTCCCCCTTGAGTGTGTAAATACTCAACAAACCATCGCATCAGATCTTCAGCAGATAAGGTATAATAGTTGATGAAGTCATCGGCACAACGGATGATTGCGAGTCTCAAATTTAAGTAAAGTATGCATTTATAGTAAAACTCACAAAAATATCGTTATGGTAAAACCCAAGTCATGGGGAAAACCCATGGACTAAGGAGAAAAGTGAGAAGTATGTATAATGTCTTTAAACAAACGTCAAATTGGACGAAGGTAGTGAACTCAATGGAGTATGATCATCCCAAGATGAGTGTCTCATTAAAACCTCGTTAGGTAGCAAAAATCCAGTGGAAAAAATGCTCTTAATCGTAGGAAAAAGAGTACATTAAGATCATGTGAGTATGTTTCTAGATATTCCCCCTGAGTTAGACATAACTTCTAAATAAGAGAACTACAAGCGACTCAACTCAGATAATTTAAGCATTTTGATTCCTTGGACGAGCTTCTGAAAAGTAGACTTGGGCAATAACTTGGTGAAGAGATCAGCCAGGTTGTCCTGGGAACGGATTTGCTTGACCTCAATGTTCTGATGCTACTACTGTTGGTGTGAGTAAAAGAACTTCGGCGTTATGTGCTTGGTTTTGTCTCCCTTGATGTATCCCTTCTTCAACTGCTTGATACATGCCGCATTGTCTTCAAATATCGTCGTAAGAAGGTCAACGACTGATGTAAGACCACTAATGCTTCAAATATGTCCTATAAGATATAGCGGTGTCTCTAAAGGTAAAAACATAGCCTGTTTGAGAACGTGCCATGTGTGGGTCAAACAGATATCCAGCATCTGCGTAACCAACAAGGCGAGAATCAATCCGAGAACCATAAGGGGCGGTAACACTCGAAGATTCGTAGGTATAGAACAAGCCCAAATCCGTTGTACTTTTGAGGTAGCGAAAAATGTCTTTAACATCATTCCAGTAACTGCATGTGGGCGCATTGCTGTATCTTGCCAAAATGTTCACAGCAAATGAGATGTCGGGTCTAATGCACTGAGCCAAATACAATAAAGCCCCAATTGCACTTAGGTAAGGAACTTTGGGTTCCAAAATCTCTTCCTCATCCCCTTTTGGATGGAAGGAATCTCGTTTAGCATCTAGAGTCCGAACGACCATGAGTGTACTCGAAGGTTTCGCTTTATCCTCATTAAAAGGATGTAACACCTTTTGGGTGTAGTTCAATTAATGTACTATGATTCCATGCAAACAATGCTCGATCTCCAGGCCAAGACAGTATCGAGTTTTACCAAGATCCTTCATCTCAAATTCCGATTTCAAATGCGCATCAATTTCCTCATGCTTTACGGGACTCCCAATGAGGTTCATGTTATCGACATAAACTGCAACGATTGCAAATAAGGAATGTGACCTCTTTATGAACACGCATGGGCATAATTCGTTGTTCACATAACCCTGATTTGTTAAATATTCACTCAGACGGTTATACCACATTCGCCCGGATTGTTTCAATTCGTAGAGTGACCTCCTCAACCTAATAGAGAAAGTGTTCCATGGTCTAGAACTATTTGAACTAGTCAATGGAAGTCCTTCTGGAACTTTCATGTAAATTTATGTATCTAGATCCCCATAGAGATAAGCGGTTACCACGTCCATAAGCTGCATATTCAGTTTTTTGAAAACTACCAAACTGATTAGGTAATAGAATATTATAATGTCCATTGCAGGGGAATACGTCTCCTTGTAATCAATCCCACGGCGCTGAGAAAAACATTGTGCTACGAGGCGTGCTTTGTATCATACTATTTCATTACTCTCATTACGCTTCCTCACAAAAACCCATTTGTAGCCAACGGGCTTCAAGCGTGGTGGTGTAGGAACGATAGGTCCAAATACCTTACGTTTCATGAACGAATCGAGTTCAACCTAGATTGCTTGTTTCCAGTTTGACCAATCAGTTCTACGTCGGCATTCATCCATAAAAGAAACGTGGTTCAATGTCATCGGTAAGCATGATATCAGTAGCTACTGAATACGCGAATGCATCATCGACAATCATCTTATTCATATTCCAAACCTTATCCAATATTACGTAATGGACCAAAATCTTGTGATTCTCGAGAGGCTGGCATGTTTCATCTAAAGCATCACCATAATCTAGAATAACCTCATGCGTTGGAACAGATGAGTGAGTGATGGTCAGATTCAACCTCTAGGGGTAAACACCTTAAAAAAAATATGTCTAATTTATTCATCCATAAGCGTTGACGCCTCCTGAAAATTTGATATCTCCATTGATGTAGTTACATCTTCCGGATGATCCACATGTGCAAAGTTAGATTAATGACGGGAATGATACTTGGCAATAGCCTCAGGGGAAGCTCGACATAAGCATGACCAATGATCCCTTGATCCACAACGATAACACATGTCCAGTTCAGTAAAAGCAGACTGAACGGGAGCTTTGCCCTTATTCTTGAAGTTTAAGGCTTTAGGGGAGAGTGGTGGACGCTGATGGGTCACATTTTTTCCCTTAGGTGTGACACTCTATTGACATTGGGCTCGTGGTTGGGCTTGCTGCTCGTTGCCACGGCTACGACGATTCTTTCATCGTTTATGGCTCCTAAAATAGGTCGCATGCGCTTCAGCCTAGGCGTTCGAGCCAGTGGGGTCAAGCTTGATGATTCTTCATCAAAAGCTGGTTCTGCTTTTCAGCGAGAAGGAATACAGAGATGAAATCCGAAAACTTGGTGAATTTATGTGCCTTATATTGTTGCTGCAGGACAATATTGGTGGCATGGAAAGTGGAATAAGTCTTCTCCAGGAGATCAGATTCGTGAAAACTACAGAAGGAAAAACGTGAGTAGTCATATGGTAAGCCATAAACATATATCGTAAAACATACAGGTTCTGTAGGCATGTATTGGTTTAATTGATGCATGAAAACTACAGGTTTCATGTGGTATGTTTTGAATGAAAACTTCGGATTTCAAAGGCACTAAATTTGAAACTACAAGTTCAATTTAGTTTTATGAACAATTAGTTCATAATGAGAGGTTCCTGCAAGAAACACAGAATGCAATATACTAATTTGAATATAGTGGATTTGAGGTTCTTCGGGAACTCAAGTATGAGAGCTTCGTTACTACGAAAGTATGTGATGGTTCAAAGTATAAAAATAAATTATTAAATCGTTAATGCCCAAAAGTGATCTTCAGGTTAATAATTTTGGATTCATTATTAGATTAATGGACTGCATGACTCAATCAAGTACTCGTAATCCAAGTGGGATTGCAGTTATTAAATTGAAAATATGACTTCACCCCTGGAACATAGATTTTTCATCTAAAACCCGACATAATTGTTTTACTTGATTAAAACCCAGTGATTAGGATCCCCATAAGCATATTCCCTAATTAAGCTTGAATTCAAATATTTTACATGTTTTCAATGGCTAAATTATCCCTAATAACAATTGGATTTAGACATTTCTTTTCCTATTCTATATCATTTTTTTTTAACAAACAATATTTTCTACACTAAAGGAGGGGTGAACTTAGCCTCATAATGAGCTAGCAATAATGAGGTCCAAATTTGCCTTTGGCGAAAATTGAAGCTAAGACCTCTCTCTTTCACAATTGTTCTTTTTTCTTATTTTTTTTGTTTGAAATTGATTTATTATATGCAACAAGGTAAATTTGTGCTTGTAAATATAGATAAATTAGTGTAAATATAGGTAAATTAGTGTATTTATTATGTGATGTCATAAAATAATGTATCTTTTATTTTCTCACCCTTTGGTTGTAATATTTCGTTGTATGAGAAGAATGTACTTATATCTTGTTGGTAGGTAAATTATTACACATGAAAATGAATGTAAATAACTTATATATACTGTAAACATGGAAATTCTTGAAACAAACGAAACAAGAACACATGTACAAAATAATATTTTGTATTAATGATTTTTGAGGTTACAATCTCTCTCAAATTTAATCCTCTGATTCGATCTCCATGAGGTGTTGATTTGTGGATGTGCGATTGATCCAAGGGCCATTGAGGCTTGAACTTGGATGAACGGTTGGAAATTTCTTCAAGGGGCTTTAGGCCTAATCTTGAGGGTTGATGGATGAACGGATCTTCAAGGCTTTTGAGCTTGATCTTGAAGAACTGTTGATGAACGGATCTTCAAGGGCTTTTGGGCTTGATCTTGAAGAACGGTTGGATGTGTGGATTTATTGATGTTGTTGATCCAAAAGGTCGTTGGGGCTTGATCTTAGGATGAATGGATTTAGTCACACGCTACGTGTAAAATTTATGTGACACTTGAGATTGAAATTGTAATTGTTGGTCAACATTTATTTCACCGAAATTTCAATGTCTACAAATGCCCCCACTTCAAGGCGCGTCGTATACATGTGCTTGTCACGTGTAGGAGATGCATTTTAAAGTCCCTTAATGTAAATGTCGATCCAATGGCCATCGATGCTTGATCTTGAATTGGGCTGGAGATTTCTTCAAGGGTCGTTGAGGCTTGTTCTTGAACTTTGTTTGAAATTTCTTCAAAGGCCGTCGAGGCTTGATCTTGAATTAAATTGGACCACAAGGAGCTTCATGTGGTAGATGATCTTTGGCTTTGGTAGTGGATGAATCGGTACGTATTTTCTTGCGTTTGTTGACTTTCCACAACTTTGATCTTGAACTGGGTTGGAGGATTTTCTGGTTTCCTCCAATTATTGACTTTCCACTAGCTTATTCTTGAACTGGGTTGAGGGGTTTCTTCTGCTAGACTTACCCCAAAATGTCTGGATTTACTCGTTTTATCTGGAGCTGAATTTGGTTCAAGGATGGTGGACACTTAATCTTGAATCGAACGTGATTTCTTCAAGTTGGTGACTTAATCTTTAAAGATTTGATTCAAAGGTGGTGAATCGACACGTGCAGCTCACAACGCCTAGCGAGTAGACTCAAGAATTTGAGGGTCAAAACAAGTCCGCCAAATCTAGAGTACTTGCAACCCTGACGATATGAGATATTTTTTGCTTTTGAAGAAGTAGCAGGTGAATCGGCACATGTTTGCTGTGCTTGTCTCCACATGCTTCAATGTAGCATTTTCACTTACCTTATCTGTTCTTCAGGCAGATTTGGTATTTTCTGCTAGACTTGTCTATTTCCCCGGCGGAGCAATGCTAGGTAAGAAATCAGGAAAGGGTTCCAGGTAGTCGGTTCCTGACTAGGAGTTTGACTTCAAGTTCCGACTGATTGCTCTCTTTCTTCTTGTCCTGTAGGTAAGAACAAGGACAAAGAAAATGACAGGGAGAAAGCATGATATGAGATACTCTTGCTTTCGAAGAAGTGGTGGCGATTTGACAGCATTGCATAGCGAGGCTTTGTTCTTCGGGGATGGTGCCAGCGAAAGGCTATTGAAGCTTTTCGAGCTCTTTGATTAGGGCAACGATGCCAAGCTTAGCTTTGATTTAGACTCATCCATCTGGGTTATGCGGTTCTGCAGGGAAGGGCGTCGTGCTATAGTGATCTGTTCTGGCTCATCATTGATCCTTCTGCTTCAATCTCTTGCAGTAATTGCCCCCGATGCAGGAGTGGAATGCAATCTTTGCATTTAAATGGTCTTTCAGAGCACTACTTCTTAGCGGCGATGAGCACTCAAGAGCACTGCCAGGTAAGCAACCAGGCAAAGGTTCCGGGCAATCAATTCCAGATCAGAAGTTTGATTTCAAGTTCCGACTGATTGCTTTCTTTCTCCTTGTCTTGCAGGTAAAAGCAAAGGTAAAGGAAAAGACGAGGAAAAAGCATGATATGAGATACTCTTGCTTTCTAACCTGATGATATGAGATACTTTTGTTTTGATGTCATTTGTTTGCAAGGGTATTCCTGGAGAGGAAGAAAACTGAGTATTTCAAGAGGCTATACTGGGAGTGTACTCTCGGAGGTGAGGAAGAGTTGGGCATTTTTTGTAGGTCTGCCTTGCTATGGAGGACGAAGGTCGACATATATAGGAATTTTCCAACAGCCAGTAGTGGCACTATTTCTTTACTCTTGTCGGCAACCGTTAGGTAATTGAAACAGTAAGATTCACGCGTTTTCGACTTTGTCAGAAATCTTTGACAAAGTTGTCCGTGCTTTCTGCAAAGTTGAAAGGGTGGCGACAAACTTTGATCCGGAAAATCCAATTTTTTTTTTTAATTCAGATAGCAGTGCCTCTTCGATCTGTGAACCGGTGGCCTTGTTGCCTTTTTTATTTCTGAACAAAAGGCCCGACTTTTGAAATTCAGGGAGAGGTGCCTTTTTGGTTTCTGAACGGTCACGTTGCCTCTTCGATTTCTGAACAGGCCTTGTTGCCTCTTCTTTTTTATAGAGGCATGAATTGTGTTCAAAACACACTTAGAGAGTTGTCGCATGTAGGAATTTTTTTTTTTTAATATTTCTGAGAATTCGATTTACCTGACCTCTTCTTCCTTTATTATTTTTTTTACAAATGGCTTGCCTATTTGATCGTCTTCTTGATTTGAATGTTGGGGAAGATGTTGATATGTCTTCTCCATACAACATATGGCACCCATCCTTCTTATCCCTCACCGGTCCTCTTACAATTAGGGACTCTGTGATGAAGAATGACATCACTGCTATGGTGGTTGCTAGAAATCTTCTCACCCCCAAGGATAGCAGGATCATTTCCAAACGGTCTGATGAGATGGTTGTTCAGGACTCTCTGGCTTTCAGTGTTCAGTGTGCGGGCTCCGTATCAAATATGGGCCAACGCCTTCTTGCTCGAACTCGTTAAGTCGAGTCACTAATGGCTGAGGTGGCGAGTCTTAAGCAAGAGATTAGAGGGCTTTAGCGTGAAAACAGAGTTGCACATGCTTGCCAATAGTTACTCGACGAGCATGAAGAGAAAGCTTGACCAGCTGCAGGAATTCGAAAGTCGGATTCAGAGTGACCATCATATGTTTGTGGCTTTACTCCAGAGACACATATTGCATTTGTCCTCTGGCGTTTTACCGAGTGTTGAGGCTCCAAACAATCAACCTCCGGCGTCTCTTCTTCCCTGAGTTTCGCCGAGTGATGAGGTGCCACCTGAGCAACCTTCTTGAAATCAATAAATGAGGCTTTTTTCACTCAATGGATTTTTTTTCTTTTTTCTTTTCTTTTCTTTCACATGGTGCTGATCCACCATTCAATTTTTTATATATTTCTTTCTTTTCTTTCTTTTCTTTCTTTCACGCGGTAAGGCACCATTCCAAAACTTTTTTTCTTTCTTTCATATGGTGCAATTCGCACCATCCCACCTCCCTACTTTCTTTTGCTTTTTTTTTGTTTTTTTGTATTTTTTATCCTTCTTTTCAAAGTGGGCTGATGGTGATGATCCTTTACAATTTTTTATTAGTATTTTTTTTATTTTTTTTCACATGGTGCTGTGCACCATCCAAACTTTTATACTTTTTTTTTGTCGGCCATATATATATATATTTTTTCTTTCTTTTAACGTGGTGGCACCACTTTGCTCCACCATCCCATTTTTTTATTATTTTTTGGGTAAATTACATAGTAGCCCCTTAGGTTTGAGATCTATTACAATCCCATACAACATCTTTAAAACATTTCACTTTCATGCCTCAAGTACTATTTTATTTCAAAATAATACCTCCGTTACATTTTACATCCATTGATCCGTTAAATGCTGACGTGGCTGTCAAATATGTGCCACTTGGCTGCCAAATGTATGCCACGTGGCAAAAATAATAATTTTTTATTTTTTATTTTTGAAAAATCTTAATCTTCTTATAAAAAATATAAAAAATAATAAAATAATAAAAAATAAATAAAAAAAACCAAAACTTAGAAAACACAGAACCACCCCCGCAACCTCTCCCTACCCCTCTTTTCCCTCCCAACCACCTCCCTCTCCTCCACTCTCTTCACCTCCCCTCCCATCCAAAAACCCACCCCACTCCCTTTCTCCCTTCTCTCATATGTAACCTCACCCACAACATTCCAACATATTCAAATCATGAAATTAAACAACAATTTTCTCAATTCATACACAGAAATCCAAGAGTTTAACCTTAAGGGACAGCAACCACCATTCCTTGAAGCTCTGGAGTGAGGACGACCTGGCATCCCAGCCTTGAGAACCCTAGCCCTAGAGTTCCTCTTCAGCACGTACTCCTTGTCGTAGGACCGCAGAGGGAGGTGGCTCGACGAAGGGAGCTTGTCGCCGGGGGCAGGGTTCGTGAGAGCTTGTCGTTTCCGGAGCTTATCGTCGCAGGGGGGAGGGTAGTCACGCAAGCTTGTAGCCGCAGCCGGGGGGGGGGGAGAGGGCTTCAGGAAGAGCCTCTGCGAGGTGGGGTGAGGTGGGTCGTCTGGAGAGGGGGTTTTTAAGTTTATGGGTTTTTGTGTATGGGTATGGAGGGAAGGGAAGAGGGGTTCAGCTTTTGCTTTTGTTTTTTTTAAGAAGATTCAAAATTTTCAAACAAAAATTATTATTTTTGCCACGTGGCATACATTTGGAAGCCACGTGACACACATTTGGCAGCCACGTCAGCACTTAACGGATCAATGGATGAAAAATGTAACGGATGTATTATTTTGAAATAAAATAGTACTTAAGGTATGAAAGTGAAATGTTTTAAAGATGTTGTATGGAGTTGTAATAGACCTCAAACCTGAGGGGCTACCATGTAATTTACCTTTTTTTTTGTATAAATTTTGATGATGGGCTGGGGAATTTGCAGGGAAGGACGAAGACGGAAGGAGAGCTAGAGTCAAGATTAGTGGTAGTGCAAAGCGTCGAGCTTCACGACCAGCTAGTCGTTTGACGGTGGTCGTTGAAGTTCTTCGCCGACTTTGATCATGGCGACCAAAGTGACGAGCTTGAGGTAGTGCAAAACGTCGAGCTTCATGACCGGCTAGTCGTTTGACGGTGGTTACTGAAGTTCTTCGTCGATTTTGTTCATGGTGGCCAGAGTGAAGATGACTCGCAGGTTTAGATGCAGGAGCATGGAGAGCACGGACGAAAGTGCGTTGAGGGCCGAAGAAGAATGCGAGGAGACTGAGGAAGAAGCCCTTCCTCTTGTTCTGCCATGGAAGATGAACCTCTTCGAAATCTAAAGCTCCACTACTACCACAACTGAGCACAACCAACAGACTCCGCCACGTCAATTCCCTGGGCTCCCCCAAAGACACCTTTGCTTCATGCTAATCGTTGGATAAGTGACAGCTGCAACTCTACCTCTCTACCCAGCGAGAGCCCCACCACAAGGTCACACGCCACCGAGAATCTCTGCCCAACTAGCCGCTGCCATGCTGCTGTCTGTGTCTTTCTTCTCTCAGCAACTAATGTACTGCCAGCCATCTCGTTGTTTCCTCTGTGAGCCTCATCAACGCCTACCGAGCCCTTGCCGATGATGCACGTCATTCCTTTGATCGCTTCAACGTATTCAGCAACTCGACTGAGTCGCACAAGCCCAAACAACTCAACCTCTCATCGAACTTGTTGACTTGGACTATAGTTTCAGTCATCGCACAAATCTAGTCTGAAAGAGGCCGAGCTCAAGGTGTGGAGGGTCTGGAGCTTGACGCAGTGGACGTGGGAGGGCGGTGTGGAGAAGTTGAGATAATATGATCTCAGACACACTGATAGAGAAGACTTGGAAAAACTTTGATTTATTGTACAACCGAAGGGCAGACGAGCCCCGTTGACTTGACTTCAAGTCTCCTCCGTCTGTGAGTCTTCAAGCTGAGAGTTTCGACCTAAACCACTAAGACCGCTTCCATTATAATTGCCTTCGTAAAAAAAATACAAAGTTCATGGCCACCAACCAAGCATCTTTACTCTGTGAGGCTGATATGTACACCCCATGTGCAATCTGTCACATATGTGTTACTTCTGCATCAACTTCAACATCATATGCGAATAATTTCCCATCACTTGGGCAGCTGAGGAAGAGAAGTGGAGAGCTTGGAGGTTCAGCCCTGTAAAGATGCAAAGTCCAGAATAGAGCAACCCAGCCGAACCGACTCGATTCTGGCAGGAGATTTTGGAAAGGGATCTTGACGGTGAAAATGGGGCCAAGAATGAGTCTCAGCCTGCAAGACACTTCTCCAAAACATTTCTCCATAAATGAACCCCATTCTCATCTTCGTACACATCACAGAGGTTAATCGTATTCGAGCGCTGCGATAGATTCTCAACAATCTTCCTCATCACCAGGATTTCATTTGTGAGCAGCACACTTGATATGGACACTTGTTTTCGGGTTTGGAAAGCGGCAACAGCAAAGTTATTCTGGTCTCCTCTTTCTTGATCTCTCGGCAGCATCCCTGTTTCTCAACTGCCTTCTCGTTTTCTTGGAGATAGGATTGTCGTCAAGAATTTCACTAAGATGGCGTGGCTTGATCCCAAGTAGTCTGCGAATGAAGCTTGGGGTGTTGGGAGGAGGTACATCCATGGCTGGGTGTCGATAGTGGTAGTGCTCGCAGCTCTTAGATCTGATGAAGAGCAATCGAAGTTGGCTTGTGCGTCGAGGCCGAAGGCGATGAGTGTGAGGTTGGTGAGGAAGGACACGGGTCCAGCGGTTGCTGGAATTGGGTTGCGCCGGCGCTGAAGAGCACGGAGGAAGCAGAGCGGCAAAACGGTGGTGGTGAAGGGCAGCTTTCGCGGAGGATCTAGAACCAGGCGTCGTCCAACCGCCCGCGTGATCGTACATGTAAGACATGAAGCTTAGAATCACAGTGAAAGCGTCCTCCATCTCTCGCCTTCTCAGCCAGGTTGACGATCTTCGAAACCGTCGATTCGCTCGGTTTCACATCCTCCGAAGCCATTTCAGCAGAAAGAGTGAGACTTGGGCCTCTTCATGGGCCTATTGGGTATGGGATCCGATGGAGGTCAGGAGGGTATGGCTTGGGCCTGGATTTGGGCTGCTCATTTATGTGGACTTCAACTTGTGTTTCTTTGATTTGGCACGGGTTTTAAGTGTAAGAAGACCCACTTTAACATGTATACATTTTTTTTAAATTTTTTTTACTACAAAGAATATTGTTTTTTTTTTATTTGTAATAAAATTGACTCTCAATAGTCAAACATTTAATAAAACCTTATTTTTTATTTTGACGTGACTGTACTCGAAGTTGATCGTTCGAGTTGCTTACGTACCCTTCCAAAGAAGAGATCAAGTCATAATGTAGTTCAAATACATATTTTTTCGATTTGTTTTAGTCCCGTACGTAGTTTATGCTCTTGCGGGCTAGGAGCATGGTCCATTTGTTTTAGGGGTAGTAGCGCTTCAAGAATCTGCCATTGATGGGGCCGATATTCAAGCTGTCTTCTGCCATGATTAAGTAGGCGCCATTGGTGTAGACTTTTTCTATTACGCCAGGTCCATCCCACTTTGATGTGAACTTGCTTTTTGTTTTGTGAGTTGTGATGATAAGTCTACGCAATGTAAGAACGAGATCTCCCACTTGAAAAGAACGAGGGCGAACTTTCTTGTTGAAAGCCTTGGAGAGTCGTGCTTTATAACACTCCAAGTGCTGCTGAGCTTCAAGCCTTTTCTCATCCAGTGCTTCCAGCTGTTGAAGATGCAACTTTGTGTTTTCTTTATCAGTCAAGCCTTATTGTATAGCCATCCTTAGTGAGGGGATTTGGCTTTCGAGTGGCAGAACAGCTTACACGCCGTACACGAGAGAATAATGCGTAGCTTGGGTAGGAGTCTTATGTGTCGTCCTATATGCCCAAAGTGCTTCGCTTATTCTTTCATGCCAGTTTCTCTTTATTCGGCCGATCACCTTCTTTAGGAAGCTGCACAATGTTTTGTTGAATGCTTCTGCAAGACCGTTGGCCGGAGTATGATACATGGAAGACTTGTGTAGTTTGAACTTGTATTTCTCATAGAGCTCGTCCATGAGTCGGTTGGAGAATCGTTTTCCATTGTCAGTGATGATGTAGCGAGGCACACCATATCGGTGGATGATATGTTCCTTGATGAAACAGACAACAGCTTCCTTCTTGACTTCCCTTAGGGGTATGGCTTCAGCCCACTTGGAGAAGTAATCTGTTGCAGCTAGGATGTAAGCTTCTTCTGTAGATGACTTTGGTGCAATCGGCCCTACGACATCCAATCCCTATGCATTGAATGGCCATGAAACAACTGTAGGGTGTAATGGTTCAGGTCGTTGATGTATGAAGTTGGCATGGAATTGGCAGGCTTAGCACCTTTTGGCGTGTTCCAGACAATCTTTCACCATGCTTGGCCAGTAGTAACCCATTCTTTTGAGCTGAAAATGTAGCTTTGGTCTAAACTGATGCACCCCGCATACGCCTGAGTGTGCTTCTTCCATGGCTTGATTGGCTTCTTCCTCACCTAGGCATCTCAGAAGTACTCATTCAAAAGAGCATCGGTGGAGTGTTCCTTTGTAGTAAAGAAAGCAAGGTGCTTGTCGATGTATTTCGGAGTGATGTCTAGGATCATTTGGAAGCTTTCCATGCTCCAGGTAGTAGATTAGCGGTTGTCTCGACTCTTCAGCATCGACTGAAAGTATTGAGATGACATTTGTATCATCCAGTAGCATTTCAGTGACGAACGGGATCACCCATCTTTGGCAAACTGGCACGTCTGCAGCTTCATCTTCCCCCTAGTGTCATATTTGAGGCTAGGTTGGCAAGAGCGTCTGCCATTTGTTTTTCTTTTCTTGGCATATGTTCCAGTGTCACAGTCTTGAACTTTTGTAGCAGTTGAGTTGCCAGCCGAAAGTATGGGACGAGATCGTCTTTCCTCACCTCATATTCAGTTAAGAGTTGATTGATTATGAGCTTGGAGTCACCAAATACCTCAAGGGCTGTGATTCCCATGTTGATCGCCATTTGAAGCCTGATGATCAGTGCTTGGTACTCAGCGACGTTGTTGGAGCATAGTTCGCTTAGTTGGAAGGAATAAAGTAGTATTTGCCTTTGTGGCGACATGAATACTACTCATGCCCCTGCTCCGTTTGCTCATGCAGATCCGTCGAAGAACATCATCCATGTCGGGAAGATGTCAATGTAGAACACCTCCTCATCAAGCAAGTCATCTGAGATTTTCCAATCAGCTAGGATTGGATGATCGGCAAGGAAGTCTGCTAGTGCTTGTCCCTTGACGGCTTTAGTTGGTATGTAGATGATCTCTTATTGATTAAGAAGCAACGCCCATTTAGCTAGTCGCCCTGTCAAGACTGGTTTGGACATGACGTATTTGACCGGATCAGCTTTAGTAACTAGGTGGATGGTGTAAGCATGCATGTAATGCCTGAGCTTCTGAATAGCAAACATCAAGGCGAGGCACATCTTTTCTATTGGGGAGTAGTTCAACTCAGCGCCGGTGAAAGTTCGGCTAAGGTAGTAGAGTGCTCATTCTTTCTGGGATTCATTCTCTTGTGCCAAGAGTGCTCTAACTGAACTTTCCTGAGCGGCGATGTACAATATGAGCAGTTTCCCGGGCACATACGCCCCCATGACAGGTGGACTTGATAAATATTTTTTTATTCTTTCAAAAGCATTGTGGCATGCTTCGTCCCATACGAACGGAACATCCTTCTTCATGAGTCGACTGAATGGTTGATAACGCCCTGCAAGGTTGGAGATGAAATGTTTGATGAATGCTAGTCGTCCTTGTAGATTTTTCAGCTCGTGCAGGTTTCTTGGTTCAGGCATACTTTGAATGGCCTTGATTTTTTATTGGTCCACTTCAATGCCACAGTGCTTGACAATGAAGCCGAGGAACTTTTTAGAGGTGATGCCAAATGCGCACTTTAACAGGTTCATCTTAAGGGTGTATTTTCGCAACCTTTCAAACACTATTCATAAATCCTTCAGGTGATCTGATCTTTTCTTTGTCTTGACAACCACATCATCTACGTAACATTCTACGTTTTTGTGTTGCATGTCATTGAAGATTTTCTGCATTGCGCGTTGATATGTGGCTCCAGCGTTTTTCAGACCAAAGGGCATCACCTTGTAGCAGTAGATACCTTTTAGAGTGCGGAAGGCTGTTAGTTCCTCATCTTCGAGAGCCATGTGAATTTGATTGTATCCATAAGAGCCGTCCATGAATGACAGTGCTTCATAGCTAGTGGTTGCATCTACCATGATTTTGATGATTGGCAAGGGGAAGTCGTCCTTCGGGCAAGCATCGTTGAGGTCCCGGAAGTCTATGCAAACACGTATTTGTCCAGATTTCTTAAGGACGATGATGATGTTGGAGATCCACCTGGGGTATTGCACCTCTCGAATGAAGCCTGCTTCAATTAGCTTGTCAATCTCAGCCTCAATTTGTAGGATGAGCTCCGATCGATATCGCCTTTGAGTTTGCTTTATCGGTCGTGTTCCAGGCTTGACTGCAAGATGATGCACAACGATGACAGGGTCAAGGCCGGGCATTTCCTTGTAGGTCCAAGCAAAGACGTCTTTGTACTCTAGTAGCAATTGGTAATACTCTTCTGTCTCATCCGCACTTAGCAACGCACTTACAAAGATAGGCTTCAACTCTTTTTTTGTGCCTAAGTTAAGCTCCTTGAGATCATTAATCGTGGCTTGCCCCCCATCCTCAAGTTGTGGTGGTGCGGCAGTGACGTCTTCCTCGGGGATTTCTTCTTCTTTGCCTTCTTGGATCGTGATGTGGAAGACGTCTTGGACTTCCTCTTCAGTTCCGTCCTTTCGGGCTTGTTGACATTAAGATTGGCCGGTGGGAATGATGGTGCGCCTTCTCACTTTCAGTGATCCAATTGTGTCAACCTACAAGATTGCTTGGCGTTTCATCCTTGAAGGAATAGAGCTTCGAACATCATCTTTTCTTGCCAAACTGTCGAGCTTTTCTTCCTTTGGCGTCATTTCCCTATTTCTAGAAGGCTTCTTGTTGTCTTCAAGTCTTTCCAAAGCTAACCATCGCGGAGGAGAGCTAGCCATGTTGCTGCGTTGCTTGGGTTTTAATAACCTTTCAAAAACAGAGCTTTGGGATGTTGGTGTGTTAAGCCTCTTGAAAACGGAGGTTTGGTCTTGACCACCAATGCAATCAAGTGCCGAAATTCTAGGCCTTGAACGATTCATCCTATCGAAGACTGACATCCGAGGAGCGGACTTAGGCTCCTCTTGATTTTGTTCAACGCTCATGCTGATGTGTTAAGTGCTAGCATTTTTCGCTTTGCTTGAAATCTTCACGGGTGCATTTAGTGTGAAGTCAAGCCCAGCTTTGTTGTTGTCAACTTCGTAACCATGCTCCTTCAACTTCTTTTGAGTCTTGGTGAGGTTATATTCTTTGTCGTTGAAGGTGTTTGAAACCCTCTTTCCAGGATTCGAAGAGGAAGCGAAGTCGTACTGAGTTTTCGACATGAGCTTATAGGCGTTTGGATCAAAACCTTCTTCGGTCCTCTTGGTTGGAAGAAAGCTTGGTTCCACCCCATTTGGCAGAGCTTTTATGAAGCCTTGTGGTAGTCTTGCAACCTTAGCATCGCGTAGCTGTGTCAGAGGCAAAACTGCATTCGTCTTGAGCAACTTTAAATTATCCTTGTGTCGTTGTGCATCGACTTTGCTTGCTCCAATTTCGAACGGGGATTGACCATTATTTCTTCTCGACATCGAGATGTATCGGAAAACATAACTTCTCCTTCTTACTTCTTGGGCATGGCTTGCCACTCCTGCTTTTTAGGTGTTGCTTTACCAGTGGATTTTATCTCTTTTGAAAGAGCTTCAGGCACCATGTCTTCATCCATGTAGAACTTGGCATCTCCAAAATATGATTCGGCTTCGGTGAATGGCTTGGTGTCGTCTTGGATCACCTTCACTCCTTCTCGGTAAAATTTTAAGCATTGGTGAAGGGTGGACAGTACTACTCCCTTCACGTGGATCCAAGGCCTTTCTAAGAGCAAGCTATAAGAAGTTCTTGCATCAATAACGTGGAATATCGTGCTTGACTTAAGTTCGCCAATGGTCATCTCCACTCGGATCGTGCCCATTGCTCTTTGACCTCCTTGATTAAAACCTTGGATTAGTAGACGGCTTAGGGATAGTTCGTCCACCTTGATGCCGATTGTGGTCATTGTTGACTTTGGCATGATGTTTATGGCTGATCCACCATCCACAAGCATGCGGTTGACTTTGTGCTCTCTTATGTACCCCGAGACGAAGAAATGACGGTTGTGAGGCTTTGATCCCAGCAGTAAGTCTTCATCTGTGAAGTTGATTGCGTCTTAGGTGGCACAGCATGTGGCACATTCATGCGGCCGAAGCTTCAAGCCTTCGTTTATCTTTTTTTCCTCGATAGCGATGGCTTTGCCTTTTAAAGGTTATTCCATTTCTACTTCGACCATGTGACATGCAGCGGCAGTGCACTGTTGGAAGAAGTCCTCCGGGAAGTACTTGTGCAAAGAGACGGGAATACATGGCTCTTGCTCCATAGGTTCCCCAGCATACGTTGGCTTAGCAGCTTTTCCGTTTCTTTTGGGCTTCCTACTATTGCGACAACGGTGCTTTCTCCCTTGTTCCACCTTTGGCCTTGTGGCTTGTGGCTTGTGGTTTTGGTTTCCTTGTCTTTTTGTAGGTCACCAATGTCCATTCTTTTTCGTCATCAGTATGTGCATCTTGGTCGCTTGCCCCCAGTGATGGTTGTGCAGAAGATGTCATGCAGCTTGAGCATTTACGGGAATGGTCAGGTGTCACTTGGAGAGGCACGGGATCAAAGGATCCAAACGTAATTGTAGTAGTATGTGTTGCGGCCGTGTCTTTAAGATCGAGCTCGATTTGCCCTTGTTGTGCTAACTTCATGATGAGTTCTTTGAGGATGAAGCATTTACCAAAAAAATGGCTCACGATACGATAGTACTTGCAGTACTTAGGATCGTTTACGGAATTCATCTCTTCAGGGCGCTTGCATTCCGGTAACTTGATCACCTTCTTTTCCAGTAAGTCATCTAACATTGCATCCATGTTTGAGTCAGGAAAAGGGTACGTCTTTTGCTCTAACTCCCTCAAGGTGTTTTTGTACTTGTATTAGGTGCGAAGAGGCTCACCTCTCTTTATCTCTTTTGCTTTGGTCTTGGAGGAGATCTTGATGGGCGCAGGGGAGGTCTTGATAGGTGCGGTGTTGACAGTAAAAGCTTCCTTTGAGGGTTATTTTCCAGTCCTATCTACATTTGGGAAGAACACTTTATCCTTCTCGAAGTCGGTGATCAGCTCCTTCTTCCCATGATTGGCGATACTTAGCTCCATGTCGTGAGATCGAGTTGCCAGTTCCTCAAATGTTCTCGGTTTTATACCTTGGAGGATGTAATGTAACCCCCAGTGCATGCCTTGAACACACATCTCAATGGCAGATGTTTCAGAAAGCTGATCTTTGCAATCCAGACTTAATGAACACCATCTATTGATGTAGTCGATGACATGTTCATCCTTCCACTGTTTCGTACTGGTCAACTCCAGCATGCTTACGGTGCGACGAGTGCTGTATAAGCGGTTAAGGAATTCCCTTTCTAGCTAATCCCAACTGTTGATAAACTCAGGCTCGAGGTCGGTGTACCAGTCAAAGGCGTTGCCTTTCAGCGAGCGCACGAACTGCTTGACGAGGTAGTCTCCCTCCGTTCCAGCATTGTTGCAAGTTTCAATGAAATGGGCAACATGTTGCTTTGGGTTTCCCTTTCCATCGAACTGCATGAACTTTAATGGCTGATAACCCATCGGCATCTTCAAAGCGTCAATTTTCTTGAAGTAGGGCTTTGAGTATAGTACAGAGTCATGTGAGCTTCCTTTGTACTGCGCCTTGATGATGCTGGTAATCATCTCTTGCAACTGCTGGATAGAAAGAGATCTCATGAATGCCGCTGCTTGGTCTGGCTCCGGCTTCACATCGACTTTCTCCACCAAAGGCTCATCTTCTTCGCCGGCTCCTCCCTTCTTTGGGTCAGGTTTCTCGTCATCCTATGCCTCCAGGCGATTGACAAGTGCAGTGATTTGCAAGTCTTTTTCTTCCACGGTCCGTGTTAGTCTTGCGATCGCTTCATTCATTTGAGCCAACTGTTCATCGATTGAAGTAGCTCCAGTGGTCATGACTTGCATGGCTAAACTGCCGCTTGAGTCAGCATTGGAAAACATGGAATCAGAGTACTTCCTTGGGCTTTCATCCCTTAGCGCCCTTAGTGAGGCCAGGGTGATCACAGGTTCGTGCCTCGGGTGCTCTTGTTCCTTTGGCAGAGTTGATGCAGAGGTGGAAGAAGCGGTAGAAAAAGCTCTTGCCTTGCTTCGAGTTATGATGCCCGAAATGACACCACTTGCGGCGATGACGCTCTTGTTTTTCGTGTTGGTTGCGGGAACCATTTGAAACTTCCTTGATGCCATTTGATTTTCGAATGTGTGCTTTGATTTCCTTGAACGGAGAAAGAGATGAGAGGTAGAGATTGTCCCAATGGGCGTGCCAAATTTGTAAACACGGAAATTCCTGAAACAAATGAGACCATGGAAGAACAGTTGGATGTGTGGATTTGTTGATGTTGTTGATCCAAAATGCCGTTAGGACTTAATCTTATGCAAACACGAAAATTCCTGAAACAAATGAGACAAGAACACGTGTACAAAATAATATTTTTTATTAATGATTTTGGGGTTACAATCTCTCTCAAATTTGATCCTCTGATTCGATCTCCGTGAGGTGTTGATTTGTGGATGTGCAATTAATCCAAGGTTCGTCGAGGCTTGATCTTGGATGAACGGTTGGAAATTTCTTCAAAGGGCTTTGGGCTTGATCTTAAAGGTTGATGGATGAACAGATCTTCAAGGCTTTTGGGCTTGATCTTGAAGAACTGTTGATGAACGGATCTTCAAGGGTTTTTGGGCTTGATCTTGAATGAACGGTTGATGAATGGATCTTCAAGGGCTTTTGGGCTTGATCTTGAAGAACGGTTGGATGTGTGGATTTGTTGATGTTGTTGATCCAAAGTGATCTTAGGATGAACGGATGATGAACGATGAACACTTTCCTCAAGGGCCGTCGGGGCTTGATCTTGAATTGGTGAAAGTTCTTCAAGGATCGTCAGGGCTTGATCTTGAAGGAGGATTTGACGAAGAACGAAGAGAACTTTCTTGATCTTTCGGGATTTACTTGAGAGCTTTAGAGTTTCAAAGCTTCAAAGGTTTTGGTGTGATGTGAATTGATTATGAATTAGTGTCCTAAAACGAATAAAATGACCTTGTATTTATAGAATTTTTCAAGGCCTAATTTGAATATAATATTCAGATGAAGTAAATCGTTTCTGCCAAGTGTTGACACATGTCCTTATTTGATGACTTTTCTTATTTATTTTGATTTTCCGTTTAGTCACACGCTACATGTAAAATTTATGTGACCCATGAACGTTGAAATTGTAATTGTTGGTCAACATTTATTTTACGGAAATTTCAATGTCTACATATACCATATAAGTAAATTAGTGAATCAACAAATTCTAAATGGGTACATTAATGATATATAAATGTACAACATTTTGAAACTCATTGAAGGTGCAAAACAAGGAGTAAATCATCGATATTGACATGATTGGAGAATCCTTGCAATTTTGTAAAATGATTGCAGTAATGGGTCAACTATTTCTCTCACTTGCAACTCATTAAATTTATGGTTTTATTTAGAGGTTAAGAAGTGTGCGGGTATACTGAACTCCCGAAAAATAAAATTAACAAACTGGTGAGTTTATGTTTATGAAATAAGAGTTACAAGTCTATAAACAACCTTTAAACCAGAAGTTCCCCCGCCATGGTTGTCGTACTGAACCGCGTGCATGGTCTCATTGGCCATAGTCTCTCAGTTTTAAGTCCAACCAACGTTCCGAAGAGCCGCAGAAACTTGAAGCTGAGGATTCTATCAAATACAGAGCTTATGATAGTACAGCACTAGACTCATTAGCCCATGTCTATAGTGGAACAAATAATACGCGTGATCATAATGATGTGGACTGATTGACCCTTGTCTGTCTATTGTGGAACAAACTGATACGCGTGATTCATAATGATGTAGACACTACACTGAGTATATGGTCCCAATGTTAAATGTAGAGTACGTATGTGGTCCATATGTTAAATAGACGATACAATAAGTCCCCATGTTAAATGTACAGTACGTATGTGGTCTATATGTTAATTATACAATAAGTGTATGCAATGGCGAAGCTAGAATTTGCCGAGAAGAGAGGTGAAATTCAAAAGAGTGCAAGATTCAATCGAAGTGGTTGTTTTTATATTGGAGAGTGCAAAGTTTTGAGTCAATATTCATAGCAGAAAATAATCTCCACCAAAACAATTGTAAGCGGTAATATCAAAGCCAATGTAATAAACTTATATTGGCTAGGTTTATATTCTAAAAAAAGACGCTAGTCAAGCAGTAGACTGGAACCTAGTAGCTAGGCGTCTAAGAGAGATCTAGGCAGGAGCCTAGTGGGATTTAAATGAATTTCTTTTATCGTAAAATAAGCATTAAACAATATTTACATTACTTTTTAAAAAGTAGTACAATATTTATATATAATGTGAGAGTTTAAGATAAATCCAGTAGGGGTCTTAAAAGAAATGAAAAAAAAATAAACAATATTTGAGTACCCACAATTTAGTACCAACTAGCAAGACTGCCCGCGCGATGCTGCGGTGCTATGCCTTGCTCCTGTACAACCTTATCTACAAAAGGAACAATGAGCAGCATTGAATTTAATTCCATCATCAATGCCTTGAACTTGTAGGATCAAAATTAATATATATATTAACATAGACCCTAAAATTTCTATCATGGAGAAAAATATTAACATTGGGAAAAGGCAAAGAGAGGAATTCTCAAAAGAAAACTGAGAGTATGGATCATATTGAATGGAAATCACAAACAGCAACCACATCAAAAATGAAGAATAACAATTGAGAAGGAAAATAATAATCGAACCATAACTAAAAAAGCTATCTGGTTTTGAATATTACAATTATGAAGCAACTCTTATAGAATGAGTGAGTAGAACTTACAACGTAGTTAGGAGTTGCAATGCAGTTAGGAGTGTTCCATCTCGCTATCAATTTGCTAAACCAAGATCATCTATACCAAATGACAACTTTTTACAATGCAATGATGAGAACCACGAAGACCAATGTTTGGAATTCACTGAAAATATTCCGTTGAAAAGATTGTAACTTGTGAAGTGCATAACGAAAAGGAAAAGACAGAGGCTGGTCTCAACATGTAGAGAGTTGAAAGGAATTGTGAACTTAATGAATTACAAAATGTAAAAAAATTGCATTGCTGAAAAAGAAATTAATCCGCAGGAGAAATTGAGTTAAAATTTTGGTTGCATATTGAAGAGTCAGTTTTGGAACAGATGAGAAGGAGTGGGATGTAATCAATGGAAACCTCAGTCACTAAGTGTAAGAAAAATGAAGACAAAGAATTGCAAAGGAAAAGAACTTCGAATCCACATGGAAACGGAAATTAATAAGTGGAAAAGCAATTAAAAGTCGAGGTTGATCAATTCCGTACCTTGACAGCAGCGATCACACGTAGTTCTTTCGTATCAATCTCAACTTCACTGTAGGAAACCAAAACAGATTCGGTCTGTAAACATTTTGGAGGAAAGATTGGATATAGAGAGATGAAAATACTGTTCACAATGAATAAAAATTAGTGTACATTTGTTTGCATATAGTAACTCAATGAAAGCGATGGAGGACATATTGGGGATTTGATAATGACATGTTGAGAAAGTTAATAGCATTGATGAATACAAAATTTAAACCGTTACTGGTTGAGGCTGAAACATAAAGGACTAAAGCAAATTTTGATCCTAAATTTGAATTTTAAAGTTGAAAAAAAATGATGGAGATATGTTGGATATGATTATAGACCAGAACGAAGCTACTTTTATGGTTATTTACTGTCCAATATGATACTTATGGTATAGTTAAAGGTTCTATATGTTCCAGTAGTAATTAACTCTGATCCTTATGCATTCACTTGAGAAAAATTAGCATTTAATGTCTCCAAAGGGATCCCAAGTACTTAAGACAAAGTTGTTAAAAAAAGTTATTGAGAATGCAGATTGGAAGCCAAAAGTAAAAATCAAATGATTACAGAATGGAAATAAAAATGTTGGAGTTAACAGTAAACAATTTAAAGATTAAACCGGTTGAGTATACATTGGGTAATCAAACATATGGAATAAAAGATTAGAAAGTGAGGATTATGGGTTGGATAAAAGTCAAATAGAAATGGATGAAAAGCCAAAAAATAGGAAGAAGGCAGGGAGTAAGAAAACTAACAGAATATGGATATTGCACAATGGTTAATATATTAAAAACTAAATGTTTCAATAGATTATATACCTTGAACAAAAGACGAAATTGAAGCATTGGCAGTTCCTAAAAGCGAAGAAGAATGAGATGAGACAGTGACATCTAGCATCTGATTGTGGAGACAAAATCTGCAGTCATAAAAAGAAAATTTAAACATAAACTTTACCTATATATCAAACACTCAAATAAGAAAAAGAATAAATAAAGAAATGGGCCATATGGAGAAAAAAGGTTTACCAGAACTTGGTTGTATGCCAATTGAAAAACATTGTAGGTCTCAACTCAAAGTATACTGACCACCATGTCCAGAAGATGTAAAAATAACATCACAAAATGTAAACACCATTGAAAACACACAGGTTGCAATAGGCTTACAAATGAAATCTTTAATTTGTACGATATAGATAAAAAAAGGTTACCAGTTGGTTGTTTACATACACAAAAAATATTCCAGGCATATGCTGGATCTTAGTACCTGGAACTGCTTTTCAACCACAACCAGCATTGGGATACAAAAAACTGGCAAATGCTGGTTTATGTACAGGCAAAAAATGTTTTGAAGTTCAGATCAGAAACATATTTACATGACAGGGAAATAGCATAAATATTGTTTTATACATGTTAACAAAAAACCATCATGATTTTTTATCAATGGAGGTCAACTTATGTTGCTGCATTGTTCCCTTTCAAGAAACCAACCTAGGGAAAAAAAAAAGAAATTAAGAGAGTTAGACGGCTGTTAAATCCAAGTTGTAAAAAAAATTTAGCAAAAAAAAAAAAAGCAAAGGTAAAATATAACAACCTAGCTTTTTTTTGGAGGGGTAGCATCTAATTTTCCAGCAGTTGAGGATGGGTTCTTTTTTAGCAATTTGATCAGGACTTCATCCAACTCTCTTGGATCCGTGTCTGAAATTTCCTCTACTCCACTGTTTTAAATGAGGTATCAATGTTAAACAACATGACTACACACAAATTTGAAATTTATAGTTACAAAGGTATGGGACAAACCTTTGTTCACCGCCAGTGAAAAGAGCTTGCCTGATTGATTCCCTTTTTCGTTTAAACGACTGCTCATTGGGTTAAACTGTTGAGGTCGAAGATGAAGCAATGGTGGAAGACACTATGATTTCTCTTGACAAAGGTTGTGGAGTTGCTGGCTGCATAACTGTGTCTTCAGTCACGTTATGAATGAGGATATCATTTGAATAAAAAGTATTCCTCCTGTTGCCAAATCGCAAGTGAAAAATTTTCTTCTATCCAATAAGCCTGAGAAATTCGTTTGGCAACTGTTGTTGCTCTACCAGTCTTTGATTTAATACCAGGTCTTTGCAAGGCATGCCAAAAAGCTTTTCACCACATTTACCGATTATCAAAGCATTCATTTCATTTGTTTCATCTTCAAGAATGAGATTGACTTTGTACCTACATTTAGAAACTCAAACCAATGAGATTTTTGAGAATCAGAGGTTTTCACAAACATAATAGGTAAAAAAGCTGAAACAAAATAGATTGCAAATGTGGAGTAATATTATATAATCATATGGTGATCATGTGTGACCAAATATGAGAAAACATAAAAAAGAAAAGGAAACAAAGAAAAATTATTTGTCAGAATAGAAAAAAAATAATAACATTTAGGTTTATACAACTGAAGTTGAACAAAAACATAAAGTAAAGAGTGAACAATGGTAACAAATTTTTTTTTAAGGAACACCATGTTTGGCAACCATTGTGTATATCTATTATAAAAATGCTTTCATAATCTGGAATTTTAAAAAAAAATTAAGTGTGATGACATAAATAATTATACCAAAATTGTAAATTTTGCACACAATGTGAATAACCCTATCTATATTTATTTTTCTCAATTGGTTAATGAGAACAAACAACAGGGTATCAAGAAAGAGTAAACTTTTTGTTAGCCTTGCTTCAAATATTTGATTTAACATTACCACAGCGTTGGTATTTGGTTTGGATGTTTTTGACAAATGAGCTGCCCAATGGTTGGATCCTTGTGCACCTGTTTCAAGCAGTTCGGGCAAGCACTGTACCACTAGTTGAACCGCATGTCAAAACGCTTGACAGATGCTCTACACACAAATGTATCATCCTGTGATATATTTTGTCACATAGCCGTAACAGCAAGAACAACAGAACTCAGTTTCATTAAAAAGGTTAAAATGCAATGGTAAGATTTTAAGAATACACAAAAAATAAACGTTATGTTTTATACCTTATGCAAATCTGGATCCAAAAAAGCCAATTCATCAATTGTAGCTTTTTTAGCAGTCTGCAAAATTTGAGCTTCGTTTCGTTGGATTGCAGAGGGAGAAAGTATGTCCAGAGCTTCTTTACAATCACAAAACCTGCAGGATTCAAAACACTTTATCAGTTTAACAATTATAAAAAAAAAAATGATAACAATTGTTTTCCAATTAAAAAAAGTGTTATTTTGTTTTAAAAACAAAAAATTTACTCACACTGACTTATACGTATTCACTTCGGGGATGTCTAGGTCAATAAAAAACACAGACGAACCAGTACTACTCAAATAAATTTTTTTTGTGCGTTGCAACCACACCACAGAGAAAAAGATTAATGAACAATATTAATGACATTAACAAAGTTAAAAAAACAAAAGGGAATACAAAAGAGACGAAACAAACAGAAATAAAGTAAGAAAACGACTAATAACAGTGACCAACCAGTGATAGATTGAGACATTTGTAAATTAACTGGCCAAGAAGGAAAGAAACATATAATCAGAAATTGGAAGAAAGAAAGATAACAAAAGTTTAGGACAACAAAACATCCAAATAATGTAAAGAAACAACATGTGTACACATCACAATAAACAGACTAAAAGTAAGTATTTAACAAAATGGAATACCGAGGTAGATCTTGACTTTCAGACTTGTGAAAACAACAATGACTGACAAAGAAAATTCCTCTGCTGACAAAGAAGAAAAAGCTTCAGCAACGTCTGCCCACAACATAACCATTAGTTCCTCTTTTCTGTCGATAAAGAAACGACAAATAAATTTTTGACCTTTTTATACCACCAAAGCAACAAATATTGAAAACAGTATGTAAGAATAGGGATAAGAAGTGAAAAATAACCTAATATTTTGGATAACCACATCACACTTGTACGTAACCCTTTGATTAATTTGTTTAGGTTCCAGCCGCTGCACAACGCTTATATGACCAATGACATCTTACCATTTGAAAAAACAAACAGATGCACATTATTAAAATCCATTTTAGGAAGTAAACACACACTTTAAGACACGCACATGCACATAGACATTAATAGTACCTGTGAGGATGTCAACTCTGTTTAAGCGAGGGTAGAGTGTGTTATAGTCTTGTAGGAAAAATCGATGGCGAGGGATGGGCGGAAACACACTTGCTAATTTTCGGAAAGCTGTTTTCGAGGTGAACAAAACCTGAGTTTCATGCAGCACCACCTTGTATTGTGCCCTAATTCTAATAGTTTGAAATTCGGTGATTTCATAGCATGCACCATCTTCAATTTTTTAAGCCATGACATCATAATCAACATCCAATGTAGAGGCCTCAACCGCATGTTGCTTCACATCGTATTAAAAAAGAGGAAAAAAAGCCAAAAAATCAATTAACAAATAAATGAAAACACAAATCATACACTCGACAACACAAACAACATGACATGAATCAAATTGTTACCATGAGCAAATAGAACGAATGAACACAATTAAATTATTTCAAACAAAATGTAAAAAAAAAAAATCCATCAACACATAAAAGTTTACAACAGAACATACCGCATGGCAAATATAAGGAAAGAAAGCCAAAAATTGAGGGAACAAACAGAGGGAAAACACAGGTGATGCACACATTTCGCTGATGACAACATATCGAACTCTAACCTTCTAACATGTAAAAAAGCATGGCAACATAAACATTATCCAGTGAGTTAATATAAACATTATCCAGTGAGTTAATACTCATTGACTCCAACTTTGGGTAAAATAATTAGACAATTATTTCTCACCGCTTCATCAACCAATATGCAGTGCAGGTTTGTAGACTTTTGAACGGTTCCTGGAATCGTCGATTTCCAAATCCTGCATATGCGAATTTTGATTTTGTCCGCCTTTATGTATGGTATTAACTGATTAACAGGAGTTGGGCGCACAGTTTCCATTTATCCTATCAAAAGGGAATTTCAATGACACATCAGAAACTCCCACAAAACTACAAAAAGAAAAAAAGACAAAAACTATAAACGATCCACAATTCATTCACCCATGGTCTGAAAGGAAGACATGGAGAGTTTAACAACCATTTGTACTTTCGCTATCTTTTCCACCCTGTCTTGCATGCCTATATAACAATTGCACAAATTTTATATTGTCCAATAAAACTAAGGACGCAAAACAGAGACCCAGACTGCAAATCCCGTGAATGACACCTCCAAAGAACAAATAATATTGACGAAAAGAACGGGATACCCAAGTTTTAACACCAAGAAACAAACACCTCAGCCACCACCACTAATAGCAACAACTACAACAAAGAAATCACAAAGTTAATGACCACACGAAAAAGAAATGACAACAACAAAATAGCCGACACTAAGACCGCACAAAAACTCAAGTACAGAAACACCAAGCCTAACACATTCATGAACCACCACGAATCCAGTCACATAACACAAAACAAACCTCCATCTAAAAAAAGATACAAATTTATGTCATCCTCTGCAAATCAAGGCTGAACCCAAAGGCTTCAAAGAAACAAATCCCACGATGAAAGATTTAGTGTCACACTAAAACAACCACATCCCCAAACCAACTACCTCATAATATAATTTTTTGCTTTCGTTCTCCACCAACGAAATGAAAAATCATTCTATCCTCTTTCATTTCACCATGAATCACATGTACAAATCCAACCTCTTTCATTTGACCACAAATCTATATAATGGCAATCCTCAGCTTTCGTGTTTTGGATTGAAGAAAAAATGGTAAACATGGAAAAAGTTACAGCACTAATGTTGCACACATCTCCTGAACATCTAAGAAATGGCAATCGGCTATTTTCGCTAATCGTAGAATAAGTATACCATTTTTTATACACCTTACTGAAGGATAAACTGAATTCTGACTGAGTCAATGAGTAAGATTATACGAATAAAGAGTTACATTCTATAATGTACTAAATATTCCTACTATACCTTCATCCTGCGAGATTAAGAATACTTGAGAACGATGAGTTGAAATCAATACGCCAATTATTGCTTTACACCAAGACTAAAGTGTGAATGCAATTTTGTACTTCGCAAAATGAACTCTATCCACTGCAAATCCATAACTAAGACTAAATTGTCAGTGCAATTAATAGTGTGACTAATCATCAATCAATGGCATCACCCTCATACGAAGAAAGGGAGACTCTAAAAAACAACACACCCATAACAATTTGCTTAAATAACTAACGGATCAAAACAATGAGATGGCCAAAAGGAAAACCCACCAAACAGCAAAACGCAAACTCTCTACCTCCACCACTCATGCCTAACCACACTTCTTATACCCCCTCTCTCTTTTCCCAACCTCTGCTTCAGCAAATCACATAACCAGACATCTTTCTACACAGGCGTCGACTGCTGCAGCATTCTAAAACCCTAAAATCTATTTGAACGCATGATTCAAAAGGACAACATCACCAAAATTAAACGATAAACCCAAAAAACGAACGAAGCCCATACATATTTAAACGCAACAGAAGAAAACTCATTTTCCAAACTAACATAAAAATATGAAAACGAACATAAAAATCTAAAAAAAAATCACGCACCGCAGGGTTCTCCGACATAGCAAAGAGGCACAGAGCAGAGGAGAGGACGATCGAGAAGAAGCAAACACAAACGCGCGCGAAACCAAAGCAAACAGGCAAGAAGAAAGCAAAAGAGAAGGCGGGAGCGAAAGACAGCGACGCAACAAAGAAAATAAGAAACGGGAAACAAAAACGAAACAAAATAGAGCAAAAAGAGCATAACAGGATGATCAACACGTGGCAGATCCAATCCCCACCTTCTCCCTGCATCAATCCCTCGAAAACAATGAGAACCCATTATAAACCCAAAGGGCAATTCGGGCAGTCAAAAAACACCCACCAACCATGGACGATGATCAACACGTAGCAGATGCAATTCCCACCTTCTCCCTGCACCAACCTTCCAAGAGAACCCATTAAAACCCCGAAGGGCAATTCGGCCAGTCGAAAAACACCCACCAATCATGGGCAAAGCCGACATTTCAATGGAGAAAAGAGGGAGAACAACGTCAAAACACAAACCAAGCAAGGGGCATTTCCGTCCCGGCACTATTAATGAACAGTGCCATCCGAAACCCAGTTTTAGTATATATACTTTTACTCACTAGAGTTTGTGGCCCAATAAAATTACGACAGCTGTCATTCTCAACTCTCTAACCAAATAACAACAAATCTATTATTCTAGCAGCCAAACACTTTAGGGGCGAGTTTACAAATCCATAATCAGATTGAAGGAAATTGAATTGAGGAGAAATCAAATTAAGGAGGAATTGGATTGAGAATGAAACAAAATTAGATTCTGGTCAAAGTTGTTTACTAAACTAATTGTAATCGGAATACAAATGATATTAGTTCCATATATATTGTTTACTAGTTCACTAAAATCGGAATTAAAACTAACTTGATTACTAAATTGTCCTTGTTTAAATAAATTATGTTTATGCTATAATTATTGAAAATTAAGTTTATCTAATTAAATATAGGCTTATTATGTTAACACCCCACATTTTGTTGAATAAACTTCACATACTTAATGCTCCTCACATTTGTTTTTTTAATTAAAACTTATCTTAATAAACCCCACATACTTCCCATAACACCCTCACACCCCACATTCTCAACATACACCTTACATTTTCTACATACACCTCCACATTCTTCAAATCTTATAATTATCATTCTTGCTTCTATGGTTTTCATTATTCTCCATGGAAATCTTGATCTTTCGTTTCCTTCTTTTGGTGTTTGTCCAACAGACAGTTCTGCTACTTCGACTTTCTCTTTGCTTCCATTTAACATGTTGAACTACCTCCTTTCGATGACTCTTGTTAACGTAGGGGACTGTGCTGGCATCTTGGTTGGGAGTGATGGTATTCACTCGCAAAGTGGAAAAAAATGAAATAAAACAGGCTTCGGGGGTTTGGACGCCTCAACGAAGGTTAATGGCTTTACCTGTTCAAATACTGGCTAATCAGCATTGAGAGTATTACAGTATGAGGACAGAAAAAAAACATGGATTGAGATAATTAGGAAATATATAACAACATGTGATTCAAAATAAAAATATGTCCCAGCGTTGTAAATGGATCGAGAAGCATGATTAGTTGGGACAAGGTCCTATTATCATTTAGGTTTATATTAGACTTGCCATGGGGAAAATGAATCAATGTTACCCTTCCTTTCCAAAACTGTGATGCTTTTGACAGCATATGCAAGCATACCAAAACATGTTTATCAATCACTGGTTACCTTTTATTTTAAACTAATACTAGAAGAATCCTTGATAGATTAGAGACTAATGTATATACTTGTATTGAGAACAAAATAATAGTAAATTGAAAAATAAAATTAAAAGAATACATAAATTACAAGTATTCAACAAGTTTAGAGTTTAAAAACACATTAATATAAACATATATTATTTTGGGCCCAAAAAACATGGCATATTATAATCATAAAAGGCCTAGCCCCACCAAAATATTTACTTTTGCATTCATTTCACCTCTTACCTTCGTCAGTCGTTTATGCAAAATCCGAAGAACCATAAATGGTCAAATGCATCAAGAACCCAAAGAAAGCCAAAAGAAAGGCCAAGGTTGGCTCCAAATTCCACTACCTTCTTCGTTGTTTGTTTAATTATTTTAATAAAGTTAGGGTTGTGTCTTAAATTTTTGTTTAAGGCTCAAAGAAAATAGGTGGATCTCCTTCCTCTTCGAGACCATCGATGCTGATGAAGGTATGGCAACCGCCTAGTGGGCCGCCTAGCACCGCCTAGACCGCCTAGCGGCTGCCTAGGCGCCCGCCTAAGCCATCACCGAATTTCTCTAACATTTCGCTCCAAATCGCCTCGAAAGCCCAACGCCTAGTGCGTAGGCAGCCGCTTAGGCCGCGTTTTTGAACACTGGTTAGAATGCAACTTAATTAAAATAGATCAAAGTATGGCTTTGGTAGGTGAGAAGCCACCAACATCCATATTTAATATAGGGACCATACTTATTGTAGGGCCTACATCATATAACCACAACAGGGTGGCTCAGTGGTTGGGTACGAATTCCAGGCTCGTATTCTGCACGGTACGTCTTGAGTTCGATTTCTAGCGCTGGTGAATCATACGATGGTGGTAAAAGGGAGACTAAAATTCCTCTATGAGTTTTCCTGGCTCCCAAAAAGGTGGACTACCATGACGAAGCCAACTAGTCCCTTTTTTGAAAAAAAAAAATACACATGATTCATGTTAATATAATAAAATTAGTATTTTGTCGATCTTGTATTTCCACAAACTAATTCATGTTATTTGTATTTTTTTTATCTTGTATTTCCACAAACTAATACACTACTACGAAACCATTTACTAGTGTCGCTATGATAACCGACAAGAAACGTATATTACTGTCATATATTAAGCAAAATCCGACAAAAAATTGATGCAGTGGCGGTTATAATAAGTGACAAAATTGCTAGGGTTAGGAAATGAATTTTCCAACAGAAAATACTCTAAAACAGACAGAAATTGTGTCGAATATAACCGACAGAGAATACATTAATACTGAATAAATAAGAGCATTCTCTGTCGGATAAAACCGATAGAAAATATATTAATAAAAAGAAATATAAACCACTTTCTGAATCATTTCTTTCCCTTTCAAGTTGGCCTTCCCTGCATTCACTGCATTTTCCAGCTTTGAGATGTGCAACGTTCCTCTAAGGTACACCATATTCTTCAATTCTTCAAGTTTGTTTCCTATTTCGCAGCTAACCTAAATATATATATAGACAGAAGTTTGACCCCCAACAACAAGAAAAGGATTAGAAAGACAGATAAATATATTTGAAAAAGAAAAGAAAAGACAAACCGAAAATTTGGGCAAGTTATGCAGCCGCCTACACTACTCCCGGGGGTTACAGTTCAGGCGGTTCTCATGTTCTCCGACACTCTCCTTTCTTCACCACCTTTATCATCACCAACCTTGTCTCGTTGATCAGCTCATTGTCTTTTCTCGTCACATTTCTCTCGATCTTGACATCTCAGTTTGAGTACAAAAACTTCCATCAATCTCTTCCGCTCAGGCTACATTTAGGATTTGCCTTTCTTTTCTTCTCGCTAGGGACGACCATGCTCTCGTTCACTGCTACAGTTGTGCTCTTGATTCATCTCGATGAGGAATTGACAACGTCTCTCCTTTATGTTGTTGCATTTTTTCCTATGTATGTATTTGGGCTCATACAGCAACTTCCTTTGTATGCTAGATTTTCTCATGCTTTGATATTTCTATTTAAGAAAGTTAAGAAGTTTATAATTTCTATTTAAAACACAAACTAAACATAATACAAATAATTTAAAACGTACTGGTTTCAAAATGTTGCTTCTCGAATTGTTCATCCATGGTGATTGAAGCGAGAAGGAGAAGGGGAGAAGAGAAGGAGAATGAAATTAGGAGAGGAGAAAAGGGAGAAGGAAGGGGGAAGGGAGAAGGCACCGGTGCAAGGAAGAGATGGAGGGGTTTTATTTTGGAAAATTTTCATTACTGTCAGTTATAACCGATAGAAAAAAATGGCGGCAAAAATCCCCCCTAAATTCCCTCCCAAAATTTTAAATTCCCCCCCAAAATTTTGTTACGATTTAAAAAAATAAAATAAATTGAACGGAGATATGCATTTTATGAAACTAGTTTCCATAATCTAACCGTCAAACTTGTTTGTAGATACTACTACAAGATCGTATACGTAAAAAATCGCAAAAAAAAAAAAAAAAAAATCAGAGATTAGGTAACATAACAAAAGTTTTTTTACGGTTATAAACGAAAAATCTCAATTTAACGGTTATTTTAGCTTCGGTTTTGATGATTTTTTTACAGCTACACTCCTCGATCCTATAAGAATGCAATGAACGAATTTGATCTTCAATTTAAAATATTTACACTAATGGATATCACAAAATCTTATTTTATACTTAATGGAAGTATAATATTAACTCTAAGTGTTTGTTTAATCTACCGTTTTGACGCGATATGCATTCTACGAAACTTTTTTCAACGATCCAATCGTCAAACTTATTTGTACACACTTCGAGATAGCATACGTAAAAAATCATAAAAAATAAACATTCAAAGATTATGTAACGGAACAAAAGTTTTCGACGGTTCTAAACAAAAAATCACAATTTAACGGTTATTTTAGTTCTGATTTTAATGATTTTTTACAGCTACACTCCTCGACCCTATAAGAATGTAATGAATAAATTTAATCTTCAATTTAAAATATTTATACTAGTGGATACCACAAAATCTTATTTTATACTTAATGGAAGTATAACATTAACTATTTAAGTGTTTATTTAATCTACCATTTTGACGTGATACACATTCTACAAAACTTTTTTCAATGATCTAACCATCAAACTTGTTTGTACACACTCCGAGATCGCATACGTAAAAAATCACTAATAACAAACATTCAGATATTAGATAACAGAACAAAAGTTTTCGACGGTTATAAACGAAAAATCACAATTTAACTGTTATTTTAGCTCCAATTTTGATGATTTTTTTACAGATACACTCCTTGACCCTATAAGAATGTATTGAACGAATTCGATCTTCAATTTAAAATATTTACACTAGTGGATACCACAAATCTTATTTTAAACTTGATGGGGAAGTATAACATTAATTCTAAGTGTTTGTTTAATCTACCATTTTGATGCGATACGCATTCTACGAAACGTTTTTCAATGATCCAACCATCAAAATTGTTTGTACACATTCCGAGATCGCATACGTAAAAAATCGCAAAAAACAAAGATTCAGAGATTAGGTAATGGAACAAAAGTTTTCGATGGTTATAAACGAAAAATCACAATTTAACGGTTATTTTAGCTCCGATTTTGATGATTTTTTACTGCTACACTCCTCGACCCCTATAAGAATGCAATGAATTAATTTGATCTTCAATTTAAAATATTTACTCTAGTGGATAAATCTTATTTTATACCTAATGGAAGTATAACTTTAACTCTTAAGTGTTTGTTAAATCTATCAATTTGATAGGATATGCATTCTACGAAACTAGTTTCAACAATCCAACCGTCAAATACGTTTGTATATACTTTTAGATAGCATGTGTAAAAAATCGCAAAAAAATAAAATATAAAAACATTCAGAGATTAGGTAATGGGACCCTGAGTGAAAAAAAAAAAAACATTCAGAGATTATTCTGGCAGCTGCCCAAAATTTTGCTTTGTTCGTGTCGGTTATATCCGACAGGGCCATGAGTGAAAAAAAAATATTTAAACCATGTGTTTATTTATTTATTTATTTTTAATCAATATAAATTTTTAAAATAATAAAATAGTCAATTTCTGTAGGTTATAACAGTCAGAATACTAAAATAATAACCGCTAGAAACTAAAATAATAAAATAGTCAATTTCTGTCGGTTATAACCACCACCATTAACTTAAAAACCATCGGAATATGTTAAAAA
Organism: Malus sylvestris; assembly: GCF_916048215.2. Lineage (NCBI taxonomy): Eukaryota > Viridiplantae > Streptophyta > Magnoliopsida > Rosales > Rosaceae > Malus > Malus sylvestris. The sequence goes on from NC_062264.1 coordinate 29,419,704, forward strand.
TATTTAAAAAAAAGAATTCAAAAATACTGGCAGTTATAATAATTTTATGGCTATTGCATCCGACACTAAATATCTGTCAGGAATTTATGTCGAATATAACCGATAGGATTTCATTGTTACCCGACACTAACTGAATGATGTGTCGAATATCTTTTATCCGACATAATGACTTATTAAACCACCACCATCATCCGACACCTAAAGCTAATATTGTAGTAGTGATACACACGTTATATGTTGTCGGTATTTTGTTGATCTTGTATTCTTGTTGAAATTTCATCTTCTAGAAAATTATGTTGGTCAGTCATATTTTTGTGACACTTAACCTAACTTTGTGATAAAGTTGCATATTTCGAGAAACGAAAACTATAATGAACAACTAGCATTTGCCTACACATTTTGTGTATATGAACACGTTTTTTTTTAGAAAATGAGAATGAGAGAGAGAGAGAGATAAAACGTGGAGGGAGTTGGAGGTTTTTTTTTGTTTTTTTTATTTTAAATATTGGAGGTATTTTAACATTACCTGTAGGTGAGGCTTCAATAAAAAAAAATAAAATTTGAACCTGTGAAATTACATTATTGCTCATCATTTTTTTTGTGTGATAGAAGACTAAGTAGTCTTTTCATCCTCTTTTGGTTGACAAAAAGGGTTTCATTAATTAATAGAGATAGGAATGAAAAAAATAACAGAAAAAATAAAAAATTTAAGGAAAAATTAATATATGATTCCTAGTTTTTAATGTTCATATATTAACTGAGACTTTATTAGTTTTTAGATTTTGATCAAAGTCCCTAGCATTAATGTATTAATAAATTACATGTCAGTTACATAATTTTTTTAAATAAAAATTAGTAATTGATTTAGGGTTTTAAATAAAAATTAATTTTCAATTCAAAAACTTTCCAAAACATAAAAAATAAAATTAGAATAAGTTTGTACCCATTAATGTTTTATAAAAAAAAAAATTCAAATTTTCAATCTTATATGTAACCATTTATATAATTCTTCTATTTCTCTAATCTTAAATGTACTTATTCTTAGATATACCAATTTGTTATCTATAAAATGTACCTTTTTATATATATAAAATTCATTCAATCTTTTTTCTAATTCATTTTTTAAATTTATATGGGTACATTTTATTTCGTTGATTTGATAATGAATTCATGTCAAATTTAATAGAAGAAATTTAATATGTACCCATGTTTTGGTGCAATAATTTTTTTGTTAGTTTTGATGAACATACCCATGTATGTGTGTACACACACAGACACACACACACACACACACAATATATATTCTTTAATATTTTTTATCCCATAAATTATAGGTTTTATTTAAAATCTCATTAATATAAATAACTACAAATTTCATTTTTAATTTAAAAATAAAATAACCTATATAGAAATACATTATTACATTAATGTCAGGGATTTCGATAAAAAACTGAAAATCACAAAAGTTTCAGTAAAAAAATATTGATAATTAGGGACCGCATCCAAAGTCTTCCAAAATTTAATGACTGAGGCAATATCAGATTCAAAATTTAAACTTTGGCTTTTTAATTTAAAAACCTAAATTTTTAAAATAGAAATTTTAGCGTGCGAGCAAATTTCAGTTGATTCATGGAGATATTTCATCGAACACTTAGTGAGTTTGTTGTCGTCAGATGAACTATATTACGAATATGTTAACAGATATTGACATTTGCTAAAGCTATATAATGAGTGCTATTGATAGCATTCGTGGGTAGATTTTGCTTCGTGATCATGGCAAAGCTTCAACAAGTTCTGAACTCAATTGCTTTATTATATTCTATGCGTTTTCTTCAACAAAGTTAGGCTGAAAGAATCGTTCACATAAGATATTTGTCTCCTGAACAAGTCTTTCTTCCTTAATTTTTCAATAATGACAAAAAAAAAGAAAAAAAAGCTACGAGATAATCATACTAACTGAACAAGTTGCTCCCATACAACAGTTATCAGTGTTGACTCGTCATGCGCACAAAGCTTTCGAACAACTATAACAAAAAAGGCCCACATTTCTCAAACTGTCTCGGAAGTTTGACTACCATGGCGGAGAGCTTCTGCATGCGGTTCAAGTACAACCTGCTGTGAAAGTGTTTAAAGATTGAGATGAAGTGGTGATTCGTTAAGTAAATTTTATTTTTGTTGCAAACATTGTTTTAAAAACTCCCATCTAAGTGCTATTCGGCTGACCACCGCCCCGATTAATCCCTAAACATTTGAAAATAAAAAATGGTACCTAAACCTGCCTAAGCGCCTACCTAGATCGCCTAAGCGCCCTAGCCCACCCAAACCTACCTAGGTCGTGGCTCACTTCGAAAATAGATAACTTTCGTTTTGCTTTTTATTTTTTTCAATAAATTGTAAAAGACTAGTCAAATACTTAGATTAACACATATTATATGCTTGTTCTCCACGTTTTTATTATGATTCAATACTTTATAATATGTATGTCTTTATATTTTGTAGTTTATCGTGAAAGTATATATTTTTTAAGTATAAACGTAGACACTTATTTATATAATATATAATAAATTTACTTAAATCTGTTTTTTATTATGATTCAATACTTTATATATGTCATTATATTTTGTAGTTTATCGTGAAAGTATATATTTTTTAAGTATAAACGTAGACACTTATTTATATAATATATAATAAATTTACTTAAATCTGTTTAATTGCCAAGCCGTCTAGCATCTGACCCCAGGCCACCGCCTGGCCTAGCGTGTTTTAGAACTTTAGTTGCAATACATTGAGGTTCCGATCCCCGCCCTGAAGAAGAATGAGGTTTTGCTGAAATTGGAAGCAGATAGTCTCAACCAGTTGATTGGAAAATCAGAAAGGCGAGCTGCGGCCTCTTTTCCCCGGCAAATTCCCTCAAATACCTGGGAATTCTGTTTCTCATGTGATTTGTGATGTTTTTATAATTTTTTATCTTCAACATTCGTAAATAAAACTTATGCCAAAACACTAAATATAATCTCTCATTTGTGCTCGATTCGTACGTGGAACACGTCCAGCGTTGTGGGTTGATGGATTAGTAGGATTCTGTAACAAAATTATGTTGAAGGATGAGTTGTTTTGGGAATTTAAGCATTCAATGTCTTTGAGCTCTAGGCTGCTATCTGTAGTGCAAAATCTTTAGTGTAGACGGTTTTTAATTCTCCTCTCTCTCTCACATGACATGACCAGCAACTGATGTGGCCGGAGAGGTTGTAGAAGTTGGACAAGGTGCCAAAAAGTTCAAATTCGGTGACAAAGTTGTTGTACTGCTCCGCCATTTCGTAAGTGCTCGATCGACTTATTCCCCTTTTCTCTATGAGCTACTTGTTTATGCTTAGGATTTTCACATGTAAAATTCATGTGTTTGATAGAGTGGAGGAGGACTGGCTGAGTTTGCTGCAACTAATGAGAGATTAATGGTTGCTAGGCCACCTGAAGTTTCAGCTGCCGATGGCGCATGCCTACCGGTTGCCGGTCTCACAGCTCCCCAGGCTCTCGCCCAATGTGGGGTCAAGCTTGACGGAACTGGTCAAAATAAATAACATATTGATCACTGCTGCCTCTGGTGGCGTGGGGCACTATGCAGTCCAACTAGCAAAGCTTGGGATACTAACGTTACAGCCACATGTGGGGCGTGTAACATCGAATTGGTCAAGAGCTTAGGGGCAGATGAGGTTCTTGAATACAGGACTGCGGATGGGGCAGCTCTAAAGAGCCCATCTGGACGAAAATATGATTTTGTAATCGACTGTGGAAAAGGCATTCCTTGGTCAACTTTTGAGTCTAATTTGAATGCAAAAGGGAAGGTTGTAGACATTTCTCCGATGTGAGTTCTTTAGCTACTTTTGTAATGAAGAAACAACAGGTGCCACTGCTCATGATTCCCAAGGATGTGAACCTAGAGTATCTTGTTAAGTTGGTGAAGGAAGGGAAGCTGAAGCCAGTGATTGACTCGATGCATCCTCTGAGCAAGGTTGAAGATGCTTGGCTTAAGAGTATCGATGGCCATGCTACTGGGAATATCATTTTAAGCTTAGCTGAAGCATTTAGTTGAACATTTCCAAACAAAGATCATGCCTTTCAATACCTACAATTATACAACTAATCGCGGTTTGTCTGTCATCTCAACGCAAACAGAGCAGACAGAAAGTAACTGGAACCCAAATGAAAAGGACAAGGATTGTCTGCCCTCCTCGTTCCCGTGCCCTCTTGTTTTGTGTGATCACGGTAAAATCAAGTCAACATTTTATATTGTTTTTTTTATAGAGATAATAAGACAAAAATAAATAGTAATATAAAATATTGACGTGATTTAACCGTGACCACACAAACAGAGGGCATGTGAGGGCATAGGAACAAAGAGGGCAGACAATCCTTTTCCAAATGAAAAACCTCGAAACATTTTGGTCTCCCAAGTTAAAATCTTGTTCGGCCACAATATAAAGTCTCGTTGCACTTGCAAGAAGCAAGATCAAAGCCTTTTCCTTTGATTATTTCAATCTTACAAACAACTCTGCAAGTCAAATTTTTTAATTTCCTGCCCCCATCCTAATCTTGTTCAAATCTTCGAACGTAAGAAACCAACTTAAAAGCCTAATTCCCTCCATCAATTCCAATCCTAAACATGAAAATACTAACTTAAAAACTATCCATAGACCCTAAAAAGAACCAAATTTTAGAATGTAATCGTATCAGTTTATAGTATTTTATTAAAGCACTGTTGTGCTAGGATAGTACCAAACCCGTTGGAACCAACTCAATCTAACCCACAGGAAAATTTATCAAATGAAAATGCAAGAACAAAATATTAAAGACACCAAGATTTTAACGAGGTTCCTCCACAGTCAGTGTAACTGGAGTACGTCCTCGGAGCAGTAGGAGCTCACCCAATAATCCACTATCAACCAAATGGGAGTTTACAAAGTGTTGGCAATCTCACAACCCAAAACCCCTATACACCCAATAACTCTCACTCACCAAAGAAACAAATAGAGAGGGAAATATAGTGAATAATTTCCTCTCTATACAAAGCTCAAAGCTAATACACAAATACAACTTTGATTGAGTGAGTACCAACAAAGAAAGAAAATCACCTTTCTTTCTTCTCTTCAAATGGGGCTGCAGCACCTCTGTTTTTTTTTTCTCTTTTTCTGCTACGTTTTTTCCTCTCTTATGGCTTCATTACTACACTTCATAAAAAATAGCAATTATTTCTCTTTCAAAGAACTCATCCGTGACTTCCCATGGACCAAGACAACTTTAGACCAATTCCCTTTTCTTTTCCCCAAAACAAGGAAGAGACATAATTATTTTGTCTTTTTTTTCTTTTTGATTTGTTTAATTAAAAGGTGGCCACTTGGCCACATACTCCAACAATCTCCACCTTGGCCAAGTTCCGAAAAACGCCATGATAAGCCAACCAACACAATTAACAAACAAAATCACTCCCAAACACTAGCAAGAGAACAACTCATGCCGAGCCAAATACTCCAAAACTCCTACTGCTCAACGCCTTCTTTATATAGGCATAATGTGAGCCAAGTTCAAACAGTGAACAAACTTGGCTACACCAACAACCTTAGTCAACATATCAGCGGGGTTGTCTTTAGTTGGAATCTTTTGGAGAATGATTTCCCCTTCACCAACAATTTCACGAACAAAGTGATAACGCACATCTATGTGCTTGGTCCTCGCATGATGAACCTGATACTTAGCCAAATAAATGGCACTCTGACTATCACAATGTACCTCCACCTGCTTCTGATCAATCCCCAAATCTCTAATAAGCCCATGTATCCAAATGGCCTCCTTTATAGCTTCAGCAACTGCCATATATTCAGCCTCTGTAGTAGACAAGGCAACAGACGACTGCAAAATGGACCTCCAACAAACTGGCCCTTTAGCCATAGTAAACACATAGCCTGTAGTAGACTTCCTTCCATCCAAATCACCTGCATAATCTGAATCAACATAACCAACTGCAAAATGACCAATACCAGAGTCATCTCTCTCAAAGCATAAACCAACATCTCGAGTACCATGGAGATATCTCAATATCCACTTAGCTACTTGCCAGTGCTCTTTACCTGGATTATGCATATATCGACTCACCATGCCAACTGCATGAGCAATATCCGGTCTAGAGCATACCATTGCATACATCAAACTACCAACCAAATTTGCATATGGTATATTTTTCATTTGCAGCTTCTCTTTATCAGTTTTAGGACACTGTAGAGAACTCAATTTAAAATGAGGAGCCAAAGGGGTACTAACCGGTTTGGTTGAATCATGAACTCCAAACTTCCGAATCAACTTCTCAAGGTATTGTCTTTGATTCAAACTGACCAAACCCTTCTCTCTATCTCTAGTGATCTCCATGCCAAGGATCTTCTTCGCTTCACCAAGATCCTTCATCTCAAACTCATTCTTCATTTGCTTCTTCAATTTTTCAATCTCTTCAACATTTTTTGAGGCAATCAACATATCATCAACATATATCAACAAATAAATGAAAGACCCATCTTGCAACTTCTTGAAGTACACACAATGATCATATTGACTTCTAGAATAATTTTGGCCTCTCATAAATTTATCAAACCTCAAATACCATTGCCTAGGAGATTGCTTCAAGCCATAAAGTGATTTCTTCAATTTGCAAAACAAATTTTCCTTCCCTTTCACTATATACCCATCCGGTTGACACATATAAATCTCTTCATTCAAATCACCATGTAGGAAAGCCGTCTTCACATCGAGTTGCACAAGCTCAAGATCATATTGTGCAACAAGAGCTAACATAATACGAATTGAGGAGTGTTTCACAACCGGAGAAAAGATTTCATTGTAGTCAATGCCCTCCTTTTGTGCATACCCTTTAGCAACTAATCTTGCTTTAAATCTCACATTGCTTTTCTCATCAGCATCTTCCTTCTTGGCATACACCCATTTGCAACCGATAGCTTTCTTGCCCTTAGGCAATTTAGCTAACTCCCAAGTCTTGTTCTTCAAGAGAGAATTCATCTCATCACCCATGGCATTGCACCACCTCTTCTTCTCCTCACTCTCAATGGCTTCCTCGAAATTAGATGGAATATTATCAGTGATAATAGGAAGAGCAAAAGAAACATAGTCACTATACTGAGCTGGCTTGGTAATTTGTCTCTTTCCTCTGTTCTTGGCAATAGACTCTTGAGGTGAAACTTCCTCTTCAACTTGAATAGAATCTTCAAGTTCAACTTCTTCAACATCCTCATGGTCTCCAACTTCTTCACTTGTAGTGGCTTCGACATCAGCGGAAATAGGATTTGAAGTACCAGAGGCAACTTTCTCAAGCTCCACCTGTTGGACATCTTTCACATTCTTCTCAGAGACTTTGTACATACTTTCTTCATCAAATGTCACATCTCTGCTGATTACAATTTTTTTCATCTCTGGGCACCACAACCTGTAACCTTTGACACCACTACTAAAACCAAGAAAGATAGCCTTTTTGGCTCTAGGATCAAGTTTATTTTCAGTTACATGAAAATAAGCAGGTGAACCAAAAATACGAATATGATCATAATCAGAAGAAGGTTTTCCAGTCCATACCTCCATTGGTGTCTTACCCTGAATAGCAGCTGAAGGTAACCGGTTGATGATGTGACATGCATAATTAACTGCTTCTGCCCAAAATGACTTGCTTAAACCCGACTGAGACAACATACATCTAACCTTCTCAAGCAAGGTTCGATTCAATCTTTCTGCAACTCCATTTTGTTGTGGAGTTCCCCGAACACTGAAATGTCTCACAATTCCTTCTTCTTTGCAAACTTTAAAGAAAGGATCGGATGTGTATTCACCACCATTATCCGATCTCAAAATCTTAATCTTTCTCCCAGTCTGATTCTCAACCATTTTCTTCCAACCCAAGAAAATGCTCAACACCTCACTCTTGTGCTTCATAGTGTAGACCCAAGACCTTCTTGAATAATCATCAACAAAGGTCACGAACCAATGTCTACCACTCAAAGAGGGAGTCTTTGTAGGACCCCAAACATCCGAATGCACATAATCAAGAATGCCCTTCGTCTGATGTACTGCAGTACCAAACTTCACTCTAGTTTGCTTCCCCAAGACACAATGCTCACAGAAATCAAGCTTACAAGTCGTGGCACCTTTTAGAAGACCTTGTTTTACAAGCCCTTGTAGAGCTTTCTCACCGGCATGGCCTAATCTCATATGCCACTTGCCCATATTTTCAGATACTACAGATGCTTCATCTGTCATAGTGCTTCCCTGCAATAAATACAAATGGCCACATCTAGGAGCTTTCATCACAACAAGTGCACCATAAGTAACTTTCAATGTCTGTCCATCTGAATGAAACCTGAAACCCTTGGATTCCAAAGTACCTAAAGAAATAAGATTTTTCTTCAAATTCGGTACATACCGAACACCTGTCAACTCTTTAACCATGCCATCATGCAACTTCAAACGAACTGTACCAATCCCTTTTGTTGTGCAAGGATTGTCATCTCCCATGAACACAACGCCACCATCAAACTCTTTCAAGTTTGAAAACCAATCCTTGTGAGGAGTCATATGATGAGTACAACCCGTATCCAACACCCACTTAGTAGCACAATCAAATGATGAGGAAGTGGTTAAAGCAAAATCAGAAAAATCTGTTTCAACCTCAGCAACATTAGCTTCAGAACTTTCTTTTCCTTTGGTCTTCAATTTAGGACAATCTTTCTTCCAATGGCCCTTATTATGACAAAATGCACATTCATCCTTTTCCAAAGGTTTTCTACCTTTAGAGTTTCCTCTAGGTCGAGACTGTGATTTTTTCCTGCTAGAAGATGACCTCCTCTCTGATGATCTACCTCTAACAAATAAAGCTTCAGAGGTACTATCATGATTTTTATCTCTATGCCTCATTTCATAATTCATCAAGGCATTTGACACATCTTCAAATTTCACAGTTTCTTTACCATGCATAATAGTGGTAACAAAATGCTCATAAGAGTCCGGCAAGGAATTCAACAATATTAAGGCCTTATCTTCATCCTTAATATCCTCATCTAAATTTAACAAGTCGGCAATCAACTTATTAAAAGCATCAAGGTGTCTAATCATTTTTGTACCTTCTTTGTATTGGAAGCGGTAGAGCTTTTTCTTCAAGTGTAGCCGGTTCTCTGCACTCTTTGTCATATACTTGTCTTCCAATTTTTGCCACAACACACTTGCTACCGTCTCCCGCATCACAAAATACTTCTGAGTTTTTGCAAGGCACAACCGAATTGAAGAGCAAGCCCACAAATTTAATTTCTCCCATTCCGGCTTCGACATAGCTTCCGGCTTCTCTCCCAAAGCGGCAAGTAGATCTTGTTGAGCCAACACATCTTTGACCTCACATTGCCACATCCCGAAGTTGTTTGTGCCATCAAACTTTTCCACTTCGAACTTTGCATTTTGCACCGTAGTTCTTGCAAACCCGGAGGTGCTTCCAAAAGGATTTTCATCTTGCCCGTCTGACATCTTTGACAACTAGACAGTACCCAAGAGCAACCAGTGCTCTGATACCAATTGTTGTGCTAGGATAGCACCAAACCCGTTGGAACCAACTCAATCTAACCCACAGGAAAATTTATCAAATGAAAATGCAAGAACAAAATATTAAAGACACCAAGATTTTAACGAGATTCCTCCACAGTCAGTGTAACTGGAGTACGTCCTCGGAGCAGTAGGAGCTCACCCAATAATCCACTATCAACCAAATGGGAGTTTACAAAGTGTTGGCAATCTCACAACCCAAAACCCCAATACACCCAATAACTCTCACTCACCAAAGAAACAAATAGAGAGGGAAATATAGTGAATAATTTCCTCTCTATACAAAGCTCAAAGCTAATACACAAATACAACTTTGATTGAGTGAGTACCAACAAAGAAAGAAAATCACCTTTCTTTCTTCTCTTCAAATGGGGCTGCAGCACCTCTGTTTTTTTTTTCTCTTTTTCTGCTATGTTTTTTCCTCTCTTATGGCTTCATTACTACACTTCATAAAAAATAGCAATTATTTCTCTTTCAAAGAACTCATCCGTGACTTCCCATGGACCAAGACAACTTTAGACCAATTCCCTTTTCTTTTCCCCAAAACAAGGAAGAGACATAATTATTTTGTCTTTTTTTCCTTTTTGATTTGTTTAATTAAAAGGTGGCCACTTGGCCACATACTCCAACAAGCACAACAATCAACTCCACTCATCTATCTAACCCTGGTTCCACTGTAACGAGTGCATTTTCGGTCACCACCCTTGAGAACTCCCGTTGATTTCTTTTCTTATGTCTGTACTTTCCTGCTGTTTCTGATTCATTGTTATTACTCTGCGCAAAATTGTTAATTTTTTCGAAGTACTCAAAGTATTATCATTAACTTACCAAAATTTGGAAGTAACTGTTGTGGCCTATTTAACTGAAGGGGAATAGGGGGTGAATAGGGGGTGAGGCAAGAGAGAGTATGGAGAGAGTGTAATGATTTATTATGTGAATGTTACTCCCTCTGCAGTGTCTTTATTTATAGTCGAGAATAAGGAGAGGATTAACTTGTCCTTCAAGTAAATACAATCCTTTAGGAAAAGTATAACTAGCAACCAAATGTATCTAGGATTTTTCAATCCAAGAATATCTATGACCTGCGATTTTATTTGTAAAACACTGCAATTCAAAACAAAGCATGGCCAAAACTAAGGCTCCACAATTATCTTTCCGGTAGCATGGCCATCGCTGATCCTATCCCAAGCGTCCTCCGCCTTGGCCAGGGGATACTTTGAGTCAATTATAGTCTTCAGCTTCGCTTCTTTCACCAACTTAATAAGATACTCAAGGTTATCAGCCTTGGGAAATAAGAACAGTGGCACCAGTTGCTTCTTAGAAAAGGTAAGTTTCTTCAGTGCAACGCTAAACAGAGAGCTGGGGGTGGGAGTAACATCTATTACCTTACCGTTCGCACTCAAATTAGGCTCAAAAGTTGACCAAGGAATGCATGTTGCACAGTGGATCACAACATCATATTTTCGACCAGATGGACTCCTAAGAGCTGCACCTTCTGGGGTCTTGTAGTCAATAACCTCATCAGCCCCTAGGCTTTTGACCAGTTCAATGTTGCGGGCACCACAAGTGGCTGTAATATGAGTATTTCCGAGCTTTGCCAACTGAACCGCGTAGAGACCTACACCACCTGAAGCAGCTGTGATCAGGATGTTTGCTTGCTGACCACTTCCATCAAGCTTGATCCCAGCAGTTTGTGTAAGAGCCTGGTGAGCTGTGAGACCAGCAACGGGTAATCCTACAGCGGTGGCTGCAGAAACTTCCGGTGGCCTTGCAACAGTTAAACTCTCCATTGTCACGGCAAATTCAGCTAGTCCACCTCCAGTCTTTGATTCATTGTCGAAGAACAGAATGAGACAAAAAGGGTCATGGTATGTATCAATGAATGATGCATCAGATATCTAGGTGACACATTCTGTCACTGGGTTTGCATATTAAGCACACCAAAAGTGGTTTTTACATGCAATAGTTCAGTCTCATGCCGACTGGAATGACACTAGGAAAAGAGGCACACAAAGTCGATGAAGGGTTAACGAGGGTTTACAAATACAATAATTCAGATTGGAACAAATGGATTCAACTTTTCAAATTAGTAGATACTTATTCAGGTATCATTGATGAAAATAATAGTTCTAAATTAAGTTAAATCCATCAATATGCATGTTTCCTAGATGTATGTGGAACCTAAAAGATGCTATTTCCAAAACATGATATGGAAGCTTAATTCCCTTTTTCTGAATTATGTTATCCTTTCAGTTAAATTTTACTTCCGCCGAAAACGAAGACTAAATTTGAAGAATTTCAAGTGAAACAGAGAAAATGAGCTAGTATATAAGGGAACTTACAAGAGTGTTAACCTTCCCAACAACTTTGTCACCAGGTTTGAATTTTTTTACTCCAGGTCCTACCTTTACAACCTCTCCTGCCACATCAATACCTGTTCCGAGTTCCACCAATGAATATCTTCAGTTAAGAAAACGACTTCTGACAAAATGCGGTTCTGTGAAAACTTCTACATAAAACATGTTAAGAAATGCATCCCACCCTTTCCCTTTGAAGAACTCGAAAAACTATGCTATAATATCAATGTTTACGTAAGAATCTCTCCCCAGAAAACACACAAATTTCACTCCAGAAGTTTATAGATGAAATGAACAAGAAACAGGTGTTTAAGCATTTATCGAACATTCGTACTACTTTTCAAGAAAAAGATCAAATAATGCATGGAATGAGGCATAATTACGTAAAGAGTTATAAACACAAAATGGATCCCCTAAGTAGCAGCGTCTCAAGGCAGCCAAACCAAATTACCAGGTATGTACGGAAACCTGCGAGGCAACAAAGGCCAGAGCATGCCTTTCTGAGCTTTCCAATCAATTGCGTTTAGACTAGTTGCCTCCAATTTCAGCAACACCTCATCTTTTTTCGGATTTGGAATCGGAACTTCAACATGCTGCAATAAGGCCAATGTCATGACAAGAATGTGTTCTGCAAAGTTCTTCAAAGCAACAAAGTATCCACATAATAGACCAACAACTTTGTTTAACATTTCATAAGCATATACAAATGGTAATTTTCTCGATAACAAAACCAAGTAACTGAGTAAATCCCTGTTACTATTTCTTTCATCATGTGATTTTGGATAAAAACAATAAAAGTAAAAGATAAAACCTCTTCCTTTATCATTTCCTTCCCATCATCGCAATGACTCAATCAAGTACTCGTATTCCAAGTGGGATTGCAGTTATTAAACTGAAAATATGACTTCACCTCTGGAACATAGATTTTTCATCTAAAACCCGACATAATTGTTTTACTTGATTAAAGCCTGGTGATTAGGATCCCCATAAGCATATTCCTTAATTAAGCTTGAATTCAAATATTTTACATGTTTCCAATGGCTATATTATCCCTAATAACAATTGGATTTAGACATTTCTTTTCCTATTCTATTTCAATTTTTTTTTTAACAAACAATATTTTCTACACTAAATGAGGGGGGTGAATTTAACCTCATAATGAGCTAGCAATAATGAGGTCCAAATTTGCCTTTGGCAAAAATTGAAGCCAAGACCTCCCTCTTTCACAATTGTTCTTGCTTCTTATTTTTTTGTTTGAAATTGATTTATTATATGCAACTAGGTAAATTTGTGCTTGTAAATATAGATAAATTAGTGTAAATATAGGTAAATGAGTGTATTTCTTATGTGATGTCATAAAATAATGTATCTATTATTTTCTCACCCTTTAGTTGTAATACTTCGTTGTATGAAAAGAATGTGCTTATATTGTGTCGGTAGGTAATTATTGCACATGAAAATGCAGGTAAATAACTTATATATACCATATAAGTAAATTAGTGAATCAACAAATTCTAAATGGGTACATTAATGATATATAAATAGACAAAACATTATGAAACTCATTGAAGGCGCAAAACAAGGAGTAAATCATCCATATTGACATGATTGGAGAATACTTGCAATTTTGTAAAATAATTGCAGTAATGGGTCAACAACTCATATTAAATTTTGGATTTTATTTAGAGGTTAAGAAGTACACGGCTATAATGAACTCTCGAAAAAAAAAAAAAAAAACAGGTGAGTTTACGTTTATGAAATAAGAGTTACAAGTCTATAAACAACCTTTAAACCAGAAGTTCCGCCGCCATAGTTGTCGTACTGAACCGCGTGCATGGTCTCATTGGCCATAGTCTCTCAGTTGTAAGTCCAACCAACGTTACGAAGAGCCGCAGAAACTTGAAGCTCCTCCCTCCCGGATTCTATGAAGTACAGAGCTTATGCTAGTACAGCAATGGACTCATTAGTCCATGTCTATTGTGGAATAAACTAATACACGTGATTCATAAGAATGTTGACTCATTGGCCCATGTCTATTGTCGAACAAACTAATACACGTGATGTTGACTCATTGGCACAACTAATTCACGTGATCATAATGATTTGGGCAGTACAATAGGTACATCATGGTCTGGTCCCCATGTTAAATAGACAATATGATGTGGTCCATATGTTAAATAGACAATACGACAAGTAGATGGTCCCTATCTTGTCCCTACGTGAAATAGACAATACGTATGTGGTCCATATGTAAATATACAATAAGTGTATGCAGTGCTGATGCCAAGATTTGCCGAGGTGAGGGGTGAAATTCAAGAGAGTGCAAGATTCAATCAAAGCGGTTGCTTTTATATTGAAGAGTGCAAAGTTTTGAGTCAATATTCAAAGCAAAAAATAGTATCTCCACAAAAGCAGTTGTAAGCGATAATATCAAAGTCAATGTAATAAGCTTAAATTGGCTAGGATTATATTCTAAAAAAAGGCGCTAGTCAGGTAGCAGATTGGAACCTAGTAGCTAGGCACCTAGGCGAGATCTAGGCAGGAGCCCAGTAGGATTTAAATGAATTTCTTTTATCGTAAAATAAGCATTAACCAATATTTACATTACTTTTTAAAAAGTAATACAATATTTATAGATAATGTGAGAGTTTAAGATAAATACAGTAGGGGTCTTAAAAGAAAAAAAAAAGACAATACTTGAGTGCTCACAATTTAGTACCAATTTTACTCACTAGACTTTATGGCCCAATAAAATTACGACAATTGTCATTCTTAACTCTCTAACCAAACAACAACATATCTACTATTCTAGCAACCAAACACTTTAAGGGCGCGTTTACTAATCCGTAATCAAATTTAAGGGAATTGAATTGAGGAGAAATCGGATTGAGGAGGAATTGAATTGAGAATGAAACAAAATTAGATTCTGGAAATTAAGTTTATCAAATTAAATATAAGCTTATTATATTAACACCCCACATATTGTTGAATAAACTCCACATATTTAATGCACCTCACATTTGTTTTTTTAATTAAAACTTATCTTAATAAACCCCACATACTTCCCATAACACCCTTAGACCCCACATTCTCAACATACACCATACATTTTCTATATACGCCTCCACATTCTTCAAATCTTATAATTCTCATTCTTGCTTTTGTGGTTTTCATTAGGACTGGGTTCAAAAAACCAAAAATCGAAAAAAATTCGAGAACCGAACCGAAACCAAAAAAACCGAACAAAAAAAATCGAACCGAAATTGTCAAAACCGAACCGAACCGAATTTGGCCAGTTCGGTTCAGTTTTTAAGGTCCGAAAACCGGACCGAACCGAATTAATTAAATTAATATATTTTTTTAATTTTTTATTATTTAAATATCTGTTTTGAATATAATATATATATATATATATATATATATATATATATATATATGTGTGTGTGTTGGAATGTGTAATGGGGTAATTATTATATTATTAAACTAATTAAAGTGTTGCTGACAAAGGTTGTATTAAGCACATGGGTGCTTGCTTTATAGAACTTTGTCTCTCTCTCTCTCTCACTATTTCTCACTCTCTCGTAGTATCTCACTATTTCTCTCTCTCTCCGCTTTTTATTTCTTAAATCTTGATTCTATTATTTTAAGTTTGATTCTTCGAACTTTTGATCCTATTATTTTCAAGTCCGATTCTTCAAGCTTTTAATTCTACAATCTCCATCTTCGAGTTCTTTTTCATTCTCAAACCCACCGTCGAATTCGAGTTTGTGATTCTATGATACAACTGCAGTTTTCATTCTCAAAATCGAAACAAACCGAATCGAAAAAAATAGACCGAACCGAACCGAAATTTCAGTTCAGTTTCGGTTTGGGCAAAAAACCGAACCGTTTCGAATTGAACCCAGCCCTAGTTTTCATTATTCTCCATGGAAATCTTGATCTTCCGTTTCCTTCTTTTGGTGTTTGTCTGAGAGACAGTTCTGCTACTTCGACTTTCTCTTTGCTTCCATTTAACATATTGAACTACCTCCTTTCGGTGACTCCTATCAACGTAGGGGATTGTGCTAGCATCTTGGTTGGGAGTGATGGTATTCACTCGCAAAGTGGAAAAAAAATAAAAATAAAATAGGCTTCGGGGGTTTGGACGCTTCAACGAAGGTTAATGGCTTTACATGTTCAAATATTGAATAATCAACATTGAGAGTATGACAGTAAGAGGACAGAAAATAACATGGATGGGGATAATTAGGAAATATATAACAACATGTGATTCAAAATAAAAATAAGCCCCAACGTTGTAAATGGATCGAGAAGCATGATTAGTTGGGACAAGGTCCTATTATCATTGAGGTTTATATCAGACTTGCCATGGGGAAAATGAATCAATGTTACCTTTCATTTCCAGAACTGTGATGCTTTTGACAACATATGCAAGCATACCAAAACATGTCTATCAATCAGTGGTTACCTTTTATTTTAAACTGATACTGGAAGAATCCTTGATAGATTAGAGACTAATATATATACTTGTATTGAGAACAAAATAATAGTAAATTGAAAAATAAAAGTAGAAGAATACATAGATTACAAGTATTCAACAAATTTAGAGTTTAAAAACATATTAATATAATCATAAAAGGCCTAGCCCCACCAAAACCCTATTTACTTTTGCATTCATTTTTCCTCTGGAGCCCAAAATGCTCCCTAGCCCCACCAAAACCCTATTTACTTTTGCATCCTCGTACCTTTGTTAGCTGTTTCTGCAAAAATCCGAAGAACCATAAATGGTCAGATGAATCAAGAATCCAAAGAAAGCCAAAAGAAGGGCCAGGGTTAGCGCCAAATTCCACTATCTTCTCCGTTGATTGTTTAATTATTTTAATAAAATTAGGGTTTTGTCTTAAATTTTTGTTTAGGGCTCAAAGAAAAAAGGTGGATTGCCTTCCTCTTCAGGACCATCGATGCTGGCGAAGGTATAGCAACCGCCTAGCGGGCCGCCTAGACCGCCTAGCGGCTGCCCAGGTACCCGCCTAAGCCATCATCGAGTTTCTCTAATGTTTTGCTCCAAATCACCTCGGAAGCCTAACGCCCAGCGCCTAGGCAGCCGCTTAGACCACGTTTTCGAACACTGGTTAGAATGAAACTTAATTAAAATAGATCAAAGCATGACTTTGGTAGGTGAGAAGCCACCAACATCCATATTTAATATAGAGACCATAATTATTGTAGTGCGTACATTATATAACCCAATTATCAATTTCCTTTCTCTTTCTCTTTCGAAAATCAATGAATAATGGGTGAAACTTTATAATTTTAACCAGATCCACAGAATGTGAAACTTTAATTTTAATTTGCTACTATTTCATTGCCTTGGATTTTTGTCACTGGTAGTGGCGACCGAAAAAAGCAATGAACAGATGGACATGGGAAGTACAGAAATTTCTGGATGAATGTTACGAGTGTACGATCACCTTCATACGCTCAACCCAATCTGATAGGATTGAAGTTTCTTTTCAATTTTTTTCTATCATTTTTTTTCTAAATTTGGTTTTGAATTTGCAGGTACTGGCCTCCAGCAGCCCTCTGCTTGCACATCCGCACTCTGCAACCTCTAATTTGGGTAAATTTTGGTTTTGATTTTTCTAGATCAATATGTATTTGTGCCTGGCTGTTTAATTCTACGATTGAGGATTTTTAACTAGATTTATTATTATATATGGAGGATTTTTAATCAATTTTTCTATTTGCTTTTTACTTTTCCGCATTTTTCTTTTTACTGTGAATTGTATGATGAAATTATTTTTTTGGAATGCTTCTATTTTTCTTGCAAGATGAAATTATTTTCTAGAATGCTTCTGTTTTTCATGTAGGATTAAAACATACATAATTGTTTAAGTTACCACTTTATACTCTACAGTCAACTATGTCTACTAGTATATATACGGCAAGATACTTAACAAAAAGTGACTCAAAGCGTCTCGATAACAGTAGATAGCCAAAAACAACTAGCCAAAATGGCCGATCAGAGTCGGTAGCCAAAAAACAGCTAGCCAAAGTGGTACTCAAGCTTTATATCTTGGTCTGCAAAAAAATGTTGTTAGCTTCATCACCGTCTATTACCGAGAGAAATTTTTTATTGTGATTGGAATACGAGCGTTACATCACGTGTTTTATATAAGTGATAGAAAATTTTAATAATATATATATCTCATCATTTGTATAGTTACATATGGTGTATCATTTCATATTCTGATTACACTAAAAAATTTCTCTATTACAGACGAGTTTCCTTGTAAAAGGATATTATATTTGGAGGGACCACATAAAGATAATTGGGCTGAATTGGTGGTTGCTTTTCTTTCATTTATAATGTATATGTGTTCTTACTTTGTCCACTCCTTTTTGTCTCGTAAATGTTTTTTGTGTGTCACAAATGAGTCTGACTTGTCCTACTAGGTTGAGTCTGACTTGTCCTAACTTAATTCAACCAGCCATTCGATACCTAACCTCATATCTAAATGACTAATTTCTATTGGATTAGGTGTTGAGTTTTTACTTATGTGTTCAAAACTTTCCCTTTCTCTCAAGTAATATAATAGTTTCGAACTCTTCCCTTACTCCTTAATAATAGTAACTTTTTCTTTTTTAAAAAGGACATGATAGAATGCATGTGAGGTAAGTTTTTTTGAGATCGTGATTTAGAAAGGGAAAAATGTTGTGTGGTGCTATCTAACATTGGAAAGTTAAATCTTGTATTATGAGAAAAGTTTGGTCTATTTTCAATTGGTTTTGAAGTGCAACTTCAACTTTCTTCATGTAAGAGAAAGAAAAAAGAAACAAAGAGGCAATAATGAGTGATGGATTGCCCTGACATTCTTAGTCAACCAACTGCGTCTCAAGTTCAAACCCTTCTCTCTTCACTAGTGTAGATTAGTAGAGTTTTGTAATATATTTGAATATTTTTCTTTCTTGTGTTTTTTGGGAATCTACATTTAGATCATTTCGAATGTTTGGTTAACTTATTTTTTTATATGAATTTTCAATTACAGGTTGGTACTTGGTTGCTTGACTTCTAACCCTTTTGTTAGCTCATATGAGTAGTTGTGTGCGTGTTGTATTCTCTTTTGTTGTGATGGATTTTTGTTTGAGATTTTAGTTAGGATTCTTGTTTCTCACTAAGTCTACTTGCTTTGCTTTATATATAAATTAGTTGTCATTTGGGATTTGAATATTTAGGTCTCACTGTTTTTCAAGAATGGTCTCTTTGTGTAGGTCCACTAATATGGAAAACAAAGGTCCAACTAGGTTGGCCAACAAATAATCCATTTTTGTCTTTTGCAGGTCAATCATGGTATTGGTTATATCACCACCCATATTCCCAGGTGCTATTACAAATATATACCGGTAAAGTCGTTTAATAACTTAAATAGGTGTTAATATGTATACCTTTTGGTCAAGTGTACTGTAGAAGGGATATATCTTGTGTATCAACACTTTTTTTCTTGCTATAATGTTTTTAGTAAGTTATGCGTTTGAACAACATTTGGGTTACCTAACCGTTTTGTTTGAGTGAAACAGTTCTTGATATGTCTACTGGAATGGATTACAAAATTAAAAGTGGTGATGCAGCTGGAGCTTTAAAGATTGAACCTATTCAAAGGGCCAGTTTCCTCTATGTTGCCTATTATTGATGCTACCGATTTCGTAGCAGACAACTCCCATTCAATATTTTTAGTTATGATATTGTCTTTTTCAAGCTACAATTGGGATATATTGTAGGTTACTGTGGACATGTTAATGTAAAAACTACCCATATTTGAATTATAAGAATTTTTTTTCATTGAGTTTCATAGTATGTACTTGCCATTTACATAACTACATTAAGCTGAAATGCTAGTTTAATTCCTAAAATGATAAAATGTAAATGAATAAATGGATTAAAATATAATATAAACAATTTAAAGGAGCATGTGACGATATACCTATTCATCACATAATTTTAGGATTTGTGACGCTTATAACGTCATAAATTGAGTCAAGATTGGCATTTGGGCTTGAAAATATGTGAGGAATCGGGCGCCACGTATACTAAGAACAAGTGACGAATCACAAATTCGTCACATATACTATCGATGACTCCACATAGGTGACGAGCCTTGTGACAACCGAAATTCGTCACATATACTATTATATGACGAATTTGTAGTATTCAGTGACGCTTTGCCATCGTCACTGAAGCCCTGTTTTCTTATAGTGAATACATATACTTGTATTGAGAACAAAATAATAGTAAATTGAAAAATAAAAGTAGAAGAATATATAAATTACAAGTATTCAACAAGTTTAGAGGTTAAAAACACATTAATATAATCATATATTATTTTGGGCCCAAAATAAAGGCATATTATAATCATAAAATGCCTAGCCCCATCAAAACCCTATTTACTTTTGCATTCATTTCTCCTCTGGAGCCCAAAATGCTCCCTAGCCCCACCAAAACCCTATTTACTTTTGCATTCATTTCACCTCTTACCTTTGTCAGCCGTTTCTACAAAATCTGAAGAACCATAAATGGTCAGATACATCAAGAACCTAAAGAAAGCCGGCCCAGGTTAGCTCCAAATTCCACTACCTTCTCCGTTGATTGTTTAATTATTTTAATAAAGTCAGGGTTTTGTCTTAAATTTTTGTTTAGGGCTCAAAGAAAGGACGTGGATCTCCTTCCTCTTTGGGACCATCGATGCTGGCGAAGGTATGGCAACTGCCTAGTGGGCCGCCTAACACCGCCTAGACCGCCTAGCGGCTGCCTAGGCGCCTGCCTAAGCCATCACCGATTTTCTCTAACGTTTCGCTCCAAATCACCTCGGAAGCCCAACTCCCAGCGCTTAGGCTGCCTCTTAGGCCGCATTTTCGAACATTGGTTAGAATGTAACTTAATTAAAATAGATCAAACCATGGCTTTTGTTGAACACTGAAATAGAAAGGAACGAAGTTACCCGAAAAAATGTAAAAGCCTTGAGTGGTGAATGATTCTTGGGATGAGTCGCGGACTAAGTCGCTTTCTTTAAGACGTTTCGCGGCTCTGCCCAAAGTGTGCAAGCAGTTCACAAACACCACGTCGTCCCCAGGATAAAACAGCCAAGAACCTTCTTCTGATAAGATTCTTCCTTGCACATCGGAAGAACCTTCGAACTTACACCTTACCAATATATTGCTTTTTATAAATCAATATATATAAAACTTTTTCTTACTTCGTCTATGTTCTGCTCTTTTTCTAACCTATATAATCTATATATATATATATATAAAGAAATAGACATTGGAGGGTTTGAAACCGTAAGAAATCATGGATGTTTATAGGATGCACGTTGGAGGGTGTGAAACCGTACAAAATCAAGGATATTTATGGGGATTTATGGGATGCAAAACTGTCTACAATCAAAGGATGATAACAAATTATGTTTTATATTTAATGTTTGTAATAAACTAAAATATAAATATTTAAAATATTTAAATAAAAACATAAATGCTCCAACAGCTTTGGTAGGTGAAAGCCACCAACATCCATATTTAATATAGGGACCATACTTATTGTAGTGCCTACATCATATAACCACCATAGGGTGGCTCAGTGGTTGGGTTCGAATTCTAGGTTTGTATTCTACACGGTACGTCTTGAGTTCAATTCTTAGCGCTTGTCAATATGGGTGGGTTCAAAAAACCGAAAACCGAAAAAAACCAAAAATCGAACCGAACCGAACCAAATTCTTTTGGTTCGATTTCAGTTTCAGTGGTCTAGAAACCGAACCGAACCAAATTAATTAAATTAATATTTAAAAAAATAATAATTATCTGTTTTGGGTATTATTTTGTAAACCCAATTTATAAGCCCAAATATGCTAAAAGCCCAATGTGTTGCCAAATTTTAAACCAAAAATATTAAAAATAAAGCCTTTAGAAACTCTAAACCCAAACTTTAAGCCCAAAATATTGTTTCTTCACCCATATCCAGATTTAAAATTAAAAAAAAATAAAAAAACATGAAAACAAGAGTAAACTGTACCATATGCATGCCACATTTCAAATATTATTTTGCATTGGATATGTATTTTTTTATGTATAGCAAACCTGCAGCAAATAACAATCATTAGGATGATAATAGGCATATATTCCTTTCCCATCTCATTGATCTCCTATGCAATATATAACCCACCCACCCACGGATAGTGCAAGGAAAACCATAAGCTTCTCAGAGAGAATTTATAAATCACAGGTTGATGAGTGTTCTCCGCTTGGATCGACGTCATGCCATGATGATGGTTTTTCTTGCATACACGGAATAAGAGCCTATTGTTCTAGGTAGTCATGAAAATAGCTTGATTTGATATTCATTTGTTCTAGTAGCTAGGTTTCAATAATATAGTTTATCACCCTATTTATCAAGTTTAATGTCTAAACGTTATTATGTTTTTGGGAATGATTTTAGGGCAGCTAAATAACATGCCAATATCTAGATTAAAAAAATAATTGGAAAAAACCGAACCAAACCGAAATCGAAACCGAAAAAAACCAAACTGAACCGATTTGAACTGAACCTAGCCCTACTTGTGAATCATACGATGGTGGTAAAAGGGAGACTAAAATTCCTCTTTGAGTTTTCCTGGCTACCAAAAAGGTGGATTACTGTGACGAAGCCAACTAGTCCCTTTTTTGAAAAAAAAAAATACACATGATTCATGTTAATATAATAAAATCAATATTTTGTTGATCTTGTATTTCCACACACTAATACACATGTTATATGTTATCAGTATTTTGTTGATCTTGTATTCTTGTTGAAATTTCATCTTCTAGAAAATTATGTTGGCATGTCATATTTTGTGACACTTAACCTAACTTTTTGATAAAGTTGCACATTTCGAGAAACGAAAACTATAATGAACAACTAGCATTTGCCTATTTTTTTAGAAAATGAGAAGGAGAGAGAAGGAGAGAGAGAGAGAGAGAGAGAGAGAGAGAGAGAGAGAGAGAGAGAGAGAGAG
Source organism: Malus sylvestris (assembly GCF_916048215.2). Lineage (NCBI taxonomy): Eukaryota > Viridiplantae > Streptophyta > Magnoliopsida > Rosales > Rosaceae > Malus > Malus sylvestris. The sequence goes on from NC_062264.1 coordinate 29,442,739, forward strand.
AGAGAGAGAGAGAGAGAGAACGTGGGGGAAGTGAGAGTTTTTTTATTTTTTATTTTTTATTTTTAATATTGAAGGTATTTTAACATTACCTGTAGGTGAGACTTCAATAAAAATAGTAAAATTTAGAGTTGTGAAATTACATTATTGCCGATTATTTTTTTGTGTGATAGAAGACTAAGTAGTCTTTTCACTTTCTTTTGGTTGACAAAGAGGGTTTCATTAATTAATAGAGATAAGAATGAAAAAATTTAAGGAAAAATTAGTATTCAGTTCTTAGTTTTTAATGTTCTTATATTAATTGAGACCTTAATAGTTTTTATATTTTGATCAAAGTCCCTAACATTAATGTATTAATAAATTACATGTCAGTTACATAAATTTTAAAATAAAAATTAGTAATTGATTTAGGGTTTTAATACTCACATCCTTATTAAACTCCTAATTCATTTTCAATTCAAAAAATTTCCAAAATATAAAAACTAAAATAAGAATAAGTTTGTACCCATTAATGTTTTATAAAAAAAAATTCAAAATTTTAATTTTATATGTACCCATTTATATAATTCTTCTATTTTTCTAATTTTAAATGTACTTATTCTTAGATATACCAATTTGTTATCTATAAAATGTACTTTTTTTTAATATAAATGTAGACATCGAAATTTCGGTAAATAAATGTTGACCGATAAATCAAAGTGTCAACGCTCATGTATTACATAAATTTTACACGTAGCGTATGACTCAACGAAAATTGAAATGAGTTGGAAAAGTCATCAAACAGGACACGTGTCAACACATGGCAGAAAAGACTTATTTCATCTGGAATATTATATTCAAAATTAGGCCTTGGAAAATTCTATAAATAGAAGGCTAATTCATTCATTTGGAACCAATTGATACTACACCTTGAAGCTCTGAAGCTCTGAAACTTCGAAGCTCTCAAGCATCTAGGTTCCCGAAGAATCAAGAAAGCCTTCTTCGTTCTTCGTTCATCATCCGTTCTTCCAAGATCAAGCCCCGACGGCCCTTGGATCAACAATCATCCACCTTCAAAGATCAAGCCCACGACCCCTTGAAGAAACTTCCAACAGTTCATCCAAGATCAAGCCCCAACGGCCCTTTGGATCAACAACGTTCAACAAATCCACACATCCAACCGTTCTTCAAGATCAAGCCCAAAAGCCCTTGAAGATCCGTTCATCACCGTTATTCAAGATCAAGCCTTAACGGCCATTGAAGAAACATTTATCCTCAAGATCAAGTTCCAACGGCTCCTTGAAGATCCGCTCAAATCCACCTTCAAAGATCAAGCCCACGGCCCCCTTGAAGAAACTTCCAACAGTTCATCCAAGATCAAGCCTCAACGGCCCTTGGATCAACGAAACATCCACAAATCAATACCTTACGGAGATCGAATCAGAGGATCAAATTTGAGAGAGATTGTAACCCAAAATAAAAAAATACAAATATTTGTTTGTGCACGTCGTTCTTGTCTCTTTCGTTTCAGGAATTTTCCGTGTTCACAAATTGGCACGCCCAGTGGGACAATCTCTGCCTCTCATCTATTTCTCTGTTCAAGAAATTCAAGCGCGCTTCCAAAATTAATGACATCAAGAAAGGCTCAAATTGTTCCCGCAACCGGCGCAAAGAACAAAAGCGTCCTCGTCGCAACTGGTGTCACTTTGGGCATCACGACTCGAAGCATGGCAAGAGCTACTTCTGCCGCCTCTTTCACCTCTGCATCAACTCTGCCAAGGGAACAAAAGCACCCAAGGCACGAGCCTTTGATCACCTTAGCCTCACTAAGGGCACCAAGGGGGGAAAGCCCAAGGAAATACTCCGAATCCATGCTCTCCGATGCCGATTCAAGCGACAGTTCAGCCATGCAAGTCATGACCATTGGAGCAACTTCAATCGATGAGCAGCTGGCTCAAATGAATGAAGCAATCGCAAGGCTAACCCGAACTGTGGAAGAAAAAGACTTGCAAATTGCAGCACTAGTCAACCGATTGGAGGCGCAAGACGGCGATAAACCCGACCCAGAGGATGATCCACTAAAGGGAGGAGCTGGCGGAGACGAAGAACCCCCGGTGAAGAAAATCGATGGGAAGCCGGAGCCAGACCAAGCAGCGGCACTCATGGGATCTCTTTCTATCCAGCAGCTGCAGGAGATGATCACCAACACCATCAAGGCACAGTACGAAGGGAGCTCACATACCTCATTGTTCTACTCGAAGCCCTATTCCAAGAAGATTGATGCCCTAAAGATGCCAAGGGGTTATCAACCACCAAAGTTCATGCAGTTTGATGGAAAAGGAAACCCAAAGCAGCACGTTGCACATTTCGTCGAAACTTGCAACAACGCGGGGACGGAGGGAGGCTACCTCGCCAAGCAATTTGTGCGCTCGCTAAAAGGAAATGCCTTTGAGTGGTACACAGACCTAGAGCCTGAGTCCATCAACAGCTGGGAGCAATTAGAACGAGAATTCCTCAACCGCTTCTACAGCACCCGCCGCACTGTGAGCATGCTAGAGCTAACGAGCACAAAGCAGTGGAAGGACGAGCCAGTCATTGACTACATCAACAGATGGCGCACTCTAAGCCTCGACTGTAAAGACAGGCTCTCGGAAACCTCTTCAATTGAGATGTGCATCCAAGGCATGCAATGGGGTTTGCAATACATCATTCAAGGCATTAAACCACGGACTTTCGAGGAATTGGCCACTCGCGCCCATGACATGGAGTTGAGCATCGCCCATCATGGGAAGAAGGAACCGATCGCCGACTACAAAAACGACAAAGTTCTTGGGCCAAAGGTGGAGAAGGCTACGTGGAAACCCACCAAGGAAGCAATGACGGTCAACACAGCTCCCGTCAAAATCCCCACACGAGGCAAGGCGATTCAAGCCGAAGGCTTTCGTGATCAAGAGATGCGTAGACACACTTTGAAGGAGCTTGAGGAGAAAACTTATCCATTCCCCGACTCTGATGTGGTTGCCATGTTAGAAGACTTGCTGGAAAAGAAGTTGATCGGCTTGCCTGAGTGCAGACGGCCAGAAGAGATGAATCGCACTGACAGTTCAAGGTACTGTAAATTCCACCGCTTCATCAGTCATCCGACAGAAAAATGTTTCGTGCTGAAAGATCTCATCATGAAGCTGGCTCAGAAAGGAATCATCGAGCTAGATCTTGACGATGTGGTGAACACAAACTATACCACCATCACTTCTGGCTCTTCCGACTCGAAGTTTTCACCTCAACCGCTGGGGGCATCCTCCAAGACAAGCAAAATTGAAGGATGGACTCAAGTCATTCCTAAGAAATTGCACAAGAAGCATACGTCTCCTCCACAAGTCCGCCAATCGGAAAGGGGGCAAAACAGCTCTTGTCAACCTTCAAAGCAACATGAACGTGTTGAAGATGATGAAATTGCGACACAAAGATCGTCCGTTGCCATCACGATGCGCGACTTCTTACCCAGAAGACGAAGGCAAATGCTGCTGGAACAAACCCACAAACCTCTGATGATCAAGTAAAATCTGACCATCAGATTCTTGCATCTGGTCAATCTTCCTCTTCATGTTTGTCGCATAGCTATGTGCGAGCTTATGCAACTGTTTATTCTCCTGCTTGAGCCCTCTAATCTCCTGTTTGAGACTCATCACTTCCGCCACCAATGATTCAACTTGACGGGTTCGAGCAAATAGGCGTTGGGCCATATTAGACACAGAACCTGCACACTGCACACTGAGAGCCAGAGAATCCTTAACAGCTAACTCATCAGACCGTTTGGAAAGTAGTCTGTTATCTCTAGGAGTGACAAGGTTTCGGGCCACCAACGCAGCGGTCATATCATTCTTCACCATCGAATCCCCAACGGTAAGAGGACCAGTAGGGGATATGAAGGATGGGCGCCATATGTCGTCTGGAAAAGGCGGGACTACCTTTTCACCAAAGTTCAAATCAAAACGATGGTCGGAAGGCCTAGACATTTTCAAAGGTGTTGAAGAAAGAAGAGGTCGGACAAATTAAGATCTTAGAAGTGCAAGAGGGGAGTTTCTACAAGCAAAAATTCAAGTGTGCTTTGAAACGAACTGCGTGCCTCTATAAAAAAATCAGCACTCGACGGGATTTCAGAGATCGAAGAGGTGAGCTCAGAGTTCGAAAATGCCGATTCAAAAATCGAAGAGGCAAGCTCAGAAATCGGAGAAGCATCTTGCTTTTCCAGACGCGTTAGCACCCGTCACGCGCAAACTCAGCTTTGCGGAAATCACGGGCAATTTGTCGAAGCGCCGATCCCAGATATCGAAGAGGTGCCAGTCTTTTTCAGCCTCGTCAACACCTATCACACGCACACTCAGCTTGATGAAAATTACGGACAATTTGTCGAAAATTTCTGATAAAGAAGAAAGCACGTGAAGCCATACTGATCAATCACGCATTGGTTACCGACACGAGTAAAAGAATAGTACCTCTACAGGTACTAACGAATTTCCTATAACTGTCCACCTTCACCCTCCATAGCGAGGCAGACATACATAACCTTTCTTCATCTCCGAGAATGCCTTCCCAACGAAGCCTCTCGGGTCACTCAGTGTTCCTTATTCCTTGGGGTACCTCTGCAAGCCAATGACTCCAAAGCAAAAGTATCTCATATCACTAGGGTAGAAAGCAAGAGTATCTCATATCATGCGTTCTCCCTGTCATTTCCTTTGTCCTTGTTCTTACCTACAAAGACAAGGATAAAGAAAACAATATGCCGGAACTTCCACTCAAACTCGGGTAAGGAACCGACTGCTTGGAACCCTTCCCTGATTGCCTACCTAGCACTGCTCTCGAGTACTCGTCTCCCACTGCTGCTGTACTTCCAAAGAAGCTGCCACATCTGCCTGAAGAACATATAAAGGCAAGTGAAAATAATACCTTGCAGCATGTAGAGACAACGTGCAGAAGAAACAAGCAGAGAAGAATGCGGTCTGCACAGTCAACTCAGCAGAAGGAGTCCGAACTGAGGAACTCAAGAAGCTGCCACATCTGCCTGAAGAAACAAGCAGAGAAGAATGCAGCATGCACAGTCAACTCAGCAGAAGGAGTCTGAGATGAAGAACTCGAGAAGATGCCGCATCTGCCTGAGGAACAGTTAAAGGAAATGAAAATGATACCTTGAAGCATATGGAGACAAGTGCAACAAAGCACGTGCTGAGTCATCCGCTACTTCTTCAAAATCAAAAGTATCTCATATCATCAGGGTTGTAATCATTCTGGATGGTGAACTCGTTTTGACCCTCAAATTCTTGGGTCGACTTACTAGGTGTTGTGAGATGTACGTGTCGATTCACCACCCTTGAATCAAATCCTTAAAGATCAAGTCACCAACTGGAAGAAGAGCCCATCAATCTTGAAGATCATACCGTTGACCAAACTGCTCAGGTGTGAATTAGAAAGATTGAACAAAGCAACAAGTCGTCACCTTCACCTCGTGCCTGCTTGCCATGTGTTCGAGTCAACCTTCAAGAATCAAGCCTCAAAGGCCCTTGAAGAAGTTTCCAGCCAAATTCAAGATCAAGCCTCGACGACCCTTGAGGAAATCACAAGTCCGATTCAAGATTAAGTGTCTACCACCTTTGAATCAAAACCCAGTTCAAGACCAAAGCTGTGGAAAGTCAACAAGCACAACATAATATGTGCCACTTCATCCACTACCAAAGCCAAAGATCATCTACCACATGAAGCTCATTGTGGTCCAATTTCAACCTTCAAGATCAAGCCTTGACGGCCCGTGAAGAAATTTCAAATAAAAGTTCAAGAACAAGCCTCAACGGCCCTTGAAGAAATTTCAAACGAAAGTTCAAGAACAAGCCTCAACGGCCCTTGAAGAAATTTCAAGCCCAAGTCAAGATCAAGCCTCAACGGCCCTTGAAGAAATCTCCAGCCCAATTCAAGATCAAGCCTCGACGGCACTTGGATCGACATCTACAGTAAGGGACTTCAAAACGCATCTCCTACACGTGACAAGCACATGTATACGACGTGCCTTGAAGTGGGGGCATTTGTAGACATCGAAATTTCGGTAAATAAATGTTGACCGATAAATCAAAGTGTCAACGCTCATGTATTACATAAATTGTACACGTAGCGTATGACTCAACGAAAATTGAAATGAGTTGGAAAAGTCATCAAACAGGACACGTGTCAACACATGGCAGAAACGACTTATTTCATCTGGAATATTATATTCAAAATTAGGCCTTGAAAAATTCTATAAATAGAAGGCTAATTCATTCATTTGGAACCAATTGATACTACACCTTGAAGCTCTGAAGCTCTGAAACTCCGAAGCTCTCAAGCATCTAGGTTCCCGAAGAATCAAGAAAGCCTTCTTCGTTCTTCGTTCATCATCCGTTCTTCCAAGATCAAGCCCCGACGACCCTTGGATCAACAATCATCCACCTTCAAAGATCAAGCCCACGACCCCTTGAAGAAACTTCCAACAGTTCATCCAAGATCAAGCCCCAACGGCCCTTTGGATCAACAACGTTCAACAAATCCACACATCCAACCGTTCTTCAAGATCAAGCCCAAAAGCCCTTGAAGATCCGTTCATCACCGTTATTCAAGATCAAGCCTTAACGGCCCTTGAAGAAACACTTATCCTCAAGATCAAGCTCCAACGGCTCCTTGAAGATCCGCTCAAATCCACCTTCAAAGATCAAGCCCACGACCCCCTTGAAGAAACTTCCAACAGTTCATCCAAGATCAAGCCTCAACGGCCCTTGGATCAACGAAACATCCACAAATCAATACCTTACGGAGATCGAATCAGAGGATCAAATTTGAGAGAGATTGTAACCCAAAATAAAAAAATACAAATATTTGTTTGTGCACGTCGTTCTTGTCTCTTTCGTTTCAGGAATTTTCCGTGTTCACAATAAAATCTACCTATTTTTTTTATATATATAATTCATTCAATCTTTTTTCTAATTCATTTTTTAAATTTATGTGGGTACATTCTATTTCTTTGATTTGAGAATGAATTCATGTCAAGTTTAATAGAAGAAATTTAATATGTACCCATGTTTTGGAGCAATAATTTTTTTGTTAGTTTTAATGAACGTACCCATGTATGTATGTGTATGTATGTATGTACACACACAAAATATATTGGAGAGTATAATTTATCTTTAATATTTTTTTATCCCATAAATTATAGGTTTTATTTAAAATCTCATTAATATAAATAACTACAAATTTCATTTTTAATTTAAAAATAAAATAACCTACATAGAAATACATTATTACATTAATGTCAGGGACTTCGATCAAAAACGGAAAATCACAAAAGTTTCAGTAAAAAAACATTGATAATTAGGGACCGCATCCAAAGTCTCCCAAAATTTAATGACCGAGGCAATAGCGGATTCAAAATTTAAACTTTGGCTCTTTTAATTTAAAAACCTAAATTTTGAAAATAAAAATTTTAGCGCGCGAACAAATTTCAGTTGATTCATGGAGACATTTCATCGAACACTTAGTGAGCTTGTTGTCGTCAGATGAACTATATTATGAATATGTTAACAGATATTGACATTTGCTGAAGCTATATGACAAGTGCTATGGATAGCATTTGTAGAATATTATTGACGCAACCTACCGAGTACTATCAAGATATGCTTAGAGGGGATTACATCAAATACTGATCCCAATGTGCATCTGCCCTTGAACTAACATGGTCATTTTATTTTGGATGGAAAATTAAATAGAAATTGGATGTCAAAGATCTTCGGCCAACTTTGTATAACTTGTATCAAAAGCACTGTCAAATATACTTTACAAGAAAATGAACATAAATCAAATAATCCATATCATTAACAATACAAGACCCACACATTAAACTATTAGAAATATCATATAGCACACAACTAAAGCAACTGTATCAGACAACTCTTGCATTTATAATTTGTTTTAGGTTACAAGACTATATTTCGTCTACTTAAGCCTCAACGATGACCTTCCCGGTTGCATGTCCATCCATACTCTTAGCCCATGCATCTTCAGCCTTGCTCAGAGGATGCGTCGAGTCGATTACCGTCTTGAGCTTTCCTTCCTTCACCAACTTAACAAGATACTCAAGGTTCTCAGCCTTGACATCAGCAAACAGCGGCACCAGCCGCTTCTTCGAGAAGGAGAGTTTCTTCAGAGCAAAAGTAAGAAAGGCACTTGGACCGGGAGTGATTGCTATGACCTTCCCGTTGGAACTCAAATTAGGCTCAAAAGTTGACCAGGGAACACCGGTACTGGTTGTGCAGTGGACCACGGCATCATATTTCCGACCAGATGGGCTCTTCAGAGCTGCTCCTTCTGGGGTCTTGTAGTCAAGAACCTCATCTGCCCCTAAGCTCTTGACAAATTCAACGTTACGAGCTCCACAAGTGGCCGTAACATGAGCATTACCGAGCTTGGCTAATTGGACTGCATACTGACCCACACCGCCAGAGGCAGCAGTAATCAATATGTTCTTTTGCTGGCCACTTCCGTCAAGCTTGACCCGAGCAGCTTGCGTGAGACATTGGTGAGCTGTGACGCCAGCAATAGGTAAGCCTGCAGCTTCAGCTGCTGAAACTTCTGGTGGCCTGGCCGCTGTCATGTTCTCATTAGCTGTGGCGTACTCAGCCAGTCCGCCTCCAATCTATCCATATGTAAGATGACAACAGAAAATTGAGGCATAGATATAACAAACGAGATCTAAATGCTAAACTTCTTATATGCACAATGAGCTATTCAAAAAGGGGAAAAAGTAACCAAAGGATTAAGATGAACACTCACAGCAGCGGTCAGATATGCCACAACTTTGTCGCCCGGTTTGAACTTTTGGACGCCCTCTCCAACTTTTACAACCTCTCCAGCAACATCAGTAACTATTTTCAATGATATCATTACACGATGTCAACAAACCAACCTACCAGCCTAAGACTCTCAGACATGAATGTTAGGACTCTATTGAATTGTCACTGAGCATAATAAGGACTATCATACGTGGAATTAATTAATTAAAGTCAAAACCATTTAAAGGATAAAATCCCTTATTTGTAGGACACTAAATGCGTGCTTCAGTTGTGGTTTAACAACTGACAAACGTGGAGATTTTTTAGGCTTTGACGATCCCACGATAGTTGGGATGCAGTTGGGTTCATAAGCCTATACAGGAGGTGTCCCTGCTCACGGGAAGATTACATCAAAAACAAGATCTAGAACTATCGCTAGGGTTTTGATATCAGGTTCCTCAGTGAGTAGAAGACTCTCTGTGTTGCTGTTTTGTTGCTTGTATCATGACGTCCTCAGGTATGATCATACTCAGACTCCTCAAATATATATATGTATATGTGAATGTTAATTGTGATCCTTGGCAAAGACTAATCAGTTGTAGGTCTAACATTTGGTATCAGAGCAAGGTTAGTCTACTTGGATTCAAAACTGTTTTTTAGTTTAAACATGTCACATATAATCCTCAGTTGAAGAATTTTAAGGGAGCAAGACTTTGCACCGATGCACAACTGCTTAGAAGATCACATCAAAATGGGATTTTGTCAAGCATTGTTGCATGAATTAGGTCGCAGGACATTGTAATTCATTTATCATAACATACATACTGCTCTCTTCAAAAAGGGAATATATGAATGGTTCGATTAAGTGAATTAGGGCATAGTGGTTATTTTGATATTAAATTGATCTAATTCTTGTCCAAAGACCTGAGTTATGAAGGTGTTTAATATTAAATTAAGTAGCTATGTCAATGAAACTTGTAGTAAAGTGTTTCTTGCCCAAAGGTGTTACCTTGTACTACATGCAGTTTTCATTGTTTGTTTCACTAACAAATTAATGACGTCCTCAGTGAATCCCATGTCCCTGAATTTTTCCTCTATCGAGCCGCTCAATGGAGGAAATTACAAAAAATGGAGACAAGATGTTGAGATTATTTTAGGACTGATGGACTACGATTTGGCACTTAGAGAAGATGAGCCAGCACCAGTGGATGTAACTAGCACAGCTGCTCAAAGGTTGAAATTTGAAAAATGGGAAAAAGCTAATCGCATGGCATTTCTTGTGATAAAAAGATCAATTGGGGAAGCTGTGAGAGGGGGACTACCTGCCAGTGACAAAGCAAAGAATTTCCTTGAAGGCATTGAGGCAAAGTTCAAGGTCTCTGAGAAAGGAGAGATAGGAAACCTCATGACAACCCTGACTACTTTGAAATTTGATGAAAGTCACACAGTTAGGGAGCACATACTGAAAATGGTGGAGGCAGCGGCAAAGCTCAGTGATCTTGAAGTGCCTATTGATGACTCTTTTGTGGTTCATATGGCTCTTAACTCTCTCCCTGAGAGTTATGAGCAGTTGAAGACATCCTACAATGCTCAGAAAGAAAAATGGAGTTTGAATGATTTGATTTCAATCTGTGTCCAAGAGGAGGCAAGGATGAAACAAGGAAAACAAGAGGTTGTCAATATGGTGAGCACAGACAAAGGAAAGAAGCACGATGTGTTTTCTGGTAAGCCAAGCAAACCCTTTAACTTTTCTCACTCTGCTGGAAATAATACTCTCTCCTCAAAGGGACCTCAAGGTTTTAGGGTGGATATGGAAAAGGTTAAGTCTTATTTTTGCAAGGAATATGGTCATTTCAAAAGGGACTGTCCAAATACTTTCGAAATGAAAGACATGGGTGATGCTACTTTCGTGCTTGGAATAGAAATAATTAGGGATAGGAAAAGATGCTTACTAGGGCTCTCGCAGAAATCTTATATAAAAAAGGTCCTGAAAAGATTCAATATGGAGAGTTGTGCAAAAGGTGAAGCCCCAATGAGCAAAGGAGACAAGTTTAACAAATCTCAATGTCCTCAGAATGATATTGAAAAGCAAAACATGTCCAACAGACCCTATGCTTCACTTGTTGGAAGTTTAATGTATGCACAAGTTTGCACGAGGCCGGATTTGGCTTTTGCAGTTAGTGTGCTTGGGAGATTCCAAGCAAACCCAGAGGAATATCATTGGACTGCTGCCAAGAAGGTTGTTCGATACTTGCAAAGGACCAAATCCTACATGTTAGTATATGGTAGGATTGAAAGGTTGGAAGTGATTGGTCATTGTGACTCAAACTTTGCGGGATGTGAGGATGATCGAAGATCAACGAGTGGGTATGTTTTTCTAATGGCTGGAGGTGCTATTTCTTGGAGAAGTGCAAAGCAGAAAACTTTGGCTACTTCAACAATGCAGGCAGAATATATTTCATGTTTTGAAGCAACCCAACAAGCCATGATGTTGAAGAATCTTATTTCAGAAATGAGGATAGTTGACACAATTGCGAAGCCACTTGTAATATATTGTGACAATAAAGCTGCTGTGTTCTTCTCTAAAAACAACAAGAAATCTTATGCAGCTCGATTAATGGATGTCAAGTATCAATCAGTCAAGGAGAAGGTGAAGGCAGGAATGGTGTCTATAGAACACATTGACACTACTTTAATGTTGGCTGATCCCCTTACAAAACCGTTGGCAGTGGGAGTTTTCAAGAATCATGTGGCAAACATGGGCGTGGTTGAATCCTTTGATTCAGCTACTGTATGGAAGTAAGGGTTATCTTTCATTTGATTTCATCTTTTGTTAAAATAAAGCTTGAATTCATGTACTCTTGAATTTTACCCTGTTAATGGTTGAGGTTTTATTTCAGCTATTGTATATATGTACAAATATATGTATGCAATATATTGAAATGTTGTGGACTGACGAAAGATTCGGACTAAATGTGCTTGGTATTATAAGCATTCCATTGGAGCTAAACAAAAGCTTGACAATGGTGGACTGCTCTGATCAGTGGGAGCATGGAAACAAAGTTTTGAATTTGTTTCGGTAATTATATCATGCATAAGTTATTTTGGGTGATGTGATCTTAGGGTGCTTGTACGAGTTGATGTATAAGATTTTCTAAGGTTCATTTCTTTGAAATAATTTATGGCAGATATGCAAAGGGATTAATGGTTGTGTTGACAAAAGTGATCACTAAGGGATTAATGCGTTGATAAAGGATATGATCAGTGATAATTCAAGTGGGAGAATGTTAGGACTCTATTGAATTGTCACTGAGCATAATAAGGACTATCATACGTGGAATTAATTAATTAAAGTCAAAACCATTTAAAGGATACAACAACAACAACAACAAAGCCTTTTCCCACTAAGTGGGGTCGGCTATATGAATCCTAGAACGCCATTGCGCTCGGTTTTGTGTCATGTCCTCCGTTAGATCCAAGTACTCTAAGTCTTTTCTTAGAGTCTCTTCCAAAGTTTTCCTAGGTCTTCCTCTACCCCTTCGGCCCTGAACCTCTGTCCCGTAGTCACATCTTCGAACCGGAGCGTCAGTCGGCCTTCTTTGCACATGTCCAAATCACCGGAGCCGATTTTCTCTCATCTTTCCTACAATTTCGGCTACTCCTACTTTACCTCGGATATCCTCATTCCCAATCTTATCCTTTCTCGTGTGCCCACACATCCCACGAAGCATCCTCATCTCCGCTACACCCATTTTATGTACGTGTTGATGCTTCACCACCCAACATTCTGTGCCATACAACATCGTTGGCCTTATTGCCGTCCTATAAAATTTTCCCTTGAGCTTCAGTGGCCTACGACGGTCACACAACACGCCGGATGCACTCTTTCCATCCAGCTCGTATTCTATGGTTGAGATCTCCATCTAATTCTCCGTTCTCTTGCAAGATAGATCCTAGGTAGCGAAAACGGTCGCTTTTTGTGATCTTCGCTAGATTGCTCCGGTCATTAGTGTGGATAAGTATATAAATGGATAGAGATAGGAAAGCAAACACAAGATGTACGTGGTTCACCCAGATTGGCTACGTCCACGGAATAGAAGAGTTCTCATTAATTGTGAAGGGTTTACACAAGTACATAGGTTCAAGCTCTCATTTAGTGAGTACAAGTGAATGATTTAGTACAAATGACATTAGGAAATATTGTGGGAGAATGATCTCGTAATCACGAAACTTCTAAGTATCGGAGTGTGGTGTCGTCTTGACTTGCCTTATCTGTCTCATAGGTAGATGTGGCATCTTCTCTGGAAGTACTCTTCCTCCATCAGGGGTGGTATCTTTAACTGGTGGAGATGCACAAGGTAATGTATCAATTTCACTTGAAGCTTACTTGTAGTTTCAGGCTTGGTCAAGCGCGATACAAACCATGTAGTAGGAGTCTCCCAAGTCGCCGAGCTAGGGGGTCTGCTGAAAGAGGTGACAGACAAGGTAAGCAATCAGAGCTCCGACTGATTGTTCACCTTCTCCCCATCTTGCAGCAGCATGAAGGATAAAGAGAAGAAAAATGAGAAGAGATGATATGAGATACTTTTGCTTTTGAAGAAGTAACTTTCCACAGGCTTATTCTTGAACTGAGCTGGAGGGTTTTCTGGTTTCCTCCAGAGTATAAGGCCGACTAAAGAATTTGAGGGTCAAAACAAGTCCATCAAATCTAGAGTACGTTCCACCCTGCTGATATGGGATACTTTTGCTTTTGACAGAGTAATGGATGTATCGGCACGTGTGCTGTTACGCTTGTCTCCACATGCTTCCTTGTATCCTTCACACTTGCCCTATCTGTTCCTCAAGCAGATGCGGAATCTTCCCTGGAAACATAAGATGTTGAAGATGAGTACTCGAGAGCAATGCCAGGTAAGTAATCAGGTAAGGGGTTCCAGGCAGTCACTTCCTGGCTGGAAGCTTGATTCCAAGTGCTGACTGATTGCTCTCTTTCTCCTTGTCTTGCAGGTAAAAACAATGCCAAAAGAAAAGACAGGGAAAAAGCATGATATGGGATACTCTTGCTTTTAACCCTGATGATATGAGATATTCTTGCTCTAGTATAGCTTGTTTGCAGAGGTATTATCGGGGGGGGGGGGGGGAAAGAAAGCTGAATATTTCGAAAGGCTTCGTTGGGAGTGCCCTCTCAGATATGATGAAGGGTTGAGCATTTTTGCAGGTCTGCCTGTCCGTTGGGGATGGAGGTCGACATATATAGGAGTCTCCCTAACAACAAGTAGTAATGCTATTCCTTTACCCTGCTTGGTCATAGCACGGTAGTGGGAGCTGCCAGTTTCACATGTTTTAACTCTGTCAGAGCACTTTGAAAAAGTGGTCTGTGGTATCTGGCTCTCGAGATTCGGAGAACGATGCCTCTTCGATTTTTGAGAAAGCAATCATGATGGGGGTCTGACTGTCGAGATTCGGAGAGCAGTGTCTCTTCGATTTTTGAGGAAGTAATCATGTTGGGAGTCTGGCTCTCAAGATTCGGAGGGCGGTGCCTCTTCGATTTTGGAGCAAGCAATCTTGTTGGGAGTGTTGTCTCGAATGTGAGTAAAGGTTGGACATGTTTGCTAGTCTACCTTGCCACGAAGCACAAAGGTTGACACACAGGGACTTTCCAATTATCCAGCAATGGTACTGTTCCTTTACCCTCTCTTCGATTTTGAGAAAGTAGTCATGTTGGGAGTCTGGCTCTCGAGATTCGGAGGACGGTGCCTCTTCGATTTTGGAGCAAGCAATATTGTTGGGAGTGTTTTCTCGAATGTGAGTAAAGGTTGGGCATGTTTGCTAGTCTACCTTGCCACGAAGCACAGAGGTTGACACACAGGGACTTTCCAATTATCCGTACTGTTCCTTTACCCTTGTGGGTAATAATATGGTAGCTAGACCTTCAAAATTTATGTGTCTAAACTTTGTTAGTGCTGTTTCTTTGCTATTCTTTTACCTTTCTTGGTCAGAGCGATGTAGTGGGAGCTGCAAGCTTCACGTGCTCAACTTTGGCAGAGAACTTTGGCAAAGTTATCTATGGTACCCATGAGTTATTGTTGCGTGTGGGAAGTGGGTGATTGAACAGTAAGATTCATGTGCTTTCTACTTCACCAGAAGTCTTCGACAAAATGCCCATAATTTCTGCAAAGCTGAGTGTGCGTGTGACAGGTGCTGACAAGGCTAGAAAAGTAGGTGCCTCTTCGATTTCTGAGATCGGCCCTCGTGGTCTCTGAGCAGCCCAGCTTTTGAGAAAGCGAGCGCCTCTTCAATTGATTCGGAGAACGATGCCTCATCGATTTTTGAGAAAGCAATCATGCTGGGGGTCTGGCTCTCGAGATTCGGGGAGCAGTGTCTCTTCGATTTTTGAGAAAGTAATCATGTTGGGAGAGTGGCTCTCGAGATTTGGAGGGCGGTGCCTCTTCGATTTTGGAGCAAGCAATCTTGTTGGGAGTGTTTTCTCGAATGTGAGTAAAGGTTGGGCATGTTTGCTAGTCTACCTTGCCACGAAGCACAGAGGTTGACACACAGGGACTTTCCAATTATCCAACAGTGGTACTGTTCCTTTACCCTTGTGGGTAATAATATGGTAGCTAGACCTTCAAAATTTATGGGTCTAAACTTTGTTAGTGCTGTTTCTTTGCTATTCTTTTACCCTTCTTGGTCAGAGCGGTGTAGTGGGAGCTGCAAGCTTCACGTGCTCAACTTTGGCAGAGAACTTTGGCAAAGTTATCTGTGGTACCCATGAGCTATTGTTGCGTGTGGGACTACTTCCCCAGAAGTCTTTGACAGAATGCCCATAATTTCCGCAAAGCTGAGTGTGCGTGTGACAGGTGCTGACAAGGCTGGAAAAGTAGGTGCCTCTTCGATTTCTGAGATCGGCCCTCGTGGTCTCTGGGGAGCCCAGCTTTTGAGAAAGCGAGCGCCTCTTCGATTTCTGAGATCGGCCTTCGTGGTCTTTGAGCAGCCCAACTTTTGAGAAAGCAAACGCCTCTTCGATTTCTGAGATCAACCCTCGTGATCTCTAAGCAGCCCAACTTTTGAGAAAGCAAACGCCTCTTCGATTTCTGAGCAGGCGCCTCTTCGATTTCTGAAGCTCCGTCGAGTGCAGATTTTTATAGGGGCTGGCATTAAGTTCCAAAGCAACTTGAATCTCCACCAGTAGAAGCTTCATTCTTGCACTTCTAAGATCTTGATTTGTCCGACCTCTTCTCTCTTCAACACCTTTGAAAATGTCTGGCCCCTCCGACCGTCGTTTTGACTTGAACCTTGTTGAAGAGGCAGCCCTGCCTTCTCCAGACAACATATGGCGCCCATCCTTCGTCTCCCCAACTGGTCCTCTTACCGTTGGGGATTCCGTGATGAAGAATGATATGACCGCTGCGGTGGTGGCCATGAACCTTCTCACTCCTAAAGATAACAGACTACTTTCCAAACGGTCTGATGAGTTAGCTGTTAAGGATTCGCTGGCTCTCAGTGTTCAGTGTGCAGGTTCTGTGTCTAATATGGCCCAACGCCTATTTGCTCGAACCCGCCAAGTTGAATCATTGGCGGCTGAAGTGATGAGTCTCAAACAGGAGATTAGAGGGCTCAAGCATGAGAATAAACAGTTGCACCGGCTCGCACATGACTATGCTACAAACATGAAGAGGAAGCTTGACCAGATGAAGGAAACTGATGGTCAGGTTTTACTTGATCATCAGAGATTTGTGGGTTTGTTCCAAAGGCATTTATTGCCTTCGTCTTCTGGGGCTGTACCGCGTAATGAAGCTCCAAATGATCAACCTCTGATGCCTCCTCCTTCTAGGGTTCTGTCCAGTACTGAGGCTCCAAATGATCCCCCTCCGGTGCCTTCTCTTTCTGGGGCTCTACCGACTGCTGAGACTTCTCCTAAGCAACCTTTGTGAAGGCTCCCTCTTGTGTGTTTATTTTGACTCATGTATATGTACATATTTGTAGCTTATCGGGGATATCAATAAATAAGCTTTCCTTCATTTCAACGTATTGTGTTAAATACACCAAAGCCTTCTTCTCTAAGTTCTTTGAATTTTCTTTTGTTGAAGCTTGTATGTTGAAGCTTTCTGAGTGGAGCATGTAGGTTAGGGTAGTGTTCCCTTAATTTCCCGAGTGAGGAAAACTTCTCGGTTGGAGACTTGGAAAGTCCAAGTCACTGAGTGGGATCGGCTATATGAATCTTAGAACGCCATTGTGCTCGATCCTGTGTCATGTCCTTCGTTAGATCCAAGTACTCTAAGTCTTTTCTTAGAGTCTCTTCCAAAGTTTTCCTAGGTCTTCCTCTACCCCTTCGGCCCTGAACCTCTGTCCCATAGTCGCATCTTCTAATCGGAGCGTCAGTAGGCCTTCTTTGCTCATGTCCAAACCACCGTAACCGATTTTCTCTCATCTTTCCTTCAATTTCGGCTACTCCTACTTTACCCCGGATATCCTCATTCCTAATCTTATCCTTTCTCGTGTGCCCACACATCCAACGAAGCATCCTCATCTCCGCTACACCCATTTTGTGTACGTGTTGATGTTTCACCGCCCAACATTCTGTGCCATACAGCATCGCCGGCCTTATTGCCGTCCTATAAAATTTTCCCTTGAGCTTCAGTGGCATACGGCGGTCACACAACACGCCGGATGCACTCTTCCACTTCATCCATCCAGCTTGTATTCTATGGTTGAGATCTCCATCTAATTCTCCGTTCTTTTGCAAGATAGATCCTAGGTAACGAAAACGGTCGCTCTTTGGTATTTCTTGATCTCCGATCCTCATCCCTAACTCGTTTTGGCCTCCATTTGCACTGAACTTGCACTCCATATATTCTGTCTTTGATCGGCTTAGGCGAAGACCTTTAGATTCCAACACTTCTCTCCAAAGGTTAAGCTTTGCATTTACCCCTTCCTGAGTTTCATCTATCAACACTATATCGTCTGCGAAAAGCATACACCAAGGAATATCATCTTGAATATGTCCTGTTAACTCATCCATTACCAACGCAAAAAGGTAAGGACTTAAGGATGAGCCTTGATGTAATCCTACAGTTATGGGAAAGCTTTCGGTTTGTCCTTCATGAGTTCTTACGGCAGTCTTTGCTCCTTCATACATATCCTTTATAGCTTGGATATATGCTACTCGTACTCCTTTCTTCTCTAAAATCCTCCAAAGAATGTCTCTTGGGACCCTCTCATACGCTTTTTCCAAATCTATAAAGACCATGTGTAAATCCTTTTTCCCATCTCTATATCTTTCCATCAATCTTCGTAAGAGATAGATTGCCTCCATGGTTGAGCGCCCTGGCATGAACCCGAATTGGTTGTCCGAAACATGTGTCTCTTGCCTCAATCTATGCTCAATGACTCTCTCTCAGAGCTTCATTGTATGGCTCATTAGCTTAATACCCCTATAGTTCATGCAATTTTGTACGTCGCCCTTATTCTTGTAAATAGGCACCAAAGTGCTCGTTCGCCACTCATTTGGCATCTTCTTCGTTTTCAAAATCCTATTGAAAAGGTCAGTGAGCCATGTTATACCTGTCTCTCCCAAAAGTTTCCACACTTCGATTGGTATATCGTCTGGGCCTATTGCTTTTTTATGCTTCATCTTCTTCAAAGCTACAACCACTTCTTCCTTCCGGATTCGATGATAAAAAGAGTAGTTTCTACACTCTTCTGAGTTACTCAACTCCCCTAAAGAAGCACTCATTTCATGTCCTTCATTGAAAAGATTATGAAAATAACCTCTCCATCTGTCTTTAACCGCGTTCTCTGTAGCAAGAACCTTTCCATCCTCATCCTTGATGCACCTCACTTGGTTTAGGTCCCTTGTCTTCTTTTCCCTTGCTCTAGATAGTTTATAGATATCCAACTCTCCTTCTTTGGTATCTAGTCGTTTATACATATCGTCGTAAGCCGCTAACTTAGCTTCTCTGACAGCTTTCTTCGCCTCTTGCTTCGCTTTTCTATACCTTTCACCATTTTCATCGGTCCTCTCCTTGTATAAGGCTTTACAACATTCCTTCTTAGCCTTCACCTTTGTTTGTACCTCCTCATTCCACCACCAAGATTCCTTTTGGTGTGGGGCAAAACCCTTGGACTCTCCTAATACCTCTTTTGCTACTTTTCGGATACAACTAGCCATGGAATCCCACATTTGGCTAGCTTCCCCCTCTCTATCCCACACACATTGGGTGATTACCTTCTCTTTGAAAATGGCTTGTTTTTCTTCTCTTAGATTCCACCATCTAGTCCTTGGGCACTTCCAAGTCTTGTTCTTTTGTCTTACTCTTTTGATATGTACATCCATCACCAACAAGCGATGTTGATTAGCCACGCTCTCTCCTGGTATAACTTTGCAATCCTTACAAGTTATACGATCCCCTTTCCTCATTAGAAGAAAATCTATTTGTGTTTTTGACGACCCACTCTTGTAGGTGATCACATGTTCTTCTCTCTTCTTAAAGAAGGTGTTGGCTAAGAAGAGATCATATGCCATTGCAAAATCCAAGATAGCTTCCCCATCCTCGTTTCTCTCCCCAAAACCATGGCCACCATGAAAACCTCCATAGTTGCCTGTCTCCCTGCCCACGTGTCCATTTAAATCTCCTCCTATAAATAACTTCTCCGTCTGAGCAATTCCTTGCACCAAGTCTCCAAGATCTTCCCAAAATTTCTCCTTCGAACTCGTATCCAACCCTACTTGAGGTGCGTACGCACTAATCACATTGATAAGTTCTTGTCCTATTACAATCTTGATTGCCATGATTCTATCTCCTACCCTCTTGACATCTACAACATCTTGTACCAAGGTCTTGTCCACGATGATGCCAACACCGTTTCTCGTTCTATTTGTGCCCGAATACCAAAGTTTAAACCCTGAGTTTTCTAGATCCTTTGCCTTACTACCAACCCACTTAGTTTCTTGTAGGCACATAATATTTATCCTTCTCCTCACCATAACTTCCACTACTTCCATAGATTTTCCCGTTAAGGTTCCTATATTCCACGTTCCTAAACGCATTTTGCTCTCTTGAACTCTACCCTTCTGTCCTAGCTTCTTCACCCTCCCCCGTCTAATAGGATCAAAGTACTTCTTTTGTGTGTCTCGGGTAAAGTTGATAGGAGCATATGCTCCCAAACAACTTTGAGTGGAGTCGTTCGAAAAGAAGTTTCTATGGCCCCCTTGCTCATTTAACACTGCATCCGGGTGCCGATGGAGATACAGCGACCCTTGCTCACTTATCACTGTGCTCGGGCCACACAGCGCGCCACTTACGGGTGATGCCCTAGCTTTAGCGCGATTTTGTTCTGGATTCATTTTCATAAGGATTCGACGTGATCATGGAGTGCCGGCTGTCGACTACCTGACGCCCTCCCCCTCCTCCTTTATCCGGGCTTGGGACCGGCCATGTAAGACATAGGCGGAGTTTCAAAACCATTTAAAGGATAAAATCCCTTATTTGTAGGACACTAAATGCGTGCTTCAGTTGTGGTTTAACAACTGACAAACGTGGAGATTTTTTAGGCTTTGACGATCCCACGATAGTTGGGATGCAGTTGGGTTCATAAGCCTATACAGGAGGTGTCCCTGCTCACGGGAAGATTACATCAAAAACAAGATCTAGAACTATCGCTAGGGTTTTGATATCAGGTTCCTCAGTGAGTAGAAGACTCTCTGTGTTGCTGTTTTGTTGCTTGTATCATGACGTCCTCAGGTATGATCATACTCAGACTCCTCAAATATATATATGTATATGTGAATGTTAATTGTGATCCTTGGCAAAGACTAATCAGTTGTAGGTCTAACAATGAATGCATAAACCACAAAACAACTCGTCTCGCAATATAGGAGCAATATCTCTCCATTTTAAAGTCAAAGCATAAATTTGTTTCATAATCCAGCTAATTTATCTACCTCAAAACTATCCAAATACTTCAATGTATGATGAGTGTTTTATTAACAACATGAACTAATCTGTAACCATTATGCCCAATTCTTTAAAGAGGGCAATCTCTTTGGGACACCGAGTAGAGCATGATTTTGTTTCAAACGCCGTAGTAATTAATCAACATTAGGTAGCTTTATTAATCAGTTCAATGTTGTCGTAATTAATCAAATTTAGGTAACTTTACTTTATCATCAGTACATTGCCTGGCCTGCGGCAGTTTATATGACACGAATTGATTTATGAAGGATCCTCAAACGTTAATTGACTGGAACAGGATGATTATTGAAGAATTTAACAAACCTAAGTAACTAAACTTCACCAAATTCTACAGGCAGTGAAAGAAAATTTGCAAAACAAGCACTGCATAGTCATATGAGGAAAACTTTTGAAAAGGAGGCAGGTAAAAATCTCGAGTCTTTAGTTATTGTCGAGAGATTTTTCAAGGTGCCCAAAACACAGGGTGGAAGATCACATGTTATTATACAATTGGAGGAAAGTTTTTTTTTTTTTCAAAGTGTTGAAATGTGATGTTCCGTCCTGTGTTTCAGACACACTAAAAAATATGTCGTTATTGTCATTGTATAAACCGTTTTTACCAACATCAACTTCGAATACTTTGAACAGGTAAAATACACAAGTACAAAGGCCTTGTTTGGCTTCGAGGGCTGGACATGAATAAAAATGGATGTCAAACTTTTCAAATGTTTTGTAAGTTTAAGGTAAAAGATGGGTTATTCAAGTAGGAAACCTAATCAATTTTTTAACTTCAACTGAAACAACATTTGGGAGTTGTTGACGTGCATTTCTCTTTTATAACATACATTAGAATATAGAGTTATCCCTTTCAAGTTTCAACTCAATCTTAGATACCAAATAAAACAGGTCAAAGTTCCTACCAAGGTGATCAACTTGATTACTTACCAGGTATATGAGGAAATTTTTTGGGCAAAAAAGGTCGTGCCACGCCTTTCTGAATTTTCCAATCCAGTGGGTTTATACTAGCTGCTTCCAATTTCAGCAAAACCTCGCCTTTCTTCGGAGTGGGTATTGGAACCTCTGCATGCTGCAACAAATTTCATAAATAAAATACAGATACAAAAATTATAAAACTCTACTTTTTTTTCCGTTATAGAACTCGAGTTTTTTTGTTTCAAGCCAACGAACATTGAGCACTTCGTAGAAAAAAAAAAAAAGAAAGGGAAAAATGTAACAGATAAAGAAAAAGGAACCTGTAAACCAGAAGCTCCTCCACCATAGCGGACGTACTGCACCGCATGCATAAGCTTGGGCGCCATGCCTGCCATGCAAACCCTAGTGGGAACTGTTAAAATATTAATGTTTAAGTTGCTATTTATATCAATCTCTATACGTAAAGCCAGCAGGCCAATATATACAACCAGAACCAGGACATGCTTGTTGAGAAAAGTCAGATAGATGAAAAGTCAAGCCTTGAAGAAGAAGAAGTTGGAAGTCAGAATTTGCAACTCTCTACAATAAAAGGTGATGAAAAGAAAATTCACAAGTGAGAAAGTACGAACTGAAAACTCTCCACCACCACACAAACGACGGCATTAGCTGTGTAGGGGGCCATATGATCAGAGAGGCGGAACGAAGAGTCGCCTCCCGTGTGGTGAGAGAAAAGTCTTCACCAAATAAAAGCTTGTAAAAGAGAATTTTGGCACGGAACAATCAGAATCTATTAACAAGAAAATGTGAACATTAGATCCCAAACCTTATCATTTACAATACAAGACCTACACATCACTGGAAGATATAACAAATGACACAACTCTAGATAAGTGCATAATGTTTGCATATCCCATTAAAAACCACTAAGATGTATCTTGTCTACTTAAGGCTCGACAATAATCTTCCCAGTCGCATGTCTATCGATACTCTTAGCCCAAGCGTCTTCAGCCTTGCTCAGAGGATGTGTCGAGTCGATCACTGTCTTGAGCTTTCCTTCATTGACCAACGAAACTGGATACTCCAAGTTGTTGAGGAAAATTAGAGTACACAACTCTAACACAAATATTGGAGAGACAAAACAAGTAAACAAATTATTTGTATTACACTCACAGAATATTACAACACAACAACTATCAAGGGCATAACTTAGAAGCTATGACACTCTCTTTTTCTAAAGACACACTCTAGACCACTCACACTCTTCACAAAACTACTCACTCACAAGGCTTCTCACTTTCTTACTTAGCTCTCTCTTAGTTTCTAGTTTCCTCTCTTACTTTCTTACTTCATTACTACTTACTTTTCTTACTTTCCACCATTACATATTTATAGGCTTGCTAAACCGACTTACTAAGGGGTGGTTTGAGAGTAAGGTGCTTAAAAAAAAAAGCACCCATGAAAAAAAGCTGTGAGGGTTTTAGGTGTTTGGTAAACTGAAAAAAAATGGCTTATTTTGGAAGCTGCTGTGAGAATAAGCTGAAATCAAAGGAAAAAGCTGAAGCTGCTATTTGCAGCTTTGGAAAACTGGTTTTTTTTTCAAAGCACACGGAGCTACAGTGCTCCTTTAATGAAAAGACCCACTATCAGACTTTTTTTTTTTTTCCAAAAGCACTTTTACAAAAAAGTTTACTAAACACTCTGCTGATTTATTTCACAACCGCTTATTCTCACAGTAGCTTTTTTTTCAAAGCACAGCAATACCAAACCAGTCATAAATCGGTGAAATGGACTCATTTCATCCTAGCCATTGTTCTAGACTTTTCTACAAACAGCCCACTGACATGGGCTGTGTTTATGACCACACATTTGTTACAATAGCTAGAAAAAGAGAGTGTCATAACTTTTTAAGCTATGTGGTCTAGCTTATGTATGCTTTTTACTTTGATTTTTCACCATGGGGTAAACTTTATTCTTTGGGCTCTTTGGGCTCGTGTTGTACTTTTAACACAAGTTCTCAGCCTAATTCAAGAGCAGTGGCACCAGCTGCTTCTTTGAGAAGGTGAGCTTCTTCAGAGCAAAAGTAACCAAGGCACTTGACCTTCCCGCTGGCACTCAAATTAGGCTCAAAAGTTGACCAGGGAATGCACAGTGGACCACAGCACCATATTTCCGACCGGATGGGCTATTCAGAGGAGCTGCTCCTTCTGGGGTCTTGTAATCAAGGACCTCATCTATCCGTAAGCCTCTTGACAAATTCAATGTTAGAAGCTCCACAAGTGGCTAACATGAGTGTTTCCGAGCTTTGCTAGTTGGACTGCATACTGACCCACACCACCTGATGCAGCAGTAATAAAAAAGCTCTTTTGCTGGCCACTTCCGTCGAGCTTGACCCCTGCATTGCGTGAGACTGGTGAGCTGTGAGACCAGCAATAGGTAACCCTGCAGCTTCAGCATACTCGGCCAGTCCACCTCCCTTTTATATGGTAACAAAGTGAGGCACTGGTGATAGCAGTGACAAACACATGGAGACCGAACTTAACCAAAGGAATAAAATGAACAGGTACAGCTTGGGAAAGATATGCCACAACTTTAATTGTCGCCCGGTTTGAACTTTTGGGTCCCTTCCAACTTCTACAACCTCTAGCTCCAGCAACATCAGTAACTGTTTTCAATAACATCATTGGTCAATGTCAACAAACCAACTTACCAGACTCACAGACATGAATGCATAAACCACAAAACAACTCAACTCGCAATAAACACACAGCGTATGCTTTATGTGTGTTTATTGTTCGCCTATTTGTAGACTTAAAAGAGTTTAAGTTTATAGACTTCAAGAGTTTTTCATATTCACATCGATAAGTAACTCCAATGTATAGGTATTACACATTGGCCCCAAGTAAACAGCCAAACAATTAACATATTTACAATAATAACCCTTGGATTAGTCTACCAAAACAAAGCTTGTAAAAGATAAATGTTTGCAGGAAAGTATCAGAATTAGCGTATTGACAGGAAAATGTGAACATTAGATCCAAACCGTATCAGTTGCAATACAAGACTGAAGACCAACACATCATTGGAAGACATAACATAAGGCGCACAACCACCTGTATGAGATAACTCTTGTTTAAGTACATGAAGATATAGTTTACATTCCATTAAAAATATCAGTATGATGTTACATCTTGTCTACTTAAGGCTCGACGATGATCTTCCCGGTCGCATGTCCACTGATACTGTTAGCCCAAGCATCTTCAGCCTTGCTCAGAGGATATGTCGAATCAATCACTGTCCTGAGCTTTCCTTCCTTCACCAACTTAACGAGATACTCCAGGTTCTCAGCCTTGGCATTCATGAGCAGCGGCACCAGCTGCTTCTTTGAGAAGGTGAGTTTCTTCAGAGCAAAAGTAACCAAGGCACTTGGACCGGGAGTAATGTCTATCACCTTCCCGTTGGCGCTCAAATTAGGCTCAAAAGTTGACCAGGGAATGCCGGTTGCACAGTGGACCACGGCATCATATTTCCGACCAGATGGGCTATTCAGAGCTGCTCCTTCTGGGGTCTTGTAGTCAAGAACCTCATCTGCCCCTAAGCTCTTGACAAATTCAATGTTCCGAGCTCCACAAGTAGCTGTAACATGCGTGTTTCCAAGCTTTGCTAGTTGGACTGCATATTGACCCACACCACCAGAGGCAGCAGTAATCAGTATGTTCTTTTGCTGGCCGCTTCCGTCCAGCTTGACCCCAGCAGCCTGCGTGAGACACTGGTGAGCTGTGAGGCCAGCAACAGGTAAGCCTGCACCTTCAGCTGCTGATACTTCAGGTGGCCTGGTCACTGTCAAGTTCTCAGTAGCTGCAGCATACTTGGCCAGTCCACCTCCCTTTTATACGACAACAAAGAAAAGTGAGCCACAGATGATAGCAGTGACAAACAAATGAAGATAGGATTTAACCAAAGGAATAAAACGAAAACTTACAGCTTGGGAAAGATATGCCACAACTTTGTCGCCAGGTTTGAACTTTTGGACCCCCTGTCCAACTTCTACAACCTCTCCAGCAACATCAGTAACTGTTTTCAACAATATCATTAGCCAATGTCAACAAACAAGAGTGTACAAACCACAAAACAACTCGTCTTGCAATATAGGAGCATAATTTGTTTCAGAATGTTGCTAATTTATCTACCTCACAACTCTCCCCAACAACACGAAACTGATCAAATTCCGGTAAATGTATCAATCAGTTCAACGCTGTAGTACTTAATCAAACACCGGGAAAAACAGAAATTACCGGGTGTATAAGGGAATTTGCGGGGCAAAAAAGGCCGCAACATGCCTTTCTGAATTTTCCAATCAATTGGGTTTATACTGGCTGCTTCCAGTTTCAGCAAAACCTCGCCTTTCGTCGGAGGGGGGATCGGAACCTCTACATGCTGCAACAACCATACAATTTTGCATAAACAATTTATTAAGGTAGCTCTCACATGTACTACTTTCTCCATGGATTTTTATTGCCCTTCAAAATCAAGGGCACATATTCAATCAACATTGCAGCATTTTCTCAAGAGTTATCATTCATCTCTTCGGTTTTTATTTTATTTATTTGGGATTTCAGAGCCTAATTATACAAGTAATACATTTTCTTTTTACACCGAAGAGTATTGAGCATTAATGAAATCCCAGAAGCAAAAATCACCAATAAAATAAGAATAAAAGACATGAGAAATCTACAAAATAATGTTTTTACAGAAAAATAGAGAATCAAAAAGAAGGCGACAATCGTAAAGAAAGAACCTTTAAACCAGAAGCTCCTCCGCCATAGCCGTCGTACTGAACCGCATGCATAAGCTTCGACGCCATTGCTGCCATCCCCTGAGTCGGCAGAGAGATAGAGAGGGGCGACAGAGAGTGCGTGTGTGTTTTCCTAGATTCTTTGCGGGAGCGGCTTTAGACGTCTTGTATACCAGACGTGGACGCACAGCAAGTTGCCAAGTGTTATATTATTGTGAATGACGGAAATAACCTTTTATTTTATTATATTGATGTTTCGGTTTTCGATTTTTCTCAATTTTTTTATTACCAAAATATAAAATTTGGTGTTTTAAGAAAAGAGATTGTTATTGGTATTCTAAAAATCTCATTTTGCACTCCAAACTTTCTATAATTAGAAAGAAAAAAACGCTTGTGAGAAATGTAGAATGAGATTTATGAAATGTCCCTTAAGAAATTCTATGTAATTCAATGAAATTATATGTAATTAAATATTGATCACTTATCGTTAAAATAGTAAAAACGAAGTCAAATATATATTGACCTCAAATCGATCAAATACTAAAGCATTGTATCCCACTTTTTCAGGGCCTAAAAAAGTGAGTAATATTATTCATACTATGTTTTTGTACCACATTTTCATATCATCTTAAGTGGCATTTGAGGTGGATCGTTTATTTCTTGAAAAATTATGATAAAAAAATTGTATGCGGAGATTTATCGAAAAAAAGAAAATTATATGCAAAGAGTACTGACTTTTTAATATAGTAAGCTAACTACAATTTACATCATAATTTTACAATTGTATCAATTTACATCTTTTGAATATTTGAATGTACTAATATCCATTAAGTTGATGAGTTTTTCAATCAATGTGGTGCATATATAACTTACAAATCATCGCAATTACGGATTTCATAATTACCATGTCATCAACTTGATGAAGATTTAAACACTAACAAAATGGTACAAGTCAAAATCTTAGGGGGCAATACGAAAAAAATATAGAGGGTGTAAAATATATATAGCCATAATATAATAGGATGTATGGGATGCACACCCAACAATACTTACTATAAAATGTACTTAACAATAAAATTAACATTAATTTATATCCATACCTTATCATTTACAATACAAACACCCACACATCAATGGGAGATAAAATAAAGCACACATGAAATTTACATACCACTTAAGAAACACTAAGATGTATATACATGGGTGGTGCTATCCACACACCTTTATTTACTTTTCACATACCCCTCTCAATTTTCGACTGTCTAGTCGAGTGAATTGAAAGTGATCAAAAGACAGAAATTAACAAAGGGCGTGTGAATAGAACCACCCTGTCTCTTGTCTACTTAAGGCTCGACAATAATCTTTCCAGTCGCGTGTCCATCCATACTCCTAGCCCAAGCATCTTCAGCCTTGCTCAGAGAATACGTCGAGTCGATTACCGTCTTGAGCTTTCCTTCCTTCACCAACTTAACAAGATACTCCAAGTTCTCAGCCTTGACATTCAGAAACAGTGGCACCAGCTGCTTCTTCGAGAAGGTGAGTTTCTTCAGAGCAAAAGTAGCAAAGGCACTTGGACTGGGAGTGATGTCTATTACCTTCCCGTTGGTGCTCAAATTAGGCTCAAAAGTTGACCAGGGGATGCCAGTTGCGCAGTGGACCACAACATCATATTTCCGACCAGATGGGCTAGTCAGAGCTGCTCCTTCTGGGGTCTTGTAGTCAAGAACCTCATCTGCCCCTAAGCTCTGGACAAATTCAATGTTACGAGCTCCACAAGTGGCTGTAACATGCGTGTTACCGAGCTTTGCTAGTTGGACTGCATACTGACCCACGCCCCCAGAGGCAGCAGTAATCAATATGTTCTTTTGCTGGCCGCTTCCGTCCAGCTTGATCCCAGCAGATTCCGTGAGACACTGGTGAGCTGTGAGGCCAGCAACAGGTAAGCCTGCACCTTCAGCTGCTGAGACTTCAGGTGGCCTGGACACTATCAAGTTCTCACTAGCCTTAGTGTACTCAGCCAGTCCACCTCCATTCTATCCATACGTAAGATGACAATGAAATTGAGGCACACATATAATAAATGAGTTCTAAATGTGAAACTTCTTATATGCACAATTAGCTCTTCAAGACGGGGAAAAAGTAACCAAAGGAATAAGATGAACACTCACAGCATGGCTCAGAAATGTCACAACTTTGTCCCCCGGTTTGAACTTTTGCACTCCTTGTCCAACCTCTACAACCTCTCCAGCCACATCAGTAACTGTTAATATCATTAGACAACGTTAAAAACAAAAACCTACCAGTCTACAAACTGAATGACATTGATAACTTAAACCATCAAACACCTCGCCTTTCAATGTAGGATAGATGAATGCCATTTTAAAAATCAAAGCACAAATTTACTTCAGAATCCAACTGATTCAAGCACCAGAAAAATCATTAAAAAAAAAAGCACCGGAAAATTCTCCCAAGATTACAAATAGCATAAAGTGTAAATGAGAAGTTTCATTGAAAACACGATATGATCCGTAAACCATTGTGCTTACTTTTCAATATTCACTTTTTAAAAAGGGTCTGTTCGGCATGCCTAGTTTTTCAATAATGTAGTAACCAATCACACCCAGTACCTTGTACAACAGTTAGCATGTTTCAGCTTATGAGACCAGTTGAATGTTGTCTAGGTATCTCAAAAATTTAACTAGCATGGTGCAGCAAACTTATTGAAAGGCGAGTAGACTACACATCAGTGGCATTACCAAACACTAATGACAAGCACTACGCTGTAATGTGAAGTGAACAAACACGTCTGAAAAGGAGCAGGTACAAACTAGAAACAGCGGGTTCTTTTGGTGAAAAAGGGGGCCTAGCCCAAACAAACTTCTACAAATCTATGCCTGGTAAGGCCAACCAAATCTTCCAATACAAAAAGAGGACGATCAATCATTCTAAAAACAGAGGCCTTGTTTGGTGTCAAGCATTGGACTGGAAGAGATAACACACTTGACTGAATGGATTTTAGAACAAAAAACCGGATGCCAGATTTCACATGTTGCCTAAGTTGAAGGTAGAAGATTGATTAGTCATAGAGGATTAAGTTATCCTTTCAATCCCCACAAAAATGGTAGAGTTAATTTTCCTCCATGACTAATCCTCCTTCTAACTTCAACTTAAACAACATATGAAAGTTGGCATCCATTTTTTCTTTGACGTACATTGAACCTAGTAAGTTATCCATTCCAACCCAATCCTAGACACCAAACGAAGGCCAAAGTTCCTACCAATACGATCAACTTCTCGTTTATAACACTACAAGTTAATCTGACTTTATAACAAACAGATCACTTAAAATCTTATTCATTTTTCTGGATGCTATGATTGGACTGTCAAATTATTTACTCAGGAACTCACAAGCACATACATAATTACTGCTGGGAAAGTTCAAGATTGATTGTAACTTGTAACTTGTAAGAAAAAGAATTTGGTTAAATTCTTGCAAGCAAAGAAAGCAGAATCATTCACCAGGTATGTGAGGAAATTTTCGGGGGAAAAAAGGCCGAAGCATGCCCTTCTGAATTTTCCAATCAACTGGGTTTAGAGCAGCTGCTTCCAGTTTCAACAAAACCTCCCCCTTCTTGGGAGAGGGGACCGGAGCCTCCACATGCTGCAAAAAACAAATTACATGAATAAAATACACATAAATTCGAGAAGGAAATATCAAAGAAGGAAAAACATATGAGATAGATGTACAAAATGTTAGACCAAACAAATTTACAGAATAACAAAAGGGGAACGTACGAGATGAAGAAAGAAAAGCGATAACCTTTAAAGCAGAAGCGCCTCCGCCATAGCTGTCGTACTGTACCGCATGCATAAGCTTTGACGCCATGTTGCCGTACCCTTCTGAATCGGCAGAGACAGACGAGGGAGGATTCAGATTTGTAGAGAGAGAAGAGGGAGAGTGAGAGAGGGCGAGTTGCTAGATCCTTGTGGATGGAATTTGGATCCTCTCCTGAGCCGAAGGTGAGGATCCAAGGTATGTGGACCGTTAGATAAAAATCTAACGGTTATAATTATTATAATTTTAAAGAAATCCCTTATTTGTAATCGTTGGATTTTCATCTAACGACCTACAATCCTTGATCAGGAAGACCCTCACCTTGAGCTCAGGAGAGGATCGAAATCCCTAGGATTGGGTTTTTGACAACGACACTTGGAATTATTTCAGTTTGCCACGTGTTGAACTAAGATAATCGACGGAAATAACTCTCTGGTTTATTGACTTTATTCACTTGTAAATATATCATTATATAAAAATAAATTTAGAGTTGGTTGGAGGGTGTGGTGCTTTAAAAAAAAATTAAAAAAATTTAGACATCAAATGTGTTTAGTAAAACAAAAGAAAATTGTTTCTTTTTCAAAATTGTTGTCAATAACAATAAAAAATAGAACTATGGTCTACCATGCTACTATGCTTCTTGAAAAAGTTTTTTTTTTTATTCAAAGCATTGTGAATAGTATCTATTTAATGAAAATTTCAAATGATAAGTATACTCCTGTATACTATACAAAATTACAATTTTTATCGCTGCATTATTCTCTTTGATAATTTTTATAACACATTGAATGTTATAGTCTTTGTAATCATTTAACATGTTTACAACATTTTTATATAAAAGTTTACCAAATATTTAAATATTATTTTTTTTGTTAAAAGCACTTTTACAAAAAAAAAATTTATCAAACATTTAACAACTTTATTTTACAGCTATTTATTCTCACAGCACAACATAAGTATTTTTTTTTTCAAAAAACGCAACAATACCAAACTAGCCCTTAGTGTTAGAGCTCGCCAAGGAAGAGTAACTCGATTAGCCTATTTCATCTTACATCTATCATATTATTAATTTAAATAGATAATCAAAATCTTGTAAGTATTTATTATTTGGACAAAATTGACACCCAGCAAAATAATAATAAAATTGACAGGTAACAACCCCAAGGGGTAGGTCAATGAGGGAGCAAAAGTTTAGAACTCACAACCTAAAACGTAGTTAACATTGCCAACTGTAAAACGTAGTTAACAATAAAATGAACATTATTTAAATCCAAACCTTATCATTTACAAAACAAACACCCACACATCAAGGGGAGATATCATACAGCACAAATGAAGTTTACATACCGCTATAAAAACATTAAGGACTTGTATGTCATGGATTGTGATAACCACACCTCTTTATTTACCATTCACACATCTTACTCAATTTCCGACTGCCGGATCTAATGAATTGAAGATGATCGAATGATGTAAATAAATAAATAAAGAGCGTGTGAATAGCATCACCCTATATGTTGTTTACTTAACCTCGACAATAATCTTTCCAGTCGCGTGTCCATCTACACACCTAGCCCAAGCATCTTCAGCCTTGCTAAGAGGGTGCGTCGAGTCAATCACTGTCTTGAGCTTTCCTTCCTTCACTAACTTAACAAGATACTCCAAGTTCTCCGCCTTGGCATTCATAAGCAGTGGCACCAGCTGCTTCTTCGAGAATGTCAGTTTCTTCAGAGCAAAAGTAGCAAAAGCACTTGGACCAGGAGTGATGTCTATGACCTTCCCATTGGCGCTCAAATTAGGCTCAAAAGTTGACCAGGGGATGCCGGTTGTGCAGTGGACCACAGCATCATATTTCCGACCAGATGGGCTTGTCAGAGCTGCTCCTTCTGGGGACTTGTAGTCAAGAACCTCATCTGCCCCTAAGCTCTTGACAAATTCAATGTTACGAGCTCCACAAGTGGCTGTAACATGCGTGTTACCGAGCTTTGCTAGTTGGACGGCATACTGACCCACGCCCCCAGAGGCAGCAGTAATCAATATGTTCTTTTGCTGGCCGCTTCCGTCCAGCTTGACCCCAGCAGCTTGCGTGAGACTTTGGTGAGCTGTAATGCCAGCAACAGGTAAGCCTGCACCTTCAACTGCTGATACTTCAGGTGGCCTGGCTACTGTTAAGTTCTCACTAGCTGTAGCGTACTCAGCCAGTCCACCTCCATTCTATCCATATATGTAAGATGACAACGAAAATTGAGGCACAAATATAATCAATGAGTTCTAAACGGGAAGCTTCTTATATGCACAATTAGCTCTTCAAGACGGGGAAAAAGTAACCAAAGGAATAAGATGAACACTCACAGCATGGATCAGAAATGCCACAACTTTGTCCCCCGGTTTGAACTTTTGCACGCCTTGTCCAACCTCTACAACCTCTCCAGCCACATCCGTAGCTATTATTATCATTAGACAATGTTAACAACAAAAACCTACCAATCTAAAAACTCATAGAAATTGATAACTTACATCACCAAACAACTCGCCCTTCAATGTAGGAATATCAGAAAAATCATAAAAAAAAATCAACGGAAAAATCTCCCATGATTACGAATATGATAAAGTTTAACTGAGAAGTTTCATTGAAAACACGATATGATCCGTAAACCATTATGCTTACTTTTCAATATCCACTTTTTAAAAAGCGTCTCTTCGGCACGCCTAGTTTTAAAATGATGAAGTAACCAATCACACCCAGTACCTTGTTACAACAGTTGGCTTGTTGCAGCTTATAACACCAGTTGAATGTTGTCAAAGTACCTCAAAATTTAAGTAGCCCGGAGCAGGAAACTTATCGAAAAGCGAGTAGACTACACTTCAGTGGAAATACCAACCACTAATGACAAGCACTGCACTGTAATGTTAAGTGCACAAACACGTCGTAAAAGGAGGGGAACAACTAGAAAGCGGGTTCTTTTGGTGAAACCAAACAAACTTCTACAAATACATGACTGGTAAGACCAACAAAATCATCTTCCAATATACTATCTAATCTACTCGAATCGAAGGCTCACAAAGAGGATGATCGATCATTCTAAAAAGAAAGGCCTTGTTTTGTGTCAAGCATTGGACTGTATGAGATAACACACTTGACTCTATGAATGTTGAATGAAAAATTGGATGCCGGCTTTCAAATGTTGTCTAAGTTGAAGGTAGATGATTGGTTTGTCATAGACGATTAAGTTATCCTTTCTATCCCACAGAAATGGTAAGATTAAGTCTCCTCCATGACTAATCCTCCTTTAAACTTCAACAGTTCAACTTGGACAACACTTGATTTTTCATTGACGTACATTGAATCCAGTAAGTTGTCCATTACAACCCAATCCTAGACACCAAAAGAAGGCCAAAGTTCCCACCGATACGGTCAACTTAATCTGACTTTATAACAACAAACAGAGCATTTAAAATTTATTCATTTTTTTAGGTGCTATGAATTGGACTGTCAATACTCAGTAACTCACAAGCACAGAATTACTGCTGGGAAATTCTGGTAAGAAAAAGTAACTCACAAGCACAGATTGATTGTAACCTGTAACAAATAGTATGTGGTGAAATTCTTGCAAGCAAAAACATCAGAATTATTTACCAGGTGTGTGAGGAATTTTTCGGGGTAATAAGGGCCGAAACATGCCTTTCTGAATTTTCCAATCAGCTGGGTTTAGAGCAGCTGCTTCCAGTTTCAACAAAACCTCTCCTTTCTTCGGAGAGGGGATCGGAACCTCCGCATGCTGCAAAAACCAAATTAACATGAATAAAATACACATAAATTCCAGAAGCAAATATCAAAGAAGGAAAAACATATGAGATAAAAAGGTCGTACCCAGTGCACAAGTGCACAAGGCTCCCGCTTTACGCAGGGTATGGGAGAGGTGAATGTCGGCTAGCCTTAGCCCCATTTATGGAGAGGCTGCTCCCAAGTCTCGAACCCGAAACCTACCGTTTATGGGCGAAGGCACTTACCATCGCACCAAGTGCGACCTCTTAAGGAAAAACATATGAGATAAATCTACAAAATGTTTGACCAAGAAAATTTACAGAATAATATAAGGAGAAATGTAGGAGATGAAGAAAGAAAATAGAAAACCTTTAAACCAGAAGTTCCTTCGCCATAGCTGTCATACTGAACCGCATGCATAAGCTTTGACGCCATGAGTCGGAAGAGAGACCGAGAGATTCATATTTGTAGAGAAGGACAGAGAGAGAGTCGCTATATTCTTGCCGAATGGGTTTTTGACGTATTGTCTAGCGCACACACGTGGAATTACTTGGTTGCCAAGTGTTGAATTAAGGAAAACGCCGGAAATAACCCTCTGTTTTTTATGGACTTTTATTCCATCACACTTTAGTGTGTATCGTTATATCAAACAAAAATATAATTCTTACCATTTATTTGTACCATTATTTATATTATCTTCTTAATAGAAATGAGATTTACCACTCAGTACTATGATCTGATAATATTCATCTTCACTTGGAAGTGAGATATCTTAGGTTCGAATCTCATAGATGGCGAATTCAATACCAAATTAGACTGTCCATTGTATGACCCCTTCTTTTTAGTGTAAAAATATCGATATACTAAAAAAAAAAAAAAATTACACAAAACTACCTCAATTATAGGTCAAACTACAATCTTATACCTCATATTTTAAACATTGCAATGTTATATCTCAACTTATGAATTCATTG
Organism: Malus sylvestris; assembly: GCF_916048215.2. Taxonomy (NCBI): domain Eukaryota; kingdom Viridiplantae; phylum Streptophyta; class Magnoliopsida; order Rosales; family Rosaceae; genus Malus; species Malus sylvestris. The sequence continues at coordinate 29,477,812 of NC_062264.1, forward strand.
CAATGCTATATCTCTGTTAAATTTTCTATTAATTTAACTGTTAAATAATGACGTGACACGAGTGAGATCCACTCTTTTCCCATCTAAAATAAAAAATTATATTTAATAATTAAATTAATTAAATTAAAACTCTCTTCCTCACTCCCTCACTCTCTCCGCTCTTATTCCTTCCTCTGTACCGATCCCTCCGCGCCCACTGGCCCTCCTACTCTGGCCGTCTTGTCGAGTTCCTCCACACCGGCTGATACACCGCCATTGATGGGGAGGAGGGAACCTCAGAAAGCTTCAGTTGGTGTTGCGAGAAATACGCCTCAGATCAGAGCCGGTCGGGTCATTTGATGTGCCCTTGCAGCTCTGCACCAGCGAAAGCGGGTACGGCGAGAAATCGAAAAGGACTTGGGTATTTCGTCGGTCAAACGGTTCTCATAAACCATCCACCTCCATTGCAGCCCTGTCCGTCTTTTCTCTCTTTTTCTCATTTTCTTCCTCTTGTTATCTCTCGTTCTCTCCCACTCTTATTCGACATGGAACCAGAGGGATGGCTGGCGACACCTCAGACTTGCTTTCGCTGACCTCCGATTTAAGATCCTATTTGTCTTGCCATTACTGACTTCCGATTTAAGATCTATCAGTTTGTCAGCGTAAGGGGGAGAGAGACGTGAGACAAAGAGAGAAACAATGTAAAAGAAAAATAGAAGGGAGAGAGAGACGTGAGAGAAAGGGTGGGGTGGGTGGACGGTGCAGGTGTTAGGGAGGGGAGTCGGCAAGAGGTTGGAGGAGGGTACTGAAGGGAGCTTTGGAGAATTTTTAATTAATTTTAATTATTAAATTAAAAAATAATTTTTTTATTTTGCTTTGGGAATGGATGGACCCAGCTTCTGCCACGTCATTATTTAACAGCTAATTTGATAGAAAAATTTGATGGAGGTTTGATATTACAACAAATTCATAAGTTGAGGTATGGCATTGCAATGTTTAAAACATAAGGCATGAGATTGTGGTTCGATCTATAATTAAGGTAGTTTTGTGTAATTTACTCTAAAAAAAATAGAGATGAAACTCATATGTGTTGGTGTGTCCTACCTTTATTAAGAGCACTCCCACCTTAAAAAACCTGCCCTTTGGGCAAAGGCAATTCAATCTCTAAGTGAATAGTAATTGCCTAGGGAACAGTAATTGTCCAAGTGTATAGCCCTGGCTATTAGTATTAAAATATTATTATTATCTTTTTTTATAAAATAATAAATAATAAAAAAAATATTTTTAATTTCGGATAGCAATAAAATATTAATAGAAAATATTTGTGAATATTGAAATGTGGTGTAAGAAGAACATGATTAGGTATTTACAAGAAAAAATTATAATTTTGTCTATTGTTAATTAAATTTTTTTTATAATTTTTTGTATTTTTAACTAATTTTATAATCTTTTATATTTTTAATTAATTTTTCACATTTTTTATTAATTTTAAAAAAAATTTGATTGTGTGGCTGTAACATCCTACATCGTCAGGGGAGTGGATCCTCTAACCTTTATATGTATATTCCCATCTCTACCTAGCGCGAGGCCTTTTGGGAGCTCACTAGCTTCGGAGTTCATCGGAACTCTAAAGTTAAGCGAGTTCGCACGAGAACAATCCCATGATGGGTGACCCACTGGGAAGTTCTCGTGTGAGTTCCTAGAAACAAAATCGTGAAGGTGTGGTCGGGGCCCAAAACGGATAATATCGTGCTACGGCAGAGTCGAGCCCGGGATATGTTGGGGGCCCAGGCCGAGATGTGACAATTTGGTATCAGAACCAATCCCTGGCCAAAAGTGTGCTGACGAGAACGTCGGGCCCCTAAGATGGATGGATTGTAACATCCCATATCGCCTAGGAGAGTGGATCCTCTAACCTTTATATGTATATTCCCATCTCTAACTAGCATGAGGCCTTTTGGGAGCTCACTAGCTTCGGAGTTCATCGGAACTCCGAAGTTAAGCTAGTTCACGCAAGAGCAATCTCATGATGGGCGACCCATTGGGAAGTTCTCGTTTGAGTTCCCAGAAACAAAACCGTGAAGGCGTGGTCGGGGCCTAAAGCGGACAATATCGTGCTACTGCAGAGTCGAGCGCGGGATGTGGTGGGGGCCCGGGCCGGGATGTGACTGTGGCCTTACCTCACATGGCCTAAGGGCTAGGCCAGTCAATTTTAGCCTGGTGAGTAACTGGGCTTCCTCGGAGCCCAATGGATTGTAAGGGGTTGGAGGAGTTTTGAAGGGAGGGGATTTAATCCACCATCCCTAAGGGATTTGAAAGGGTGGAAGTGCTATAAGATATGGCACAAATAGATGGCAGGTGTAGTGCTCACAAGTATGCGTACTATTATAGGATGCCTTAATTATATTTACGACCATGAATATTATTATATTGACTAGAATTATCGAATTACCATTGCATGGTCATGCTTATGTTACTGCTCATCATACATGCTTACACTGGCGTTTACACTCACCTCAAGTCAGAGTCAGTCTTCACGTGTATGTTCACATCAGATCGATACACTCACCTTGGATCCATCGTAGGTGTCAATCATGTCCTAGATTGCTATAGGCAATTAGGATTCGTATGTGATGCGCATAATGTCAATCTTCACATGATTGTAGTACTAGAGCGTAAATCATTATTACACCCCCGTCATATTCTTGTCAGAATATCTCTGCAGAAACTCGTGTGTTAACATATGTTGATGAGTACTGAATATATGTTTTATATGCGAAATACTGTGAATGATTGCACTCTTAGGATATTACTATTTATGGTAAGTGTTTTCATACTATATGTAGTATCATATTTGGAAATTATACTTGTTTTATGGCGAGGGTTAATTCATTTTTTAAAAGATTTTACAAAGTTTTATTTTAGGCCCAGCAGTTCAAATCCACTTCTAAACGAGCGAAGAAAACATACTTTAGGAACTCACTCTTGTTTTTCACCCCTTTAGGATTTAGTGGCAGAGTTTTTGTGTCGACGAGGATTCTTGGCAAATGTTGATATTGGAGATTAATTCCGATGGTATAATTCTTATTTTACTTTTACGGTATTTTACTTATGCTCTGACATCACTTGTGAAATGAGTTCAAACCCGCTCACATGCGCACTCTTGCATTTAGTCACTTTTAGGTTTTAATTTAATCACATTTTCCACATTACTCACTTTTTCTTCGTCACCTTCCTGGTATCGACCAACACAGCTCGATTAGAGTCCAGGTGGATATTCCGGGTTAGGGTGTGTTAAAAATAAGTTTGTACTCATTTATTTTGTATAAAAAAATCAATTTTTAATCTAAAATGTACCCATTCATGTTACTTTTCAATTTTTTTAATCTTAAATATACCCATTCTTAAATATATCAAGTTGTTATATGTAAAGTATATCATTTTGTTTAGATGTAAAATAAATCAATTTTTATGTAAAATTCATTAAAAAAATTCTAGCTGTTGCAATCATATTTAGAATAGGAATATGATTGTATAAATCCTAGTGTATCTAGGGATATCTTGGAATATTTCCTAAGTTAGATATTATCATATTAGAGTTGCAATCCTATTAGGGTAGGGATTTAACTTATCCTACTACTATAAATAAAAGCACAATGAGGTGATACAATACACATCTCACAATTAAATCTCTTTCTTCTGTCTCTTATTGTCGTCATCCTCCTCCTTTTTTCCCCCCTTAGAATAGTTCAGTAAATTAGGCATATAACACGTTATCAACACGCTCTTGCCAGAAGCTAAGGAACTGAATGATCGTAGGAGGAGGCTTTCTTCTACAAAATTCAAAGGCTTTTCTTTGTTTTCTGTCCATCAGGTATGCTTAAAATAAAGTAAGATATTTGAAACGTCCACGAAGCATGAAAACATTCCCCATGATGCATGAATCCCTATATTTATATTTTCCTCCGATATATATATATATATATATATATATATATATATTGTATATGTTTCATATATTTCTCAATATATATATGTTTCATGCATTATGCAATTATTGTTTTGCTATGCGGAATTTGTGAATCAAAGCATATAAATAAATTAGAAGCAATTTAGGGTTCTTTAAACCCTAGAAAAGTTGGAAAAAAAAACTGGGAATTTATGTGGCATGGCTGCTGCTAGCACCACCGCCGAGCACCGTACCTACTCCACCAGAACAACGTCGTTGCGACGTCTGGACTATGGCAGTAGCTCAGCTCATTGGGCTTTGCTACACCTACACGGACACCAAGTCTCGGCCTGGTAAGGGTAACTGTGGGCCTGCAACCCCTCCAGCCCACACCAGAAACTTTTGAGTTGCTAGGCTTTGTCCCGAGTTCTTGGCCCAAACCTGCAGTAAGTATGTTGCTTGTTAGGTCCAACCATGCCCCAAGGCTGCTTGCAGCAAGCCTACGTTGCTTGTTGGGCTTTGCCAACCCTCGGCCCAACCTGCCAGCAGCCTTAGAACTGCTGGGCTTGCACTGCCCTTGCCCACAACCCAACCTCAGCTTCGGCTGGGGTTCATAAGTGCCAACCCGCAAGCCAGCCTTTGGCTGAGCCCGCTACCACGCCCTATTTTGGCCTAAACTAGCAACTTCTATTGCTGGGCTAACCTTAGACCATACAGCCCAAAGGCCCGCAACCTTCCTCGAGGCCTAACAACCTGCATCCTTGCTGCAGGGCTTAAACCCCCACCGCATCCAGCCCATTTTTGGCTGGGCATCGATATTTTTCGACCCAATGCCAATTTATGGCATCCCCGTGTTATAAATCATACCCAAATATGTTTTAGGGTACTTGGGTTTATGCTAATCAATTCTAATTTAATTATCACTTAGCTTATCGCCAATTGAAGCTAATATGACCTGTCTGTCATTATTTTTGCTTCCACAATCGACCATATTTGGTCCTGATCTATTGAATTAATTAAAAGTGACTAGCAGTCCATTAATCTAATAATTAATCGAAAATTATTAACTTGAATATCACTTTTGGACATTAATGATTCAATAATTTATTTTTCTACTTTGAACCGCTACATCCTTTTGGTAGTCTCAAAAGCTCTCACACTTGAGTTCCCCAAGCAACTCAAATCCATTATACTTAAATCAGCATATTGCGTTCTGTATTTTCATATTTAATACCTTTGAAACTCGAAGTTTACATTCAAAATTTACCACATGAAACCTATACTTTTCATGTTTAATTAAACCATTAAATGTCTATAGAACCCGAATGTTCTACGATATATGTATATGGATTCCATACGACTAATCATGTTTTGTTGTACCCTTTGTTTTAGGGACATGTTAAACTTGAACAAGCTGGATTTCACCGCTCTGGAAGTATCTGGAAGAAACTATCTAAACTGGGTTCAAGATGTGAAGCTTCATCTTACTGCAAAAGGTATTAGAGCCACCATTGAAGAACCTATTGACGACAACCTCGTTAATGAAGCTGAGAAAGTTACTGCAATGATCTTCATTTGAAGACACATCCATGAAGCACTGCTACCGAGTACCTCGCTAAGGAAGACCCACGCACCATCTGGCTTGCTCTGGCCGATCATTTCGATCATCAAAAAGACATTTACTTGCTTGAAGCAAGACACGACTGACAGCATTTACGCTTCTAAGACTTTAAGTATGTGAATGAATACAACTCTGAAGTTAGTAGAATTCGATCACTGCTTAAGTTCTATAAAGTGAAATTAACATACGATGATCTCTTGGATAATACCTATTCGACCTTCAATACCACCAATATTATCCTGCAGCAACAATATAGGGCACATAAGTTCACCAAATTTTCAAATTTGATCTTTGTTTTACTTTTCGCTGAAAAGCAGAACTAGCTTTTGATGAGAAATCATCAAGCTCGACCCACTGGCTTGAACATTTCGCCTGAAACGCATGTGACCAATTCTAGCAGCTACAAACAACGAAAGAATCATTGTGGTCCTGGCAATAGGTGGCAAGCCCACCTATAGGCCCAAGGTCAACAGAGCCAAGGCCCACCCAAGGGAGGAAATTTGACCCAGAAATGCCAACCCCTTACCTCTAAAGCCCCAAACTTCAAGAACAAGGGAAAAGCTACCGTTTGATCGGATTCCACTGAATTGGACATGTGCTATCGTTGTGGATCAAAGGATCATTGGTCATGCGTATGCCGAGCTACCCCCGAGGCTATTGCCAAATATCATTCCCGTCATGAGTCTAACTTTACCGATGTGAAACATCCCAAAGATGCTACTACATCTATGAAGATATCAAATTTTCAAGAGGCATCAACTCCTATGGACGAATAAGTTTTATTCTTCTAGACATGTTTTTGGGTGTTTTTACTCCTAGTAGCCGAATCCACTAGGAGTGGCCGAACCCCTTATTTTTAGGTTTATGGTTTAATTTTTGGACAATTTTTCTAAGTTTTTGGAATAATCTGTTTGGTTTATGGTTTGTTTTGAATTATGGATATTATTTTCTCAATTGATTAATTAAATAAATAGAATTATATTTGTGCATGTGACCGATTCAATTAATTTATTTCTAGTATGACTAGTAGGGAAATTAGTTGTCTAGCTGATAGTGCTACCACGCACACCATATTGCATGAGCGACACTATTTTACTAACTTCGTACCTAAGAATGCACCTCTAACAACCCTATCAGGCTCATCTAACCTGATAAAAGGATACGAAAATGCCTGTATAATGTTGTTTAATGGTACTATCTTAACCATTAAATAGGCCCTCTATTCTCCATGTTCCGGAACAACGTTGCTGAGTTTTAGAGATATTCGAGATAATCAATATCATGTTGAAACCACTAAAGAGAATGGTTCTGAATTTCTTTGTATCACTTCTTACGAATATGGCCAGAAACGTATTCACAAGAAGCTGGAACGTCTCCCCGATTGAGTTGTAAATCACAACCATTCCCGGCATAGAGAACTACCATATGGCTGGCCCTGAGCCTGAGTTCCAGAGCATTTTGCTATTTTGGCATGACCATATGGGACATCGCGGAAGGGATATGAAAAACCTGTTTTTGGGGGAAGTTGAATACTCAACCCTTAATTACAAAGATTATTCATAACCCTCCTAAGTTTCTTCAGAGGATTTAAGGGGATATTTGTGGACCTATCCAACCAACATGCGGACAATTTAGATACTTTATGGTGTTAGTTGATGCATTGATGCGTTGGTCACATGCCTGCTTATTGTCCAAACGCAATGCTACATTTGCGAAACTTTTAGCATAAATTGTTAAGCCTAGGGCTCACCACCCTGATTATTCGATCAAGTTGATTCAATTGGATAATGTTGGAGAGTTTATGTCACAGACATTTGACAATTATTGCATGTCCGTTGGGATTGAAGTTGAACATCATGTACCTTATGTTTACACCTAAAACGGTATGGCAGAAGCTTTCATAACGTTCCTTCAATTGATGGCTCGGACTTTGGTCATGCGAACCAAACTGCCAATATCTGTCTGGGCTATGCAATATTGCACTTAACTATGTTGTTCCGCCTAAGGCCCACCGCTACCCAACCACATTCACCGTTATAGTTGGTTACTAGATAAGAGCCTGAAGTCTCACATTTACGTGTGTTTGGGTGCACAGTTTATGTGCCAATAACGTCGCCACTACATACCAAAATAGGTCCCCAGAGAAGAATGGGAATCTATGTAGGTTATGATTCGCCATCATCTATTCGCTACTTAGAGCCCTTGATAGAAGATCTCTTTACCGCACCATTTTTAGATTGTTACTTTGATGAAAAAGTATTCCCGTCGGTATGGAAAGATAAGAGCACCAATGTTTTTGTAGAACGCCACAAATTGTCGTGTTATGCTCCCACTATATCTCATTTAGATCCCCGCACTACTGTCTGAAATTGAAATGCATCATATTCTAGAAATTCACAGCATTGCACAAAGCATGCTAGATGGTTTACTAATCTAGAAAAGGTGGGGATATCACATATACCTGCTGCAAACGGACCTACAAGGATCGACGTACCTAAAGTACACAGTAATATTGCCTTGGAAGGTTGGACCGTCCCCTAGGGTGGGGCGGCCGCACCTTCCACGCGACCATGTACATTGACGGCTAACCAATCATCTGCTCCTACCTTGAAGCGTGGTAGAATCCTTGGTTTAAAGGATTTATAACCTCAAAAGAGGAAAACAGCACAAACTAGTGACCTTAGTTTGAATCCGACCATTACTTACCTATATGTTCTGACATATGAGGTTATTCTAGATTACGGTGATGTCTTAGACAAGACAACTTGGCCTCCCAAGAATCGTAAGATTTCAATCCACTACGCAGTATTAGATGAGGTTTGGAATCGAAATGAGATGATCATCGACGATGCATTTGCGTACACAGTATCTACTGACATCATGTTTATCGATGAAATTGAACCACGTTCCATTGATAAATGTCGACATAGAACAAATTGGTCAAACTGGAAACAAGCAATCCAGGTTGAACTTAATTCACTTGCAAAACATAAGGTGTTTGGGCTCGTAGCTTCTACTCCACCACATGTGAAACCTATAGGCTATAAATGGGTTTTCGTAAGGAAGCATAATTAGAAGAATAAAATAATGCGATACAAAGCATGCCTCGTAGCGCAAGGCTTCTCTCAACGCCCTGTTATTGATTACGAGGAGACGTTTCCCCCGTAATGGACGTCATAACGTTCCGCTACCTTATCAGTTTGGTAATTTTCAAAAAACTGAATATGCAGCTTATGGACGTGGTAACCGTGTATCTTTATGGGGATTTAGATACAGAAATCTACATGAAAGTTCCAAAAAGACTTCCATTGACTGGTTCAAATATTTCTAAACCATATAACACTCTTTCGATTAGATTGAGAAGGTCACTTTACGGATTGAAACCATCTGAGTGAATATTTGACAAGTAAGGGTTATATGAACAACAAATTATGCCTATGCGTGTTTATCAAGAAGCCACATTTCCGATCGTTGCAGTTTATGTCAACGACAGGAACCTCATCGGAATTCCCACAGAGCTTGAGGAGATTGTCGTTCACTTGAAATCGGAATTTGAGATGAAGGATTTTGGGAAAACTCAAAATTGTCTCAGCCTGGAGATCGAGCACTGTTCATAAGGAATCCTAGTACATCAATCAAACTATACCCAAAAGGTGTTGCGACATTTTAATGAGTATAAAGCAAATCCTTCGAGTACTCATATGATCGTTCGGACTCTAGATGCTTAAAGTTCCATACCTAAGTGCAATTGGTGCTTTATTGTACTTGGCTCAATGCACAAAACCCGACATCTCCTTCGTTGTTAATCTTTTGGCTAGATACAGTACTGTGCCTACACGCAGATATTAGAATGGTGTTAAAGACATTTTTTGCTACCTCAAGGGTATGACGGACTTGGGCTTGTTCTACACCCACGAATCCTCAAGAGAAGCCGCCCCTCCTTGGTTTTCAAGATAATTCCCGCCTTGTTGGTTACGCAGATGCTGGTTATCTGTTTGACCCATATATGGCATGTTCTCAAACCAGCTATGTCTTTACCGTTGAAGACACCGCTATATCTTGGAGGTCTACTAAGCAAACTCTAGATACGACTTCTTCAAAACATGCTGAGATTCTCACCTTGCATGAAGCATCATGCGAGTGTTTTTGGTTGAAAGCAATCATGAAACATATTTAAAGCACTAGTGGTCTTACTACCGTCATTGACTTTCATACGACGATATTTTAAAGATAACGCAACATGTATCGAGCAGTTAAAGAAGGGATGCATTGGGAGACAACACCAAGCATATAATTATGAAGTTCTTTTATTCTCACCAGCAACAACAACATCATAACATAGAAATCAAGCAAATCCGTTCCCAAGACAACCTGGCCAATCTCTTTACCAAGTCTTTGCCCAAGTCTACTTTTCAAAATCTCGTCCAAGGAATCGATATGCGTAAATTGTCTGAGTTGAATTGCTTATAGTTCTTTTATTTGGAAGTTATGTTTAACTCAGGGGGAGTATCCTGAAACATACTCACTTGATCTTAATGTACTATTTTCCTACGATTAGGAGCATTTTTTCCACTGGATTTTTGCTATCTAACGAGGTTTTGATGAGGCACTCATCCTGGGATGATCATACTTCGTTAAAAGTTCACTACTTTTGTCATGTATGACGTTTGTTTTAGACATTATACATGTCACGCCCCGATCCCAACATACGTCTAGGATCGACACGTGACGACACCAATACCTGTATGTCTAACATACCCCGCCTCCAGGATATGTACAAAGCACAACTCGAGAATCGAATCGCATAGTAGTTTTTCGTATACTTTATGGCTGCATCTAACCTCCTCGTTAGACTGCCTACGTACCCTCATTAGGGATCAAGCCATTCGTAGTTCTTCATTTCACTACACTCGAATATTCATCAATTAAATCGCTATGTCTCAACAATATATCACAATGCATAACATGCAATATTACAAGGGACAAACGACGGAGCATAATCATATTCACTAGTCATAAAGTTCAACGAGTCCAATCATAATTACCATAACCATAACCAATATCATTCCATAATCACATCCATCAATAATGCCAACCATCACATCATCAATAACACATACAACACGTCGAAATGCGGCCTAGAGCGCCACAGTTCGGCCGAAGACTACATCTTTGAAAAAGGGAATTTTGGACCACCCAACGGAACCAAGGCACCAAAGGGGATTCCGGACCATCACTCAACGGAATCCAATCAGGATACGATTCCGAACCGTCACTCAACAGAATCGTGGAGTAGAAGGGATTACAGACCATTACTCAACGGAATCCAATCAGAACTCAGTTCCGGACCACTCAACAGAACTGAACGGAAGTCCAGGAAGCATAACAACGGCTCGAAAGAACAAGACATGATTCAAGTTACTCAATTCACAAAGACTCAATGAAACGAAACAATATGGAGCAGCAAACCCCCATCACAATGGGTTATCGGTCCATTACTAGACCTCACATCTCCCAAGCAATTCAATATGCATTTCAATCACATGTCACAACCATTTCCAATACACAAGTCAAATCACATTACACTACATCATACCAATCACTATGCTTCCAACATTATATCTCAATCCATAGCTTGTAACATATCAAGGAATCACGAAGAACAATATTAATATTTAATCACGTTAATCAATCAGTGAGATAGCATATCATTTCACGAATTTAATTAAAGAACTCTACATAATTCCCTACTTGGGTTATGGATAATAACATGGTAGTTCTAATTTGTATTCACAAGATCCATCGTGGGTAATTCCCATTCACTTGAATCTAGGATTCTAAGATAACCTTATGGAAAAGAGCAAGAGCAAGGATTCTGGACTATTTAATGGAATTAAAATATCAAACGGTTTCTTATAATTTACCCAGACCTGTCACATGTGAAATAAGTGCCTATATCATGGAAATGGTGCATCAAGCAACCAACAACCTAGATAAGCTGCGAAGCTTGTGTGAGCGACAATAATACAAAGTATGTAATAATAATGATGAAACCAACCATCAATCACAGTTTATAAACTTTGAATATAAATCATTCATAAGAAATTAATACCAAACCTTTGCAAACTTCGAAAGAGTCACATAGACATCCAACGACTTTTCTAAATCAACTCAAAGTTCTCGAAGCCAAAATTCACGGATACACTCAAAATAGAGCTAGAGAGACGTCGTTCGGCCGAAGCCTACGCAAGTAACCAAATAGGAAGTGCCCTCCCCCAAAGCGGATCAACGAAGTAGAGCCTACCCATGAGAAAGTAACCAAGTAGGCAGTGACCCCTCAATGCGGATTAACCAAGCAGAGTCACTCCTACAGCTGTTAAGAAGTGATCACCCAATGCATATTAACCAAGCATGATCACTCCTAAGCATACATGGCCATAAGGATCGCCCAACGCGGATTAACCAAGCGCGATCCATATATAGTATGGCCCCCCAAATCGGATTAACCAAGCAGGACCATTAGTGACCTCCCAATGCGGATTAACCAAGCATGGTCAAGATAACCAAATAGGTAGTGACCTCCCAATGCGGATTAACCAAGCAGGGTCATCGATGTACCAATGCTACATAGTGCTATCAAACCAACACATAACTTACTGCCTACCTTCACACTTATGATTTACAACATGAGCACATACACCATCCATTTCTGTATTTCCCATCTAGGTTCCAAAGCATTGTTTCGAATTATTACTACAAGTATCCATCACCTCGATCAACTCCTATTCTCAAGTATATGCAATTACTAAATGCATCACTTCCGACTCTAGTCTTAATTAGATTACTTGGAACTACTAATTCACACTATGAGATCCAAGTACTATTTTGGTTAACTTGAATTAACATGATCAAAATAAATGTAACATTTGAATGAAAACACTTAGAGAAAGTAAGTGAAGATGCTACTTACAAATATAGATGTACCTGTATATAAAAGTCTTGGCAGTTGGTGCATATATATATCCAGGGATATACGTAAGTTCCTTTGAATATGGATACATAGATATATGTATACTGTAAATAAGGAAACAAATTCATCCCTTCATTAATTTATACATACATATAAGGATTCGTTCAACTTCAGACATAAGCAGAAAGGTCTGATAATGCTAAACCAATGAGATGGAATCAATATGCTCATCAATAATGGCTATTCACTGTCATCACAAGGATAAAATCTGGACCACATCTGACTAAATGTATACTAACAACTCTAGCAAAATTGTACCAAATATGAAGAGAAACAATTTCACATTATGGGACAACATAATTGTCGATTCCCCATCATCAACATTACATTAATGAATTCACTAACTTTAAAGCAACAAATGTAACATGATAAATGGGTAATTTTCAAATAAGACTATACATACATAATGTTAACTATCAACATTTCATAAATCGGATGTCACACACCGGGAAATTAGACTTTTTCCAAAAATTCTCAAATTTTACAGGAATAAAGATCTCAACAAGTAGAGTAAATTTTATACCTGTGGCCAAATCCAATTTGGCCGGGAAGGCCCTCAGATTGGCTCGCACCCGTCGACCCTAAGGTGGGTGTTCCTCAATTCGGCTTCCTTGGTGTTCCAATACCCCTAAAATTGATTGGGTCTTGTTCTTGGGTCAAAGAGAAGTTGATCAAGGGTGATGGTGAATGGTGATACTCACCGGAACGACGAATCGCCATCGAGAACCCCCGGATTCTTCGGTGGAGTTCTACCTGAATTTGGCCTTAAAAACCCTTAAATTTGAGCAAATAAGGTAGATGAGAGGTTGTGGAATAAGTTGCAGGTGGTGGAGGGTTGAGAATGACCTGAAAAAATGGTGGAGATTGGCCGAAATTCAGCCGGGTTGAAGTCGGGTTTGTGGGTGCATGGGATGACGAAAATGGAAGGGGAAAAATCCCCCTTTTTTGTTTCTTCCCTTATTGGTCCTTTTCCCCCCTCTAAAAATCTGATTTGGTCCTCTTTTTAAACTAACTTAACCTTTAACCCACATGTGGGAATTAAATAATTCTCATAATCTATAGTTCACAACTTCAAACGTCTGTAACTACACCGTTATAACTCGGACTCGCAAACGGCTTTCGCCTATGCGTTCATGGGTTCGAGATCTATTTAAAAACACTAGTTAAAACTTCGAAAAGTCAACGAAAGATAAAGATTGATTTTGAAAATTCAAACCCGATAACTATTCGATTTAATTCTCAAAATTTACGGAATTAAAATTAAGTAATAAAAATAACGTAAACGTGAAATACGAACTTAAATTACGAGATACATAATGAATAGTGAAATTCCAGGGACGGGATTTCACAATGCATACTTCTCACTCTTCTCCTTAGTCTATATGGGTTTTACCTGCCATATGTTTTCCATAGTGAGGTTTTGTGAGTTTTACTACCAATGCATACTTTCTTTAATTTGATACTCACATTCGACCGTTGTGCCAACGACTTCATGAACTGTTCTATCCCAACTGCTGAAGATCTAATGCGATGTTTTGTTTGAGTATTTACACACTCAACGGGGAGTGTTGCAGTCATATTTAGAATAGAATGTGATTGTGTAAATCCTAGTGTATCTAGAGATATCTTGAAATATTCTCTAAGTTAGATATTATCCTATTAGAGTTGTAATCCTATTAGGGTAAGGATTTAATATATCCTACTACTATAAATAAAGGCACAATGAGTGATATAACACACACCTCACAATTAAATCTCTCTTTTCTCTCTCTTATTGTCGCCGGCCTCCCCTCTCTATTCTCTTAGAATAGTTCAGTAAATTAGGCCTACAACACTAACTCATTTTAAAATTATATGGGTACATTTTTTTGGTTGATGTATATGTGTGTGTACAATATTTTATATATGAAAGAGAGTTAAGCACGCATAAGAGTAGAAAGGACAACAGAAGTAATGATGCTCAACTCAGTTAAATCCGAGAGAGGTTGTGTGTTTGTATTTATAGGAATGAATTACATCAGAGAGTTACAAGTCAAACTGATTACAACCAACTAGTCTATATAAATCCCGAAATATAGGAGATAATACAAGAGTATATTCCCAACTCTTAGCAGCAACATCTGTAGTGGAAGAGTCATAGCGAACAACCATCTCTGTAGTGGAAGAGTCATAGCAAAGAACCAACTTATGGTTTATCACACCCCCGCAAGCTGAGCGGTCGACCAAGAACGGGAAGCTTGGAAAGAAAAAACTTAAACCGAGTGGAAGACAAGCCTTTGGTTAGAAAATCTGCGACCTGATCCGAAGACGCAACATAACCCACAATTATTTCCTTCTGAGTTACCTTCTCACGAACATAATGATAATCAACCTCAACATGTCGCATTTGGGCTTGGTATACAGGGTTCGAAGCAACAGCAAGAACACTTATATTATCACACCATAACTGAGGGGGTGTAAGAAAAAGATGAAGATCATTAAATAAATTGCGAAACCAGTACAAAGTAGCAGCGGTATAAGCAAGTTGACGATACTCAGCTTCAGTACTTGATCGAGAAACGCCACGTTGTTTCTTGAAGCTCCATGAAATTAGATTAAATCCGAGAAAAATACAATAACCACCTGTGGAACGATGATCATTAGGATCACCTGCATAGTCCGCGTCCGCATAAGCTGTGATGGAGAGGGAACTTGGACGATAAAGCAAGCCATGATCATGAGTGCCCTTAAGATAACGTAAAATGCGTTTGACAGCAGCCCAATGTACCTTTGTGGGAGAGTGCATGAACTGGCAGACTTGGTTGACAGAGAAAGCAATGTCAGGACGAGTGAAGAGCAAATACTGAAGGGCACCCACGACACTATGGTATTCAGTGGCATCAGAAAAAGGATTTCTTTCGTGGAGAAATAAACGACGGCCAGGAGAAGATGGCGTTTGGATAGGCTTGCAGTCTGCCATGTGTGTTCGTTGAAGAATGTCCATGATATATTTGGCTTGGGACAAATGAAATCCAGAAGTGGTACGAGTAACTTCCATTCCTAGAAAATAATGTAGGGGCCCAAGATCTTTCATAGAAAAAAGTAAACCAAGTTGAGCAATGAGTTGGGCAATCTGCGAACTATTATTTCCAGTGACCAAAATATCATCAACGTAGATTAAGAGATAAATAATGGTGGTGCCATCAAAGTAAGTAAATAAGGATGAGTCAGCTTGGGAAGCAACGAACCCAAGTTCCTCGAGATGAGTGGAGAAGCACTGAAACCACGCCCTTGGGGCTTGTTTGAGTCCGTAAAGAGAACGTTGCAATTTGCAGACATGAGTCGGAAATTGGGGATCAACAAAGCCTTGGGGTTGACACATATAGACATTTTCAGAGAGGGAACCATGTAAGAAGGTGTTCTGAACGTCCAACTGTCGGATAGACCAATTGTAATGTAGTGCAACAGAAAGAATTAATCGGATGGTGGCATGAGTAACCACAGGACTAAACGTTTCGGCGTAGTCAATGCTTCCTGTTGATGAAAGCCATTAGCAACAAGACGGGCTTTAAAGCATTCTATGGAGCCATCAGATTTGCGTTTGATTCTGTAAACCCATTTATTGGGAAGAACATTAAGATGTGGTTGCAACGACACAAGAGTCCAAGTGCCAGTGCGTTGAAGAGCTGTAAACTCCTCAGCCATGGCTTGACGCCACTGTGAACATTTGTTAGCCTGTGTAAAACTGGAAGGTTCAACCAAAGTATTAGTGGCAGCAATTAAAGCATAGCGGGGATTAGGTTTACGAATGCCATCTTTGGCCCGTGTAATCATAGAGTGAGATGGCAGAGTAAGTGTCAGTGGCACGGTGCTTGTGGTCTTAATATTCGCAGGTGGAGGTAAGGATGGGGAAGGGTTAGAAGTATGGGAAATAGTGTAGTCTGGAGGATGAGTGGGTGGTATGGTAGGGATAGTAGGGTTGGCAAGCGGTGGAGTGGGAGTATAGGTTGGATGATCATGTGAGGTAGTGATTAGCGAGGTAGGGAATGTGGATAAAGTTAGAGGTGAGGTAGGATTAGGTAGTAAGGTGATAGGGTTAACACGATGAGAGTTGGTGGGGGTGGAGAGTGTAGGTGGCAAGATGTGGTCAATGGTTATCATGTCAGGGAAAACATTTTTCATCAAAAATAACATGGCGAGACATAAAAATTTTGCATGTGGATGGATCAAAACAACGATAACCCTGCTGATTTAAAGAGTATCTAAGAAAAATACACTTTTTAGACCAAAATTGAAGTTTGGTTTGATTATATGGTCGAAGATATGGGAAGCATGCACAACCAAAAACCTTTAAAAATTCATATTGTGGAGGAGTGGAGAATAATTTTTGAAAGGGAGATTCATTATGTAAAACTTTGGTGGGAAAAATTGGCAGAGTGAAAGGCTTCGACCCAAAACGTGACAGGTAAAGATGCATGAGCGAGAAGAGTAAGGCTAGTTTCAACCAAACGTCGATGTTTACGTTCGGCAAGGTCATTTTGTTCAGGGTGATGAGGACATGTAAAACGATGATGAATTCCATGAGAGGATAAATAGTTTTTAAAAGCATGATTCATATATTCGCCACCACCATCGGTTTGCAAGAATTTGATGTGTCTACTAAACATATTTTCAACGAGTTTCTTAAAAGAGACAAAAGTATTAAACACTTCGGATTTAAGTTTTAAAGGATATATCCAAGAGTAGCGCGAATAATCATCAATAAAAATCACATAATATTTAAATCCATCAATCGAGTAAGACGGGGAAGTCCATACATCCGAATGAATTAAATCTAAAGGAAATTTGGAAATTGAACTTGAAAGCGGAAATGGAAGTTTGTGACTTTTGCCTAGAGGACAAGATTGACATAGAGCAGAAGTCACATGGCCATGAATTGGCAATTTATTTCTAGCAACTAAAAACTTTAAAATAGAAGAAGATGGATACCTTAATCTAGAGTGCCACACTGCATCAGAGACGCGACTACCATAAAATGCAAAGACGCCATGATTATTGTTTGATGAAAGACTTGAAAAAGGATAGAAGCCGTTCTTACTTCGGCCTTGCAAAAGGGTCTTCCCTGTTGTTAAGTCCTGAACACGATAAGAATGGGGATATAAGGTTAGGGAGCAGTGGTTATCCATAGTAAAACGATTGACAGAAATAATATTGGTAGAATCATTGGGACAATATAAGGTGTTGGAAAGATTAAAGGTATGGGAGGGAGTGCGAGTATGTGTGTGACCAACTTTAGAGATATGCAAACTTATGCCTCCAACTACACCATTCACATGATGATCGCCATTGTACTCGCGGGGATCAGCCACTTGTGTCAAATCATTCGTAATATGAGCATTAGCGCCAGAATCAAAGAGCTAATTTTGAACCAGTGTGGCAGCCATTGGTGGAGGATTATGGGCAGGAGCAGCAACGACATAGGCCTGAAGCTTGAGAGTGGGAACTCGGCCTTCATAGGCCACGTTCATACGATTGTAGCAGTTGATAGCAGAGTGACCTGATTTACGGCATATTTGGCATTAAACACGACCGTTGGGATTAAAAGTAGGACCTTACTGAGGAGCAGCACCGAGCACACCATCATTAGGAGCATGAGGCCCTGGCTGTTAAAACACACCATGACCATGTTGAAAAGGGCCACAACCACCACGACCAGGACCTGTGGGAAAACCACGACCAGGAGCCTGAGCACTGCGACCTGTTCCGACCTGAAAACCACGGTCGCCGCGTCCAGCAGCGAGGGCAGAGGGAACAGCTTCAATGTTGAACATATGGCTCATTTTTTGACGACGTTCAGCGTCGAGAGGAAGAGCCTTCAAAGCTGTATAGGAGATAACATCCTCTCGGGCTTGAGCAAACGCGACGGTACCTTCGTACGCAGGACCAACATTGTTGAGAACAATGGCCACCAAATCTGAATTTGAAATGAGAGACCCCGAGAGAGAGTGTGTGTCAGCTAGACAGTTGATACGATCCAAGAAATCAGCAATTGATGAATCACCACGATGAGTGTTCATAAGTTCACTTCGGAGTTGCAAGAGACGGCCAGTAGACGGCGAAGCATAACGCTCGCGAATGGACGACTAAGCAGAGTGAGAACTGGTTTAGCCAATAAGAGTGGCCAAGACGGAGGGGTGAACCAAACTATTGATCCAAGATAGGATCATGGCATCCTGTTGCATCTAGACTTCGAAGGCTGGGTTGACAGTAGTAGTGAGATTGCCGTCATTGTCCTTGAGAAAAGCTAAAGGACATAGGTTGATGCCATCAACAAAGGAAACGAGGTTCCTGCTACGAAGAAGGGGAAGTATTTGGGCATGCCAAAGAGGGTAGTTTGTATCATCAAGCTTGATCGTTAAAAAATTAGAGACGTTGGGAACAGCGGAAGTGGGTAGGGTAGAAGAAAAGGAGTCTGAGGAGGAGGCCATTAGAAAAAAAAAAATTGATGTTTTGTCGTGAGACTTGTTAGCTCTGAGATACCATGAAAGAGAGTTAAACACACATAAGAGTAGAAAGGACAAAAGAACTAATGATGCTTAACTCAGTTAAATCTAAGAAAGGTTGTGTGTTTGTATTTATAGGAATGAATTACATCAGAGAGTTACAAGTCAAACTGATTACAACCAACTGGTCTATATAAATCCCGAAATATAGGAGATAATACAAGAGTGTATTCCCAACTCTTAGCAGCAGCATTTGTAGTGGAAGAGTCATAGCAAACAACCAACTTTGTAGTGGAAGAGTCATAACAAAGAACCAACTTATGGTTTATCCATATATACATGTACATTATTTATGTATACGTGTGTGTACAATATTTTATATATACATGTACATTATTTATGGAAAAACATGATTTTCTTTTGATTTTATATGTCTTTTTTTCTTTGGGGTTGGGAGTATAATTTATCTTTTAATTTTTTCAATTTGCAAACAATGAGTTTTATTTAAATTCTCATTAAAACAAGGGGCTACAAATTTCAATTTTTAAGTTAATAAAATAATGACCAACATGGATATACATACTCCATTAATGTTAGAACTTTAATAAAAAAACTCAAAACTAATATTTTTTTTTTAACAAACAATAGTATCTACATTAAGGGGGTGAAGGAGTAAGTTAAGCCTCACACTGAGTTAGCCATAATAATGTGGTTCAAATTCACTTTTAGCAACCTAAAACCTCTAACTTACAAGTGAAGAGGGAACAATAAGGTTTCAGTAAAAAAAATTGGCGGCTAGAGACCGCATTCAAGGTCTCGTTTTTTATTTTTAGTCTTTATTAGTTCAACAATTGAGATTTGATTTTTTTTATTAGCACCCCATATAATGTTGAATACATCTCACATTAAAATTTAATACCAAATAACTTGTATACCCTAATATGCAATGATAATTTCAACCTCTTGAGATTTAAAAAAAAAAAAATTCTAAATACACCCAAAATCACATTTCACATAAAACATCCCAAGAGATGGTTGAATCAAACCTTTTTTTTTCTTTTTTAAGTTGGACATCCAACTCCTGCTTGTAACTTTAGATGGGCAGAGAATACCAAGTTTGGAGCGGCTATTCCATGTCAATTGGACAACTATGTATTTTTTGTTCGCTGCATTTTTCATTTGATGGCTTTTTCACTATCTCGAATCTCCAAAGCTTTCATCACCTTACTGAAACTGGTTTTATTTGTACACAGTATGTAGCTCTCTGAACGCGTGTCGAATTCAATCATTCAACTGCCACCAATATTCTGCTGCTGAAGAAGTTGAAATACACTTGGTTAAAGAGCTGCATGCCGAATTCAGTCATTCAACTGCCACCAGTATTCAAATTTCGAAGTTTCTTGTTCTAGACTTAAGCAAAGAAAACCTGGACACCTCTGCTGCTAAGAATATAATCACAAGAAGACTGCTGTTAAAAGTAGACACCTCTATTGCTAAGAATATAATAACTGTCTAAGCTGTGCTCCTTAGAGCAGTTCTACCGTGGGCTATTGCCCAATGGATTGGCTCTCAAACAGGGCCAGAGAGCCCGAGTGGGGAGGTCCAGCGTGTGCTGGCGATGGAGCCCGAGCAGGCCTGAGGGAGAGGTCCGGCAGAAGTTGCCAGCTCGAGAGCCCGAAGGCCACGTGACGCAAGGCTGACGTCTGAGCGACGTCAACCATCATCTCCTTTGCATTTATGGGCCTCAACCTTACAACTACTCGAACTCTTCCGGGTATTATTCGATTCGAAAAAAGTTAAACAACATGCATACAAGCAACATTTCATTTACTCATTTGAATTTGCCATGCTTATTCTATTACCTCAAATTTTCCAAATTCTAAACATTTATTTAAATGATTAATTGAAATAATGCTTCCATTTTTCTCCAAAATTCAATCGAATCCCATGTGGGGAAACAAAAATTGACCTTCGTCGTCCTTGGAAGCTGTGAAGCCAAACAGCGCGGGGCTGCTCCAGCGCAAGGTGGATTTGGGAGATTGAGAAGGAGGGAGAAGGGACTTGAACGATGACGTTCTGAAATTAACTGGGCGATCCAGCTTCACAGCACCCCTCTGCACCACATCATTTCGCTAAGCCATGGACTACAGAAGTGCAGCAAAAATTAAGAAAGGCATTCAGGTGTGCTGCTTTGCTGTGTGTCAGAAGTGCAACAAAAAAAAATGGTAGAAGTTTCAAGAGATAGGAAGAGATTTCCAAAAGGAAAAGATAAATTAATAATATAATATTAATTTATTCAAAGTAAATAATATAATATTAATTTATACAAAGTAAATAATATAATATTAATTGTAAATAAAAAAATACTAATATTTTATTGCTTATTGCCAGGACTATTCAGTGTAGGGGTGGAGATGCAAAATGCAGTTACTGTTCATTAAGGGCAGTTACTATTCACTGGGTGGATTAAATAGTGAATAGCCCGGGGGGCCTTTGCAACGGTGGAGTTGCTCTTATGTAATCCATAAAAAAAAACTCATTTGGAGTAATATGGATTTTCTTCCAGTGATTCGTGAAGGCATCGATCCAATTTTCTACATACACCTCACATTCTTTTTTAATCCAATTTTATTGTTGTGATTACATAAGTAAAACAAAAACATAAAACTATAAAATATGTATATGCACCTAAGATGTGAAGCGGAGGGTGTAAGTAGAAAGTGTGGGGTGTATATTAAGAGTGTAGGGTGTGAGGATATTATGAAAAACTATGTGGGATGCATTAAGATAAACTTTGATAAAAAAAACAAATATAAAATGTATTAAGTATATGAGAATGTATTCAACAATACGTGATGATAATAAAACAAGCCTTCCTATTTTCATTAATTTTCTTTAGTTCTTTATAATTAAAAATTAAAAAGTAATTGAGGACAATAAAGCGGGTAACCAATGAATAAGCCGCGGGACCACCTGGACCACCATCCTTCCCCCCACCACGACAAAGCATTTTCTATTTCTCATTTTTAATTATATTAACGACACCCAATAATAAATGAAAAGTGTTAATGACACTCTAAAAATTTCATTCTATATTTCTCACAAATATATTTTTTTTTTCAAATATAAAAAATTTGAAATATAAAATAAAATTTATAAAGTGCCAATAACAATTCCTTAAAAATTTATATTAACAAACCGATAAAATCATTAGAACAAATAATTTATAATATTTCGGATTTTAATAACAATTTTTGCTTGGTTTCTTCTTCCTTCGCTTCTTATGCGGAATCCATCTCCCTCTCATGGCTTCACCAGCAATCCAAATTCTCTCTCTCTCAAGTT
Source organism: Malus sylvestris (assembly GCF_916048215.2). Taxonomy (NCBI): domain Eukaryota; kingdom Viridiplantae; phylum Streptophyta; class Magnoliopsida; order Rosales; family Rosaceae; genus Malus; species Malus sylvestris. Next base: position 29,500,218 of record NC_062264.1, read on the forward strand.
TCCTCTCCTCTCAAACGAAAGTTTTCTCTCTGAAAATTTCCCTATTTGTTTTCCCTGGAAAACTGTTTGTGCATTGTTGATCTGTTTACCTTCCTAATTGTTTCTCTGGTTATCTCAATTTATTAGCTTCAGTTGTAAATTTGTAAGTTCATCCTTCAATTTTTCTTGTATTATGTTGTGCACTTTTATGAATTTTTGGATTGTTTTTAGCTGTTTGCAAATTGAAACACACGAGGTTTTCATTTTTGGGCTCTGTTTGGTTCTTAAGAAAATCAGGAAAAGCAAAAGAAAGAAAATTTAATTCTGGGTTTCTAGTTTTTGTTAGTTTTGTACCAATATATAGTCTAACCATGGTTGAGGTAGTGGAGTTGATTGTTGGGTTTTAATGAAATAGTACAAATTATATGGTAATATTGTAAAGTTTGAATCTTTTTAGTGTATTTGGATTGCTTGTCTAGTTTGAGCTTGTTGTTTCATGTTTAGGATTTGAATTGATGGGATGGGATACGGATTTAATAGATTTGTTGTGTACGAAAATTTCGTTGTTTGATCTTTTGAACAAGGTATAGGATGGGGAAGGGCTACAAAATTTTGACTTGTAGTGTTCATTGTAACATTGAAATAACGAAAGGAAAAGGCTTTGATCTTGCAATTCTAAGGAATTTAGTATTATCGAAGGGTGAGATGTTTTAACTTGGGAAACCAAAATGTTGTATGTTTTTTGATTCGGGTTCTGTTTTTCTTTCTGTGTGCTTTTTTTGTGTTGGCCAAGAAGGCAAACAGTGATTTGTAGGCTTGTAGCTATTAAAAGACATGATCTTTGTTTGATGTTGAATGGTTGGGTTTGTTAAAGTTGAATTAAACTTCTGACTTTGCCATCTACTGCAGCTCAATTGCCCCAGTTTTTTATACGAGGCTATAAGTTAGTAGTTGTAAAGAAAATGGATTAGCCAAGTTTAATGCTTGGTCCCTGGAGTTCACGTGGAGGGTTGCAAAATGTTGATAAACTTCTTCCCGACTGTTAACCGCTCCTACAATGACAAGTGGATGCTTGATGAAGCCAAATGCTGGATGCTAGACTTAAGCGCTATACAATGCCTACAAGCCAGTGAACAAAACCGTGTTGTCAGCGAAGACTCTTTTTGGAGGTTGTTTAAATTCCACTGAACGATTGTTGGACTGTATACTGTTCGCACATAAAAAATGGAAAGGTTAGTTGCTTTCTAATGCTTTGAATTGTTTAAAACAATAGGTTTTCATTTTTTTTTAATTCTTATATTTTTTTGTTTACTTGAATTCTTTTCCCAGATATAAAATTTTGGAAGAGCTTGGTGATGGCACTTGTGGTTGTGTATATAAGGCTCGTGATTTGAGAACAAAGGAGATTGTATGGTTCTCCTTACTAAAGAAATGATTACTTCTCCTAAGCTTTGTTTGATCTTGACCTGTGAATTGATTTGTTTTTGCGATTAACCCCTGTGAACTTTTGGTCATATGCTTTTGATTTTATCAATCTTGTGGTTTATACAAATATTGAGGGAGAACACGGACTCAATATTAATTGTTGTCTCTAGTATTGTAATATGAATGAATTGGTTAAGAGTTTAGAGTAAGCATTTATACAAAAACGATATCCTTCCTGGTATTACTTAACCTTTCTGACCTCAGGTTGCTGTCAAGAAGATGAAGAGGAAGTTCTATTTCTGGGAGGAATACTGGAGGTTACGAGAGATTAAGGTATGTCCCACGATAACTTTAATGGTTCAATATTGTTGTGCCATATGCATCAATATGAGCTTTTACATTTTGCATATTGCTAAATGAAATAGATAATGCCCTCTGGTTGTTTCCATTGATTCAAGTCAAAAAAAATTTTCCCAGGTACTTCGTAAACTAAATCATCCCAATATCATAAAGTTAAAGGAGGTTGTCAGGGAAAACAATGAGGTGTTCCTCATTTTTGAATATATGGTGAGGGACCTTTTGCCTTCTCATTTAGTTTTGTTTACGTTATAACTTATATATCATATAAAATGATATCATCGTCTTAATTTGAAAGTTGATGAATGCCAGTTGGTCAAGTTAATCTCATTATGTAAGATGTGTTTGATTCCAAATTTCATGTTTCCAGAACTATAATTTGTACCAAATAATGAAAGAACAAAGAAGACCCTTTTCAGAGGATGAGATTCGTAGCTTTATGTCTCAACTGCTGCATGGACTCAGTCACCTCCATAAAAGTGGGTATTTTCACCGAGATCTAAAGCCAGGTAAGTTATGTTTGGCAACATTGTGTTTTCTTGCATCTCTATATTTTTGTTAAGAAATTAATCGAACACGATTTTCCCTTGAAGAGAATTTGCTGGTGACGAATGACGTTCTTAAAATTGCCGATTTTGGCTTGGCTCGAGAAGTATCATCGATGCCTCCTTACACTGAATATGTTTCCACACGCTGGTGAGTTAGTCATCTTCAATCATCTTATCTTGTTTTTCGCATTTGTGAATGTATGGTTTTCTGGAGTGGGGGGGTTAATGTCGAGTTGTGTTATCTTATTTTGTGCACAAATGTCTATGCATGCACTCTGATCTTTTACATTTTACGGTGCTTGTTTGGCATCCTAGGTATCGAGCACCAGAAGTCTTGTTGCAGTCCAAACTATACACTCCTGCAGTTGGTAAGCATGGTCTTTATTACTTCTTCATTGAACAGCTCCTCTTCCAGAAGTTCTGTAATTTCTGTGTTGAAAACGTTTCAACTGAGGTTTATACTGGTATTGTATATCTATGATTAGGCTGCATGAGATTTTTCTATATCAAACTTGAGATCAATTATCTCTTTGTGCTTCTTTGAGTGGCGATTAACAAATGAAAACATATGCAGACATGTGGGCAGCTGGCGCAATCCTAGCTGAGCTTTGCACTTCATCCCCTATTTTCCCTGGTGAAAGGTGATTATATCATTCTATATTTATTGTTTTTGGTCTTGGTGAGAAAATGTGCGTAAAAATGATTCTTTTGCAGTTACCTCTACGTAGTCCATTTATTTTACCTGTCGTACCGCACAAAATAAATAAATGCACTATAGATGTGTGCTAAGTTTTTCTTCTTTAATAAGAAGATATGTTGGAGAACTTCTTTACATCTTACAAATCTAGTTTCTTCAATGGACAGTGAGATAGATCAATTCTTCAAGATCTGCTGTGTGCTTGGTAGTCCAGACTTGACTGTCTTTCCTGAAGGGACAAATGCCTCTCGATTATATAGCTTTATCAATTATGAAAAGGTAAGCTTTTGCATCGATCTGTTTACTATCAATTCATATTGCTTGGCTTTCACTCACTATTTCATTCTTTTTAATAGATCTTGCCCGCTAACCTCTGCGATATCATTCCAAATGCAAGTCCAGAAGCTATTGATTTGATCATGGTAAGAGTTGTTTATACAGTTCTCCTTCATCAGTAATTCCTGACAATATTTGTTAAATGCTTTAATATCTTGATTTCTTGATTGTTGGCAGCAACTATGTTCATGGGATTCCTCAAGGAGGCCAACCGCCGATGAATCATTGCAACATCCTTTTTTCCAGGTAATATGTGTTCTCAAGTTTTCTTCTCTTCTTTGCTTTTGTTCTATTTTGCTATGTTATAAATTTGATCAGCTTACTAACATAAGATGGATAGGTGGGCTGGATTCCTCGTTCACTTCCTGATTCACTTGACCTGAAGCTGAGTAACATGGGTAAGGTTCCCTTTCCCCATTCTTTCATGCGTACCTACCTCCCTTATTAGTATCCATTATTTTTTTTTCTTTTTTCGTTTTCTTGTATGATTTTTCTCCATTATTTCACAGGGGCAAAGCCAACACTCGAGTTGAAATTATCGGACTTTGGTGCTGAGCCTGAGGACTGCTTTCTTGGCTTGACGTTGGCTGTGAAACCCAGTGTTCCAGACTTCGGTAATTATGTTTGTCCCTGTGGTGTTAGTATGAAAGGCATGGATAGGGATGGCAATGACAAAATTTTTGTTTTATTGCAATGTTTGCAATGTGTCTTGTGTGCCTTGCATGCTTGGGCTCATTCCTAAGTGTAGTAGCTTATGTTTAAGCTTTTTTCTCATCCAGTTAGGTTCAGGGTGGCGTTCTTGGTCCATAACCTAATTTACTTCCACTTTTGCTTTAGCACTAGTCGACCACTCAAAGTTTAAGACAGGCCTTGTGTATTAGGAATTGCTAATAGCAAGTCTGGAGGGACTGTTGAAGTGAAAGTATTTCAACCTCCCCATGCTTCTGCTTCATTTACTTAGTACATTCTTTTGTCTCCCATGCATCATTATTTAGACTTCAGGATATGGAATTTCAAGTTTAAATGGTGTCATTTCTGTTTGACTGGAGATAACTCCATTTTTCTCCTCTTTATTTCGTAACTGGAGTATTGATTATTCCACGGAGTTCAGCTGAATCATAAGTCAATATTTCAAGGATCTATCTTTATTTTTTTGAGCAAATTCAAGGATCTATCTGAGCAGTCATATTTTATGGGAAATTTTTGGACTTCCCCTCCATTTTGTAAATTCTTTATATTTCGGTTTCACCTCATATTTATATCTTTTCTGGAGGGCTATATTCATCTCACTGTGTATTGTAATTGTTCCCTGCAGATGTGGTCCATGATGTATCTCATCATATGAAAGAGGTGAGTGCACGGGCTTCTTTCGGGAATGTTTTTGTGGAATCTTGTAGCATTAGAACCCAAATGCTGCTTAATTTACTTTTGTTTTGAATTATGTTAGTTTCATTTTGCAGGATGCATTATTTTGCTCTGGTTTGGAAGATCGTTCTGGACGATCTGGTAATTCTTTGGATCTTTCTTTAATGTCATCGTTTCAGATTAGAAGGCTTGCCTTAATTAGGGAGAGAAATGTGAATTAAGACAAGAAAAAACTATTTGCCTTCTCTTCTTAGCTTCTCTTTTCTTGAAACTGATGTGTCGTTGCAACTGTTCTCCAGTATTTTGGTCTCTGATGCCCCCCGACCAACGTGGAATTTGTGCCCCAGTAGAGCCTTCCTTTTCTTTATCATTCAGGTCAGTTCGCATGCCCGTATAGTAATATTGTTCATCTGCTCATTGTGTAAACGGTCTACGTGGTGATAATGTACGAAATTTTGTTTCCCTTCTGCTTTAATAATATGGCTTGTTGACCATATCTCTCTTATGGGGATATTGATATGATGGTACTTCCAATACACCAAGAAGCTGTAGATAATGATATATAGTTGTCTTGAGGTTGTTGACTTTTCACAGAACTGAGTTTTATCCATATTGTTCTGGACTAACATGATGTCTGTTATTCCCCATGCCTTTCTTGCAGTTCAATTCAGCATCCATCCGTCAGAGTTCCACAATCGGCTGGTTTCTCCATCCCATCCTTGCAGCCGAACATCTTAGATGGTCGATTTTTGACCGTGTCTCCTCCCTTCCCACAAAGCCATTGCCTCTAAGTGAGATGATCTAATAAACTGCTATTGGAACGAAAAGCGAGCTGTAATTTATTACACATGTTAATATAGAATTGCATTGAGCACTGTCATACAGTCTGCCATTGTACCGTGAACATGTAGAGTGTATTCAGAATATTCTTACTCGAATTCTTCAATATTGTAAAGCCAATCGACATTGTACCATGACAATTTAGCTTCTGAGATCGAATTATGTTGACAATTTAGCGATCACTTGACACCTTAATTCGTGCATCTTTGAAGCTCAAAGTGTTACAAATCGATGTTTTTTTTATTACTTTTAACTGATGCAACCGCACGTTGTTTAATTGACCAAACAAAGTGACTCGCTTTTTCTTTCACCGACGCATGGAGTGAGCGGGTGACTCGAACTTGGGATCTCTTCCAACATAAGTGTTTTGTTTTAATGCAGGCAGCAGGTGTTGTGGATTTTGGTGGTGGGATTGAGGGGAATGTGGCATGTTTAATTGAAGTGGACAGACGTTAAGATTGCGACAGGGAAAATTTGAGTGTGATGCTAATATTTTGAGAGGAAAGGAAAGGATGCTAATTTTGGTGGTGGGATGAACAATCTATTAACAAGTAGATTATTAGATCAACAAAAGTGTTATTCTTACAATTTATTTGTACAATTTTTTCTAATAAAAATGAGATCTACATGTGTCTATTGCCCACTTGTTCCTTTCCTCTTCCCTTTTTAGGGGATTTGAGAGACTCAGAGAACATTCGGAGAAAGAGGAGAGGAGAGAGAGAACCCTCCTCCTCATAGCACATCACATCCAACAATTTGAAGATCTAAAACTATAAAGCCCAAATTACACACGCACACCCCTTTTTATTCCATGCACTCTCTTAATGTACAGTCGTCGGATTGACTGAATTAAAGAATATCAAAGGACATAAATTAACAAGATGGGTATGAGAAGTAAAAATAGATGTTAAGATAACCACAAATACACTCTCATACAAAAGATAGAGGTGGACGCATATACATACATATACACACACATAGAGAGAGAGAGAGAGAGAGAGAGAGAGAGAGAGACTCAGATAAATCCTCTTTTCTTTTCTCTCTCTTTTTTCAGTGAGATCTTCATATTCTTCTCCAACAATGTTTGCTTTGTAAAATCCAAAAGTTTTTATCTGTGTTCTCTCATCCATTTTGTGAAATTTTCTTTCTTTTTCTCTTCCTGGAAACGTAAAATCAAAACCCTCAATCCCAAGTACACCTGACAAGTTCTTACACGACTCGTTAATACGATACGTAAACAACACAAAAATAATGGGTTTCGGGTCAACATGATAACTAATCGGGTCTCTATCGGGTCACATGAGAAGAACCCGTTAATAACAAGTCCTTAACAGGTTTACACGAAGGTGACACGCGAGTAACCTGATTTGCAATACCCTGAAAAATTTAAATATATGAATTGAAATATTCAAAATTATGAATATGTGAAAAGAATCGAGAATTTATATTAATTCACTTGAGTTTAGTTTTAAATTAAACTAGTTACGAAGTTAGAAGTTCGGAAATTAATTATTTAAAATATGTAGACCGTTTGAGGTCACAATTTATATTTTTAAATAAAGCTCGATCTCACAAACGCGTAGGCGCAAACCATTCATGAAACGGAGTTATAACGAAGAAGTTATTAACGTTTAAAGTCGGGATAAATTGGTAATTTTATATTTCTTTAGAAGGCCCCAGAAAATCTAGAGCCATGTGACATGCCATACGTGTGGCTGGGATGAAAAGGAAAAAATAAAATGGACGGTTGGGGTTGAAAGAAGAGAATAGAAAGGAGAAAAGGAAGGAAGGAATAAGGGGAGTTGACCAATAGGGGAAGAGATGGGGAGGGGAAAGGAGAGAACTGAGAAACGGAGGATCGGACCTGGCCCGTGGTGACCCGACCCGATCAACTCCCTTAGCATTTTCCGACGGGTTTTCACCCATTTTTCGATGAATTGCCTCAAACCACCACTTAGAAACCCCTCCATAACCTTCCCTCTTCCTATTACACCTCAAAAATAATGAAATTTGGTCTTGAATTTGGAAAGAACACACCCGTGGGTGCCGACCCTCCTTGCTCGAAATCTACCAAATCTGAAATGATTTGGTTCAATAACCACCACCATGAGACTACCCTGGGGGTCTAGAAAAAAACCCAAACCATGGTAGGGGAGGCAGAGCATCGGAGGTGATGATTTGAGACTACCCATTTATAGGGTTTCCGGTGGGTTCGAGGTAAATTGGAGCCTTTCCAGGCTAAATTGGACTTGGCCACAGATATAAAATTTGCTCTACTCTTTGAGATCTTCATTTCTAAAAATTTTGAGAATTTTAAAAAATAGTTGAATTTTCTGGCGAGTCGGGACGATTAACCGCCACCTACGGCGACGCGTGGCTAAGACGACGATATTGCTCTTTTTAAGCTAATTACAATGTTCTAAGTCCATATTTATAATATATTTGATGTGGATCAATTGTTTGGGTTTAATTTATGAAGTGTTAGTCACTTTAAAATGTGAAGATTATGAAATAGAATTTGGAATGTAAACTACGAATGGCTTGATCCTTATTTAGGGTACGTAGGCAGTCTAATGAGACGTTATATGCAGCCATAAAATAAGTGAGATTTGATTTATAAAGGAAGGTGGTGACAAAGTGTGAAAATAAATAGTGCATTTGATATAGAAATTGTAATTATGGACCATGGATGGAAACAAGGCCTATAAATAAAGAAACACATTAGGTGGTAGTTAATTAATCGAGGAAAATCTTTTGTTGAACGATTGTGCTAAGAGAAGGAAGTTTGGTCAATAACTTGAGTTTTATCCTTATGCTTTGATAATCAAATGTTGGTTATAAATTTAGGGGTGTGTTATTCACACACCTCATTTTACTTCTCACGCACCCTTGATAATTTCTGTCCGTTGATCTTCTTCAATTCATCCGATCCGACGGCCGAAAATAAAAAATGTGTGTGAGAAATAAAATGAGGTATGTAGATATCACACCCCTAAATTTATTGTGAGGGTTCATGAAATTAAAGTGTTTAATTGGGATTAATGGTAAGTTAACTAAACAAGAGTGTAGTTTGGGACAATCACCAATCTATTTATTTTCTGAAACAAAACAAATATTTCGGGGCCGGGTCGTTACACGATTCAACACATTAAGAAAAAGTTAATCTGATGGTTTTATGTTTCCAAACTACTAAAAAAAACTTACTATAAAATACAGTAGCCATGGTGTATATTTATATATTGTATATTAAATATGTATTATTATATTATTATTTTATATAAAATTAAAAAAATTTAAGTTTTATTTATTTTTATAGTATACTATAGGCAAAGAGTGAGATAAAAAAAATTATAAAACACATTAAAAATAAAGATAGCAAGTAATTAAAAAATACCAAACTCATTACAAAATTATAATAATTAATTTACAAGTGCAAAAAATGTGAAAAAAAAAATATGCAAACACTCGTGATCACATCCTCTAGCTTTGAGTCTGAGTATATCATTGTTTGAATTTTTAAAACCATATAAACCCTCGTGAATAGTATTTTTAAAGGAGTTCAAAATAAATAAAATTCATGATCATTAATGTACAAGTCTGAAAAATGTGAAAGCATATATAAACGTGTAAGGTTCCTCAATTTATTTTGCGTATCCATGAACATTTGATATTTTGTAGTAATGTACTGATGTTTTTTATTAGGCTCTATTTTTGGAGTATGTAATACTTGAAAGACAAATGTTATATATATATATATATATTTTTTTTTATGTTTTGAAGTAATATATATGTGACAATGTAATATGCATATACTAATTTAGTATCAAATTATGTTTTTCATTTTCATTATTTATTGATTTAAAATATATTTTCTTTAATAGGTAACGGGTTGGATCATATTACCTGATAATATTAACGGGTCGATTTTAGGTCGGATCATATTACCCATTTACTTTAACAGGTGTTACACGACACGACCCATTAAAATATCAAATATGTCACAAAAACGACACGAACACAAAAAAACACGATATGAATGTCAGGTCTAATCCCAAGTCTTCAACTTTAATTTTTACTTGTCTGGTGGGATTTTATTATTTCATTTAATTACATCGGTTTTCACGCAAATTGGGATTGAATTTCTTGAAATTGGTCAATATTGGCAATTGGTTTTGTTGTTGTTTTTAATTTTTTTTTTATCAAATGATAAATTTGTTAAATTAGATGTTAGATTAGAAAGTCGACAGGATTTGAACTCACGCCATGGTGTAAAAGCAACACTTCTATTTAGCACTGTAGTCCCACCCTAATTGTGATTTTTATAGTAATTTAGGGTTATATTTTACAAGAAATTCAAAGTTGTATATAGAAACTGAGGCTTTGGATTTTGTACCTTCAATTTAAAGCTTTTGATTATGTTGGACGATTATCTGTATTTAGTAGCTCTAATTCTAAGTCTGCACGTTGATCTGCTAGTTTTGGAAATTGGGAACTGCAATAAGATTTATGCTGGATTGTGATTGTGCACCGAGGACTTCTTCGAATTCGAGGTTGTCGTCTGTGTTGCATTTGTTGTAATGAAATTTTGGCCTTATAGTCAGGACATGTTCCTGATGTTGGTTTTTGCTGATAAGCAGCTGACCAGTCTCTATTAGATGAACAAATGACCAAAAATTAATATTTTCTGGTTCCAGTTCCTATTCGAGGGTGGAACTTGATAGAGATAGGTTGTGTGGCTGAGATTATGCCACTTGTATGAAGATTAGAGAGTCAATTAGTTAGTTAGGTTGTTAGAAGTATTGAGTAGTGTATAAATACTATTGAATGTTCTCGCTTAATTGCTAAGAAATTAATACACTGAAGTTTTCCATTCTTTACTTCTCTCTCTAAAACCTCTCGAGTTATCTCTCTCTCTTTCTCTCTCTCTCTCTCTCATTACATTTCTGAAGGTTAACAGGGTATCAATCGCCATGAAAGCTCACGCTTGATCTCGATTCGAGTCTTCCGCCGTTCTGATTCTTCGATCGATCTTTGTCTTCATTAATTTTCTTGCTTCTTGTTCGTGGTTCTTGATCGAATTCACTTCATCTGCTCTCTAATCTAGGGTTTTCTTCGTCCCTAAGGCTTTGCAACTGCGATTCCGGTTGCGACTTCGTCTTCTACAATTTGTGCACTCCAGGTGTTTGGTGCATGTTCTCAAAGATATTTCTACCAAATTATAGAAGTCTTTCCAGCAACAATGGTAACTGCTTCTCAATTACAGCTCATTCAATCACCGATAACTGCTTTGGTTTCATCGATTTCCACAATTGTGAATGTTAAACTAGATGATTCGAACTATCAATCACCGATAACTGCTTTGGTTTCATTGATTTCCACAATTGTGAATGTTAAACTAGATGATTTGAACTATCTAAATTGGCATTTTCAAATGAAATTACTGCTTGAAAATAATGGAATCCTAGGGTTTGTTGATGGCTCGTATCCCTGTCCTGCTCGATTCATCTCTCAGTCTGGAGAATATGATGTAAATTCGTCAAATTCATCGTCATGATGAGTATTTAGTTTGGATGATGCATGATAAAATCCTGATGCAATTGCTCACTGCATCTTTAAGTCCTGTGGCAATGTCATGTGCTATTGGGAGTACTAGTTCTAGGGATCTTTGGATTCAATTACAAGAACAATTTTCAACCGTCTCTAAGACCAGCATTTTTAAAATGAATTCGAATATGCAAACAATAAAAAAGGCTCTAATTCTATCACTCAGTACTTGCAAAAGATAAAGGAAGCTAGAGATTATCTTTCTGCTGCTGGGCTTTACTTTCTTGATGAAGACATTGTTATACTTGCATTAAATGGTTTACCAGCATAGTATAATACATTTCAGACTGTGATAAGGGGGTGTGAAAATGTCATTTCTTTGAAGGAATTTTGAACACAATTGCTTGCTGAAGAAGCCATTCTTGAGTCCATTGTTAATGCACCGTTTATGACAGCCATGATTGCCAATATTCCAACTTAGAGAGGGTCTAATCAATCTAGCTTTGTCTCTAGTGGATTCAATCAGTTTAATTCCAATATGAACAAAGGCAAAGGCATATTTAATCAACATCCAAGAAGTTTTTCACCTAGACAATACATGCCTACACAAACACATGTCATTCAAACTCTAAGTCCTAGTATACTTGGTCAATTTTCAAATTCACAGCAGCGTATTCCTTTTGCCCCACCTAAGAAGCCAAGATGTCAAATCTGTGAGAGATTCAATCATAACACTTGGTTTTGTTTCTACAATGAGAAGGGTCCTAATTATATTGGTGCTAAAGCTAATTCGACTTACTCCCCAATGTCTTCATATTCACAACAAGGATATCAATACTCTCTGGTTGATGCCTATCCACAACAAGGGGTTCGATCAAAGTTCATTGGACAATAGTTTCAATCACAAGCTCCATTGCATGATTACTATACTATGGTATCACAACCAAATCCTTCACATGCTTCTCCATCTACTTCACAAGTGTGGATCACGGATTCAGGCACAACAAATCATATGACTACATATCTCTCAAACTTATCTCTGGCTTCTCTTTATCCTACCAATGAAGTCATTCAGACTGCAAATGGTGAAGGTTTGCATATATCACACATTGGTAACACTGTTATCAAGCCCTCCATACATCCTATCAAACTGAATTCTGTATTATATGTACCCCAATTATCACAGAATCTTTGATGCCTTCTGTTTTTGGACAATAGCTGTTGGCTTATATTTGATGCCTTCTGTTTTTGGATCCAGGACAAGGCTATAGAAAAGATACTCTACAAAGGACCGTGCAGTAATGGACTTTACTCACTCTCTTCCCTTGCCAATGCTTGTCCTGCAGCTTCTCAAGGCATGGTTTCCAATAAAGCTTTTTTTGGTCAGCTTGTTTACTCCATTACCTAGCACAATAGACTAGGACATCCTTCTAATTCTATTGTGTCTCTCATGCTGCATAAATCCAATATTACATTTACTAAAAATTCTAGTTCTATAATGTGTCAAAGCTGTCTAGAGGGTAAATTCTGCAAACTTCCCTTTTCACCAAGTGTCAATAAATCTGTCATTCATTTTGAAGTGGTGCACATTGATCTTTGGGGTCCTGCACCTTGTGTATATGTGGATGGATATAGGTATTATGTTACCTTTATTGATGAATGTACCAAGTATTCTTAGATCTTCCTTTTGATCAATAAATTAGACCTTTGTGCTACTTTTATTGGTTTCTATGCTTATTTTCTCACTAAATTTTCTACAACAATAAGAATATTGCAAAGTGATGGTGGTGGTGAGTACATAAGTAAATCCCTTTAGTCATTTCTTCTACAAAAAGGCATCTCACATCAAAAATCTTGCCCTTACACTCTAGAACAAAATGGCATGGCTAAACGAAAACACAGACATGTCATTGAAACCTCAATTACACTACTCCAAACAGCTCAAATGCCTCCTAAGTTTTGGTCTTTTGCATGTCAAACAACCATTTACCTTATTAATAGGATGCCTACTCCCATTTTATCCAATAAATCTCCATTTGAAGACCTGTATGGTGCAGTTCCAATGATTCAACATTTAAGAACTTTTGGATGTGCTTGTTACCCTCTTCTCATACCATATAACACTACCAAACTTCAACCCAAGACAACAAAATGTATATTTTTGGGTTATGCATCCAGATATAAGAGGTTCATTTGTTATGCAGTTTCTCAACACAAGTTCTTATTTCTAGGCATGTTGTGTTCAGTGAACAAGAATTCCCTTACAAAGATTTATTGGCACATACCAATCCCACATCATCATGTTCTGTGAATTTTGATGTTCAACCTTCTCCCCCTATAGTTACATCTCAAAATGTAGTCACTATACTACCCCAAGACACTAATACAAATTCAATACCTTCTTCACTGTCTCCTTCTCCAAGTCATCACTCCAGTCATCATCTGTTGCATTTTCTCCACACATATCTCTATCACTATCACTATTCTTAGATACACAGTAGCCTCCTCAGTCCATTACTGGTGCAGTTTCTGATAATCACATCCCCGTGGTACTTGACCATAGTCCTGATACACTTAAAGTGGTTCATTCCATACCACCACTCAATCTGCATCCTATGAAAATTAGAAGTGAGAGTGGTATCAGTAAGAAAAAGGTGTTTTTTATCCACACTTGCTACTTCTAAGGATGTTGATCTGTCTCTTTGTGAACCCTCAGCATACAAATCAGCTCTTAAGAGTTCAGTTTGGTTTCAAGCCATGTATGAGTAAATTAGTGCATTACATTATCAAGGTACATGGAGTTTGGTTCCATTACCAATTAATAAGAACCTATTGGGGTGCAAATGGGTTTTCAAAACAAAGAGACATTCAGATGGGTCGCCAGATTAGTTGCTAAAGGATTTAGTCAAGAACCTGGTATTGATTATAGTGACACTTTTAGTCCTGTTGTTAAACCCACCACAGTAAGGATTGTTCTAGAACTTGCTGCATATTTCAATTGGTCCCTTAGGCAACTTGATGTCAAGAATACCTTGCTACATGACATTCTCCAAGAGGAAATGTACATGGCTTAGCCACTTGGCTTTAAAGATCCACATAATCCCTTATTAGTGTGTAAATTGCACAAATCTCTCTATGGATTGAAGCAGGCCCCAAGGGCATGAAATGATAGGTTTACTACTTTTCTGCCTAAATTGGGATTTCACAACACTTACTCTAATTCTTCCTTATTTGTGAAAACTGTTGGATCTAATATTGTGATATTATTGTTATATGTTAATGATATTATCATCACAAGGAGTGCAACCACTGAGATACAACAAGTGATCACTTATTTAACTTTTGAATTTGATATCAAGGACTTAGGTTTTCTTCACTTCTTTTTGGGGATTCAGATTTCTAAGACTACCAATGGCTTGTTTCTGTCACAACAAAAGTATGTCCATGAGTTACTTGTTAAAACAGAAATGATTGAATCCAAGGCATGTGATACACCCTGCCTCCCTTACAACATGTTACTAAAGGATGATGGTGAGCCCCATTCTAATCCAACATTATATAGAAGTGTGGTTGGTGCCTTACAGTATCTTACATTCACAAGGCCCAATATTGCCTTTTTTGTGCATCAAGTGTGCCAGTTCATGCAGAATCCCATGGTTTCTCATTTCACTGTAGTAAAGAGAATTTTGAGATATTTGAAAGGAACCATGGATGTTGGTGTTTCTTACTCACGAGGAGATTTGGCATTACATGCTTTTAGTGATGCAGATTTGGTAGATGATCCTAATGATCGACGCTCTACATCTGGATTGGTTATGTTCTTAGAGAATAACCCCATTTCCTGGTCTTCCAAGAAGCAACAAACCGTATCAAGATCCTCAACTAAGGTTGAGTATCGAGCTTTGTCTTCTTTAGCAGCAGAGCTTGACTGGATTCAACAAATTCTTGTTTTTCTTCAATTTCCCATATCTGCACCTCCTGTGTTGTTTTGTGATAACCTTTTAGCTATAGCACTGTCCTTCAATCCAGTACAACATCAACGGACCAAACACATCAAGGTTGATGTGCATTTTGTTCGGGAGAGAGTAGCCATAAACAAGCTTCTGGTGCAGTTTGTGTCCTCAAATGAGCAGTTTGCTGATATTTTAACCAAATGACTCAGTGCTCCATTGTTTTGTGTTCATTGTACCAATCTCATGCTTGGATCTTCCAAGCATGCGATTGAGGGAGGATGATAGAGATAGGTTATGTGGTTGAGAGTATGCCACTTGTATGAAGATTAGAGAGTCAATTAGTTAGTTAGGTTGTTAGAAGTGTTGATGCACAAAATCAGCGAGGACTTTGGTACAACAGAAAGTGTCAGGTTTTGTGACCTTCGCTTGGTTGCTTCGGTCACTAGTGAGGATAAGTACGTAAATGAATAGAGACAGAGAAGCAAACACAGGATGTACGTGGTTCACCCAGATTGGCTACGTCCACGGAGTAGAGGAGTTCTCATTAATTGTGAAGGGTTTACACAAATACATAGGTTCAAGCTCTGGTTTAGTGAGTTCTAGTGAATAGTTTAGTACAAAATGACATTAGAGATTATTGTGGGAGTATGACCCCTATTTATAGAAGAGAGTTTCTAGTTTTGTTCTGTCATTGACACGTGTCATGTTGTGATTGGCTTCTGATGTTGACACGTGTCGCGCTATGATTGGCTTCTGATGTCGACACGTGTCGCGCTGTGATTGGCCTCCTGGTTGAAGGGAAGCTCTTCTGGATCCTTGACGGTATAACGTTGACCGGTGCTCAGTAGTTTCAGGATTGGTCAAGTATGGTACAAACAGTGCTCCCCTAAGTTCCCGAGTGAGGGAAGCTCCTCGGTTGGGGACTTGCAAGATCCAAGCCGCTGAGTAATCACGAAACTTCTAAGTACTGAGGTGTGGTATCGTCTTCACTTGCTTTATCTTTCTCATAGGTAGATGTGACATCTTCTCTAGAAGTACGCTTCCTCCATTCAGGGGTGGTGTCCTTAACCGGTAGAGATGCACAAGGTAATGTATCAATTTCACTTGAAGCTTACTTGTAGTTTCGGGCTTGGTCAAGTGCGATACAAACCCTATAGTAGAAGTCCCCCAAGTCGCCGTGCTAGGAGATCTGTTGAAGGAGGCAACCGACAAGGTAAGCAGTCAGGCTTCCAAGCAAGCAACCCAGGATCAGAGGTTCGACTTCGGCTTCCGGTTGATTGTTCTCCTTCTCCTTGTCTCTCATTCAGCTGCCAGGATAAGGAGAAACAAATGGATAAGAGATGATATGAGATACTTTTGCTTTTGAAGAAGTAACTTTCCACAGGTTTATTCTTGAACTGTGCTGGAGGGTTTTCTGGTTCCCTTCAGCGTATAAGGCCGACTCAAGAATTTGAGGGTCAAAACAAGTCCATCAAATCTAGAGTACGTTCGACCTCGATGATATGGGATACTTTTGCTGTTGACGGAATAATGAATGTGGTATGGAAATGTGTCATGCTGTAGTGATCTGTTTCAGCTCACCGTTGAACCTTCTGCTTCAATCTTTTGCATGGCAGAAGTGGTGTGCAACCTTTGCATTTAAATGGTCCTTCAGAACATTCCTTCATAGTGACTCATCCACGCTTGGCAGCTTCAGTGTAAAGAGCCAATATCTGATCAACTGTCATGAGGTATTTGCCGGTGGAATTCGTGACCTTGACAACAGTTGAAGATGAGTACTCGAGAGCAATGCTAAGTAAGCAACCAGGCAAAGGTTCCAGGCAGTCAGTTCCAGATTGGAGGTTTGATTTCAGGTTCCGACTGACTGCTCTCTTTCTCCTTGTCCTGCAGGTGTGGACAAGGACAAAGACAAAGACAGGGAGAAAGCATGATATGGGATACTCTTGCTTTCGACCATGATGATATGAGATACTCTTGTTCTTGGTGTGGCTTATTTGCTGAGGTATTATCGGGGGGAAATAAAGCTGAGTATTTCGAGAGGTTATGTTGAGGGTGCCTTCTCGAATGCGAGAAAGGGTTGAGCATTTTTGCAGGTTTGCCTGTCCGTTGAGGAGGGAGGTCGATGTATATAGGGATTTCCCAATAACAAGTAGTAGTGCTATTCCTTTACCCTTCTTGGTCACAGCAATGTAGTGGGAGCTGCCAGCTTCACGTGTTTTAACTTTGTAAGAGCACTTTGAAAAAGTGGTATGTGGTATCTGGAAAGCTGATGTTACGTGTGAAGATTACAGACAAGCTTTATCTAAGGAAATCTGGCTCTCGAAGTTCTGAGAGTTGTGCCTCTTCGGTTTTCGAACAAGCAATCCCGTCGAGGATCTGACTCTCGAGATTCGGAAAGCGGTGCTACTTCGGTTTTTGAGAAAGTAATTATGTTGGGAGTCTTTTCTCGAATGTGAGTAAAGGTTGGACGTTCTTGCCAACCTGTCTTGCCGCAAAATACGGAGGTCGACACACATAGGAACTTTCCAGTTGTCAAGCAGTGGTGCTATTCCTTTACCCTTGTGGGTAATAGTAGGGTAGCTGGAACTTTGAAATTCTCGTGCCTAAACTTTGTCAGAGATCTTTGACAAAGTTATATGTGGTACCCGATGAGTTGATGGTGCATGTGGAGAGCGGTGATTGAACAGTAAGATTCACGTGCTTTCTATTTCACCAGAAATCTTCGACAGATTGCCCGTAATTTTCGCAAAGCTGAGTGTGCATGTGACAGGTGCTGACGAGGCTGAAAAAGCAGGTGCTTCTTCGATTTCTGAGATCGGCCCTCGTGGTCTCTGAGCAGCCCAGCTTTTGAGAAAGCAAATGCCTCTTCGATTTCTGAAGCTCCGTCGAGTGCCGATTTTTATAAAGGCTGGCATTAAGTTCCACAGCACACTTGAATCTCTACCAGTAGAAGCTCCCTTTTTGCACTTCTAAGATCTTGATTTGTCTGACCTCTTCCCTCTTCAACACATTTGAAAATGTCTGGACCCTCCGACCGTCGTTTTGACTTGAACCTTGGAGAAGAGACAGCCACGCCTTCTCCAGACAACATATGGCGCCCATCCTTCATATCCCCTACTGGTCCTCTTACCGTTGGGGATTCTGTGATGAAGAATGATATGACCGCTACAGTGGTGGCCAGGAACCTTCTCACTCCCAAAGATAACAGACTACTTTCCAAACGGTCTGATGAGTTGGCTGTTAAGGACTCTCTGGCTCTTAGTGTTCAGTGTGCAGGTTCTGTGTCTAATATGGCCCAACGCCTATTTGCTAGAACCTGCCAAGTTGAATCATTAGCTGCTGAAGTGATGAGTCTCAAACAGGAGATTAGAGGGCTCAAGCATGAGAATAAACAGTTGCACCGGCTCGCCCATGACTATGCTACAAACATGAAGAGGAAGCTTGACCAGATGAAGGAATCTGATGGTAAGGTTTTACTTGATCATCAGCGGTTTGTGGGTTTGTTCCAAAGGCATTTATTGCCTTCGTCTTCTGGGGCTGTACCTGGTAATGAAGCTTCAAATGATGAACCTCCAATGCCTCCTCCTTCTGGGGTTTTGTCAAGTACTGAGGCTCCGGATAACCACCCTCCGGTGCTTTCTCTTTCTGGGGCTCTACCGACTGCTGAGACTTCCCTTAAGCAACCTTTGTGAAGGCTCCCTTTTGTTTGTTTATTTTGTCTCATGTATATGTACATATTTGTGGCTTTATCGAAAATATTAATAAATAAGCTTTGCTCCATTTCAACATATTGTGTTAAATACACCAAAGCCTTCTTCAGAAAGTTCTCTGAATTTTTTCTTTTGTCGAAACTTGTATTGTTGAAGCTTTGTGAGTGAAGCATGTAGTTTGAGGTAGTGTTCCCTTAATTTCCTGAGTGAGGAAAACTTCTCGGTTGGAGACTTGAAAAATCCAAGTCATTGAGTGGTTGTGAGACTTCCGAGTATCAAGGTGCAGTAGCATATGGTGGGAGTCCCCCAAGTCTTCAGGCGAGGAGAGTTGCCGAATGAGGTGTCTTGCTTGCTACTAATATGTCAAAGTAACGAAGCCTTGTTTTGATGTCACACCTTCATATATGCCTTATCCAAAAATATTTCAAGCTAGGTTTAGCTTTGGGAGGGCCCAAAATTTTTGTGTAGCCCAAAACTGCTCATTTGTTTGCAAGCCCACGAAAAGAAGGGATACAGTGCCTTTGTTCATTTGTTATTTGTGTGGCAAGCCCAAAGAGGAGAACATGTTTGTGCCCACTCCCCTTTATTTAGTTTTTGTGAAGCCCAATGTATTCTTGCTGCATATTGGGAGGTAGATAAATAATAACAATGAGACTTAAAGTCTCACCCCTTTGCCTGTGTCTTCTTCCCCATTTCCCCGGACTTTGTTCAATATGGCACTGTGCACTTATTCCTTTTGTCCGTCACTTTTGGCGGCTTTTAGCTATTCTTTTGACTTGCCTTTTCCTTTCTTTGCTGGAAAGGTCTTCATGTCCTCGTAAAAATCTGAATGAGTCCAAAGGCATGATGAAGGAAAGTGGGTGTTGGAGCCAAGGAAGGGAAGGAAGGAGTTAACGTAGAGGGTGCGGTAGCTCTGCAATATAACACCATGTTCTGTGGCTCAACTCGCAAGGTTGTCTTCATGAAAATTGTTCCGTAGCTTGTGAACTACAATATATCCAAATTTGAGAGCCATCGGAGTAGTACAACTCCAGATATTCAGGTATGTTGAGTAAGTGTTCATCATTTTGTTGTTAACCCGTCAGATTTATTGTGAGCTTCGAAACTTCATTTTTTCTTGTTCAAATCAACATACTTTCTTCATCACAGTTGTTCCTTAGCTGGTGAACTACAACATATCCAATTTTGAGATTCATCGGAGTAGTACAACTCCAGATATTCAGGTATGATGAGTAACTGTGCATCATTTTTCTGTTAATCCGTCAGACTTATTGTGAGCTTCGAAACTTCATTTTTTCGTGTTCAGATCAACATACTTTCTTCAACAAAGTTGTTCCTAACCTTGTGAACTACAACATATCCAATTTTGAGGTTCATCGGAGTAGTACAACTCCAGATATTCAGGTATGATGAGTAACTGTGCATCATTTTTCTGTTAATCCGTCAGACTTATTGTGAGCTTCGAAACTTCATTTTGTCGTGTTCAGATCAACATACTTTCTTCAACAAAGTTGTTCCTCATCATCTCTTCCATAACATATCAAAACTTCAGAACAAACTAACGGTTGGATATGTCCAGATCTTCGAAACACCGCAGCAGCGTTGAAGCTTGCAGAAATCTGACCGTCGTTTTGTTGGAGCTTCATCACTCTAACTTCCGTCGCTCAAATGGAAACATTTCCTTCGTGAAAGTTGTTCATCTGCTCAAGAACTATAAGATGTCCAAAATTCAGCTCTACTGAAGAAGAGCAGGAGTTGCAGAAATTTGATAGATGGAAAGAGGCGGAAGAGGGAGAGGGAGAAAAAAGGTTGCTTGGGTTGGATTGTATATAATTGTATGTCTGTTTATGATATGGATACTGTGGGTGTAAAACAAAAAAGTTTGTGTGCACTCATATGTTGTTGTACAAGTTCAAGAGAATCTTGGTTGTGTGAACAAAATTTGTTTATTTGCCACAAGGTTTTGTGTTTGGAAAATAGTTTAATAGGTAAGGTTTATTGACTATAGATTTGTGCTTGGGTAGATAGCTTGACTAGTGAAGCTTTGGTGTTGAAACTTTATAGGTGAAGCTTTGGTGTTGAAGCTTTATAGGTGAAGCTTTGGTTGGCGAAGCTTTATAGGTGAAGCTTTGGGGTTGAAGCTTTATAGGTGAAGCTTTGGTGGTGAAGCTTTATAGGTGAAGCTTTGGTGTTGACACCATAAATTGATTGTGCTTCGCACTATCTTGATGAACATAGTGCGAAGCTTTTGAGATTGATATTTGTCCTCCATTGATGAAGCTTTTGTTGGCACCATAAATTGATTATGCTTCGCACTATCTTGATGAACATAGTGCGAAGCTTTTGAGATTGATATTTGTCCTCCATTGATGAAGCTTTTGTTGGCACCATAAATTGATTGTACTTCGCACTATCTTGATGAACATAGTGCGAAGCTTTTGAGATTGGGAGTTGAATCCCATTGATGAAGCTGCTGTGTTCCCCTTCCCTTTTTTTTTTTTTAGATATATAATGTGGTATTCCTTACTTTGATTTTCCTTGTTCAGTGGAGAAGGTGGGCAAGAAAGTGGAGACTAGCACCAAGAAAAGGAGAGTGCCCATGTTAGTTCCTTCAGAAGACATCCTGTTTCACAAGGAAGCTCGCAAGCACCGGGTGAGACCAATCATTAAAACTAAGTCTCGAGAAGAAATCCTCAAGGTTGTTGCCTCGAAGAAAGCTGAAGCTGAGGCCATTGGATGTGCTGCTGCCATAGTTGCCGGGGAAGATAGGCGATTGCTGCCTCCTCTTCCTACTATTAATCCCATCTTTCCTCCAGTTAGGGAACACATTGGGCAGGAAGGTGATCCTAGTTCTAGCAGCAAGGGTAAAGATAAGGAAGAGGTTGGCAGTGTCCCTTGGAAGGATTTGAAGGTTGCCATGCGGCCAAAGGACTTTGGGTATATCAACAATTGCCTGGCAGGGCGTCGATTCACTTTCGATGAGCTCGGAGAGCCTTTAGCTAAAGATGAATCGGATTGTGACCGGATGTTGAAGCTGTCTTCATATGTGAGTGTTACTTTGTCATTTCCTTGTTTTCTCCTCTTTATTAGCATTATTTTGGTAGCGATGATCGTCTTGTCATGCAGGTCATGAATGAGTATCACGATAGACTGCGAGAGGCTGAGCGGTGCAAAGTGAAACTGAAAGAGAATAAGCAACTTGTGAATGATGCCAGGAAGACGAGCAAAGCTTTGGCTGAGGCCATTGAAGTCAGGGATCAACATTTTGAGAGTTTGAAGAGGCGGAATGGTGAGAACTTGAGACTCAAAGTACAGTTGGAGGCGACTAAGAAACAGTTGGAGACAACTATGCTTGAGGTTTCCAAGGTTAAAGGGGAGTTGGATAGTGCATTGGTTGAGATTTCTGAGTTGAAGAGTAGTATCCCTACTGAGAAGGAAGCTGCTGTGAAGGAGTTCTTGGGTTCCCCGGCCTTTCTCCATGTCCTTAGACCTCGCTGTACCCGGGAAGTTCACTTTGAAAAAAGGAAATGGATGGCTGTCATTGATCGTTATGATGATGGAAGCGTTCTTCGAAAATACCGTGAAGAAATAGATGAGCATCATCGAAAAGGTGAAACCTTCAACCTTGCCGTTTATTCTAGCAGTGCAGATGAGTCTGGTGATGAGGCTAGTGCTGATGAGCAGAGTCATCAGGGTGATGATGAGTTTGGAAATGCAGAAAATGGCGGTAGGACTCATAGTGATATGATCAGGGGTTCAACCTCAGATGAGGATGACTAGAAGTGCTTTCACTTTCTGCATGTACTCTACCTGCACTAGTTTGTTGTTTGTATGGCATGTGCCATGTTAGAAGCCTGAGAGTTTTTTTTTTTTTTTTTTTTTTGTATGTTTATGAGTGTTTGCATTATCAAGCAAGTGTTTGTATTGTCAAGCTTCAAGTGTTTGCATTATCAAGCTTCAAGTGTTTGCCCTATCATTGATGAATGTTTGACTATGTTTGCATAGATCCTTTGTATAGTCTTGTTGACACATACTTAGATTTTATTTTGTATTGGAAACATGTGCGTTGAAGCTTCAACACTTGAGTGTTTCATTGCTCAGAATGTAAAAGAGTTTAGGGCCGAGTTGGCTAAATCACCTCTTTATTGAATTCATACCAAATGGTCTTTGTTACATAGGATGCCGAACGGCTATAGCTTAACACTTGTACAATGTAAGTCTATTTGTAATAGTACTTCAAGTGGTCAGCATTCCATGGATGGCCAAGGGTTTTGCCGTCGGAGCTTCTGAGCTTGTAGGAGCCAGGGCGGCTGATGCTGACGACCTCGAACGGTCCGTCCCAGTTAGGACTGAGTGTTCCTTCACTCGGGACTCTATCACATAGTAATCTTTTCTTCAGTACCCAGTCTCCGACTTTGAAAGAGCGAGGTTTGACCCTTGAGTAGTAGTAGTTGGAGATGCGCTGCTTGTAGGCGACATTCCTCAGGTGAGCCTGATTTCTGTGTTCCTCGACTAGATCCAGGTTGAGGGTGAGTTGCTTGTCGTTCTCACTCTGTATGTAGTTCTGGATTCGGTATGTTGCTTGCTCAAGCTCAACCGGGACAACTGCTTCTGTACCAAAAGCAAGTGAGAATGGAGTTTCTCCTGTGGAAGTCCGATATGAAGTGCGGTATGACCAAAGAACTTGAGGTACGAATTCTGGCCAACAACCTTTAGCTTTGTCCAAGCTAGTTTTCAGAGTGCGCTTGATTATTTTGTTAACGGCCTCGACTTGTCCATTAGACTGGGGATGGGCTGGAGAGGCAAAACATAAGTTGATGTTGAACTTAGAGCAGAACATCTTGAACTTCTTGTTGTCGAACTGCCGCCCATTGTCCGTGACTATCGCATTGGGAATGCCGAATCTGCAGAGGATGTTCTTCCATACGAAGTCCTCTATTTTTCCCTCAGTAATAGTTGCCAAGGGTTCTACTTCAGCCCACTTTGTGAAGTAGTCAACTGCAACGATTGCATAGCGGACCTTGCCTTTCCCTGCAGGCATTGGGCCGATCAAATCAAGTCCCCATTGGGCGAAGGGCCAAGGGCTGATCATAGGAGTGAGCGGCTCGGGAGGGGAGTGAGGGATAGTTGCGTAGCGTTGACACTTATCACATGAGCGAGATATTCTGATGGCATCTTGGTGGAGTATTGGCCAATAGTATCCTTGGCGAAAAGTCTTGTGTGCTAGGGATCGAGACCTAGCATGATCTCCGCAGACTCCTTCATGTATTTCCCGAAGGACAATTTCCGCCTCCGCAGGTGTAAGGCATCTTAGGTATGGCAGGGTGAAACCGCGCTTGTAGAGTTGGTCATTAATGATCAGGTAGCGGGCAGACTTGTATCGAATCTGCTTAGCTTGGACTTTGTCAATTGGGAGGGTGCCATGAGCAAGGAATTTATAAATTGGGGTGATCCAACTATCTTCTTGTTGTAAATTGCACACCTCCGCGACCATGGTGCTTGGTTCTGCCAACAATTCGACATGAATTTTTCTCCCAATCTTGTCTTCCACTGCCGAGGCGAGGCGAGCCAAAGCGTCTGCATGACTGTTTGCCTCTCGAGGAACTTGGGTGATCTGGTAGTGGAAGTGCTTGAGCAAAAGTCGTGTTTGCGCAAGATATGCTGCCATGGAGCTATCCTTAGCATCAAAGTTGTTTGTGACTTGGTTGACCACTAATTGGGAGTCACTGAAGATATCAATTCGTTTAACCCCAAGGTGTTTGGCCAAACGTAAGCCTGCTAGAAGGGCTTCGTATTCGGCCTCGTTGTTCGATGCCTTGAATTTGAAACGAATAGCGTATTCTATCGCCACTTTGTCGGGGGTAGTGAGGACTAATCCTGCTCCGCAGCCTTGTTGGTTGGATGAGCCATCAACATACAGACTCCATGCTGGGGTCGTTGATTCTACTTTCTGAGCTTCCGATGGTAATGAAGCTACTGCTTCAGGTGTAGAAGCAATGTCAACAGGATATGTGAAGTCGGCGATGAAATCTGCTACTGCTTGACCCTTTTCGGCTGGTTTTGGTTGGTAGGAGATGTCAAACTCACCCAATGCTATCGCCCATTTGATCATTCGCCCAGACGTGTCAGGACTCTGGAGTATCTGTCGAAGAGGGTGATTGGTAAGCACGATGATGGCGTGTGCTTGGAAATAAGGGCGAAGTTTTCGAGCAGACATGACCAATGCTAGAGCTAATTTCTCAATGTTGGAGTATCGTGTCTCCGCATCTTGTAGGGCCTTGCTAGCATAGTAGACGGGCCGTTCGACACCACTGTCATTTCGAATAAGAACAGAACTGACTGCTGAAGCCGAAACCGATAGATAGATAATGAGAGTGTCACCAACTTCTGGTTTGGAGAGCAGAGGGGCTTTACTCATGTACTCTTTGAGGTTCCTGAATGCCTTGGCACATTCCTCCGTCCATGTAATGTACTTCTTATTTCCCTTTAGTGCTTTGAAGAAATGAGCACATCTGTCTGTGGCTTTGGAGATGAATCTGGTTAAGGCTGCCACCTTGCCAGTAAGGCTTTGGATGTCTTTTGAAGTTACTGGCTCTTTCATGTCGAGGATTGCTTTGATCTTTTCGGGGTTAGCTTCAATGCCTCGTTGGCTAATCATGAAGCCTAAGAATTTGCCAGAGCCCACACCGAAGGCACATTTGTTAGGGTTCAACCTCATTCGATACCTCTTTAGAATGGTGAAAGTTTCAGATAGATTGGTGATGTGTTGGTCAGCATGTTTGCTCTTGACTAACATATCATCAACATAAACTTCCATGCTCTTCCCAATCTGTTCGGCGAACATTGAATTGACCAGTCTCTGATAAGTTGCTCCTGCATTCTTTAGACCGAAGGGCATAACTTTGTAGCAATATAGTCCCCTGTCAGTAGTGAAGGCTGTGTGTTCTTGGTCTGAGGGGTTCATGAGGATTTGGTTGTATCCTGAATAAGCGTCCATGAAACTCAAGAGCTCACACCCTGCCGTAGAGTCTATAAGTCTATCAATGAGAGGAAGGGGGAAACTATCCTTCGGGCATCCTTTGTTTAAGTCGGTGTAGTCGACACACATTCTCCACAAGACCTTTTGAAGCAGGAGACTTTCCTTGGTCGGATTTTTCTTAACAAGGACAACATTTGCTACCCATGTTGGGTAATTGACTTCACGGACGAAGCCGATGTCCTTGAGTTTTTCAACTTCTGCTTTCATCGCCTCGTATCGCTCAACATCATAAGATCTTCGCTTCTGTTTTACTGGTTTGGTCTTGGGATCAATACTCAAGTGGTGACAGATGATATCGGGAGAGATGCCCGGCATATCTTTATATGACCAAGCGAAGACCTCAGCGTTCTCTTGCAAAAAGGAGATCAGCGACAACCGAATGGGTGGTGACAAAGTGGTGCCAATCTTCACCATGCGGTCTGGATGGTCTTTGGAGATAGAAACCTTCTCTAACTCTTCAGCGGGTTGTGCTTGCTGGGTGAATGAGTCATCTCGAGGGTCGTCGGGTTGACTGTTGCCATCTTGAAGACCCGAGTTGGATTCATCTGGACTGGTCTTTACGACTTGGTTATGTATAAAGAGAGTCTCCTTGGGGACAGGCAAGTGTTGTTGTTTGACTGAAGTGTTGTAACATGATCGAGCACTAAGTTGATCTCCCCTGATGTACCCATTGCCGAAAGGGGTTGGAAACTTCATCAACAACATATGTGTGGATACCATGGCCTTGAGATCATTGATGCCTGTGCGCCCAAAGATGACATTGTATGCCGTCGGGCAGTTGACCACTAGGAAGTTAGTGGTAATAGTAGCTGTGTAGGGGCCCGTACCAATGGTGAAGGGTAAGTGTATACTCCCTAAAGGTTGCACGATATCGCCAGAGAAGCTTATCAGAGGAGAAATCGAGCGATCGAGCAAGTGTTCAGCTACATTAAGCGCCTTGAAAGCTTCAGCAAACATGATATTGACTGAAGCACCTGTGTCTATCAGGATTCGTTTCACATCAAAATTTGCTATGTGAGCTTCCACGATCAGCGGGTCATTGTAAGGGTAGATGATACCTCTTTCTTCCTCAGGGTAGAAACATATTGGATCCCAGTTAGGCTTTTGATACTTGCCTCCTCTGATGTCTTCCACGTGAAACACTTGATGGCCAGGTCTCAAAGTTCGTTCACTGCTTTTCATGGCCCTATTGGAAGATTCAGACATGGGTGTGCCGCCGCTTATGGAATATATCACATTCACCTGGCGTTGGTTACGGTTATCCCTTGGAGGGTGAAGGAGGAACTGATCAATTTTTCCTTCACGTGCCAAAGCTTCAATATGGTCACGGAGGATAATGCACTTCTCACTATCATGGCCATTATACTCGTGGTAGCAGCAAAACATGCCCGTGTTCTTCGTGGACTTGTAATCTGGCTGTCTTGGCTTTGGCTTTGGTATCAGGTGAGCTATACTGGGGTAGATGGCAGCACATGTAGCATTCAAAGAGGTGTATGTCTCATACCTCGGGGTAGGGCCTGTCTTGACACGTGATTGGCCCACTGCGTTGACCGCCTGGGGGCGGGCATTATTGTGACGATATCCTGAGTTATCGCGATAGTGCCCTTTATTCTTTTTATTAAAATGAGATTGGTGAGGATGGAAGTCTTTCCTTTTGCCCTGAGATTGATATGTCTGCTGACTCGGCGAAGCATTAAATGAGGCAGGGGGGTGTGCTGCTACCATTTGGAAGGTTGAGGTCTTTTCATTCGGTTGGATCTGGCTTCCACTCCCTACTTGCTGATAAGGGGTGACTGTAGGGGGTTTCCCTTGATATGTCCTTGCCTCGACGGAGGCATGGTTGTAAGCTTGTGTCATCACCTCAGAGTAAGTCTTCCAAGTGTTGGCATTGATCATGTACTTGAAGAAACAGTCACGTAAGCCTGCCGTGAAAGCCTTGAGGGCGGTCTTGTCATCTGCCTCAGCGCAGCGAGAATACTCATGGCTGAAGCGGCCAGCGTACTTTCGTAATGACTCGTCCGGCTTCTGGCGAATAGTGTACAAGTCATATGCGGAATGCAAGCGATCGGTCTGGAAGATGTGTTGAGAGACAAACAGCTTTCTCAACTCTTCAAATGAGTCTACTGTCTCAGGTGGAAGACGGCAATACCAGTTTAAAGCTCCGCCAGAGAGGGTGGAGGGGAAGAGAAGGCACCGTTCTTCGTCGGTGTGTCCCCGGTATACCATGGTGGACTCAAAGAGGTTAAGGTGTTCAATCGGGTCTTCCCTTCCAGTATAGAGCTGTAAGTCAAGCTTCTGCTTTGTCTTTGCTTGGAGGGGAGAGTTGAGGATCCTTCTTGTGAGAGGGCCAAGCCTGGGTTGGTTCCAGTCAGGTATCTCGGCTTGACGTTCAGCCTTTAGCTTGTTTACTTCCTCAAGGAACTGCAGGACAAGGGGGTCCTGAGCGGAGTCGTGCACCACCGAAGTTTTCTTCTTTAAGTCCCCATCGCCTCTTGGAAGTAGGAAAGTTTGATCAAGATAGCGTGATCTTTCTCTGGACTCGCCATACTGACTTCTAGAGTGAGTATGTCGGAATGTTTCCGAGTCCCCAGTACCTTCATATTCTTCTGGGACTTGTTGCCCCTTCTCTAGATTGGCAGCTGGCCTGGGTCGTGGAAGAGGACCGAGTCTTTCAGAAACCCTTGGGTCATTGATCTTCGAGCTTATGTGGATGGGATTCTCTCGACGTTGCTTTAGGAAGTCTCGACAATCGCGATAGACAGCTTTTGATCCTTCCGCACCCTCTGTGAGGAGGTGTTTTCCTCTACTTCTCCTGCTTCGGGTTGAAGCAGCTGGGTTGAGAGAAGTCTCATGTTGATTATCACATTGATGTATAGCTCGATCCCTATCAGGGATGTCCGTGTCGGATATCGGCGACCCTCCGTGTTGGGGGGCATTCATTTGATTGTTGACCTCAACAGGGGCGACGAGCTTATGTGTTTGAGCTTGCCTAGCCTCGTGAAGCATCTCGAAAAGTTTTTCATATTGTTCCTGGAGGACTTCATTCTTCATCGCTATCTTATTGTTCTGAACCTCTAGCTCATCGACTTTAGCTTGAAGAGTAACTCTATTTCCTTCCTGCTTTCGTTGCTTCATACTAGGTCTAGCGGGGGTGTCATTCTGTGTGCTGTGGCTTCTTTCGCTCCCCATATCGGAGAGAGATGCTTGGCCAAAAGAAAGTGTACGAGCGGTGGAAACCAGCTTAACAAAGCTGAAGAGAGTGGGAGTAAGTGTCTTTCCCACAGACGGCGCCAAATGTTGATGCACAAAATCAGCGAGGACTTTGGTACAACAGAAAGTGTCAGGTTTTGTGACCTTCGCTTGGTTGCTTCGGTCACTAGTGAGGATAAGTACGTAAATGAATAGAGACAGAGAAGCAAACACAGGATGTACGTGGTTCACCCAGATTGGCTACGTCCACGGAGTAGAGGAGTTCTCATTAATTGTGAAGGGTTTACACAAATACATAGGTTCAAGCTCTGGTTTAGTGAGTTCTAGTGAATAGTTTAGTACAAAATGACATTAGAGATTATTGTGGGAGTATGACCCCTATTTATAGAAGAGAGTTTCTAGTTTTGTTCTGTCATTGACACGTGTCATGTTGTGATTGGCTTCTGATGTTGACACGTGTCGCGCTGTGATTGGCTTCTGATGTCGACACGTGTCGCGCTGTGATTGGCCTCCTGGTTGAAGGGAAGCTCTTCTGGATCCTTGACGGTATAACGTTGACCGGTGCTCAGTAGTTTCAGGATTGATCAAGTATGGTACAAACAAGAAGTATTAAGAAGTGTATAAATACTATTGAATGTACTTGCTTAATTGCTAAGAAATTAATACGTTGAAGTTTTCCGTTCTTTACTTCTCTCTCTAAAACCTCTCGAGTTCTCTCTCTCTCACTACATTTCAGAAGGTTAAAAGAAATGGCCGAACCGGATCGTGCGCACCCTTACGTTTGCAATTTGACTGTTACGATGAAAAAAAAGATTAATTAAAAGGAAAGCATCAATCAACGGTGTCATGCCCAACACGTGGCAGGTGCGCCGTCTTTGTCAACCTGGTTTCTTAACTATCAAATCTTCCTTCCTTTAAAACATTCTGCTAATTTAGTTACTTTTTGAGCTTGTTCATTTGTCAGTAATGAAGAAATAAAAGGTTGAATAATTCAGAATGGAAAAAAAATTTAAAGAAATTGAGTTAACACCTTCCTTAGTTAATTTGACATTTTCATTACGGATTTTAGATGGGGAAGTAGTAGTCATGGATGGAACCTAAAACAAACGAGACCTTTATTCCTTCTCCCTCTCCTCCCTCTCTCTCTCTCTCTCTCTCTCTCTCTCTCTGAAGACTGCAACTCGCAGCGAGCTGACATGGGTGGCGATGGCGGAGGTGAGTTATCAGCTCATCCATAAGCCATATATGGCTTTTTCACATGTGATTTGGGTAAGTAAAGTTAATAACCGACTATTTCCCTAATGGTAAAAATACAGTTACTGGGGAACAAGAAGAAGACTCCTCACTCAGCGAAGATTCCTCCCAACTCTCATCACAACTTCTAAGGTACCTCATGGATTCCCACACTCCCATTAGTTCTCTCGTTTTCTTACTTCCTGTTTCGTTCCTGAGAAAATATGATGAAACAGAAATGATCAAAATTGGTTTTGAACTATAGGACTAGATTCTCGGAAATCATTTTTCAGTTTCTTGTTTGTAGCGTTATGAACGCGAAAACAGAAACTGGGTTTGTAGAAGTCTGATCAAATTTATGTCTGTTTGTGAAAGTTTGAAACTTTAAAGTGGGTTCTGGTTTTTCAATGGGGCAGAAATGGTGTGAGCATGAATATGGAGGATGATGCAGTGGATGAACAAACTGGGCCGGGTTTTCGAAAATTTTGCGGAGTGGGAAGTCAAATTTCTTCCGCTTCTTTGGATTTTGAAGCCGATCAGAGGATGGAAAATGTTTATAGGAAGATTTTGCAGAGTTATGATGACTTGCGGATTCGAAGCAAAGATTTGGAAGAAGCCAAGAGCAAAATCTTGAGGTACAATATTTGTTTAGTACGAGACCTTTCGATTTAAGATTTATGTGCGTATCAGAACGATTCCAGTACTTCGCAAGATGTTTTGTCCTGAAATTCCTCGGGCTATACGCATGTTATTTGTAATGTGTGTCAAAGATACGCTCTTTTTCTATTTGTGGTCAGTATGGTTGAACAGTAACTCGTTGAGATTGATGTAGAATTTTCAGAAATTAAGGCCTTTTTTTGGTATCATTTTAGGACTTAACGATATAGGTAATCTTCTGTGTTTAGTACTTTTTATTGTTTATATTGGCTAGATTGGTTATGTGGTTGCTTGAAGTGATGTGGTCTCATGGATTTAACAGCTACACCCCCGGTGCGTGGATTGATAGAGTAGGTGCTGTGAAACCGAGGGACTATGATGTGCCAAATACAACAACACTTTTATTGGTTGGTCCAAAAGGATCTGGAAAGAGCAGTCTTGTAAATAGAATCTCGAAGGTGTTTGAAGATGACAAGTTTGCCTCGGAAAGAGCCCAAGTATCATGTATGGCTTCAGTTGTGAATCATGAAAGACGCTTATTTGAAAATGAACTTAGTTATGTATGTTCCACAGCTTAACCTGGATTGTTTCATTGTGCCAGATAATTCATCTCTTGGAGATGGAACCTTTTTCCTGCATGAATATATGATGCCAAGATGTTCGAGTTCTTTTTGCCTTTATGATACTCGTAGTTTGTCTGATAATTCACCTGAAAACATAAAAATACTGAAGCATTGGATGGAACATGGTGTTCGTCATGGGGAGCTTGTTGTCAGGTCTGCATTTCCAAGTCTGTACATCCGTCTCATTTTGGCTTTACGAATTTGTTTACTTTCGTTCACTTAAATTGATCTCAATTGACTCTCAGGGATTCAGACAGTCCAAGTTTGAGGAACACAATGATGTACAAAGATCGTGATGATGGTTATCTGTCCAGTGAGATCAAGAACGTTAATTTTGTCATATTTGTTGTTAATGGCCTTTCAGTTCTGAAATCAATGGAAAGCAATGAAGATGCAGAGACACAATATACTGAAATGATCGCCTCAGCTTTCAAATCTCGATACTTGGCATTTAAAGGTATTTGGATATTGAGGTTTTATGACTCTTTATTTCAATAGTCGAAGGGAAGTGTTGGAAGATTGAATTTAAGGTGTTTAGTCACTACCTCTCCATTTTTTCTTCCAGATGATAAACCCCTTCTTGTTGTTACACATGGTGATTTACTTTCACTTGATGAATGTGCTCGTGTTCGTGTCCATTTGGGAGAACTGCTTGGTATTCCTCCTACAACTCAAATTTTTGACATCCCAGGTGAACCTTGAAGTTATCCTCTTCTCCGTTATGGTTTTCATATTAATTAGTTTTTAGAAAGTTTGATGTTTCTCTTTGTGCTAGTAGAAAGCAGTGATGCAGTAACTCAGTTGACAATAGTTGACATGATACGCTATTCGCTTGAGCATGCCGAGAAAAATCTTCCTCGTAAAAGAAAGGTCAGTACTTTTGCAAACACTGATGGAATCTGTCATCTGTGTGCTGTCATCTTTCCCAAATCTTTCCAGTACCTTGTTGGTTTGCTGATTGTGGTTAATTACATGCAGGTCGAAACTTTCTCACTGTTATCATGTATGCTCCTGCTAATATTCTTCAGCACGGCTACTGCCCTTGGCCTCAAGCGCATATTCAACATTGCCATGTCCCTTCACCGCAAGCACACATTCACAATAACCCCTCACCGCCTTCATCCACTTCGCTCGAAGAGCATATTCAGCGTGATCCTTCGGCGGAAGAGCATATCGACAATAGCCCCTTGCCGAGAGTAGAACTTCGTAATAGTAAAACGAAACTTCAGAATATCCGGATCGACTGGAGTAAAATCCGACACTTGTGGTTAGACGACAGGATCGAATGGAGTAAAATCCGACACTTGTGGTTAGACGAATAAGTTAATTTGTTTCAGTGTCTTATAATTCACTCCTACACGGTATAATCACGTTGTTCCGACACTTCTGTGTATATGCGCCTGTTAAGTGCTCATGTTTATATGGTTTTGTAATTTATTTTCACTTTCAATCTGTTTCGCTTGCAGCGAACGCCCTTGTTGATAATGTTGTTCATTCTCTGTATTGTATTAATATTACTCAAAGTTCTATTTACGCGTATTTTCCGAAGATTCATACACTCAAAATACATTTGCTCCAAGTAGTAATGGTGTTTCTGTTGATGAGTAAATAGAATCAATCTGAAAAACTGTTGAACGTATTATTCGTATTCAGCATTCTTCCTTCGTATTCCAGAAAAGGAACAAGCACAAAAAAGCACCGAGAAAACATAATCTTTGAAACAACGACAGGCCTTGGAATCTTGCAAGGGCTTATGCTACAGACGGTAGAAGAAGATAAAAGACCAAAACTTTGGAGTCCTCGAATCAAAACTTCAACACCCGCCAACACCAAAAATGGGCAAGACTACCGAGATTTGCTCGGAGGACATCCTTGATCTTCAACTTATCACGGTCAAGCTGGTACGATGGCTAATCAAATGCCTCGCAAAGAAATAGCGTGAGAAAAATAGATATCTTCATAAAATTTGTTGATGAACTAGGATCATCGTCCTGAAACGGAGGTGTTTGGAATGCTCTGCATAAACTTGGCTCTTGCAGCAGGGTCAGTTGAAAATCGACCCAGTACAGCAATTGTTGCTGTACTGCTTCCAAACTTCTCGATTCCTCTAGAGATCATACAGGTGTGGCTAGCCTCCACAACCACAATCACATCTCCACCTAACAGTGGTGATATCATCTCTGCTATCTGTCGTGTGAGTCTTTCTTGTACTTGGAGCTTAAAGCCGTAAAAACACACGATCGATTGCAAAAGAGATTTTCCAATGGGATTGGATCCTTCGGTGCACATAAATCCTATATGCACAACACCGTAGAAAGGAAGTAGATGATGCTCACACTGTGACCAGAATGACAAGTTCAGCTCGGAATGGATGTGCTTTCCCTTGAAGCTATCTCCATTGTCAGAAACAAAGCCATTCAGCTTCATATTGAAGTTACTATTTTGGAAGTTCATCAACCACTTCACAAAACGAGCAGGTGTTCCTACAAGCTCCTTCCTTAATGGGTCTTCACCCAGCGACCTAAGAATTGAAGCTACTGCAGTGACCATTCCCGGATTGACAGATTCCATCTTGAAGGCAGCAATTGCACCTACAGAAGATCGAGATGGACACCAATGGTGATCACTAGTGTCTGTCACGCGAGTTTTCTCCACATTTATGCCTCTGAATCTCAGCAGACTCCAAAAATCAGCCCAAATATTGGCATTTTCATTTTCAAAGACTCCTGAACCTGAGCTGACCAGTAACTCTACCCATCCTTGGTGGTTCGAGTCAAGAAAAACTGATTCCAGATTTGGGAAATGGACGTGCAAACATTGGAGTACGACTGCAACACCTGCTGGTTTGATTCCATGCTGCAAAGCTGAACACACTTCATCTGCTAGACGCTGGGGATCTTGGAGACGTTTTGCAAACACATCAGCTACTCGAGAGAGCTTGCTTAAGCCTACAACCCGTTGACCAGAAGGGACATAACCCACATGACATTTAACCTGGAACGGTAGCATACAAGATTCACAATACGAGAAGAGGTCAAGATCTCGAACGACTACAAGTCCACCAGCTCCTCCAGCATGACCAACTGCATTGTCCAGACCAGCTTCAGGAAATAAAGCACCTTGCACAATGTCCTTAACCTTTTGTCTGTAACCTGGGAAATAATTAAGGTTTCCGAATCAGTACTTGGGATAGCTTCACTTTTAAGTGAATATTTTAAAAGAAATCAGCACCACCAATATCATCCATGTCATATTAAAAGCACGTGAATGAATCAGGAAACATGCTTCATGCTGCATAAAGAATCAATCTGAAACGGCAATTGGGAACAACTTCTTAACTTGGAGATAACACACACGCACACACATACATATATGCCAACGAAGAACTTAGCCTCATAAAGAGTTGGAGCACAATTCCTCACCCATAACAACCTAGAAACAGAAGCAATTCTAGATGTTTTTGGTAGCCATGATGGATAAACTTAGACTACGCGTATAGAGAAAAAAAGATGATTAAAAGGAATAAAAAATAGGAGGGAAAATAAGCTCAGCATCTAGCTTCCAATAAATTACAGAGTTAGCATTCCAAAAGAAAAGTCTTATGTTTTTGAAGTTCCAAAAGAAGATGATCCGTGTACTGCAAGTCCGAAAAATGCATACAATTGCCATCCTGAAATCTGAGGTCAGAGTTTTCGAGGTCAATAAGTTGCGGAAGGCGGCTGCAAGCAGGAAGCATTTTGTATCGTTGCTAACAATTTCCAGAATAAGGTTAATCCAGGAACTTGATCCATGGGAATAGTGTCAAAAGCTTGAAACAGTTAACACACAACGTCAAAAGTTAAGTAAAACCACTTCCTACCAATATAGGCCCACCATGATTGCAATGACAGCCGTTTTCGTGACAGGATCCTCTTTCATATGGAGTCCCAATACTTGGAACACGACTAGTTTGGTACTAACATGAAAATTCCACATTATTGAACAAAGATTGACAACTAAATCCAAATGCTACCAACTACCCAAAACCCTCAACAATTCAAAGGTACTACAAAAACTAATGAAAGAACGAAAATTCAGAACAATGGCCCACACAATAACACAACAAAAATCAGAAAATCTAAGACGGGAAAAAACAACTTAAATAAAAGAACTGAACAAAAGTTTAAAAATCGTCTTTGTCAAACAAAAGTTAGGAGAGTAATTACCCCTTGTTCCTTCTCTGAGGGCCTTCGCAACCCGAAAAGGCGTCTTCTTCAAGCCTTCTCTGTTAACATCCTCCCCCAAGCCCTGCATGAGAACTTTGACAGCATCCTCAATAGCTATGGTTTCGGGTTCTTCCTCGAAACTCAGCTCAATGCAACCCAGCTTCACTCCATTCTCAAGCTCCGAGCAGAAATGCCCCTCATCCAAAGCGCCCATTGACAGACCTCCAAAT
Organism: Malus sylvestris; assembly: GCF_916048215.2. NCBI lineage: Eukaryota > Viridiplantae > Streptophyta > Magnoliopsida > Rosales > Rosaceae > Malus > Malus sylvestris. Next base: position 29,536,169 of record NC_062264.1, read on the forward strand.
CCAAAAACAGCACCGACCCAGATCCCAAATTCCAAATCCCCAAAACACAAAGCGAAATCAATCGAAATTGAAGGTGCCCAGATGAAGAAAATAAAAATCAAATCTTTCAAAAAAGCAGCGATGAATCAATGAAAACACTCAAAACGAGAGCTACCCAGATGGACCAAAGAGAGAAAAACCAATAATCCGAGGTACCCAGATGAAGAAATTAACAAAAAGTCAAACTATTGAGTTCAAAAACAAGGATAGAGAAGCAGAAAAAACAGAGAGGAGTGGAGGTATAAAGGGAGGATGCTAAAGGCTTAAGGGGATGGGAGAAGGAAACGTAGGGCTGGGTCTTATGTAGGAATGTGTGGATCTTCGTCTCTGAGGATTTGGGAATCTCTCATCAGAATGTGGGACCCGACCCAATTGCCCACATGAGGGGAGAAGAGAGAGGGGCTGTGATTTGGGGTTTGGGGCTCTCTGTTTTTTTGTACGGGACCGAAGGACCTGGGTCGGTTCGGTTGTGTCTGCTCAGTTCTCTTCTGTCAATGCAGATATATATGTGTATATATAGGCCATAAAGAGAGAGAGATAGGTGTGTGATTAGAACATTTGACGCTCATACAAGTCAGAGCACCAAAAGCAAAGAACGCAGATACGGTGTTTGCCTATTGGCCTATTGGTATGGAATAGTACCTTTCACCAACCCACCACCACCAAAGAAGACATTACCACTCCCACCAACCGCAGATCTCGGATCTCTACTTTGGTTTTTGCTCTTTCGTGTTTATATACAAATAGAAAACAAACATGTTAATTAATATTTAAATAATAATTTAATATCAACAACCATATTATTTGGTTTAAAAATTTTGGTTTTCATAGTATTATTTTCCTTGTATTCTATATGACGTTTGTACTCTATTTTTATTTAACACGAGAAGTTTTTTAGCACGACCATAAGTCAGCATTATGGTGTTACTAATTTATATATTTTATGATTAATATAGTAACTTACCACCACCTAACGATAGTTTTAGTTTTCATTATCTTAAGAAGAAAAACATAGCTATGAGACGAGAGAGAGAAAAAAATATAAACAATATACAGTATGGTGCACAAAAATTTCTCTCGTTAGAGCAACTCCACCATTGGAGCCCTTACCCCTGGCAATCCACTATTGAATCCACCATATTGAACAGTAACTGCCTTTAATGAATAGTAACTACCATTAATGAACAGTAATTACATTTTGCATCTCCACCTTTGGAGCCCCCCTAGCAATAGGTAATAAAATAGTAGTTTTTTTGTTTGTTTAAATAATATAAAATATAAAAAAAACTAGGAAATGGGGCTGTAGGGCCTCGGGCTGACACAAAAAACAATAAAAAAATGTCTTGGCCCTCGGGCTGCAGGCCTGTCAACTCTCCACCCCCCTTGTGCTCGGGCTCCCACCCTCACTCGGGCCCTCCATGGCTGGAGAAGAATCAACCGGCCCTCGGGCCCCTTCCTGCAGCCCGTCCCCCGAGCAAAGTAGAAGGCTGGAGTTGCTCTTAGTGTTTCAACGATGGCAATGGCAATGGCAATGACAATGTCAATTTTTTTTTTTTCTTTTGGTGGATAGCAATTTATGCATATACAATTTATTCTATTTTTTCTTCTGATAAGATATTGGTGGTTGGCAAAGGTTTTATTTGTATGCATACTTTATTCTAGAGGATCTAAGAGAAAGATGTAAAGTATATAAAGTTGATATTAGTGGTTGCCAAAGGTTTTAATGTTGATGGGTGTCGCAAGGGGAATGCCAACTTCATTGGGGTTGGTGGTGTTCTCAGAAATTTGTCGAGGGCATGGATTTCTGGTTTTTTGTGTTAATCTTGGTTGAGGTAAAATTCTATGTGTTGAAGTTTGGGGTGTTCTTATTGAGCTACAACTTGCATGAAATAATGGAATTAAGAAGATTATGGTATAATCGAATTCTGCTCTTACGGTTCAATTGATTTCAAATGCAAAAGTGATAATCATCTTCTGGGAAGTTTAGTATTGAGTTATTGTGCCCTTATGCACCAAAGTTGGTCTTGTAAAATTCATAATATCTATCATGAAAAGAATTTTGTTGATGATTTGGCTCGTTTGGATTTGTCATGCAGTTTGGATCAAGTGTTTTTTGAACAAGCTCCTCCTTCTTATCATCGGTTGCTAATTACAGATATAGATAGAGTCTTGTGGCCTCGTGGTATTCTATTGTAATCTTCCTTTTTTTTTCTTCAGGCCCATGCCCCGTTGTCAAGCAAAAAAAAGTATATAAAGATTATTTTAAAGGGTCAAAAAAAATTATCTTTCACTATTTGGACTAAGCAATGGATGGATGCATCTAACTCGAAATCAATTCTCAATGGCTGGAAATGTCCAAGATTTTTCAACATTTAAGTTAGACTTTTATCCTTCAACATGAGATATTTAGTTATGTTAGACTAGCGGATTCATGACACTACTTTTTTCACACAATTTCAAAACTTGATACTAGATATTTGGTTATGTTTGACCAAAAAGATATATGTTTTTTTTTTGTAGTGTCACGGATTCACCCCCATATGATATATACATATATATTTTCAAGTTCAAATACTTCTCCAATAAAAAAATAAAAAGAATAATAAGGGAGATTAATATACATGTGACATAAATATTATTGTGATTTACCATGGTCCTCTCAAATCCACTTCTTTCATTGACGAGTCGGGTGAACTCTTAGGTTCACTAATCCGACTGTAAAGCGAACTACAATATGTTTAGATGAGGATATATAAATAGAAATGAAATTAAAACAAATTAGTTAGAAAGGAATTACAAAACATTATAAAAATGAAATCGCACTACAAAACATTACGAAGACGGAACTGAAATGAGTTATTTGTGAATCTCTTTCAATGCACTACATTTCTAACTAACTCAGTCTAAGTCCTGTGGCATTTGCAAATCCCTCCATAGATTCATGGATATTATATGGAATCCCTGTATCTCAATTATTTCAAGTGACTTGGGTCAAAGAATAAAAATGATGATGGATGAATAGTACCTTACTTTGTTAGAGCATTTCCAACAAACTAAATGACATAATTGACATAAACTGCCGTAAAGCCAGTACTACAAACAAACTATCCACAAATCACTTTTAGATTTTTCTAGAAGTAATCTTAAACAAACTCATAGTCTGACACATATGGAAATAGCTTTTATCATGAACGTAAAATTTATGCATACAGTTCAAACTCTTGTTTATATGCAACAAAAAATGTTTCCAGTAAAAAGTTGCCTATTTTCCAAAAGTATATTCTATTTTGTCATATCTTATTGGTTATCAAAGTTTTTTTTGTCTTTTTTTTTCACCAAATTTTTTTGTTGTTATTTTGAAAGCAATGCCACATTTTAAAAAGTATGGTATGGTACTGAATTTAAGAGGTAAATGCAAAGTGTATAAAGTTAATTCTATCCTTTAGTGGTTGTCAGAGATTTCATAAAATGTTAAATATGGTATGATCTTGGCACAAGAGTGATGGGCTCGTTTGGATGTGTTTTTAAAATAATTGAAAGCGCTTTTAGAGAAAATGTTTTTTGGTTCCAAAAGCACTTAAAGTGTTTTCTGCAAGAAACACCAGTTATGTGCTTTTTTCAAGAAGCACTTTAAGTGCTTTTTTCATAATTTACTTGCATTTTTACTAAGGATTGGTTCCAAAAACATTTTCACCATAAACGCTTTCAGTTATTTTTAAAACACATTCAAACGAGATGGCATAACATTTATATTTTATTATGATTAATTAGCACTATTATTAAGAAATCACGGATGTTTAAAGAATCTCATATGTTTAGCAACTGAAATTTGGTCATGTGATATTTATCTCATCAATGCTGAAAGAAGTGTTTAAGTTCGAAGTCTTTTCGTAGAATATCTCTTAACTATTTTTGAAGTAACTGAGGTTGAATATCAAAGATAGTAATGATTATTAACCTTACCAACCGAATCTCCCCATCGTACTCCAATTTCAAATGGGGTTCGTGCTTTTTCTTATGAGAGCGATATTGCGTAGGAAGAGTCATTTGCAACCTTGAAATTTGCAACCTTGAATGCACGATAAACACATATAGATTATAGAGTGAGACGTTCAACCCTATATACGACTCTTCACATGTCTTTTGTTAGTGGTTAGGACTTCACAATGACTATGTTTGAATGAGAGAAATAAACTTGAAATTTTGATAAAAATCAGATTTATAAATTGACATGCGCTAATTCCTTTGTTTGGATTCATAAACATAGAAACTTAGAATTTCCACGTGGATAAAAAAACTTGAAATTTGAGACCTCCAATTCCTAAGTTTAAATTTAATGTAAATAGGTGTTATTTTCCAATTTATATGATTGAGAGTTTAAATAACAAATTATGTATTCAATTTTTGTCATTTTAAAATTTCTTAATAATCTTAAATTTCTTCATCTAAATATAGTGTAAGTATTTATCTGAATAAAAAAGTGATTGCTCTTAATTAACTGAACTACGATACTTATTGCGGTTTCATGTTTCTATTCTCACTTGGAAGGTTTATAGAAGTGGCTTATGGTAACCCACTAATCTATAAAAGCCCATTTACACTTGGATTAAGAATGATCGAGTTGGACCAGATCGGCCGGACCCAGCCCATTTGGCCACCGTATTATTTCAACCCATATCTAGTTCGGATCTTGAAACTTGAATTCACACCATCCAGCTGCCCATCGCTGATCAGTCTTCCAACAAAACCCATGGATCCTCAACATGGATGCAGGCCATGGAGGCCATGCTTGCTTCACCATCCCCACCACCACCTCCACCACCATCACCACCGCCACCCTTTATTCCTCTGCCCTCTCCATCACCACCTACACTGCCGCCACCATAACCACCACTTGCACCATCTCCGCCCCAATTTTGCGTCTTTTCCTCAAAACCCAGAACCCCCAGCTGCCGCCGCCATTCCTTTCCCAACCCATATGAATTCGGAACCTTCTGAGTTCAAAGAAGCGCACTACGACGATCCTACCTCTCTGTAAGTAGCTTCAGCTTCTTTGCTTCAAGGTCTAAGTATGGTTTTGGCCCCTCTAGTTCTATTTAATTGCTGCAATTCTTAGAGAATAGCTTAATTCCGCCATTTATTTTTCTTCAATGGAATTAACAATGTGAGATGAATGCATCTGGCGTTTTTACACCTCAAGAAACTCCAATTTAGGTCCACACGTGCCGGATGCAAGCAATTGTCCTCGATTCGGCAATTCAAGATTTGGTTTCTGATCATTTTGTTAACAGGACATTGCCGGAGCAGACGCATGGTGAAATCGGTGATGGTGTGTTGGAAGAGGAAGAGGATGATGAACCGATTTTCGTCTTAACAGACGAGTGGAAGGAGTTTTTTGCAAAATCTGAAGCTAAGAGGAAACTAGGTACTCTTTTCTCAGTCTCTCTGTTCTCTACTCTTTCACTTCACCTGAGGAAAATTATTGTTCTTGTGCGCGGAGATCACTTCCCTTGCATCTCGAGAACATTGACTTGTATAATATCATTGTGTGCTTGGTGTATGTAATAACAGAGAAGCAGCAGGCCAAGAAGAAGAAGGCAAAAGATAAACAGAGTCAAGAGTGAAATCATAAGTTTCCTTTGTCTACGAGTCTCTGACTTGTAAGTGGCGATTTTTTTTCTTTTTTTTTTTTGAAATATTGGCAACGATGAAATGTTGAAGTAATTTTTGTAGAAAAATGTAGCAATTATGCCAGAGAAAACCCTAATGTGACTCCAATGTTCATCGAAAGGAAGCTTTCGGATATATATGACACTATTGTTCTCCCAGAAGGTTACCGTTGATAGAGTTCTTCGTACATTGACCGGCTGTGCTAGCGGGAAGGCTTGTCCGGCCATCTATGGTTTGTAGGCTAGCTTGTTGAGTGCAGCATTAAACCTTTCCTCCGGGATCATGCGGTGGTTTTCGTAGAAATCTAATATCTCCATTGATATGTTTTTCACCTGTCAAAATATGCGTTACAATTAATTCCCAGCGTACGAACAGAAAGAGAGCACGCTACACTTATTTGTTATTACCAACTCTAGACTACGATGATATGCTAAATGCAGATGCAACAACTCTATTTGGTCAGAGAAACCTGATTTATAAACCGATCCCTCGAGCGTAGGAGATATGCTAAATGCAATCAAATGATGGACCCAATTAGGGTTGCGCCTTAAACAGATCAAAGGTCTTTTTTCTCTTTTTATGCATAATCATAAGGAAACGATGCAGAAACATCCGGAAGACTCACCACATTCAAGTCCACACGAAGCTCTTCAAACCATGCTGCGGTATCTTTATCTCTAAGTACGCTAGCGATGCATATGCAAGCTAAAGCAATCAGGTATGGAGGATGTACAAGTGCAAGGCCCATCTTGTACGTATCATTTACAACTCCCCTGTATATAAAAAATGTCAAGGTTACCTCACGTTTAATTTCTACAGAGTGCGACGCTTATCAGAAACACCAAAGAGGCATTTCTATATGAAAACCCCTCGACAACAAGCGGAGCCCTAAAGAAACAGCCCCCAAATAACAAGGCTACGGGTTGTGGGTTTCTGGAGATGATGTATAGAATATGTATCGTTTAAGCCTGCATCTTGAAGCAACCTGGAAAGAAATGGAGTGAAACGGTTTTAAGTAATAATCGAGGGAAATTAAAGAGAAAATTACTGTAGTTAGAGCGTTATCAAGGTGGGAACTAAGCACTAGCAGGTAAAGAGAGATTCATCTTTGCAAGCATCCGCTCATCAAAACTGACAGAAAAAGTACGTACTGAGACAACGAACGATAAGGATAGTATACAACCAGATAATAGTTGAGAGCTTCTAAAATCTTCATTTCCATTTCAAGTATGTCTTTGACCTCATATCTATACTTATCATCTAAATCTGTAAAAGAAATGTGGCAGATTGCCGTCAGTGCTTCAATATAAATAGAACGACAAGTAAATCATAACAAAAATTGGAGAAAGGCATCTATTATTTCCAGGAACAATTACTTACAAATCTTTTTTTATATAAAATACTAGAAGTTTAGCTTGCCTTGTGCTTTCTTCCGCTTTAGATGCCAGGCACAGGCAGGTTGGAGCTACGAGACGTGGATCATACATACTCTTCCTGAAGCAATAATGAAACGTTATGCTTGGAAAGAAAAATCACAACTAAAATTCAAAGTGCTGCGATGATAAATTACTAAACGGCAAGACCAAAGAAAGGAATGCCAACAATAACTGTGCAGTGAATTGAGACAAAATTGCGTTGTGAACCCAGAATACAACAATCAGAACAATGCAATCCGTACAATAAAGATTGAACACCCATACGCATGCATACATGGCACTGAACTTTTGGGGGGAATTAAGTACTACAAAGTTGATAAGTTCAGACACTCATCTAAACAACATCTGATAAATAAGTGGGGTGAACAATATGCAGATGAAAACAAACAAACAACAGGCACGTTCAATCATGATTGACAATCAATGAGTCGAGGATATGCGTAGGTTAGCTTAGCTATTGAGATAAATCAGTTCAGAGACAGAAAAAAAAAACGTAGCTTAGCTAAAGAAATTATTAACTTGACAGATATGAACTCAGTTATGAAAGGAAGGATTTGGGGGTTAAGTTTAACAGCCTCAGGACTATCAAAAGAGAACAACCACAAATAAGCAATAAGCCATGAACTTATGGCTAGTGACTGAGCATTTCTCGTACAATATGACAATTAGTTAACGTACTTGGTGTACACACGTCTCATATATGTAACTGCGGTAGCTACAACCCTGAAACCAGTAAATAGGAAATCAGATAGATAGGCAGAAGTGAATTAAGGATTTTCCAGAACATAAGCAGATGAGAAAATTAGCCCGACCTTTGTCTCACTTTTACAAGTTGTGCCAATCTTGATATATCTGAAAGTAAGGAAAAAGGAAAAGAGCAAAAAACGATTAATTTACAGTAAAGCAGATATGAAAAACATAGTGATCAGCAGTATTATGCACGTGCATTTGAGCAACATCCATTAATCTTGTATCAGAAGCTCTATTCCTAAGAGTTCAATTACGTGAAAATAATAACAATATGGTATAAGGATACAAAAAAAGCATCACTTCAGCAAAGAAGATGCCCAAACCAACTTTATAAGATGGTAAGTAGCCAAGAACCATATGACAACTTCTAGGGGAAATGATCATTTAGCAGAGAACCAACTCACACAACCGCATGACAGAACAACAATTTGTTTCTTCTGTCGTTTCGATCCAGTGAAAAGGCTCCAAAGGTTACATTTCATCATTTAGGAATTCTTGATAATCCTGCTAAAAGTTACATTTCTTTCTGTGCATTAACCCAAACAATAATCCGCAATCAAGCACGTTCGGTAATGCATAGTACCATTCGCTGAATTGTTATATCATGATCAAACAAGAATCTGTACATCCATCCCAACGCTCTGATTAACTACAGCTGAACTATCAAATTTTAGTTCTTTTGTATCGATTAGCATGCGAAATTCAATGCAGCTGCCGACTCATACCTAATGAAGTTCTTAAATGCAAGGGCATAAGAAGCTCAATCGAAACCAAGAAAGTTCAACAAAAACGTAACAATTCAGCATCCACCACAGATATAATCAACAAATAACAAAAACCCACGTTGGAAAACACATTTAAACCTACGAAAATCGAAACAAACAACAAAATCAGAAACATGGGAAACAATTTCGGGATCGAAAGGAGCATACTAGTGAGACGAAGTCCAGAAATTGGCAGCCATGTTTTCTTTCCTGGCAGATTTCCAAGTCTGAGTTCCCCCAACTGTCAATTATTCCGCCGTTGAGAACTTCAGATTCTGTTTTCCGGGAAGTTGAAATTGGACTTTGGATTGAGCCCATTTCGTTGACCGGGCCTTGCAACCCATCTCTTTGAATCCAATTCAACCAAAGCGGTCCAACCCAACTAGGAGAAAAAACACAAATGATAATCTACCGACAGAGTTTCACCCTGAGCATAGCGCCCTGCACATGAGCCGACCAAAACCCCTCTCATCCACTCGTTTTAAAGCTGTAAAAATGAAGCTGGAATTGTTGTGGGACATTGTAATGGGATTTTTTTTGCTGGGGATGTCTTTTCACGGCTGTTAGTCCGTGTCTTCGGTAAGATTCTCCTCCAATGTTTATTGTTGATGCGCTCCTAGTGGTTGTCTTTTCATTCTAATGGACTGAGCATGTGCTCCTCTTTGTAATGTTTTTTCCTCTATGAAATGAAAATCGATCGTCTTAAAATGAAGCTAGAATTTGATTGTGTGTTTTCTTTTAAAAATGGACCAGCTGGTGGATTTGTCGCGATAGTCCACAATTTTGAGGACTAAGAAGATTCACAAAAGCATTTTAGCTTCCTTGGCGCGATACACCATTGAGCCTTCCAATTTGGGTTTAAATTTTCATGTCATGGCTTGACTATGGAATATATTTTCCATGTTACTATTGAATTGTTACGTGCTGTAAATTCACTAATGTTATGATGTGTATTAGTGTTATAATGTGTATATTTTTTTTTCTTCGTAATACACCATAGGTTTGAAAGATCAAAGTTGCCATGTGTCAGGATGTCGCGACATTAATGTAAATGTTGCACCCACCTTCATGGACAGACATGAAAGCTCATGGGGACAGATACCCTCACTCAAGTCATTCGTTTGTTAAATTGCATATTATAGTTATATAAATATACATGTGTTATTTTTTGAAGAAAATATATGTATATAATATCTAATATACATTCATACCTTATACTCCATATCATATATTATGGGGTGTGCTATCCACACACCCATTTTTACTTCTCGCACACCCCTTGTTAATTTATATCCGTTGATCTTCTTCAATTCATCCGATAAGACGGCTGAAAACTAAAAAGGGGTGAGAGAAGTAAAAAGGGGTGTGTGGATATCACACCCCTATATTATATGTGTAAAAGTGCTCTTGTTTTGTTATTCAAACTGAAAAACCCCTTTCCTGCGTATCATGTATTAATATTTTTCTCATCACTTTGTCACTTTCCACTACTACACTTGTTGATGCACAAAACTGGAGGGGTCTTGGAACAACGTAAATCCGACCGTGAATCTGCAAGAAAGTAAAGAACACAAGATGTATCGTGGTTCACCCCAATGTTTGGGCTACATCCACACTGATATTGTATGTCTCTGTTTGTGAGAGGATTGTGAGGGAGAGAGAGCTTGAGGTTTGTGAGGGTGAGGAGGCCCTTTTATGGAATAAGAACTCCTCGCTTATTACATATTGGCCCCTTCATTTATTACATAATTACATTTGAGTCCCCCGATTATTTATACAAGATCTAAATACGGAGGCCCTAAGTATGGTACAAACAACACTAAAATTTTTGTAACATTGAAATTGTAATACATTATCATTCAAAATGGTCCCTATTATCGTTTGAGTATAAGACATACTATAATAAAATTTTCTTAGTTATTTTTCGGTTGCCCTCACTGGAAAAAATTACTAACTTCATCCCTACCCACCTTCTTCAAAGTATTGTCATTGTATTAGTTTTCACGTAATAATTCTTTTTTTTTTTGTGGTGTGGTTCATTGTATCAGTTTCCACGTGATAATTACTTTTTTGGGTGGTGGTGGTGGGGGTTTTTTGGGGAGACAAGGATTGTCTGCCTTTCTACTTCTGATGCCCTCTCGTACCCTCCTATTTGTGTGGTCACGGTTAAGGCACGTCAACATTTTATATTACTATTCATTTTTGTTTGATTATATAAAAAAAAACAATATAAAACATTAAAATGGTTTAACCGTAACAACACAAAACATAAGGGTAAAGAAAGACACCAGAAGTGGAAGAGCAGACAATCCTTATCCTTTTTGGGGTGGGGGCCTTCATCGGAGTATTGTCATTGTATCAGTTTCTAAGTAACAATTCCTGTTTTTTGGTGGTGGGAGTGTTTTGGTTTGGGGTGGGGGACCGCGGCAAAGCCTAACAAATCCAATCATGCATAAATATGTGGTCAATAATTTGGAACATATAACATCAGTCCCCCTTTTCTCCCACGTTGATCGTACTTGTACATATCCGCACGTCCTTGGTTTGCCAAACCAGTGAGGCTGAATAGGGATGGAGTTAGGTTTAAGTTACGTAAGCGGTCGATTGGGGTCGAACTTAAGTTAAAAAGAGATACTCTCACCGGAACACCTGTGGATGAGTTTCGTTTGCTTTCACTATTAATGTTAAATCTATATTTCTAAAAGCAAAACACATTAGGGTTCTTGGAATGTAATTTAAAAAAATACGGTCGGCCGGGCTGGGGCACTGTGAAACATTTACATGAATATAGTGCTTCATATGTAAAGGTAAACTCTGGCAGTTGAAATGAGAAAGAATCATTGGAAGGAAAAAAATAATAATAATAACAACAAAGAATGTTGTACACTAGTTTTCGTTAGGGATGGTAGTTTTAAACACGATATCTTAACATGACTTGAAATCCTCATACAATGGGTGGTGCTGTCCACGTCACTTTTTACCTCTCAAATCTTTTTTAATTTATTATTGTTGGATTGAATTAATTAAAGTAAATTTAAAAATAAAAATTAACAAAAAATATGAAAAAGATGAAAATAAATTCATGTATAGCATTACCTTAAATATAAAACCTGACTCGAAGCTAGCGTTACTCACGAGCTTTGGATTCATGCATGTGTCATATCATTCAACTAGCTACATTTCTTTTTTCGTAGGTAAGTGTCTATTGGACCTTTGTGCGAGGTTCATTTTCCTTCAATTTTGTATGTCCATTTGAAAAGTCAAATGAATGATCTATCAACCACCTGTCAGCTATATCCTACACACAATCTTACCACCTGTCAGCTCTCTTTCGCAACACCAGTCTTCTTGGAAAAAAATATTGTGGTTCATATATTAAAAAATATGGCAGTTGGATTAAGAAAGAATCATTAGAAGAAAAAAGTTAATAACGATAAAGAATGTTGTACGCTAGTTTTCGATAGGAGTGGTAGTTTCAAACACCCTTCTTAATTTAGGGTTTTCATGAATAAGAGAATATCAAATGATAAAAAATAATAAAAATTATATGAGAAGTGAAAATATGTTTGTGTATAACATTACCTTAAATATAAGGTTTAAATCGAAGCTAGCACCACTCATGATCTTTCGATTCATACGTGTGTCATATCGTTCGACTAGGTACAACATGTTGGGGCTAATAATTAATTATACTTATTTGTCTCTGAAATTAAAAGTTTGCAGCGTGACAAGCATAAAAAACTAGAAAAAACGTGAGGATAATGCATATTGATGAGTAGGGAGTAAACGCAAAAATATAAATAAAAGAGTTTACGCTACTTTTATGTGAAAGGTTATAGTTTGATTTTCGTCAAATGCGAATTTAAATCACAATATTGCTAGCTTATTGGTGAGGCTTAGCTAGTTCCCCACCACCTTAGTATAGATACTATGGTTTATTCAAAAAATAATAAATAAATAAATAAAAGAGATAGGCCATGTAACTCTTGTTTCTTAAACTTAAACTCATATCTTTAAACATCCAAATAAAACTCAAAATTAAAATTTGTTAACTTGTGGGAAATAAGTAATCTATTATTATAAATTATCTAAAATACCCTAATTATTTTAATTAATATCTCTACTAATTAATAAAATACTCATTGTCAACCAAAACTCTATGAAATTACCAGTTTAACCCTCTAATTAAAACAGAACATAAATAAGAAATATGGGGCATAAAGGTAATTTCACACAACCAAATTTTGCTGTTTTTTTTTTCAAACTTTCACCTACATGTAATCCTAACATATCTCTAATTAAAAAAATAAATTAAAAAAAAAAATAAATAAAAACTTCCTACTTCCACATTCTCTATCACTCTCTTCCTCTCTCCTTCTATTTCAAAAACAAAAATAAAATTTTTTTCTCACAAATTGTGTGTGGGCGTTTAAATTAAAGAATCTTATTTTTACAAAAAATAATGATGAATTTCGTTAAGTATTAACATGCATAATTTCAAAAAAATAAAATAAAATAAAATAAATCCTTCCCGTGAAATCATTATTTCCATCTAGCCTTCTTTTTAAAGCAATCTAACATTTTAAAATTCAAATAGTAATGCACTATTTGCGGGAGTGAAAAACTGTGTTATTTCAAGAGTTAACTATACAATTATAAATATATGATATGCAAATGTTTACCTATATAAATTATTTGCATGTATTATTATTTTATGTGCAAATAATTGACTTATAGTTTTGTGTAAAATATAAAATTATTTTGAATCAAATAACATTTATTATTTTTTACGTAAATCATTCATGAAACACGTGTGGATTTCAATTGCCAAGCACGATATTTGTACGAAACTCAATTTCCTTCAATTTTGTCTGTCCATTTGAACAGTCAAATGTATGACCTTCCTCAATCCTATAAATACACATCCCAAAATCTACCATATCCTACACACAATCTTACCACCATTCAGCTCTCTCTCACCACCATGGATTCGATCATTTCTCCATTCCAAATCATTCATACAATTTTAGCTTCTCTAATTCTCTATGGTGTCTTGAGGATCATAGCAATAGCAAACACTAAGAAGAACACCATCAACAAAAATACCACGTTGCCTAAAGTCCCTCAACCCTCGGGAGCATGGCCCTTCGTAGGTCACCTCCCTCTGCTACGTGGCGAAAACCCAGTTGCACTTATCCTCGGAGCCATGGCTGATCAACACGGACCCATCTACTCACTCAAGCTTGGCCAGCACGAACTGCTTCTTCTCAGCGCATGGGAACAAGTCCAAGAATTGTTCACAAAAAACGACAGAGTTTTCGCCACACGACCGAGTACAGCCGGCGGCAAGTACTTGGGTTACGACAATGCCATTTTCTCCCTCGCACCGTACGGAAGCTACTGGCGCGACGTTCGGAAACTTGCCACCCTGGAGCTTCTCTCGAGCCAAAGAGTTAAAACCCTAAGCCACATCAGAGCCTCAGAAGTCGGTTCCTTCATCAAAACTTTGCACTTACTTTGCACAAAGGATAATGTGGGTCCAAGTTCCACGTCATCGTCATCAGTGCATATGACTGAGTTATTAGAGCACTTGACGTTCAACATAAACGTGAAGTTGATCGCCGGGAAAAGATTCACGGCTGGCCAATATAACGAGAAAAACAGTGACGTTTGGCGTTTTGAAAGGGCATTAAAAGAGGCTTTGCATCTCTTTGGAGTTTTTGTCTGGTCGGATGCTATGCCATGTTTTGGGTGGCTGGACAGTTTGTTTGGTCACGTGAGTTCTATGAAGAAATGTTTTAAGGAATTGGACTACGTGCTTGAGAAATGGCTCGAAGAACATCAACAAAGAAGATTGGAAAGCAAGACTAATAGGGTGGAGAGTGACTTGATGGATGTTCTGATATCCAACTTTAAGGAGGATGAAATTTCTGGCCATTGCCGTGATAATGTCATCAAAGCAACAGCACTGGTAAGTTTATTTGGTGTAGTATACATATGGCACAAACTATATATTTGGCATGGTGTTATGAGTCCACTAGAATCTAACACACTTTCATATTTTAATACCTAACCATAAATACAAAATGATGCACCCAAATACACTATATATTACACTCAATTACACCTATATATTACACTTAATACAAGTGTGTTACATTTGACGACAAATGTAACCTAAGTGACAAATTATTCGATGTAACACATAATATATAGGTTATTTGTTAAACATAAATAAGGTTCAATTATATATATCATATCACCTGGGATTGGAAAAATTGGATTAATTTTGTTTTTTATTTTCCTTCCTTTTCTGCAGGTGCTAATGTTAACTGGCACAGAAAGCACTTCTGTGACACTAACATGGGCGATCTCCTTGCTCCTCAACCACCAAAAAGCCCTAAAATCTGCACAGGAAGAGTTGGACATCCATGTAGGAAGGGACCGATGGGTTCAAGAATCAGATCTCACAAACCTCAAATACCTCCAAGCCATTCTCAAGGAAACCCTACGCTTATACCCACCTGGCCCAGTCACAGGCCTCCGTGAGGCCATGGAGGACTGTCATCTCGGTGGCTACTTCGTCCCCAAAGGCACTCGTTTAATAGTCAACATTTGGAAGTTGCAGCGGGACCCACGCATGTGGGCCAACCCTTGTGAGTTTCAACCTGAGAGGTTCATGACCACCCATGCTGACGTGGATTTCAAAGGTCAATGTAATTTCGAGTACGTTCCGTTTAGTGCAGGTAGAAGGTCGTGCCCTGGTATGACACTAGGTTTGCATGTGGTGCAATTGGTTCTGGCTCGTTTGATTCAGGGATTTAACATGAACAGAGTTGGTGATGGGCCAGTGGATATGAAGGAAGGATTGGGACTTGCCCTGCCTAAAGCAAATCCGCTGGAGGTTTTGCTTACTCCACGCCTTCCTCTTCAGCTTTACCAACGCCTTTGAAGTACTTTGGGTTGATATCATGATGCGGGAGTGCATGGATTAGTCATTCAACTGAAGTAATAATGTGATTTGATGATTAGCAGCAGCAAGATTGAAGTATATATCATGAAGGCTGCGGGTCTGCTGTTCTGAAAATGGTGTCTTTTTTCACGTCTTCTCCTTCATTTTTTTACGCATGTCTTACCACTTAACTCTAACCTAAAGAGTTGAGCAATTTCCAATGCAGTCAATTATTTCATAATAAAACTTTAGCTTTTATCAAATACTACTTGATTGGGAGCAACAATATTCTTATTTTACATTCAATTAACCCTAATATTTTCACTAAGGCACTTATCCTACGATTATAGGAAATAGCAAGTGGCCATTTACCATAGTGGTGGAAATGAGTTGAGCTCTTACTAGACGGCATGAGTTCAAAACTCGTTAGTGGCTAATCTAATTTCTAATTCAACAAAATTTATCGTTTGATAAAAAAAATGTAGAAAATACAAATATTTAACATTTATAGAACCAATTGTTTGAGGCATGCTCCATTTTTAAGTTACTTTGGAAGGAAATGGAATCCTTACCTATAAGTTAACTGAAATATGTAACTAAATACCCTACGCACCCTAGGCTAACTCAAAGATATAGATGGAATGGGTTTACTATCACATGTCGTGATAAAAAACAACCTTATAACTTTATCTAATGAAAGGGGTTTGAACTTTAATGAAATGGTTTTGAGCTTTAATAAAAATGAAAACAAAAATTAATATAGTAAGAATGAAAAAAAAAAATGAAAAAGGAGTTGACGCATGACCAGCGCGTCCCTTCTCATACTCTCCTATTTTTGTGGTCACGGATCACGGTTAAGTCACGTCAACATTTTATAGGAAGGGAGAGGGAAGGGTAGACAATCCAGGTCCCCCCCTCGCTCGTATTCCCTCTCTTTATCCATACCATCGTATCTCTCTCATCTTTCACCTATCACCATCATATCTCTCTCCTCTTTCACACATCGCCATCATCTCTCTCCTTTTTTCACACATTACCATCATATTTTTCTCATCTTTCACCCATCATCGCCATCTCTCCATTTTGTCACACTCGTGTCACTCATTCCTCTCTTACCTTTTATTTTTTTATTTTTTATTATGTATATGTTGATCCTAAAAACTACCAAGCCTACGTGGCGCGCAGTCCGAGTAATCTATGAGCTAACTACGTCCTTCGGTTGAATGCGGGGCGTGCCAACTCGTCGGCTGAGTTCGGCCGAGGAGTAAAATGTGTTGATGTTGCGTTAGGTGCGTGGTTGACTTCTGCGTCTTGTGATTGCGACCGAGGAAGGAACACATCTCGGCCTCTTGGGTTCTTGAACCTGAAGACAAGGCTACTATTCTTACGAAGTTCACAAATCGCCATCGTCGGATTCGATTACAGTGATGGTATTCATCAGAGTAAACTCACGCCGAATCGACACCAAAGTGTAAAGGCACAAATACTCAAAGTGGATATAAATCTTAACAGTAAACGTGGTTTGACCTTGGAATGCCGAACTCTAAATCCCACTTGTGTGTATCTAATCATAAAATAAATCAGCGTGCAATGTGCCGAGCCCAATAAACTGTAACACCTCACTTCGACGAGAAGGCTAACGAGATGACCCTGACTAATAAGGATTCGGAAATCCTTCTCGACCGAGCCTTGGATAAATAACCAGTTGGCCTCGACGCAATGCTGTTTATCCAAACTGAAGGTCCTCCGTGGTCGGCTGATTCTACGGCAACAATGCTGTTTATCCCAACTGAAGATATTCGCCGGTTGCCTTCACAGTGCTGTTTGTCCAAACTGAAGATGTGTCGGCGAAAAGAGAAAAGAAAAAATCACAAGGTTGTTGAGAGAATTTGCACAGGGCAGTTGTGTGGTAAGTTGGAGAGATTTATTTCGATGTCTTCCCTCCCTATTTATAGCAGCCAACCTGTATTAAATCCCAATCACTCCCAGATTAAAATTCCTTCTCATGATCCAATTTTATCTCAGCTAATCATACTCCTACTAGGACTTCGAACATAACATCCTAATCCCGTCGAGACTCCCTTTCACAACAGGATTCGTCCACATTTCACTTTTCGATAGGATATGGCCAACTTTGACCGTGCGGCCCATCGGCCAAATATCTCCCAGTGACACCAGTACATGACTTCTGAGCCGAGAGAGAATCTAAACCTAGCCTATCCAACACTGGGCCGAGAAAGATCTAACTCGGCCCAAACAATATTTTTGGGCCCAAACATTACCCTCTCGCTTTTGAGGTCGTCAACCTATACTCCTTGGTTCGAGCCTCGACCTTGAAGAAGTGAAACCGACTCTCGGGAACTGCCACCAAGCGCACTTATGAGACGTGATCCCACAATCTCGATTTTCAAACCATCATGCTGCGTGTCAACCCCCTGGTTACCCTAACAGCCTTTAATCATGATACTTGAAACCATGTGACCGCCGAAACGTCTCTCTTGCATTAAAACCGCCGTAACACGCCATTGTGCGTCCTTAATCAGCGAAAACCTCGATCATCTCGCCTTGATTTTCTGAACCTATACAATGATTAGTATCTTTCCCGCTAGATTTTACCCTTGATTTTGAAAATCAACCGTTTAGCCTTCCGTTCCCAAATGCTTATAAATACCTAGATCTCTTCAATTCGTACCTTACGCTCTTTCAAACCTTTAAAATTTTCTTGACGTTATGTTTTCTTTTAAAAACCTTCAAAAATAGGAATTTTGACATTTTCATCTCAGAAATTTCTAACCTTTCCTCAATGGCCTCCTTTGTCTTACAACTCTTTTATGAGTGCAACAAGTGCAAGGATTTCATCGATCAGCACGCTGTCAAGACTCTGCGTTTCGAGGGTGAGTTAAACACTACTCACCAAGTTCTGGGCTCACTCTTCAAGGATACGTTGCCATCATCCATCACCAACCTGTTCAAAAAATACTGTTTGGTAGGTTTGCTGCAAGGATTTGATTGGTCGAAGTGGTGCCAAACAAAACCTCAAGGATCATTGCCTTCGCTTAATGCAAATTGGGTGGCCTGGGTCGTTCGGATGGAAAGGTTCTTCGGTGAAGAATGGAAAACTCTTGGTATCTACGACGCTATCAAGTTCTCGACCATGGAGATTGCAATGGATAAAGAGCTCCTTATGGCAGCTCTTAGTCTCTAGTGCTTGGCTACCAACACCCTGGTTATTCCATTCGGTCATATGACCCTTACCATCCTCGACATCTCGGCTATCATTGAGACTTCTCCTTCTGGCATCCCGGTTGATGCCACCCTTATTGGATGCCCCTCCAACCTTGACCTCAAGACATTATTTGACGATCGAGCTGTCGAGATGTTGAGCCAAGAAGGTCAAGAGCCTTAAAAAACCGATGTTCAGAAATTGCATAAGAATTTTCTGAACTACAACACCCTCATCTTCCACTTTGCTGGTCGAGGAAATACGAGTCTTCGAAAGGGGGAACACGAGGCCTTCCTGTTTTACTGGTACAATAAATTCATTTGTTGTACTAAGTCGAATAAATGCTTGGTCGAGAATATGCTGGTGGCGGAAACCCTAGCTAGTGGCCACTCTCTTGCGCTCATCCCCGCCATTCTTGCCAACCTCATTCGCTGCTTAGCAGAGGCGACCCTCAACAAAGTTGACCCATACCAGAATGGACCTCTCTGGGTGTTCCAACTCTGGCTGTAGGTTTACTTCTCCACGCTTTAGCCAGAAGTCTCCGACCTCCAGTTTACTGTAGCATTCGGCCTTCAATTGGCCTCCCGACCAGTGCCTCATCACCGAGCCAAATAAGTCTTCAAACACCTCTTCAGCCTGAATGTCCTTTCTAATGCCGAATTTTTAATATGTCATCGTCAAGAATATCCTCGCTCCACCAGGCTTCCCACATCGACTTGGAATGACAGCGAGGATGCCGCTTTTCATCAAAATTGGGGTCGTTCGTGCTAACTCGCGACCTTCCCCTTGGTTGTGATGCTCATTGAGCAAGTTGGGAAGTTTATCACCCCCACTTTGCCGCCTGGCAGCTTGGTTACCTCCAAGGTTGCCCATTGCCTTTACTTTCTTCTTGCTCCCTTTTGACCCGAGGACGCTTATCTGGTTCTTCAGAAAAGGAGTGTGGGGACGCCGAGAAATAATTTCAGGAACGATGTAGGAAATTTCGTCTTCAACCAAATTCTCCTGAATCTCTCGGCGTTGATATTTTCAGCGACTGGTGGGAAAAATATACGTATGACTTTTTTGGCACTTCGGTCGAGGAAGTAGTCAACAAAATTTTTGGTGACCGGCCCAAGAAATCCTCCGCCCCTCAATCTAAAGAGGCGCCCCAAGGTGTACCCCTGTTTCTACCTATATTTTTCTTTTAGACATTTGGGTAATTCTACTAACGGGACTTCACTTTCTTAGGTGGTCGAGTACTAAAACAGACGGACGTGGTCGCCCCGGCAGTGGTCAAGAAAAAACTGGCCCCTTCATCCAAGAAGATCAAAACCACCGTACAAAACCTGCTGAGCAAACGACTTCAATCGGTTACTGAGACGATAGGTGAAACTCCCCATCCTCCGAAATACGTCAAGAAATTGGCGAAGAAAGGAGCTCAGGAGATTCATGTTATCTTCAACCACACCACTGGGACGACCACCCTAAGTGCCTCTCCTCCTACTCTCGTTGCTCAAACTTCGGCGGATAATCGGCCTTCACCGGCTAGCCCGGCAACCCAAGCTCAACCAACACCTGAGGTCCCTAGGGTAGTGGTTGAGCTGGTTGTTGCACCCTTGGTTGACTTGGCTGCAGCTCCAGGGTCAACAGGAGTACCCGTTCTGGGGGCGACGACTCCTTCGCTTGGGAATGATCTCTCCAAGAATCCAAAGCATTCGATTGTCATCTTAGAAGAGGTACGATTATGCTGTCAAATCCTTTTGCTTATTCAGTAACAAACAATTATTAACATTTTTGTTTAGGATGATGAGAGCGACGAGACTCCGTTGGCGAGTCGCTCTCGACCAACCCAAGCTTCTCCCGTTGATCCTCCCCCGTGGTTGAGGTAGCCGATCAGGTTGATCCTCCGGCGATCGATCGCGGAAAGAAGCCTATGGTCGAGCCTGAAGTGACTTCAGAAACTCCAATTCACCCTCAGGGCCAAGACCTTGGCATCCCTCTTCAAAAAGTGACCTCAACTTTTGTAAGGCTCGATTACTTTCCATTGTCAACTAGTTATAACATGTCTGAACCGAGAAAATATTAAATGTCAGGTACCCAGTTATTCCTTTCATCGAAGATTTTATGCGCCGAAAGGTGTTATCTATATTTCCTGGCCAACTCAATGGCCATCGAACGTAGATAACCTTCATCAGCAGTGTGAATTAAAAAGTAGTCTAAAACATTGGGCTCAGCCATTAAGTTCTTTAGGTTCGAGCAATGAACCCGAAGACATGGCCGAAGTCTCATCTCGTCAGGTTTAAAATAAAAACCTTCTTGCTATATTCTTTTGTGATTTTCCTTGCGCTTAAAACTGTTTTCATGTGCAGCCTTCATGGGAAGTCGAGTTCGATGCTTTTCTTTCAAGCACTTCTGGAGCGGCTGGTCTTTCGGCAGCTACGACTGAACTTGCCGAATCAGCTACTTTTGTTCGGTTGCAAGAAGTTTTGTCTCTCTCCGCTTCACAAGTCTTCGAACGTAAAAGTCTTGATTTGTTGGGTGTATGCCTAAACGACCTTGGAAGTGATGGTCAATTGAGCGCCGGAGCTATCGTTTAGGCGTCATCTGCCTTGGAGCGAGTTCGGGAATCTTTCAGTATTTTCAAAAACGTTATTCGAGCTGACGATGACTTGAAAGCTGCAATGGCAGTTCGAGACGCTCTTCGTCCGAAGATCAACACTTTAAAGGTGAAAAAGGAGGCCCTGGCTGACCTCAACCGTTAAATAGCTGAACTGGAAAAACGAAGGTCGGCCATTGTTTCTGATCTTGCGAGGGACTTTGAGTTGGGCTGCAAATCTTGTTTAACCGAATACGCGACAAACGCGAAGCGAGTCGAGTAGCTGAAGATGGACAAGAAGTACTGGCAGGCTGAGGTTATAATGGGCGAGGTGAGGTGGTTGGAGCTGAAGGCCCTCCTTGGAACTCTTCTTCCTTCATCACCCTTGAATTGTTTGACTGTAAACCGACTTATCAATTAAATGAAACAAGCTTTTATTCTTGCATCTCCCATGTGACTGGGTAATATTTTTTTACGAACTTTCCATTGATTGGCAACTTATGAATAATACTGGTTCGATCTCTAAGGTGGTACGCCCCATTACTGAGAACTTTATGGACGACAAACGGTCCTTCCCAATTTGGCGACCATTTGCCGAACCTGGGGTCTTTAATTCCCACGGGTAACATAATTTGCCAAACTAACTCTCCTTCGTTAAAAGTTTTTTGTTTGACTCTTTAATTATAACCTCGCTCGGTAATTTTCTTTTGTGCCACTAGAAGATTGTAAGCGTCAAGCCGATTTTCTTCCAAATCTCTTGTAACATGGCTTGGTTGTATTCGACGTTGGACAAACTACTCTGCTCGATCACGCGTAAAGAATTTACACTTAGCTCGACCGATAACATCGCATCATGTCCATAAGTTAACGCATATGGGGTGGTCCCCGTTGCCAACCGGGGTGAAGTCTGGTATGCCTATAAGGCTTCATTCAATTTTAAATGCCACATGCCAGGTCTTTCTTTTATAATTTTTTTGAGAATGCCGATCAAAACCTTATTACTTGTTTCGACTTGCCCATTCGCTTATGGATAGTATGGTGTGGACTGCTCAAGCCGAATTTTTAAGCTCGCCGTATACTCTTTGAACTTTTCGGCTTTGAAGACTGTGCCATTATCAGTTATGATCGTTTCTGGTACGCCGAATCTAGTCACAATGTGTTCCTTCACGAAATCGCAAACCTCTTTGGATGTTAATTTGGCGAATGATTTTGCTTAGACCCACTTAATGAAATAATCAGTTGCCACGAGTATCCATGCATGTTTCGCTGCTCCAGAAGATGGCGTAATCTTACCGATCACGTCCATTGCCCATCCTTTGAATGGCCAAGGTTTGGTGACCGAATGAAGTAATTCGACCGGGGCTCTTTGGATGGGTCCATGAATTTGACACTGGACGCATCTTTGTGCATACTCAATGCAATCTTTCAATATGCTTGGCCAGAAGTAACCATGCCGGCGAAGTAGCCAACGCATCTTGCGTCTTGATTGATAGGCTCCGTAAATTCTTTTGTGTACCTTTGTGATTACTTGAGCAGCTTCTTGCGGGCCGAGGCATAACAGTAATAAACCATCATCGCCTTTTCGATACAACTCATTCTGGTACGAGACATAGTTTGTGGCATGGACCCTTGTCTTTCGGTCGTTTTGCCTCTAGGATTATCAAGGTATTGCATAATTGGCCTTCTCCAGTCGTTTAGTAGCGTCTCGACCGTGCAAACATCTACAGGATCTTCATGTTCCAACAATGAAGGCAAAGACATTACTCGTGTACGGATGGCTTGGTCATGTTGTAGGACTTGTTGATTAACCAAAGCCGGATACGATTGCCGTAAAACGGGTATCATTCGGCCAAACTTGCCCCCCAGGAGTTGTGCTCCAGAGGCTATTTCGGCGAGTTTGTCTGCGATGGTGTTCCGAACACGAGAAATATGATTGAACGTGATACCGTCGAATGACTTGGCCAAGTAACTGGCAACCATGTAATAGGGCACCAGAGTGCAACTCATGCACCGAAAAGTTCTATTGAGTTGGTTGATCACAAGTTCTGAATCACCGAAAATGAGGACACGAGCAGCGTGCAAATCATGAAGTACGCTAAGGCCGATAACAAGGGCTTCGTATTCGGCCTGATTATTGGTACAATTGAAATCCAACTTGAGAGAAAAGAACCAACGGTGTTGGTGTGGGAACTGCAGTACGATCCCCACGCCAGTCGATGTCGACGTACTAGAACCATCGAAATACATCGTCCAATAATTATCACGGGCTCACACCATTCCGATTTCAACGTTGTTGCCTCTAAGCCCATATGGAAAGGGATGATGGGCTAAGAAATCAGCAAGCACTTGTCCTTTGACGACTTTTTATGGGACATACTGCAAACTAAACTCAGATAGTGCCAGTGTCCGTTTCCCGATTCGACCTTTAACTTTTGGCTGAGTAAGCATATATCGAATGACATCTGTCTGGGCGATGACCTGAGTAACGGATGGGAGCATATAGTGTCAGAGTTTTGATGCGGCGAAGAACAAAGCCAAGCAAAGTTTTTTGAGGGTGAATAATTGATTTCTGGAGGGCTGAGGTTTCGGCTGAGATAGAAAATAGCTTGTTCTCGCCCAGCATCAGTATCTTATGTGAGGAGGCAACCGATGGATTCTTCGGCCGCTGAAATGTATAGCTTAAGGGGTTTTTATCACGTCGAGGCGTTATGAGGACGGGTGGAGTTACAAGAGCAACCTTGATTTGCGTGATAGCCGCTCGATGTTCTTCACGCCACTCAAACTTATTTGAGTCCTTAAGTTTCAAAAGTGTAAAGAATGCCGCCATTTTGCCAGCGGAATTTGCTACGAAGCGGCGAAGAAAATTTATTTTCCCGAGCAAGGACTGGAGTTGTTTTTTGGTCGTCGGGGGTGGGACGTCAATAATCGCCCGAGCTTTGTTCGCATTTACCTCGATGCCGCGATGGTGGACAAGAAAACCTAAGAAATTACCGGTCGACACACCAAATGCGTATTTGGCTGGGTTCATTTTATGGTTATGTCGACGCATGCGAATGAAGGCTTGCCGAAGATCATCAATATGCGTTTGGTGACTTTTCGATTTGACCACGACGTCATCAATATACACTTCTATGGTCGTGCCGATCAGGTCATGAGAAATGGTGTTCATTGTGTGTTGATATGTGGCACCAGTGTTTTTGAGAGCGAATGGCACGACTACCCATTCGTAGGTTCCAAGTGCCTCCGGGCAGCGAAAAATAGTTTTATAAACATCGGCCTCGACAATAAATATCTGGTGATAACCGGCAAGTCCATCCACGAATGACAACATGTCATGGTTAACCGCGACGTCGATTAGTAAATCTGAAATTGGCATGGGATATGCATCCTTGGGTGTTGCCAGGTTCAAATTTCGAAAATCAATGCAAATGCGTGGGGCCTCATTTTTCTTTAGCACCGGTACAATATTCGCTAACCATTCGACGTATCGAGCAGTTCGGATAAACGCGACATTTAACAGTCAAACAATTTCATGTTTTATGTCGATCTGTACTTCAATCAAGAATCGTCGAGGAGGTTGTCGAAAAGGCTTGCAACCAAGTTTGATACGTAATTCATGTTCAACAAGGGTCTGATCGAGACACGGCATCTCATGATAACTCCAAGCAAAACAATCTTTAAACTCGTGAAGTAATTGATGGAGTTCAACTTTCATGGCATGGGGGTAATAATGCACTAATAAATAACGATCGAGGATCGTCGGCCGTTCCAACATTTATTTCCTCTAGAGGATCCTTAACTTGGGGTCGGCGGTCGTTGAGCTCGGTCGGTGCGGCCTGAACTTTGTCCAACAATAGTACCAAGCCGTTATCTTCTTCGGTCAAAATCGATTAAGTTGATGCCCGAATGTGGATGCTTGGAAATAGCATACCAATGGGCCAGCAAGCGTTCCATCGTGGATGAAACTGCAGCCCGACGTCTCTCCCTTTTGTTGTCAATCATCAGTGGTGAGGAGTAAATTGGCCAAACCAAGTCTTGTCGAATCTTGGTGGACAGTCTCGGTGCCTACCTCGATGGCTTTCTGGACTGAGATCTGAGTCGGCCGTCCATCTTCATTAAAACCCTGTAGAGTATTATAGCGGACGTGATCATCATAATAGCGGGCCTGAATCATGTTGGTTTCAAACGGCTGAGTATCGGTCAGGTGTACCACAACAGATTTACCATCCCAAAAAATGAGAACTTGATATAACGAAGAATGAATGCAATTCGTTTGATGAATTCAATCCCTACCAAGCAGAGCATTATATTCGGTCTTGGAGTCGACGATAAAAAATGTGATCATGTGATTGCGACCTGCAATGTTGACCTCTAGAAGGAGTACTCATTTGGTCTGAGACTTGTCACCGACAAAGCTACTCATGGTTATTCGTGAAAGAATGAGTTCGTCATTGGATCGTCGTAATGCTTTCATGACAGATACATGCATGATATTGACTGTTGCTCCGCAATCGATGAAAATTTTAGAGATTGGGTAGCCTTCAATATGGGCCGTGACATACAACGGTTTTAAATGCTGAAGATTAGTCGAGGAAGAACGGGGAAACAAGAAGTCTAAGGCTGTTTTAAGTTTATCGTCGCCATTTGTTGACTCATCTTCAGTGGTAGTGACGAAATCCACTTGTTTTGCTTCCTTGGCGACCACATCACCGTCCAAGGAACTTGGTTGGTGTGTAGTTAGCTGAAATTCGGCAGGTAGAACATGCACCATGCTGATTTCCATATTTTCAAGGACTGAGTGGCCCATGAGATCCTGGTCGTCATTTTTCGGGTTGGTGAGGACTAGAGCATCGTGTGTTGGAGCATTCACGGCCTGATCGTTGTGTGTCTCAACATATTCGTGTGCTTGTGCCACACAATCCGACTCTGTGTCCTTTTGACTGTCGTCGTCGGGCTTGCATGCATCTGGTGTCGGACTCTGCTCCTGCCGCATTTTACGAGCTCATTCCTCATAGGCGACCCGGGCATTCCTTGTATCCAGGTAAGATCCAGACATGCCACCCAATCTTTCTCATCGTTCGTTAAACCGAACAAGGATACGGTCGAAAAAACTTCAAAGTGATATCGAATGTGTTGAAGGTTTTCAAGAGAAAAAGGGAGTTCGGCTGTGTCAATGTCCGTGTATGGGTCAACCTCGAAGCCGAGAACCCTAGCCTCTCGAATGTGCTGGAATCTGGCTTTCATTACTGGATCAGTGGTTTTTTGGATGATTTTCTCAGCATCGGGGCAGGTTAATGCCAGGTCAAGAGCTTTTTGGCATGCTTTGGGCAAACCATACAAATCGTTGGAGGAATATTTCTTGTGAAATTCTTTCATATATTCCAATGATTCACCGAGGAATGGGGGGTTGCAGATTCTGTCGAGCTCTGATTAATGGTTTTTTCAAAGATTACGGGGGCAGTTGGCTTTCGGCCTCTTTCTTAAATTGCTCGAAATGAGTTTTCATCTCCCTGGGCCGAAGAAGGAGTTTGATGCGCTTCTCAGACTCTTCAATGGTAATTTTGAAGTCACGATTGGTTTCCTTCTACCCTTGTAATTCAGCCATGATTGTTGGGGTTGGCCGATCATCTCCTCTTCTGATCGTCTCTTTCGGCTGCCATTCATTGGCTGAAACAAGCTGGGTCGCTTGCCGTCGAGCCAAGCAATCTATATGTTGACGTCGACATTTCTGAGATTTGGAAAGTGCAGTATACATGCCAGTAGGAGAATTGTAGCTGTACCAACGTTGGTCACGTGGTTTAGATGCCCTAAAGGTTTTTGGATTTGCTGATGAGCTCGAGCTATTGTAATTACGTGAATAATAATCCTCGTTATTAAACGGTGCGTCAAAATCAAGGCGTCGTCTGACCAATGTAAGACCATCTGTCTGTTTCCTTGGGCTGAGCCTATCGAATACTTTCTGACGCTGGCCTTCACCAGGTTCCTTTAACGGTTCCACTGTAATCGCCGATTGGTGTCGTGAAGTCGGCATCTACATCTGAAGCAGTTTCTTCTTGGGCTCGGTTAATACAACTCGTGCCTTACAATTGCTACACAAAACTATCGGCCTGCCATTTTCTTCTTCGTTGGAGTTTGACATGGACTCGACTATGGCCGGTCCTGAGAGTTAGGTAGGTGGCTCATTGGAAAACAGGTCGATCTTGAGTCGAGGTTGAGAGCCTTTCTTTAGGATGTGTTGTACTATCGGCCCGCCATTTTCTTTTTCGCTATAGTTCGACATGGGTTCAACTATGGCCGATCCTGAGAGCTCGGTAGGTGGCGCGTTGGAAAATAGGTCGATCTTGAGTCAAGGCTGGGAGCTTTACTTTAGGATGTGTTGTACTGGGGCAAACTCGACCTTCTCTTTCCCTTTGTTCTTGGGCAAACGGGCATCTACCATGCCAACTGTTGCCGAAGGGAATGGATCCGTATCAACCGTCATGCGTTTTTCAGGAAACTTTAACTTCCTTTGTCAATCCAGCTCTGGATATCATCACGAAATATGACACAATTGTTTGTGGCATGCTTGGTCGAGTTATGATATTTGCAATATGTCTTTCCTTTAAGTTCTTCGGCCTTGGGAATGTTATGCCCTGGCCGAAGTTTAATGATCTGTGCTGATAGCAATTGATCAAAAATTGCTTCGGCCTTTGTGATATCAAAGGTATAAACTTTTGATGTCTTCGCTGTTTCTTTAGTGGTCGAACGGGTTTTGACCTCCTTGGAATTAATTTGAGTTAATGCCATGCAAACGTATGGTTTATCTATTACTATCTTGGCCGCGTCCACGCTGACGTATTGAGACTCTTCGCCTTCAGTTGATGCATAACTGACAGTGGGATTTTTGTAAATCATCCCTCGGGATGGGGATTTCGATATCTTCTTTTTTCGGAGCAAATAATCATATTGCTCGACATGCTGAGCTAATTCATACATATCTTGAAAGTTTGCCCCAAAAAATTTCTTTTTGTATTCTACATCGAGTCTGTTCAAAGCAAGTTTAACAAACTCGACTTCAGGGAGAGGTACTCGGCACCAATTCCTAGCCGATTTAAATCTGGTAAGATAATCCATTGGTGACTCATCAGATGCTTGAGCCATCCTCGCCAATGAGGAAACTGACATTTCCATCCCTGGCCGATAAAATTGCTCGTGAAATTTTTCGACCAACTCTTCCCAGCTTTAGATGGAATTAGGTGGGAGGTTGATATACTAGGTAAATGCTGAGCTTGTCAATGAAAAGTTGAACAACCGCAGCTTGTGAAAATCATTGTTAACATCTCCGCATTGTGCGGTGAAACGAGCCACATGTTCTAACGAGGATAAAGACGATTCTCCATTCTCCAACGAAAAGGCTAAAATTTGGAATTTTGAAACCTTTAGGATATTCGAACCTTTCCACGTAAGATGGATATGGGTGGATGAATTTAGGGAACTTCGGCCCCTTTTTCATGGCCGAATCAATCAGCCGTTAAACCTCGGTCATATCGACGGATGTTGCTTCCACTCTCTGATCGGATCCATCTGATCTGCTACTTGATCCTCCTATTTTTTCTAAGTCAATTGGCTTGAGCCGAGCAGGGATTGGCTCAGCCTGTACTATTGGTAAGACATTATTTCTTGGCAGCAATTGTAGGGAAAAATCGAAGGACCTGTCGTCGCAGACCTTGCTAACCAGTATTTCAAGCAATCTGGTTTGTGTCTCACTGGTACTGCGTATCAAGTCGTGCAGTTTATCGATTCCTCAACTAAATGTCTGTTCAACCATTCGAGACTGTTTGTCAAGTAGTCTTCGAAGAAACGATCTTGTTGGTGGATCAGAGCCTTCATCATCATCCTCATCACAGTCTTCCACTATCCCTTCATTGAGAACGCATGTGTTTTTGTTAGGGATTTCTAGACTGCAAAGCTGACCGCCAAAACCAACTTCATTTTCTCGACGAGTCACGCTTGTGGACTCAGGTGTCATGGCGCTAAGGGGATTCTGTGCCTATGATACATTTTATCCTATGTTCTGAATTGGCAAATCGATTGTTAATTTTCCCATAGCTGTTTTCTTTTTAACCGATCGTGTCTCAATTGGCATGAACTTCTTAGTTTTAGCACTGGGTCCCACTGGGCGTGCCAAAATGTTGACCCTAAAAACTACCAAGCCTATGTGGTACGCATGCCGAGTAATCTATAAGCTAACTATGTCCTTCGGTTGAATGCGGGGCGTGCCAACTCATCGGTCGAGTTCAGTTGAGGAGTAAAATGTGTTGATGTTACGTTGGGTGCGCGGTTGACTTCTGCGTCTTGCGATTGCGACCGAGGAAGGAACACATCTCAACCTCTTGGGTTCTTGAACCTGAAGACAAGGCTACTATTCTTACAAAATTCACAAATCGTCGTCGTCGAATTCGGTCACAATGATGGTATTCGTCAGAGTAAACTCACGTCGAATCGACACCAAAGTGTAAGGGCACAAATACTCAAAGCGGATATAAGTCTTAACAGTAAACGTGGTTCGGCCGTCGGAATGCCGAACTCTAAATCCCACTTGTGAGTATCCAATCATAAAATAACTCGGCGTGCAATGTACTGAGCCCAATAAATTGTAACACATCACTTCGTCGAGAAGGCTAACGAGATGACCTCAACCAATAAGGATTCAGAAATCCTTCTCGACGGAGCCTTGGATAGATAACCAGTCAGCCTCGACGCAGTGCTATTTATCCAAATTGAAGGTGCTTCGTGGTCGATTGATTCTACGACAACAGTGCTGTTTATCCAAACTGAAGATGTTCGCCGATTGCCTTCATAGTGCTGTTTGTCCAAACTGAAGGTGTGTCGGCGAAAAGAGAAAAGAAAAAATCTCAAGGTTGTTGAGAGAATTTGCGCAGGGCAGTTGTGTGGTGAGTTTGAGAGATTAATTTCGATGTCTTCCCTCCCTATTTATAGTAGCCAACCTATATTGAATCCCAATCTGACACACCCCGATCCTAGAATCAAGGCGTGACGGCCAGCACGCCTTGATTCTAGGATCGGGGTGTGTCACAATCACTCCCGGATTAAAACTCCTTCTCATGATCCAATTTTATCTCGGCCAATCCTACTCCTACTAGGACTTCGAACATAGCATCCTAATCCCGTCGAGACTCACTCTCACAACAGGATTTGTCCACATTTCACTTTCTGATAGGATATGGCTAACTTCGACCGTGCGGCCCATAGGCTAAATATCTCCAGTGACACCTGTACACGACTTCTGGGCCGAGAAAGATCTAACTCGGCCCAAACAATATTTTTGGGCCTAAACAGTATAACATTTAAAAATTAGTCCTCTTTTTCAAGACATAATAATATGATTATTTGTCAGATGGAAAAATTCAACAAAATTATTATCAAGAACTTTTTAATACAAAACACTTAATAAATTTTATTTATAAGATTTTTTTCTTAAACATAATAAATTTCTAGAAACAATGATCACTATTTCTAATAGAAAATGTTATTAGCACTCCAAAAATCTCATTCTACACTCCTCACAAGTGTATTTTTCTTTTTATATATAGAAAGTTTGGAGTGTAGAATGAAAATTTTGGAGTGCCAATAACAATTCCTTTTTAAAAAATAGGAACATTATTTTTAAAAGCACTGTCACCATTCTAAACAGTTACTATTTCTAGAAGTAGTGTCATTATTTTTAGAAACAATGGTCAATATTTTTAGACAGTGACACTATTTCTAGAAATGATGGCACTATTTGTGTAAGAATAAGTTACAAAATTGTACTATTTAAAAAAAATTAACAAACAATTAAGTGTTTGTCATAAATAAAATTTCATAAAAAAATAATTCAAGATATAGATACATAGGTGATATGTTAGGAGGACTAAAATTTTAAACTAAATAATGTGTCAGCACTAAAAAATTAATCAACACTTAGGTAATAATTCAATAATCAACAAACATATCACCTAATTTACAAAATATAATTTAAAATTTTAATCTCTGTAAAATTTCCCTAGATAAATATATATGGAGTGGTTGGGAAAGGTGAAAGGAGAGTGAAGAGAGAATTTAAAAAGAAAAAGTAAGGAGAGAGAAATAAAAGTTGGAAATGGTGAAATACGAGAGAGGAGTGAGAATTGGACGAAGATGCAGATGAGAGAGAGAGAGAGAGAGAGAGAGAGAGAGAGAGGTGGGTACATATGAAGAGGAAAAGAGGAGAGAGGACCACTAATTTTTTTTTTCAAAGATGACAAAGAACCCGAAAAAATAATTTTAGTTAAAATTTAAAATTTTGAAGTGGATTCAGAAATTTTTTTCATGGTTCCCGTGGTGACACGACATTTTTAATGTAACCCTCGTGGTGAAAAAGTTGTTAATTAAACCCTCATAGTGAGCCTTGTTACCAATTGAAGTCCAATCCAAACTTTCGTTATTCTTCTGTTAAAACTCATGTAACTATTACATGGAGGGGTTAAATTCGTCATTTCAATTCAAATTACATTGTATGCGGTGGACATCTAGTATGACTTAGGGTTTAACTGAAATTAAATTTTACAAAAAAAAAAAAAATCTTAAACGCAATGAAACTAAATCTATAAAACCATGTCAATGGCTGGGAGAAGAGGTGAATGTGAAGTCGCGTCTAATTTCTTAGGTATGATTTCGCTTGGAAATCCTAATACATTTAATAAACTATTGTTTTTTTTTTCCAAGGCCAACATGTCTTTGATCATGAGTTAGAGACTTAGTCTAATTTGAATTTTAATTCTTCTATCAATTTGTACTAGTCTGCATATATGCCTTTCAATTTTGTCTTTAATTCATAGTATGGTTTGATGCAGGTCGTAGTCTCGCAGTACACAACCTTTCAATGCACCTTGGAGACGTCCTGGAATGACCTTTGCAATATCATCAAATGGTAAAAATCCTTGGAGACCTTCTGGAATGGCCCCAATGCACAACATGCAAAATCAACATATGAAAAAGCACAATACCTTGCAAAAAAAAAAAATGATGAAGCGAAAGGAATTGATTTTGTTTTGTGAAAAACTAGATTATTTGTTTATTTTGTGGAAAACATTTTTAATGACTTTTTTATGATGAACCACAATATATTGTGGAAGACATACTTTTGTCTTTGTTCTTTTTTATTTTTTAATTTTTTAATTTTTTTAATTTTTTTATGGGTTGGATATATGCTTTTGTCATTAGTGTGCAAATTACATTATGGTATGAGAAATGATGAAGTTATTTTTTCTTTTGTGAATGGTTAATGTAAATTATCTCCCCTTTGTTTTAATTTGCTTTGTACACTGGAATTAGATGTCAATTCACAAGAAAAATAAGTGCATGTTATAACTCACCCAGAAAGAAAATATACCTAAGTCATGCTAGATGTCCATGGAATAGAATGTAATTTGAATTGAAATGATGTAATTTGAATTGAAATGATGAATTTGACTCATCCACGTGATAGTCACATTTATTTAACGGAACACTAACGGAAGTTTGGATTTGGACCTCAATTACTAATAAGGCTCACCACGGGGGTTTAATTAATAACTTTTTCACCACAAGGGTCACATTGAAAGTGCCATGTCACCATAGGGACCAAGAAAAAAAAATTGGCCTTAAATTTATTATAGTGTTTTTGGTTAGAATGTAAAGTTTTGAAGTCCTTCTCATTTGTTCTTATTATTAAATAATAAAGTTATTTCCCATCAAAAACCTAAATAAAGTTGTTAGAATATTTTTGGTTAAAATTTAAAGTTTTAAAACAATTTTCATTAGCTTTCCTTAAAATTAATTGTCTACATCAAACATTCAAATAACGGTATTTTAGGCATCCAAAAGACGTATAATGTGTAAAGTCAAACATAATAAAGGAATTTGCTTATGTAGAGTTTAGTCACTAGGTTTACTCGAGAAAAAAAATTATGTTAGATTTTATATGGAAAAAATTGAATATCAAGAACTAAAGTCACATTTTCAATAGTTTTTAACATCTTATAAAAAACAAACTTTAGTTGTAAATTATTACCGTAATTCTGGTGATGCTATAAATGTCCTTTGCACGTGGCTTTTTTTCTCAAGTTCTCACTCTCTATATTCATAGGAGCCTATATATCCTCTCTTCTCTAAGGGTGTGTTTACATATCCATAATCGGAATGAGAATATGAAATTGAATTCCGATTATGGAGTATTACAGTGTTTACTAAACATGGAAGAATAAAAAAAGCAGTGGGACCCGTACAAATTTTGGAATTCAATTCCTTGTGTTGGTGGAATTAGATTCCCTAGATATACGTGGTAATCCAATTCTTGATTGTTTGGGTAATCGAAATGATACTTTTGTTCCCCTTATGCCCTCACTTACTTTTTCTATTTCCAAGACTATCCTTTATAAACCTATGAAAGTATATAAAATATTTGATTTGGGACAAGGGCATTTTAGTAATCATACATGTTTATATTCCGATTCTGCTGAATTAGTGAACAGTTTTATGGAATTCTATTCCAATTCCAGAACATTTAATTAAACAGTTTCAATAAGAATCTGATTCTGACTTCTTCTCATTCCAACTCCTTCTCAATTCAATTCTTTCTCAATTCAATTTCTCTTATTTTCGTTACTGCTACGTAAATACGTCATAAGGCTGTCTCCAGAGAGAGTGGGCCCAAAACCTCTCTAAAGGCTGTATTTTAGGTTTTGGAACCCATGGAAAAAAGTGGGCGAGGGTCCCAGCTTGCAGGCAAACCCACGTGAAGACAGCCCATGCGAGCCCTGCACAAGAGAGGCATCCAAGTAGACAGATTGTATGCGGGCGAGTGCACAAAACTCGGCCCTTCTGTGGTCCAGATTATAGAGCCGGTGCCATCCAATTATGGGATGTGCTTTGGGTTTTGGTCTAGCGTGTTGCTTAAATCTAATTTAATCAATTTTAAGGTAAAATTTAAAGAACTTTAATAAAAAAAATTCGGTATTGTTTACTTTAACGAAAAATCACATTTTTACATTAAAAAGTTAATGCTGGTACTATTCATTTTATCCTTTATTTTATACTTATCGTTAAAACTCAAAATTTTCAAGCATTTTTCATTAGTTTTCCTAAAAATCCAATAGCTCAAGTTTAAATCCAAGGTCAAAATAATATTATCAATCAGTTGAAATCAGATTCAATATCAAAACTCCTCCAAATCTCTATAAATACCCATCCATTTGTTGACTACTAATCCATAAATTTTCTCAACAATTTTCTTTCGAAATTTGATATTTTTTTACATTAAAATACTCGTAAAAATAAAACAAGATAGATTATACAAAAAATGATTCTCAAATTATTAGCCAAAAAAAAAATCAACGAAATACAAAACTTAACAAATTATAAAGTTGGGGTGGGAATTATAAGTCCCTTACTGTTGGAGAGAAAAACTGACTAATCTCATATGTATAGATGCATAGTTGAAATGCAGGGCTAAATTTTGAGATTTTAGACACTTGAGTTGAAGATAACCTAAGAAGATTCTTAAATCTCTTTCCAGGTTACTTGAAGATGCAGGTTTAAACGATATAAGTAGGACTCAATTACCTTGCTCAGAACCCAATCTAAAAAGTGGTTTATCACTAAAGTCATCTAATAAATCAATAAGGAATTTGTGGAACAATTGACGGATGGTAATTGTATCTTCTCATGAACAAGTCATTGATGGGTATGAGTTCCACAATGACTTGTTCATGAGAAGATACAATTACCATTCACAAACAAACATAACATTAAGAGTCCACAATTACATAGCATACGAGTTTCACAGAATCTGAATGGTACAAAGAGATCCTATTTAACAAGGATTATTTTACACAGATACAATCTAGATCCTATCTTAATTAATCCTGTTAACCTAAAATACACCATTGACTAATATTAAATACAATTACAGCAATTAAAGAAATCATATGTCTTAATACAATCATAGGCAAATCGTATCACAACATACAATCACACAATTCGTTTCCTATCCTTCATAGAACTGAGAGGGCAGGCGTGGGATTAGCATAACTTCAAGTGAATAAGTCGCCTTTCGCCTAGCAATGCCTAGTCCTTCAGTCATGTCCATAGGCATGTCCGGTGCCAATTCAAACCCTTAAATCAATGTACCAAATGTCAAGTGGATAACTTGCATTGCGAATGTGAGACCTGGACAAGATCTTCTTCCAGACCCAAATGTAATGAACTCAAAATGCTGACCAGAGGCATCAATGCTCGCTTGGGTTGTAAGAAACCTATATGTGGAAAATACTTTAGGGTCTAACCACACAGTTGGTCCCTGTACAATTTCCACAAGTTCACAAATAAGCGTGTGCCCTTGGGAATGTGAAAGTCAGAAACTTGGCAGTCTTCCATTGCCTCATGTTGAACTGAGAGTGGGGCTGATCGATATAGGCGCAGAGTTTCCTTAACAATAGCTTGGAGGTAAATTAGGCTTTTGATATCAGTGTCTTTAACCCATCTCTCCCTGCAAACTTGTAAGTCTAGCTCTTCTTTGGCGAGCTTTAAAACATCCCTGTTGTTTAGTAACAAACACAGGATCCATGTCAATGTGGTTGATGTGGCTTCCGTTCCAGCTAAGATTAGATTCTGCGACATGAAAATTTGACAGTGTGAAAAATAGTGTTTTTTTTTTTTTTTTTTTTTTT
Organism: Malus sylvestris; assembly: GCF_916048215.2. Lineage (NCBI taxonomy): Eukaryota > Viridiplantae > Streptophyta > Magnoliopsida > Rosales > Rosaceae > Malus > Malus sylvestris. Next base: position 29,572,307 of record NC_062264.1, read on the forward strand.
TTGTCAAACAATAGATTTGTTAGATTATATGTTAGTTTAGGGGGCCGATGGGGTTCAAACTCATGTCGTGGTGTAAAAGCAACACCATTCTCCACCAATGTGGTAAAGGGCCACTTGCATGAAAAATATAGTGTTCAATTTACTATCTATGGATCCTAATTATAGGACTTTAATGAGTCATTCTTTTGTATAATCACAAATTAATGTGTGTATATAAATGTTTCTTTTAAGAATTTAATGAGTTGTCGATTGTCAGGTCCGGAATGGGTGGATAAGCATGGCTTATCACCAGTTGTCCTATGGGTAACCATAAATCCAACCTAACTAGAATTTACGCAATCACATGTGCTAATAATGCCCTACATCACGATGTCTCAAATGATTATGACAAAGCAAAGTTTCAAGTACAATTCCAAATGTAAGGTCAGCCACATAGTAGCTTTCTACGAAGCGAATGATTGTAGTGTACAATCCATTGAAAATACGCTATATCTTCCTTAAAATATAGTTCTGGCCAAATTCGTAGGAAGTTATGCAAAGAAACTCAAACTCCAGGATAATTATTATCTCGAATGTCTTTAAAGCTCAACATCGTTCTTCCAAAACGTGGAGAATAAAGAGCCTCTTGAATGGTCAATTCAATAGCACCGACCAACATTATGATGGCAGTACTGTATTCCTAAATTAGGTTCGATGGGTTTGAAAGGGTTGTCAGAGGTGATATTTTAGGCATGAAGTTAGTAGAATACATATGGTCACACAACATAGTGTGTGTGGTTGCATTATCTGCTAGACAACTAACTTCCTCACTAGTCATACCTAGAAATAAATTAATTGAATTAGTCACAAGTATAAAGAAATTTAAAATTTTATTCATTCAATTAATTATTCGAGAAATAATATCAATAAATTCAATATCCAAAAATTAAAACAAACACCAAACAACTAGTCTAAATAAATGAAATTGTTCAAAACTTAAACCAATAAAATAATGGGAGTTTTACCAAAACACTCCCCGTACTGTTCACTTTTAACTGAAAACCACATTTATACATTTCTCTAGTACTATTCACTATACCTTTAAAAATGACTTTTCATTAAAATGAAAGATTTTTTGAACTTTTCGTTAGTTTTTTTTAAATAATAGGAAATTTGGCCACATGGGGAAATCGGCCAACAGGGTGAATACAGTCAACATGTGGCCTATGTATAAGAATCTATTCTTCTATTGGAGCAGATGCTTCCTAAAAGTCAAAAATCTCTATCTGTGTATCTTCGGCTTTCTTTATTTGAGCAAAGTTTGTTTAAACTTTTGACGACATGAATGGTACTCAGTAAGTGTTCCAACCAATATATATTCAAGAGAATATACTATTTCCCACATTTCTAGTACAAAGATTGCGAATTGGACCCTCTTTAGAATAAACCAAACTCTGTCAATAAAACAGAAACTCTGTCCATAAAACAGAGTTGTTTAACTACAACTTAATTTGAAAGAAAGAAGAAATTCCAAAATAACGAACAAGTAGAAAATGGAGACCTAAACAAAAGGCTCAAAGTTAATCCAAGTAAAAACCAATACAAACTTCAAAACCATTTGAATGTCAATCTAAATATCTTATCATCTGCATACAGGAAGGAATTAGAAAGCCTATTAAACAGAACAAGAGGCGGAAATGAGATACTCATATGAATATACTTGCAAAGTTATCTGTGAATTTGCTGCAACAGATAACAACTCCAATTTCCTTGTACAAGCCGGCTCCAATTCGCTACAAACCAAACAAGAAAATCAAAATCATAAAGAAAATGCAATCACTTGTACGCTAAACCACACAGCATACACAAACTTCAGAAATTCAAACAACAAAAAGAAACAAAATCATTAGAGTTGTGATTGATCGTAGCTCTCCATTATGCTGTTTACCATTATAGTTTTTTATGTTGCAGAATGATCGTAGCTGGCTCCGATACCACAGCAACCAGCTTGAAGTGGATCATCTCTTTACTATTAAATAAGAAGCATGCACAAGAAGAGATAAACCTAAAAGTTGGCAGAGAGAGATGGGTTGAAGACACTGATATCGAAAACCTGACTTATCTCCAAGCCATTGTCAAGGAAACCCTACGTCTATATCCTCCAGGTCCATTCTCAGTCCCACATGAAGCAATGGAAGATTGCCAAGTTTGTGGCCTTCACATTCCAAAGGGCACACGTTTATTTGTCAATTTGTGGAAATTGCACAGAGACCCAACTGTGTGGTCAGAGCCCGAAGTGTTTTCTCCAGATTGATTCAAGGATTTGAATTGGCTACTCCATTGGACATGTCTGTGGACATGACTGAAGGACTAGGCGTTACTTTGCCAAAGGCAACTTCACTTGAAGTTGTGCTAACTCCACGCTTGCCCATTGAATTCTATGAAAGATAGGCATTGGGTTGTGATTATAATTTATATGCCATGTAATTGTTGACTCTTAATGTCGTATTAGTTTGCGAACGATATTTGTATCTTTTCATGTGAAAACCATCAATGAATGTGGGTTCCAAGGTAAGATATACGCAACCGTTTCATAAAACTCTTTTGTTGACTCTTAATGTCGTATTAGTAATTGATGCTATAGAAACACTTTAATAGCATTTAAGAAGAATAAAAAAGGATATTAATTGGATGCTATAGAAACTACTTTTTCTAGCAGTTGTGGAAAAAGCAGTCATCTACTGAATTTTCAAACCACATGGATTGAAAAACGCCAATATAGTCAAAATCAAATATCTTGTTGAAGATGGGTAAGAGAAACTTAAGCCAATACAAAAACATTTGAATGCTTAGTGGGGCCAACAACAGAGTTATCACATTTAAACTTGTGTGATGATACAACGATTTCACCATCAACAAACCATGAACAAATTGAAAGTTCAACTTTTATGCACAACATATTTTGAGCACCTTCTTGTCACCATAGCCAGCAGCGGCACATCATGGATTTTCCTTCTCATCTTCTGGCAATTGCAGGGATTTTACTCTTTGTTCTGTATCTATGGAGGGTAAAAATCCAAAGTCACAAAACCAAGGGCGTCTTGACCCCACAACCATCAGGTGCCCTGCCAATCATAGGACACCTCCACAAACTTGGAGGCAAAAACCCACTTTGCAGAACCCTAGCATCCATGGCTGACAAGTACGGTCCAATCTTCACCATACGGCTTGGCAAGCACCCTGCACTTGTGATCAGCAACCATGATGCAGTCAAGGAATGCTTCACTAAAAACGACATCGTTTTCGCAGCGAGACCAAAGTCGGCACATGGCAGGTACCTTGGTTACAATTATGCAGGTTTCGGGTTCTCACCATACGGCACGTACTGGCGTAACATGAGAAAAATGGTCATCGCTGAGTTGCTATCTAGCCGCAGGCTTCAGACATTAAAACATGTCCAAATCTCCGAGGTTGATTCTTTTATCAAGGGGTTGTACGAAATTTGCAAAACAAAGGGGGGAAATGGTCAAAGCAAGGTGGTGATTAGCGAGTGGATTGAGCACCTGACTTTGAATGTAATTACTCAAATGATTGCTGGGAAGAGGTATTTTGATTGGGGTAAAGTGGGAAATGACTCAGATAATGAGGGAGAGAATAAGAGGATTCGGGAAATCGTGAAGGAGTTTATGCTTGTGTCTGGGATGCCAGTTATTTCTGATATGATTGGGTATCCGGATTGGATTGATTTTCTGGGGCAAGTGAAGAATATGAAGCGTATAGGGAAGGAGTTGGATTCTCTAACGGCAAGTTGGATTGAAGAACATAATAATGCAAGGAAGGAGATTGACTCAAGGGACAAGCTTGACTTCATTGATGTCATGCTTTCTGTGATTGAGGACAATACTGTGCTTGGTCATACTCGTGAAACTATCATCAAGGCAACATCGCAGGTATCTTCTTCTAACTGAGACTTTATCTCCAGATCCACATCTCTTTAGGATATGTTGGTATATTCATTACAACTTTACTTTGCTAAACAGAGGCTCAAAGTTTATCCAAGTCAAAATCAATACAAACTTCAAAACCAATTGAATGTCAATCTAAATATCTTATCATCTGCATATAGGAAGAAATTAAGCTTATTTAACAGAACAAGAGGCGGAAATGAGAATACTCATATAAGTATACTTCACTTGCAAAGTTAATTAACTGCGAATTTGCTGCAACCATATAACAACTCCAATTCACTTGTACTCTAATCACACCAGATAGATTATGCAATACAAACAACAAATCATCAAAAATTACTAAAAATTAAACCTCCCACACCAAATCCGAGTGCTGTATAAGCAACTCTTACTCGTCTTGCTCCTGCTAACAAAAGAAGCAAAATCATTAGAATTGACACATGTACACAAATAATTCACTAAAATCAAAAGTAAAAAACTTATGCACACTTGTCAGATTGTAATTATATATGAGAAAGAATGACTCGTGACTTATAAAGAAACAAGCATTTTCCTCGTTATGATCCCTAACTGGAAGTACATGTTTGAAAATTGGGGCACTCCATTTTGCTGTTCACCATTTATAATTTTTTATGTTGCAGAATCTGATCATAGCTGGCTCAGATACCACAGCAATCAGCTTGAAGTGGATCATCTCTTTATTATTAAACAACAGGCATGTTTTGAAGCATGCACAAGAAGAGATAAACCTAAAAGTTGGCACAGAGAGATGGGTTGAAGACACTGATATCGAAAACCTAACTTACCTCCAAGCCATTGTCAAGGAAACCCTACGTCTATATCCTCCAGGTCCACTCTCAGTCCCACATGAAGCAATGGAAGACTGCCAAGTTTGTGGCTTTCACATTCCAAAGGGCACACGTTTATTTGTCAATTTGTGGAAATTGCACAGAGACCCAACTATGTGGTCAGACCCTGAAATGTTTTACCCAGATAGGTTTCTTACAACCCAAGCAAGCATTGATGCCTCTGGTAACCATTTTGAGTTCATTCCATTTGGGTCTGGAAGAAGATCTTGTCCAGGTCTCACATTCGCAATGCAAGTTATCCACTTGACTCTTGGTAGATTGATTCAAGGATTTGAATTGGCTACTCCATTGGACATGCCTGTAGACATGACTGAAGGACTAGGCGTTACTTTGCCAAAGGCAACTTCACTTGAAGTTGTGCTAACTCCACGCTTGCCCATTGAATTGTATGAAAGATAGGCATTGGGTTGTGATTATATGCTATGTAATTGTAGACTCTTTATGTTGTGCCTGTTTGTAAATGGTATTTGTATCTTATCATGTGAAAACCGTCAATAAAAAAAAGCCCCGTGTAGGGTACACGCAACTGCCTCTATAAAACTCTTTTGTTAAAAGTAGTAATTTGGTAGTATATGAGATGACTAAAAACGTTTAGTGTTTTGATCCTAATTTTTTACTTATTTTTTATATGGCTATAATGTGATACATCACTAGTATAATTTATGAATATCACATTTTTTTTTATTGTGAAAAAGGGATTTTCATTCAGAACAATGGACAAATACATATCGGAATAACAATGAAACACACTTTAAAGGTTTTGGCACACATACGAATTTCTCTTCCCATACTTTCGAAGAATTTGTAACAAAAAGGTTTTGGCACACAAATAAATGTTTGAAACGTCTTAACATTGTAACCCAACTCATTAGAGCCGATAACAAATTATTACCAAGATCTTATGTACATTGAAATTTTGTGCCACAATAGGACCCACCATGTAAAATCCTGTTCCCGGATTTCACTGTTTAAAATTACGTATTCCGTATTTTGTATTCTTAGTTGCGACGTTTTTATATTTACGACGTATTTGACCCCTACGTATTTTTCCACTTATCTTTATATATTTGGATAGTATTCATCGATATGAACGCGTGGGCGCAAACAAAATGTGATTCGGAATTATAACAAAGATTTTATGAGGTTTTTAATGTCGAAGATATTTTGGTAAATTGATAATTAATTAGACATGTGATATTTTTGTTTAATCATTGGGTGAGTGCCACGTGGGCACCTAAAAATTCTAGAACTCTCTCTCTCCATTTTCTCTATCATTCTCTCTTTTATCTTTAGAGTTCTCTCACTCTCTCTCGGCTCTCCCTTTCTTCCTGTGAAACAAACCACCATCATCACCAAAATTTTGGCTTGTTGAACACCAAAACCACCATTATCTGCATGTCCTCACCACCATAAACTTCGTTGTGATTTTTTTTCATTGAAAATGAACCTGAAACATGAGTTCGAAGAACAAGGTTTTGGGCCAAGACTTCTAGGCGTGATTCAGATAATTTTCAGCCATCTTTTGGACTCAAAACAGGTATAAATCGACTCTTCATGATGTGTAGATGAATTTTCATGTTTAGATCGTGTGATTTGGTTGAAAATGAGAAAGTTATAACGATTTAAAGTTTGCCCAGTTTCCAGCGAACCCGTGACCTTCCAGACCATTTTCCGGCCAAACTATTCCTCTCGTTCCAAGCTATGATTTTTGTTTTTGAATCACTCAATTTTGTTTAATATTGACAAAGTTATGGACGATTAAAGTTTGCCTAGAAATTCCGGCGAGTTACCAGTTTTCCCACGGACAGCCATATTTCAGGCCATTTTCTGGCCACCTTTGACCACCATTTAGGCTTCAAGCGGGTATAATCTTGTTCTAAACTTCTCTAGCTTCGTTTTGGTATATTATGGATCGAATTTGGGGGAGACACAAGTGAGATATGGAGTTCTAAAGATTGCCCAGAAAATCTGCAAAATCTGCAAAATCCGGCAAAATTTCGTTAAGGTCCACCACTCAAACATTATAGCAATCAATGATCCAACCGTTAGATTGTTACCAAACTTTGATACATTATAGTACGTAATATTTAAGGACCTTAGGAACTTACGAATTAAAAATATAGTGGTTGGATCTTACGGAGCAAGTAACGTAGGATCATGGACCCTACCTTTGAACGACAGTTTGATTCTCATTAAATATTGTTGTGGGGGACATATGGGAGTTCTTGAGTATGTGAATTATCGAAGGAAATCTAAATGTGGACTTGTACTTTGTTTTAGGCTACGATAGTGCAAGCCGTCTCAATTTTTGTGCTAGGGTGCGTTAGCGCAGACTCCAAGTGAGTGACTTTAATATATGTGATATTGGTGATTACCCTATTTTCGTAATTGTTATCCTGTGTGGATATGACTTGGTTTTATAAATATGTTTTCTATTGAATTGTTATTTTTAATACTTAGCCATCTATTTATGTTTATGAAATGAGATTTAACGTGTATATTTGAGATATGGTTTGATTTGTATGCTTGGCATGTTGTGATAAAATGTGAGGGCTAGTAGTGGACCGTTAACCCATTGTGATGGGGATTTTTTGCTTCGATATTGTTTCATTTCCCACTTCATTGATTTGTTCCAAATTTAGTATTTGTGTACCTTGTGCTTTGTTTCATTTCTTGTTTCGTTGAGCTTTTGTAAATTGAGTAATTTGTGCCTTGTCTCGTTTCTTTAAGTCATTGTACATTATGGTTGTTGGCCTTCCACTCGATTCCATGAATGATCCGGAACTGGGTTTCCAGTGGGGTTTAGTTAAGTGGTCCAGTTCCCTACTCCGTCTGGATTCAGTTGAGTGGTTCGAAATCCCTCGTGATCCATGATTTCGTTGAATGGTCTGGAATCATAACCAGCTTGGATTTCATTCAGTGGTTAGATATGCATTGTACTTTGCGATTCCGTTGAGTGGTCCGGAATCGTATTCACTTGGATTCCGTTGAGATGTTCAGAATCCCTTCTACTCCGCGATTCCGTTGAATGGTCCGGAATAGTATCTTGGTTGGATTCTGTTGAGTGGTCCGGAATCCCGTTTGGTATTATGGTTCTGTTGAGAGGTTCGGAACCCGGTTAATTGCTTTGTTGATTCTTCGGATTGAGTTTGGATTGAGATAGCTTCAGAGATGTAGGCTTCAGCCGAACTGTGTTGCTCTATCCCTACTTTTCATTGTGTTGTATGAGTTTATGGTTGTGAGCTTTTGTGACTTGTTTCAGACGAGCCGTTGGATGTCTGGGTGATTCTTTCAGGATATTCAATGACTTGATTATGATATTATAAAATATGATTTTAGATTTGACATTTATAAACCGAATCGATGGTTGGTTTTTAATATTAGTATCACACACGTCGAATTATTGTCCCTCACACAAGCTTCGTGGCTTATCCGGGTTGTTGTTTGCCGGGTGCACCATTCTGATGGTGTACGGGCGATTGTGCATGTATTATTAGATATAAGGAGCTTTGGGGTAGCAGACAAAGTTCAGAGAGCTTAGAGTGTTAGATTACCTTTATACTTTACCTTAAACTGATGTAATTATTGTTATTTTCAGTTTAGTATTTCAATTTGTATTTCCTGGCATCCCCCTACAGTCTAACGTCACGTGTCGATCCTGGACGTATGTCGGGATTGAGGCATGACAACTTTTGGTGGTATCAGAGCTTAGGTATTATATGTCTATACCTTTACCTTAGAGTGAGGAAACCTTGGGTAGTTAGACCTTTACGTAAGTAGTGTGGGTTCGTCCTGAGTCTTATTTATTCGCTTACACTAAATTCTTTTATTCTTCAGACGTACAATGACAACTCCACATGGTTTTACCCAGTCGATTAGGGATAATGTTCCTAATGATGACGTAGCTCCTAGTACTAATCAGAAGGCTAGCCACGACTATGGTGGACCCAATGGTGTTTTTCGGACTATTGAGGATTTGGCTCAGCTTATGCAAGCTCACATTCGTGCGACTTCTACTAGTGGGAAGTCTTTGTATAGAGAGTTTCGCACTCACAAGCCTCATTCATTCCATGATTCTACTGATCCGTGGGTGGCTGAGTTAGTGGCAGCCGGGGAATCCATTACTTGGGAGTGTTTTCAGACGGCATTTTACGAGCAATACTTTCCCAAGTCTTTTCGAGACGAACTTGAGGCGGAGTTCGCTACTATCGAGCAAGGCATGGATACAGTTGCTAAGTATGTGGCTCGTTTCACCAAACTTTACCGATTTTCTCAATCTTTGCTTGAAGAAAAGAAGACAAAGAAGCTGATTAGAGGATTCAAGCCAAGTATTCGAAATCTATTACAATACCCTCGCCTCTAGAGCATTTTCGTAAATTCATATTTTTTTAAATTTATAAAATCGTAGAACTAGGAACCTCTCTCTCTCTCTCTCTCTCTCTCTCTCTCTCTCTCTCTCTCTCTCTCTCTCTCTCTCTCTCTCTCTCTCTCTCTCTCTCTCTCTCTCTCTCTCTCTCTCTCTCTCTCTCAAATGTACCAAAAAATTGGACTAAATTTCTCAAGAATGCACCAAAAAAATTAGATGAAGAGACTTGAAAGTGACTAAATGTTCAATACATACCAGAGAATTTTCAAATAACTCCTTGGAAAGGTGTCATTTTAAAAGTCCCTTGTTTAGTGTCTTCTAATACAATTGTAATGTTGTAGTAATAAAGTTTGTGGTGTTTGAGTATTTCATTGGTAGTCTTCTTGTAGTGTAGTTTTAGTTACTAAGTCAAAGTTCCTCATCCAAACATAAGGTTAAGTCCATACCTTTATTTGGTGACTTGGATTAGAGTCTGTCTTTGACTTGGACTAGAGTCATTTTGCTGGTTCAGGAACCATATCAATCAGCTTAACATGGACACTCTCCTTACTATTAAACCATGAGCATGTTTTGAAGCGTGTCCAAGAAGAGATAGACCACAAAGTCGGCAAGGAGACATGGGTTAAAGATACTGATATCAAAAACTTGGTTTACCTCCAAGCCATAGTCAAACAAACACTTCATTTTATCCCTCATCACCTTTCTCAATTCCGCACGAAGCAATTGAAGACCGCAATGTCTACGACTTTCTCATTCCAAAGGGCACAATTGCTTGTGAATTTGTGAAATTGCATAGAGACCCAAGTGTGTGGTTAGACCTTGATGTGTTTTGTCCATATAGGTTTCTTACAACCCAAGCCAGCATTGATGCTTCTGGTCAGCATTTCGAGTTTATTGCATTTTGGTCTAAAAGACGGTCATGTCCAGGTTTTACATTTGCTTGCAAGTTATGCACTTGACAGTTGGAAGATTGCTTCAAGGGTTTGAATTGGCAACACCATTAGACTTTCTGGCGGATACTGCTTTGAATTCTATGAACATGGATAGGTTGCGAATTGTGATGGCACCGCATATGGGGTTGGAAAAATTAGGGCCTAATTACTATATTAAATCATATCAAAAATAAATAATAATAAAAAATTAAAAAAAAATCATGCAATTACATATCAAAGTAATGCATGCACATGAATAACCAATTTTAAATGAACATAACATAATAGATTAGAAAAACCTGAAAATACGGTCGAGGTAAGTGTTGGACACTCTGTCCTTAAGATAAGTTTATGTCTCACTGCGGTGTTCATAGTTGATCGGGGCTTGTCTCCCAAAATACAACAATCATGTCCTTGTAATAGTAGCACTTCAAATCATAAGCCTCCAATGAACCACGGTTGTGTTGAATATTCTCTCGTATGACTCCATGAGACCCTCTAATATTTAATGCAATATATGTATGTATAATGAAAAGTTGTTTAAGATTATGGGGGGCTTCCTTATTTATAGAATTTGATATGCCTCTTTAGATAATTTGTGACTATTCATGAAGAGACATCTTTCTACCAAAAGGCTCAACTTCTAATTTCAATTCAATTAATAAATTTAATATTATAATAATAATTTAAATTTTCCAACATATGGTACGTAATCATGGATGTCTCATGCAACGACACAATCCCATTTGAATGTCAGAATTCCAAATCTTGCATTACAATATATATAAAGCGATATACTACGATCTAGTGGTGTTTATATTCACTTGTAAATAGAAGATCTTAAATCCGTCTTTCATTAATAACGAGTTCAATCCAAATTCATTACATGATACCCAGCAAAAGTCATGCATCAAAAGGCAGAAGTGGTAAAACAAATTATAATGGTTTTAAATAGGTTGCCTCTCCATGAATCAACCCTTAATCATTCACAAATGTAAAAGTTGAAGTTTTCTGTAGGTCACTCCACCTACTCACTTTTCTATTCATGGTAAATATTTAATTATGCATTGAAAAGAAATTTCCAGTTGCGTGGAAGGATTTGCGTCGAAGATTATAATTCTAACCAGGGGCGGATTCACTTGGGCAAGGGAATCTTCTATGGAAAAACTGGGTGCCCTTTTTTAAAATATGAGAAGCTGTTTTCTAACTGCTCGGCAACGTAGTTGTTAGTCTTATACCTTTGTATGTGTTCCTATAGACATCTATCGATTAGCCCAGTCAACATAGGTTGTCATGTTCGCTAGGAAGCTATTGAAATTAATTGACATGCTTGCTCAGAATCTATTGACATATGTTGATAAAAGTGCAATATGACTTGACAAATGACTTTAGACCTACCAAAACTTAATGGAATGTCAATTGGCATGTTATTCTGTTCAAAAAAATTTGCATGTTGAGCGTGCTATTCTTACTAACCACTCAAATAATATTTCTTGGATCCATTACTGATTCTAACGACTCCAAAGTTTTTTGGGGAAAAAACAAACTTCTGCTGAATTTTCAACCCACACGGATTGAAACTGTCCATATACTCAAATCAAATATCTTGCGTAGTAGATGAGTACTAGAAACTTTAGTCAATACAAAAACATTTGAATGCTTAATTAATGGGGCCAACAATAGACTTGTATCATTTTAACTTGTGTGATGATGATACAACGATTTCCCCATCTACAAACCATGAATAAATTGAAAGTTCAACTTTTATGCACAATATATTTTGAGCACTAATTGTCACCATAGCCAGCAGCGGCACATTATGGATTTTCCTTCTCATCTTCTAGCAATTGTAGGGATTTTACTCTTTGTTCTGTATCTATGGAGGGTAAAAATCCAAAGTCACAAAACCAAGGGCATGTTAGCCCCACAACCATCAGGTGCCCTTCCAATCATAGGACACCTCCACAAACTTGGAGGCAAAAACCCACTTTGCAGAACCCTAGCATCCATGGCTGACAAGTACGGTCCAATCTTCACCATACAGCTTGGCAAGCACCCTGCACTTGTGATCAGCAACTATGATGCAGTCAAGGAATGCTTCACCAAAAACGACATTGCTTTCGCAACGAGATCAAAGTCGGCACAAGGAAGGTACCTTGGTTACAATTATGCAGCTTTAGGGTTCTCACAATACGGCACGTATTGGCGTAACATGAGAAAAATGGCCATCGTTGAGTTGCTCTCTAGCCGCAGGCTTCAGACACTAAAACATGTCCAAATCTCTGAGGTTGATTCTTTTATCAAAGGGTTGTACGAAATTTGCAAAACAAAAGGGGAAAATGGTCAAAGCAAGGTGGTGATTAGCGAGTGGATTGAGCACCTGACTTTGAATGTAATTACTCAAATGATTGCTGGGAAGAGATATTTTGATTGGGGTAAAGTGGGAAATGACTCAGATAATGAGGGAGAAAATAAGAGGATTCGGGAAATGGTGAAGGAGTTTATGTGTGTGGCTGGGAAACCAGTTGTTTCTGATGTAATTGGGTTTCCGGATTGGATTGATCTAATGGGGCAAGTGAAGAATATGAAGCGTATCGGGAAGGATTTTGATTCTCTAATGGCAAGTTGGATTGAAGAACATAAGAATGCAAGGGAGGAAATTGACTCAAGGGACAAGCTTGACTTCATTGATGTCATGCTTTCTGTGATTGAGGACAATACTGTGCTTGGTCATAGTCGTGAAACTATCATCAAGGCAACATCGCAGGTAAGTTCTTTTAATTGAGACTTTATCTCTAGATCTAGATCTCTTTAGCATACGTTGGTAAATTCATTAGAACATTACTCAGCTCTAACATGTAAGAAGTCATTTTCCCGTACCTACAAGTTAATGTTTTTTCAGTAATTTTTTTATCCTTTTTTTAGTGACTGGTGTATAGTACTCTTGTCTAGTAAGTGTGAGTTAAGTTTGACAAAAAAAAAATGTGAGTTAAGCACAAATAGCAAGCAAGCTACTCATAACAAGCTTATTAAAAAAAAGTCTCCACCCAATTTACTTTGTTAGGAGTATATTGTTTAGTTTCTTACGTATAAATAATTTCTTTCTTATTTACAAATTACAGTCTCACACATGTACAAAAGTAATTCACTAAAACTACAAAAAAAAAAAAGCTTATGCACACTTGTTAAATTGTAATTATCTGTCGGAAAGAATCACTCGTGAGATATAAAGATCCAAGCGTTTTTCTTATTATGATCCCTAACTAGAAGTGCATGCATGTTTGCAAGCTGGAACACTCCGTTCTGTTGTTCACCACTTATAGTTTTTTATGTTGCAGAATCTGATCTTAGCAGGCTCAGACACCACAGCGACCAGCTTGACGTGGATCCTCTCTTTATTATTAAACAATAGGCATATTTTGAAGCATGCACAAGAAGAGATAAACCTACAAGTTGGCACAGAGAGATGGGTTGAAGACACTGATATCAAAGACCTAACTTACCTCCAAGCCATTGTCAAGGAAACCTTACGTCTATACCCTCCAGCCCCACTCTCAGTCCCACATGAAGCAATGGAAGATTGCCAAGTTTGTGGCTTTCACATTCCAAAGGGCACACGTTTATTTGCGAATTTGTGGAAATTGCATAGAGACCCATCTGTGTGGTCAGACCCTGAAGTGTTTTGCCCAGATAGGTTTCTTACAACCCAAGCAAGCACTGATGTCTCTGGTCAACATTTTGAGTTCATTCCATTTGGATCTGGAAGAAGATCTTGTCCAGGTCTCACATTCGCAATGCAAGTTATCCACTTGACTCTTGGTAGATTGATTCAAGGGTTTGAATTGGCCACTCCATTGGACATGCCTGTGGACATGGCTGAAGGACTAGGTATTACTATGCCAAAGGCAACTTCACTTGAAGTCGTGCTAACTCCACGCTTGCCCAGTCAATTCTATGAAAGATAGGCATTGGATTGTGATTGTATGCTATGTAATTGTAGACTCTTAACGTTGTGTCTGTTTGCGAGTGATATTTATATCTTATCATGTGAAAACCATCAATGAATATAGGTCCCATAGTAGGGTACGCGCAACTGCCTCTATAAAACTCTTTTGTTAATAGTAGTAATTTGGTAGTATATGAGATGAAGAAAAAAATTAGTGTTTTGATCCTTATTTTTTCCCTTATTTTTTAAGGAAAACTAATGAAAATGGCTTGAAAACTTTGAATTTTAACGATAAGAACAAAATAAAGGGTAAAGTGAATAATACCATGATTGACATTTTAGTGAAAAAATGTGGTTTTTCGTTAAAGTGAACAGTACCGGAAGCTTTTCGTTAAAGTTCCTTATTTTTTATATGGCTGTAATGTAATGCATCACGAGTATAATTTATGAATATCACTTTTTTTTAATTGTGAAAGGGAATTTTCATTCATAATAATGGACAAATTCATATTTGGAATAACAATGAAACACACTTTAAAAGTTTTGGCACACATACGAATTTCTCTTTCCATACTTTAGAAGAATTTGTAACTAAAAGGTTTTGGCACACAAATAAATGTTTGGAAGGTCTTATATAACAGAAAATCCAGAACAATGAACAATCTCATCATTTTAACATTGTAACCCAACTCACGAAATCAATCGATTTAGATATGAGCAGGTTGAAGAGAGCTCTAACAGGCCTTGGAGGACCAAGCCCATGTAACAATGAACAATCTCATCATTTTAACATTGTAACCGAACTCATTAGAACCGATAACAAATTATTAGTAGGATCTTATTTACATTGAAATTCAGTGCCCCCAATAGGACCCAACAAGATACAGAGCTTGCATAATCTGTACAAATGCACATCTAAAGAAAATAAAGGTAATTTTGCTCAATTTTCTTCTATTACGTGTTAGATAAGCAAAGTATCTCCTTGTCGTAGGTCCATGTACCACAAATTTGCATACCCAACGGCAAAACGTCGAGTACTTATATTCGTAAATCGATCCAAGCCCAAATTTTACCTTTTCCCCAAAAAATGGAGTTATGGAAACATCCACACATATCCAAAGAGATCTCATGGATCTATGAAGGCTCGTTCGATAACTTACTTGAAAACACAATTCATAATTCTGATTTTTTTTCGTTCTAAAATTCATATTTTGATTTAAAATTTTTAAAGCCAAAATCTTGTTTGGTATGCACTTCTGCTGCTCAAACTAATCAAAAAAAACAAAAAACTAATCAAAATTTATACCTTGCTCTTAAAAAAAACGCGAACACCTAGGTCAATTGATGAACTCATTGTTATCATCTCTCTCTCTCTCTCTCTCTCTGTGTGCATGTGTGTGTGTGTGATGTATACCGTATATGTATAAGAGAATTTTCAAATGTGCATATATGTATGAGAGAATTTTCAAATGTGCAAAAAAATGCACAAAAAAAATTAGACTAAACTTTTAAAGAATCCACCAAAAAAAATAGATGAAGAAACTTGCAAGTGACTAAATGTGTAATACATATGATAGAATTTTCAAATGACTCATTAGAAAGTGTCATTTTGAAAGTCCCTTGTTTAGAGTCTTCTAATACATTTGTAATGTTGTAGTAATAAAGTTTGTAGTGTTTGAGTACTTTATTGGTAGTCTTCTTGTAGTGTATGTTTAGTTACTAAGTCAAAAAACCCTCATCCAAACATAAAGTTAAGTCCATACCTTCATTTGGTGACTTGGACTGGAGTCTTTGTCTTGGAAAAGGAAGAAGAAAGGATTATTCTAGTCCAGTTCCATAGAATCTCATCCTTCTACCCGAGATATTTTAGCCACAATGTGTTGGATACTTGGATTGTTGTCCAATTTAACGAGTTATACCCAAATTCATCAACAGAGGACAAGACATATAGTCCATTTTAGTTGTTTTTTTTTCATTTCACACAAGGGTATTATGAATCCCACATTGGTGGTAGAAAAACAAAAAGTAATAGTTTAAATATCTTAATCCCATTCTAATTAACACTGAGGCCTTTTGTGATAAAACCTCACACCTGACGGATTGTGTAGGTGGTAATTACCAAGTTGAGGACAGTTTTGGTG
This sequence comes from Malus sylvestris, assembly GCF_916048215.2. Classification (NCBI taxonomy): domain Eukaryota; kingdom Viridiplantae; phylum Streptophyta; class Magnoliopsida; order Rosales; family Rosaceae; genus Malus; species Malus sylvestris. The sequence continues at coordinate 29,588,508 of NC_062264.1, forward strand.
TTGTTAGAAGTGGGTCTTTGGCCCATCTCTCTGATAATTAGACATGGTATCAAAGCCAGGAAGCGTTTACTGCCACGTGATGGGTGGGTCCCTTGGCCCCCTGAGTGGATGATGGGTCCCCCTAGCCCCGCACGTGGATGGTAGGTCATTTGCCTATCGCGCGATAATGGTGAGTACTTTAACCCCACGTGTAGGGTCTCACTCTAACTAACACCGAGGCATTTTGTGATAAAACCTCACACCTGAAGGGTTGTGCGGGTGGTAATTACCAAGTTGGGGATAATATCGGTGTTGTTGGAAGTGAGCCTTTAGCCTGTCTCTTTGATAATTCGACACTATCTTTTACCCTATAATACATACTCCAAATATAAGAATGCAAAAATCTCCATCTTTATAAATTTATAAGGTCATAGGAAAATTTCAACACTTTGTTAATTGTTCACAATTATCATCTCTTTCATTTTGCATAATCTAATATTAGCTGGTTCAAAAACCATATCAATCAGCTTAACATGGACACTTTCTTTACTATTAAACCATAAGCATGGCAAATGGCCTTGTATCACAGTGGTGGAAAAGAGTTATACCATTGCATCTCTGCTTGGGTTCGAATCTCGTCACCTTACTAATCTAACATCTAACCACTAAGCTAGCGTTCTTTCCAAAAAAAAAAAAAAAAAAAAAAAAAAAAAAAAAAACCATAAGCATATTTTGAAGAGTGCTCAAGAAGAAAGAGACCACAAAGTCTGCAAATGGGTTGAAGATACTGATATAAAAAACTTGGTTTATCTCTAAGCCATAGTCAAAGAAACACTTCAACCTTTATCCCCCAGCACCACTCTCAGTTGTGCACGAAGCAATTGAAGACTTCAATGTCTACGACTTTCACATTCCAAAGGGCACACAATGTTGAAATTTTTTAGATCGACAGGCTGGAGGCCCACTTTAACGACATCGATATTGTCCCCAACTTTACCATTTGCCCATTTCGTCAGGTGTGGGGTTTTATCACAAAAAACCCTCAATATTAGTTAGAATGGGGTAATCCTATTTAAACCTATTGGTTTCCTTTATCCCCACCGATGTGGGACTTTAAGACTCTCCCTCACGTGTAACCCCATTTAGTGGTTCACATGAGAAGATCCACACATCGCAATTGAAATTCAGAGATCGACTCCAATGAAGTCCAAACTTGTTTACTTTAACACTCTCTATCCCTCACGTGTAACCCCATTTAGTGGTTCACACGTGGGGATCCACACATCGACAATTGAAACTATCATATCCTAGTCCACACATCAAGATATTGTCCGCTTTGGGCCACGCCCTCACAGATTTGTTCTTGGGTTTCCACCCAAAACGCATCTTAGTATAGGGAGGTGGCCATGTACATATAAGGCACATCACCTCCTTTCCCCTGGGCGATGTGGGATCTCACAATCCACCCCCTTTTGGGGCTCAACACCCTTTTCAGCACACTTCTGATCGAGAAGTGGCTCTAATACCAAATTGTCACATCCCAATCTGCATAGCAAAATATTGTTCGCTTTGAGCCACGCCCTCACGGATTTGTTCTTGGGTTTCCACCCAAAACGCGTCTTACTATAGGGAGGTGGGTATGTACATATAAGGCACATCACCTCCCTTCCCCCGGGCGATGTGAGATCTCACAGAAACTCAGAGATCAACTCTAATAAAGTCCAAAATTGTTTTCAATATTTTTCAGGAAATGACTCTTAGAACTCAAAGGCTAACTCTATATTAAGAGTCCGAACTTGTTTCCAAGCCAACACTTCACTTCCTTGTGACAAGCACACAGCCCTCTCATGTGTAACCCTATTTATTGATTCACACGTGAAAATCCATACATCGGCAATTGAAACTCAAAGATCGGCTCCAATGGAGTCCAAACTTGTTTTCAATATTTTTCAAGAAATGACTCTTAGAACTTAGAGGCCGACTCTATGTTAAGAGTCCAAGCTTGTTGATCCACACATCGGCAATTGAAACTCAGAAATCGGCTCCAATGGAGTCCAAACTTGTTTTCAATCTTTTTCAGGAAATGACTCTTAGAACTCAGAGGCCAACTTTATGTTAAGAGTCCAAGCTTGTTTCCAAGCCCACATTTCATTGTGACAACCTTTGGTTTGCACGGGTCCATAACCGTGGGCTCTGATACCATGTTGAAATGTTTTAGTCAACAGACCCGGAAGGCCCCACTCTAACGACACCGATATTGTCCCCAATTTTACCACATGCCCAATCCGTCAGGTGTGGGGTTTTACCACAAAAGGCCTTTATATTAATTAGAGTAGGGTAATCCTATTTAAATCCATTGGTTTCCTTTATCCCCACCGATGTGGGACTTTAACACACAATTGCTTGTGAATTTGTGGAAATTGCATAGAGACCCAAGTGTGTGGTTACATCCTGATGTGTTTTGTCCAGATAGGTTTCTTACAACCCAAGTAAGCATTGATGATTCTGGCCAGCATTTCGATCTAGTTTATTCCATTTTGGTCTGGAAGACGGTCATGTCCAGGTTTTAAATTTGCGTTGCAAGATATGCACTTGACAATTGGAAGATTGCTTCAAGGGTTTGAATTGGCTACACCATTAGACTTGTCGGTGGACATGACTGAAGGAATGGGTGTAAAACTATTAAGACCTAGAGTTAATACTACAAAGGTTTCAGATCCATGCAATCGTAAAAGTACAATATTATGGTGCTGTGTTTATGTTTGGTTTGTACCTGAAGAAGCTATTGCAAGGGTTCAAGTTTCTCTAACACTCGATCTTCTGCTCAATGGAAAGCCTTACTTTCACTACTAGTAATGGGTCTAGAATTGTCACAAATGGAACTCGTACATTCCTTAAGCAGGGACCAAGTATATATGTACATACTCACTCGTATAACTGCATCGATCCATTAAGGATAGCAGTTTCAGTAACTACAAGTATCGTGCTTAACTTGCAATCATGGGTTGTTCCACGTTTCCATCACGTATTCCTTAAGATCCCACTTTAAAGGAGATAGAATTAATACAGTCACTAACTCTTAACTGAACTCTTATATCATATAGGATAATTAACTTATTTAAAATTGGTAGAGTCCAAACTAAGTTCCAACATTCTCCCACTTTAGACTTTACTAATTACATTCAATTACCACCATCTAACATCTAATCAAATTAACAAAATCAATCATTTGACCAACAAAAAAAAAATTACCACCAACTCATAATAAGGTTCAGTTCCTTAGTGATCACATGAGTTAATACATAATTAATCATTTCCTAACACATTTGTCATGATTGACTTGTAAAATCGAACTTCAGAAAATCTTGTACTTCCTTTTAGCACAAGCACTCTAAAATCACAATTTTCTTTGTCCATCACATAATGCTATACACATACATTCTGGAAAATGAGAGTTTTTATCATGCCCTTATTTATCAACCTTATTCGTACTCAGTCATTCGCTCCCTTGACATTTATAATACACGTTTGCATATATATGTATATGTGTGTGTGTATATATATATATGTATATATGTATATAAATGAGCCAAATACCACAGACCAAAACCAGCATTCTTTGAATCAACATTACTGACATATGTTCATACATATTCATTTATAAAGAGAACTTAAACATGAAACAACAAACTGAAAGAGCTTGAAAAACATACTATCTTTTACGCCCACGTTTCCGCTGACTTAAGAGATTCAAGGATTCCTATTTTCGCCACATGTTCTTTGAAAACTCCTACTGCTAATGGCTTTGTAAGAGGATCAGCTATCATCAAGGTTTTATCAATATGTAAGGTTTTATCAATATGTTCAATAGATACAACCCCAGCTCTTACATTATCTTTGACTGACAAATACTTTACATCCATTAATCGAGTCGCAGATGACCTTTTGTTGTTCTTGGAATACAACACTGCTGAATTGTTCTCACAGTAGATCAATTAAGGTAATCTGCTAGTCAAAGAATTTAGATAACATTAACAAGTATGTATATAAAAGTGCTGAGTTGTTCTTGGAATACAACACTTAAGTATTTAGATAACATTAACAAGTATGTTAAGCAAAATCTTGAAAAAGTTAAAAAAAGGAGCATGGTTTGGTATTGTTGTGCTTTGAAAAAAAATTACTTCTGATGTGCTGTGGGAATAAGCTCATTTTTGCTGCTTCACGTTTTCAGCTTTTTTCACCCAAAATTGTGAAAATAAGCTGTTTTCAAGTATTTACTAAACACCTTTTTGAGCTTAACTTTTTTGATACCCACTTTTTATAAAAGTACCTTAGTACCAAACCAATACTTAAAAAAGATATAATGTTTTTCAACAACATTCCTTGCTCCATAGCTTCAAAACATGCTATATATTATGCTTGCATTGTAGATGTAGCTAGTGTCTTTTGCTTGGCACTTCTTCATGATACTGCTTCTCATTCCAAGAAAAATATATAGCCACTAGTACATCTCCGATCATCTAGACACCCTGCAAAATCAAAATCTGTATATCCAAAGGAACCTCATCACTTTCTTAGCTACCACCCAATGTTGTTCACCGGGATTAGACTGAAATCTCTCCAACACACTAATTGAAAAGGCTATATTAGGCCTAGTGCACACTTGAAAATACATTAAGCTCCCCACAAGTGATGCATAAGGTTTATTTTTCATGCTTTGCCTTTCTAAATTGTTATTAGGGCATTGATCTTTGTTAAGTCTGTCACCCTTTCCTATTGGCACTTCACCTTTTGAGCAGCCTTGCATGTTAAATCTCTTCAAAACTTTGTCTATGAAAGACTTTTGTGACAGCCCCAGAAGCTTTCTTTTCCCGTCTCTTGTTATCTCAATGCCTAAAACAAAAGATGCTTCACCTAAGTCTTTCATATCAAAAGTCTTGGTAAGCGGTTTCTTCGCTAGAATAACAATTCACACCAGAGGACATGGAAAGAAGATCCATTCATCCAGCTAAATTATACGCTGGTAAAACGCCGTTGACAACTTTGAGAGATGAGATAAAAACCTTACAGAAAAAGCAAGGAGACAACCGTAGCACAAGACTGGCTAGGGAAGACATCTCTTTAAATTAACGGAAAGAAATAGAAAACCCTATCTTATTCTTAAGCAACAACATCCGACCGGGAAAATAAAAACCTGAAATTGAAAATGGAATAGCTATGTGTGCATGTCCGCCTTGCAGCAACATTCCAACAATCAACTAAACCATAGGGCTATATAAGTCCAACAATCAACGCTATGATATACTCCGGGGGTGATTACTTCAAGTTGCTTTGTTAAAACAAAAGTTAGATGTTTTATCACTGATGGATCCCATTTGGTTCTACCTAGATAATTTTCTCAGAAGAATCATATACCAACTTGCAAAACACAAAAACCCACAATCAATTTTCTAGCCAAAGGAATAAACTAGAAGCCTCCTCGCTCAAATCAAAACTGCAATATTTCGAAGTTCCATCAACGCAAAGCCTCCAAAAGAACCAGATGAATTGAATCAGACCCAAACTGGAAAACTGTCAAAATGGTGGGTGTGGTGTGTTGGCGTTTAATGGCAATTTGGTAACAAATGTGTAGATCGAAATTCAGGTGAACTTAGATGGGCGGTAGTGTTAAAATAAAAAACAAAAAAAAAATACAAATCATATTCAACATTGAATTCATTTAAAGGTACTTGGAAAGATATTTGAATTTGTGTGCGACAATAACCATTTTGCTCTAACCAATTTAGCTAAATTCAAATTGACAAACTGTTTGGGCCCAAAATATTGGTGTGGGCCGAGTTAGGAGTTATTCTCGGCCCGGCAGTATGTTTCTAGAATCATCGCGAATTTTAGTTATTATGGGCTGCTTGGTTAAGTCCGGCCGAGTCCTAGTATGAGGCGGATTGATGGGGTAAGTCGAATTCGAATCCTAGTATAACAAAAAGTCTTAATAGGATGAGGATGCTGAGATTTAAGAGGTGAATGTGGCTGGATAAAGAGGTTGGTTCAAAGCCCTAATGGAGGCAGGAGTGGTCGAGACCTGGTTGATTAGGTTAAGGAATCCTAATCTGAGTATAGTTATGGTTCGGCCATGATAAGATTGGCTGCTATAAATAAAAAGGGGTTGCATCATTCTAAGGCTCTCCAACTCAACACACAAACTGCTTTACTCAAACTCTCGCTCTACGCGAAACCTCTCAACAACCTTGAGATTTTCATTTTCTTTTTGGTTGACACATCTTCATTTTGGATAAACAGCACTGTGAATGCAACCGGCGAACACCTTCAGTTTGGATAAACAACACTATTGTCGTAGAATCAGCTGACCACAGAGCACCTTCAGTTTGGATAAACAGCACTGCGTCGAGGCTAATGATTAATTATCCAAGTTTCGGTCGAGAAAGATTTTCAAATCCCTATTGGCAGAGGTCATCTCATTAGCCTTATCGGCGAAGTGAGGTGTTACACATTATTGGGCTCGGCGCATTGAACGTCGAGTTGTTTTATGATTGGATATTCACGAGTAAGTTTTAGAGTTCGGCATTCTGATGGCCGAACCACATTCACCATCAAGACATATATCTCTTTTGAGTACTTGTGTCCGTATAGTTTGGAGCCAGTTCAGCGTGCTTATACTCTTACAAATATAATCACCATGACCGAACCCGACGCCGACGGTTCGTGAACTTCGCCAGACTAGCAGCCTTGTCTTCAGGCTCTAGAACCCGAAGGTCGAGACGTGTTCCTTCCTTGGCCGCAGTCGCAAGATCAAGAAGTCAGCAACGCACTCAACGCAATATCAACAAATTTTACTCCCCGACCGAGTTCGGCCGTTGAGTTGGCATGCCCCGCACACAACCGAATGACGTAGTTAGCTCATTAGTTACTCAGCTTGCATGCCACGTAAGCTTGGTAGTTTTTAGGGTCAACACAAACTCAAAATTTTCTTAAAAATTGAAGTTGTGCAATCAAAATTTAACTTTTATCGTCTTGCAAGTGATGCATACGATTTTTCTTTTCAATATAGTATAATTCAGAATCAGAATCTCGTTTGTAATCAAAATAAAAATAACTTTTATGGTCTTATTCTCTAAATTAAGCATATTGTTTTCATATTTAAGAAAGGTCAAGGATTTCATACTCAACCCCATAGCCTCCAAAAGGCAAGCCAATAACTTCAGAATCCAACCTAATTCTGCCTTCCCTAAAAACCTATATTCCATATGTGTCCCTTCCTTGTTGGTCCTCCAAATGGAAACAGCATAAATGCCACGTCGTATCGGACCAAATGCATGCCCAATCCCCCCTCAAAACCCTCACACTCTTTACCCCCAACACCACGCACAAAAAACACACAACATAAATTCTGTGTCTTTTTTTGCTCTGCCAGTTTCTCTTCTTTCTCTAGAAGGGGATCGATCGGGCGCGTGGCTGTGCCACCAGATTTACGATGGGGAGGAGGAGGAGCTCGCCGGCGAACAAGCTGTTTCAATGGGTGAGGAGGCAGTCAATCAAAGTCAAGGTTTGTCTGGGTAGCCTGCTGGCATTGTGTGCTTTGGTGGCACTGAGGTTTTGGGTGAAGAATCACAACTACTTTTTCATTGCCTCTGAAGTCGTGCATGTCGTCGGGATCGTCGTCCTCATTTACAAGCTCACTACTCAGAAGACTTGCTCAGGTATCCAAGCCCTTTCAATTGCTCAATTCTTCATAATTTGATTTTTTTTATTTGGGATACTATTTGAGTTCTTGGATTTTTATTGATTTGATTTGTCATGATTTCTGCTGGTTTGAAATCGGTTCGTTTTTGTATCCAATTTTTAATATCACTAGAGTCACATGCCTCAGGCCCTATATTGGGAGAGTAACTTTAGCCGATAAATTTTATAAATAGTCAATTTCTTCCCTAGCGTTAGATTTTAATATTTTTCATCCAATTTTCCATTCTTTTTTCTCTCCAGTTGTCTTGTATTGTTCACGTGATCAAAGTTGATGGAAAATTAGATGAAATTTTTCAAAATATAGCGTCAAAGGAAAATTGGTTATTTATAAAAGTTTAAATGAGTAATTGACTAAAATTAAAGTTTAAGGGGGAAATTGGATAACTATAAAAATTCATGGTGTAATCGGCTAAAATTAAAGTTTATTTGGGAAACTGACAGCTCTATGCAAGTTCATGGAGTAAATCGACAAATATGTCAGTAAATTACCTCTGTAAATTATAAAACTATTAGGATGATGTTATTGGCACTCCAGATATACCATCATGCACTCTTTTTTATACAAATATTCCCTATGTTTAATAAATTTGGAGTATCAATCTCATTCATTATTGTGGTAAATAAATCGAAAGTAAGTGCGGCTCATGATTCTGCAGTACAATTATTCAATTGATTAATCTGACCTCTAATTTGATCCGGTAGTTCGAGTTTAATCTTACCTCTCATTTGATCAGGTGGTTAAATTCGAGTTTAATCTGACCTATCATTTATCAGGTAGTTAAATGAGTTAACATTCTAAGTAATCGTTTCATAGTAATACATTTGTTAATTATCAGCTTTAGTGCATATATATTTTCAATGTGCCAAGTTCTTTGGCTAATCAGTTGGTATCTATTACATTCTCAGGTCTTTCCCTGAAGACTCAGGAACTCACAGCTCTCTTCCTAGCAGTAAGATTATTTTGCAGTACCATGATGGAGGGCGACATTCACACTGTGCTCGATTTTTCTACGCTCGTTTCAACAGTGTGGGTTATATACATGATACAGTTTAAATTGAAGTCAATCTACATCAATGAACTGGACAATTTTCGCTTATATTATGTGGTAAATCTTTAATCTGCTGCTGTTATTTATTGTTATTAGTATCAAATTTATATTAATCTCCCTTTGTCTTAAGTGTTTGTGTATATATATCGGCCAGTATAGTTTGAAGAGAAAATGCATATATGTATACATGTGCGTACCCTACATTTCATATGTTGATTCATCAATATCATATGCTTTGTATATGTAGGAATTATTTGATGACAATATTAAAACACTGGTGCTATTAACAAATATACCATCCTCTTTAGCGCTTCTTAGAGATTAAAATTTTCGAGTGAGACTAAATTGGAGACGTAAAATTGCTTATTATTTGTACTTTCTTTTCCCTACTATGCATCTCCATAGCATGATTTGGCATTGCCCCATGTAATAAAACCAAATGGCGTCTCCTTACAAACCGCACATAGGAAAAGAAAATTAGGCTTCTGATTTGAGAAGATTTGAAGCTGCTTCCATGTGCATGAGTTGCTTTAACTCTGGCCACCTCAATCCACTGTTCATAGTTCATACCCCTTACTGACAATGTGCAATGATCTTGAATGTACGTATTTGCTCTGCTTCAACTTTGAAGCAAAGAAGTTGGAATTTACATTGCAACTTTATAAAGGGTGCAAGATTATTATACTTGTTTTTTACCACAAAAACCGCAACTTAATTTCATTTGAATTGCAGGTGGTGCCTGCTGCTGTCCTTGGCGTGCTTGTCCACCCGTATACACTATATAACCGCATCAGTCGAATCCTATGGGCATTTAGTGCATACATGGAAGCCGTTTCGGTACTGCTTCAACTCCGTTTGATGCAGAATGCGAAGGTTGCGATTACATCAGATTAAAGCTCTTGAACCACTCATTTACCAGATCAATTGATATTTGTTTTCTTCTGATGATGATTTGCTTTCAGATGATCGAACCATTTACCTCGCATTACGTATTTGCATTGGGCATTTCAAGGTTCTTGGCGTGTGCTCATTGGATTATTCAGGTTAGGCATGACTTCTTGCCGATCTACGAGACTAGAGGGAGGTATATACTTGTACATACATAACAACGTGTATCGGAATAATGCAATACTTTGCCATTCTCTTGCAGATCTACGAGACTAGAGGAGGATATATATTTTTAGTCGGGAGCGGGTATTTCTGGATTTTGGCAGTTTTCCTCTGTGAGATGGTCCAAACATTCATCTTAGCTGACTTTTGTTACTACTACATAAAGAGGTAAGTCGCGAAGAAGAAAAATCTCGTATTCAACCCCTTCTCTTACATTCAGCCCCTCGCTTAATACGACCGTTTTTGTTAGCGGGAGCTTGTATACAATGCTTTACACTCTAATTACCAACCCCGACTCCGATGTTCGCATAACCCTTTGAACACTTATTCTGTGTTTCACAGTAAAATGGAAGGGCAGCTGGTAATGAGGATGCCTCCGGTCTAGGATTACACCCGCCATCAGTTTTCGGATGACTATACAAACATCATGTGACATGAGGAAGCAAACGAGGAAACCAAGCTATGTAATGACCATTTTCTTTTTTTTTTCTTTATTTATGCTTTTGGGTGTCGTAAGACATGGTTAGTACAAAACAAAAGAAAAGGAAAACCGAAAGACCAGAGTTGTTGTGGTTTATATATTTTTTTTCACTCATCATATGTACAGATGAATTTTGTTGTGGTCAGTCGCATACACGCATTGATTATTTATGAGATGTGAATCTCACACCATTAGTAGTCAATAGTCATACATCACACTTGCCTGTTGGCGATGGATGTAGCTACGTCAGCTCCACAAGTAGATACCTATGAATTCAGCTAAAGTCATCTCCAATTAAAGGGTCTAGAGGGCCAAAAGATCGAAAATAATCTGAAAACCGTCTCCAACCGAAGGTTAGGCCAAAGGGCCTATGGGCCCTACCCGGCCAAAACCAGCCAATCAGACCAGCGGGATGGCCATCTCCAGCCAGCCCACTTTTTTTTCTTTTTTCTTTTTTGATGCTTTTTTTTTTTATTTTTAAATTTCTAATTTTTTCCTACACTATTTCTTACATATTTTTCACCATTTCATATTATCCTACCTTATTTTATTTCAATTCTTCACATTTCATACTAAAACCCTTTGGCCCTTGGTTGGAGATGATTTTTTGTCATATGATTATGTTTGGCCTATAACCATCTAGTCACTCGATTGGAAATAGTAAAAAAATATGATCATGCATTATTTATTAAAATATTAATTTTTTAGAATACCAGGGGCTAAAGCAAGTTCACTGTCTCATCCAGTTGGAGATGGCCTAAACTCAATTGCTCACACACAATTGACTGGACAATATGTAAGTCTCACTAGAAATTACTCATATGCGTGTTGCTGGAAATAATTACTAACATTTATCTGACTATTTATGAGATGTGCGCCCATCATGCGTCCATGATAAGAAATTGCTAAAATCCAACGTGCATAAACAGTCAAACATTACTTAAGTGCATTTACGTGACTCTATTCAAACACCTTGCCGACACCCATGTGTCTCTAATAAGTCCTAATTTTATGAAAGTCTCCTGGCCCACGGTGACTTATGACTCCCCAAAAACGACACATGGCAACCAACCATCGTACGTTAGAAAGGCTAATTCCTTCCCTACGACACCAAAAAAAAAAAAAACCGAGCCAAATTTCTGCCCCCACCGCTTCCATAAAACAATATAACGGCAACACAGATCTAAATGGTCATATTGGATCCTTGAGAACAAGAAATTTTTAATTGTAATAGGAATACGGATGATACATCATGTAATTTTATGTAAATAGTAAAAAAATTTAATGTTTAAATTATTAACATTTTAACACACATAACTCACTATTTCGATAAAAACAAGTGATATACCATCTTATATGACGGTCATACTGAAAACTCTCTGTTGGTCCCATCTGAAGCGTCGGTTATACGCATTTCAAACCTGGTGTATGCGCTACACACCACCTTGTCTTCTCCTTTTAGAAACAAACTCATCTCCCGAGACGCCGCCACGTGTCCAATGCCTTACGTAGACAACCTACTCCAACCACTCCTCTTCCACCGCGTGTCGGCATCACCGTACATGAACCACCTCACACTTCAACATCATTTTCCGTAAAAGGGGCGGACCAAATTGACGTTGTTGAGCTGTGATGCGCCACGTTTCGACCTTTGCTTCATGGGACAAGGCCCCAGACAGATACCCGACTACGACACGTGTCGACAAAGTACATTGCCACGCAGACTTTGCTTTCCTGGGATACCTGGACTGAAAAGGACGGTTGAGATTCGCGGGTGACAGGCTGACTGATTTTACGGAGCTCTCCGCCTATCCGCTGTTAATTTCACGGGAGCCAGGGGCGTACGCGTGTCAGTCACCAAGCTCTTCATGCAAGTGTGCCACGTGGCGCGCGCTGCGAACCTACGAGCGTGCGCCGAACTTCTCATTTCACTTGAGAAGAGATTGATTCCCGCTAAATTAACGTATTAACAGGCAAAACATGATTAGTTTTAGGAAAGCATTTTTGCTCACCATCATTTAATATGGTGTATGCTCATCATCCTATTTATCACAGTTAGATGAGTTTAAATTTCGAGATTCGTGTAGTGAATAGGCACAAATCTCAAAATTCAAACTCATCTAACGATGATAAATATGATGGTGAGCATACACCACACTAAATGGTGGTGAGAAAAAATACACTCTTAGTTTTAGCGCTAAATCAGGATTAGTAGCTAATCCTTTTTGCTAAATATATTCAAAATATCCTACGTGTCCACCCACCGTCCCTGTCTCCTTCTGATTTTCTGCCACGTACAGCTCTCAATCGCTTCGGTCCCCAGCTATTTCCCCGCTTTCCCCCTCTCTCTCAGAAATTCTGAACCTAAAAAACCCTAAGGGATTTTCAGAGCAAACAAAAAAAATGGACTGAAGCTTGAAGCTTTTTAAAATTTTTAGTTCTGCAAAAATGGGAGAGGTATCCAAATCGGGATTGAAAGAGGAGGAGATTGAGCTGGATTTGGGGCTGTCGATCGGCGGCAGCTTTGGAAGGCCGGAGAACTCGAAGCTGGCCAACGGGTTCGATGTAGCTCCGAGAGAGAACGAGCACCAAACGCTGCCGTCCCAACCGCACGCGCCTTCTCCGTCGCCGATAGAACAGTCGGAGCCGGAGAGCGCTCGTCTGGATCCGCAGACGAAGCGGGAGATGCAGGCGTTGAGAAGGCAGGAAGCGAAGAGGAAGCGGGAGGAGAAGAAAATCCGGGGACTGAACGGTTCCCAAGCGGAAGAGCAGCCTGGGGTGAAGAAAGAGAGAACGGAGACGAATGTGAATGTGATCAATCTGAATTTGAGCAACGGACAAAGGGAGCTGCGCTACCCGGTTCAGTACCCGTACCCGCCGGTCCATTTTGTTCCGTACACGAATCCTTGCGTGATGCCGTGCTGGGGCCCAAGCGGCGGCGGGGGTTTTCGGCATTTTCAGGCGCATAAGCCGATGTTGAATAACGGGTGTGAGAAGGAGCAGAATGGTGGATCGGGTAAAACGGCATCGGTAAATGGTGGGTCGGGTAAAACGGCGTCGGTAAATGGTGGGTTGGGTAAGAAACCGGCGTGGACAAATGTTTCACCAGTGTGTAGTTCCTCCACCGTGTCAGATAATCAAAGCGCAGCTTCTCATGAAGGTATGCTAAAATGTTTATAACTCGGGAAATGATTTACGCACACTCTTTTTGTTTATGCGTTTATTGTATTCATCCAAACGCCAGAAATAAAGGGTTTAACTCGGGAAATGATTCTGACTTTTTGGTTTTTGAAATTTCTTAGGTGGTGGAAGCAGTGAGAGCAGAAGCCATTCAGGCCAGAGCATACAAGAAAACATAGAGCCGGTTTCAAATTCCTTGGAATCCAATCCCAAAGGGAATGAACAAAAACTGAATCCAAAAACAGAACCCAAATCAGAAAACGCGGAACCGGCTCAAATCCTAAAACCCAAGTCACCGAAACAAGATTCTTCTCCTCCATTTCCTCCACTGAAGGAAATTGCCAAACCGGACCCAATTTCCAAGCCTCCGAAACCCCCGATGAGCAAAAATGGCAGCAATGCGGTTTCCCTTCCCCAAATGCCTTACGTCTCGACGACCGGGACCGGCCCGAACGGGAAAACGGTTCATGGGTTGTTGTACAGATACACGAAATCTGAGATCACCATCGTGTGCGTCTGCCATGGAACCGCATTCTCGCCGGCTGAATTCGTGCAGCATGCCGGAGGCACCGATGTTTCCCAGCCGCTGAGGCACATCACTGTGATCCCATCAGCTTTTGGATGATGAGCCGAGCTGAAAGATGACCGAGTTAAGTACTCGACCCTTTTCATTTCTTCTCATTTGCTAGCTAGTTTTCTCTTTTATTTTAATCGTGGCTGATGAGAATTGCTGGTATTAATGTGACTGGCAGGCTTACATTTTTTGCATTCGTCGTGTGTAAAGCTGCTAATCTAACTGTGATTAACGTACAGTTAACCTTTTTAGATCAGAAATTCCTGTACATGTAGTACTGGTTTAGTACTGTGGTGTCTTTATAAAAAATGGATATAAAAAAAAACCAAGTTGAAAGAGATGTTTGGTAAACACTTAAAAATAACTTATTTTCAGTTTTTGGTGAAAAAAAAAACTAAAAACGTGAAGCAGAAAAAATGAGTTGAGTTTATTCTCACAGCACAACAGAAGCAGTTTTTTTTCAAAGCACAGTAATACTAAACCAGCCTGTATGCTCCTTTTTTTTACTTTCACGTTAATGTTATTTAATTTTTAACATTTAACTTACTGCGCTTTAACTAAATCTTTGAAAACAACTATGAATAGTTTTTTGTTATTAGCGTGTACTCTTTCTTTTACATTTCTTCTACAACTCTTATACTATTATACTTCCTTTTTCTTCCCTTTTTAACCACTTTCCTTGTACGTCAAGCACAAACAATAATAAATAGCTTCCTATTTTTTGGGCATTGCCCGCCGCTTAATCGAAAGAACTCACAATCTTAGAGTTATAGTTAAAATTAACAGTTAGATTCAGTAGTTCCAATGGAGCTTTTGAAGTTGAACATTTTTCATCCCATCATCAAGTGTCCCAATGGAGCATTTGAAGTTGTAAAGTGTATAAATGGAGCTTGTAAAAATTGCGAGAGTCCGAGTCTGATTCCTTTGTATATGTTTATGAGCTATATATTGTTGGGAAGGGAATCAGCAGGAAGATACTTGAGTATGGAGATGTCGCTGAAGAATGTCACGGTGGCGGAGTTCAGTGGTTGTCCCTGGGTATTTAACTGGGAAGGACAACAATTTAAGGAAGAACTTCACTCGAAGGTTTTTCTTGGCATCGCAGGAGGTTGGCTACTTTGTTTTGTGGGAAAAAAATATTTCTTTTAAGGTTAAGCTCTTCGTGTTTGGGTGTATGGTATGTACGAGTGGAAGAATACGATATGTAGTGTTCATATTTTTTGTGCGCGGTATTTGAGTTGAGAGTATTCGCATTACGTTTCGATCTCAAGATACGATATACGTCGAGTATGATACACGTTTAGATCTGTCGTATATCTCATCTCATTTTATGGCGCCCGGTTAGACCTATCGCACCATTCCATCTTCGAGCATGATATAAAGTTAGACATGTCATATCTCTCGTTCTGTAAGGCTTTGAAATTCCAAATAGTTCGATGGAGGTGGCTGAATCCAACTGTAGAATTGAAGAGGTTCACAAGACGTTGCGTGGCTCACTTCTAAGAAGCCTTTGTGTAATATTATCATGCCTCTAAATCTTTTCACATATGTGCACAAAAAAGCTAAATGAAATTCTTTTGGCATTTTAAAAAATTCATCTTTAGTGAAATAAATATGGGAGACAAGAGCGACGATAATTTTTTATAGCCCAGTCTCTAGATCACTAGTTTTCAACACAAACGTAAGATAAACTGAGAATAATTTAGAGACAGAAGGTCGAAAGGCGAAGACGGCTAATAGGTTAATCTATAAATAGATACGTGAAATCGGGATGAGCTAGCACCGTCTACATTTGCTATGGACGCACATTCTCATTTTTGTTTTCACTTTTCACCTTTTTTGAAAACTATAAATTAAAAACGAAATGCTTAACAAACAGCTTCTAAACTTTCTCTACATGTTGGAGACATAATTGGGATCAATATATGTATGCAAATCCGACATGCGCTTTCCAAGAGTGAAATATTTGTTGAGTGTGGTTTATAAAATTGCGTTTTTAGAGTACTAATAATATTCCACAAATAAAAATTTAGATCTGTCGCCTGAACAGTCAAGACAGGCTAGGCTACATGGTGTTGATGGAGGGCCCAAAGAGAGATGATTGGGTGCCCCGACTATTGATGTTTTTGGGCTCACACGATAGTGCGGGAGCAAGAATGTTACACGCACTCAAAGGTTTGCTGAGGGCACTCAGTATGCTTTTTTTCTCTTTCAAAATGATAACTTTGGTTAGTTAACTTGTTCGTTGTTAGGAGAAAGAAGATTGGTGAGGACTTTGAGTGCACTCAGTATGCTTTTTTTTCTTTCAAAATGATAACTTTGGTTAGTTAACTTGTTCGTTGTTAGGAGAAAGAAGATTGGTGAGGATCAAAATCGCTTCAGATTATATAGACATCGTTGTTTTTCGTCATTACAATACAACGTTATCTGTGTTAAAATTTACACTTTAAACACTAACAATTTTCATCATAAATAATCAACTATGTGAAGAATGAAATAAATAAATGAATGAAAATAAACCTTATTGATCAATCGTGGAAACCTAATCATTACTTGTCAACCGATTCAAAGAGTTAGCCGATTGGTTGGCCAATCATAAAATTCCATCTTTGAAGCTCTCACTGCTTTACTTATGACATGTTTATTTATCATGAATGAGTATGCAATAGACTCGTATCAATTTAATTTTTAACATGCAATAAAATTAGATACCCATGTATGAACAACTAGATATCATTCACTTAGGGACTAAACAACATATCATTTTGATTTATGACACCTTCAATTTCAAGGAAGTAACATGCCCTTATATATTCAAGTACCCTAAGTAAGGAATTAGTGAATGCTTAAAACAATAATCATTATCTAAATTACCTATTAACAAAAATATTTTGTCATCCACAAGAGGATGAAGAGTCAAATTGTTCGTCTATCACAAAATAAAATCATGACCAGTAGCCACTGTAATTTTGCACCAACTAAATTTTGTTTTCTTTTTCAAACCTCACCCCACATCTCATCATGCCTTCTCTATTTTTTTTCAAAAACCCATATTCTCTCTCTCTCTCTCTCTCTCTCTCATTTTTTTCCAACTTCTCTCTTTTCTATATATATATATTATTTATTTTTTAAATTGTTTATTGAGCTTCATCTAGTCATAATTAAGTTTTATTTTGTCCAATGAGGATTAGATTAAAAATTGCACTTAGGACTCCACCTTTGTTTTATTTTCTAATTTTTCTGTCCTAAAAAATAATATTGAATTAGTTAAATTGAAGGGGTATGGTACCTACACATCATTTTTTTACTTCTCACATACTTTTTTAATTTTCTTACTATCGGATCATATGAATTGAAAAATATCAAAAAACAAAAATTAATGAATGATGTATGAGAAGTAAAAAAGGAAAACTAATGAAAATGGCTTGAAAACTTTGAGTTTTAATTATAAGGACAAAATAAAGAGTAAAGTGAATAGTATCAGGATTGACTTTTTAGTGTAAAAATGTGATTTTTCGTTAAAGTAAACAGTACCGGATGCTTTTCGTTAAAGTTTCAAGTAAACAATCCAAATTAAAAACTTAAATTTGTGCAAGAGAAATAAAATAATAAAAAATTTCAATTTCCTTCTCTCATATATAATGACCCAAAAACCCTTTTTCTCACTTTCTGTCTCCCACTCCCTCCTCCTGTACCAACGCTCTCGCGCCTCTTGGAGATCCGCTCAAAACCCTAGAAACCGCCAAACGCCGCCGAGAGGAGGTGAGAGAAGTCGCCGAGCTCTCCGCCTACCTTTTCTTCTTCTCTCACCTCACTTCCGCCGATCCGCGCTCAGGTAACTCTTTCTCTCTTCTCAAATCTCACACATTTCATTACGCTTTGAATATTTTCATGTGTGTTTTTGTTGATTTTCGCTCGCTTTGGATCTCCCTTTGTTTCCTAGAAATCTGAACTCGTATGCTTTAGCTTGTAGTGAAGTGATTTGAGCTTCAATTTTTTTTTTATTTAATTTAATTTAATTTTTGCTTAAATGTTGTAGTGTACGAACTTGTGCTGAATTTCACTTAATATTTATTTTGGAAAGTATGTATTTAAATTAAGGAATATACATATATATGTTAATGTATCTTCAGTTAAATTGAGGAAAATATGTTTGATGTAATTTTTTTTGAAAGTGTAATTCTTTTGGTGCTGGTAATTTTTGTATTTATGTTTTGAATAAATGATCTAGTTAAATTTTTATGGTTCTACATGTAATGGTTTTGTTTTTGTTTGGTTCTGGAGGTTGATCAGAGATGGCAACGATGGTGCAGCAAGCCCCAGTTGCGAGTCTCACTCCTACTGCCGACGTTGTATGTATTGATATTAAATATGTACAGTTGTCGATGATTGATTACCGTATTGATCCTGATGGTTGCTAACTGAATTTTGTTGGAACATTTTGTTAAATATAGGTTGGCAATGCCTTTGTTCTTCAGTACTACAATATCTTGGAACAATCTCCTGAGCTTGTTCATCGTTTTTACCAAGATATCAGTAAGCTTGGTCGTCCGGGAGATGATGGGATCATGAGCATTACAACCACCATGGAGGTAAGCTCCTTACAATACCCTACCTTTGTGACAACTTCATGTTTATGCCAGATCACGTTTATAATTGACACTAAAGTACAGTATTTGTGGCATAGATGTTTATGCTGTGGGTATCTTTAAATTTTGTCCACTGAAATTGTGAGTGTTATTGCATTTTATTGGACAGGAAATCAACAAGAAGATACTTGATTACGGAGAGCTCAGTGCAAATATCAAAACTGTGGATGCTCAAGAATCTTACAATGGGGGAGTATTTGTTCTTGTCACTGGGTATTTAACTGGAAAGGACCTTTTAAGGAAGACATTTACTCAAAGTTTTTTCTTGGCGCCACAAGACGTAGGCTACTTTGTTTTGAACGATGTCTTTAGATATGTTGAAGATTCCAACCCTGAAAACGAGGACAATGGATTGGTTGTTGATGTTGAAGTTGAACCTCCTATTACTCCCAAACATGGTATGGCTTAAACTGCTGCTTCTTTAAGTCTTTCAAGTGGGTAATTTTGGTTCAATCTAATTGAGTTTGAGAATATTCTTTTTGCAGATGCTACTGCTTTGCAGGACAATCATGTCCCGGAGCCTGTGATTTCAGTGTCTGAGGACGTTGTCAAGGAGGAACTGTTCAAACCTTCGGAAAATGGAGTAGTTTCTGTTGAAGAGAAGGAAGTACCAGAACCTGAAGTCGTCAACGAAATTCCTGATGATTCCCAAGTAGTGAATAAAGTTGAAGCTGAATCATTCACAAAAGTTGAAGCTGAATCCAAACCCAAAGTTGAGGTTGAGTCTAATTCTAAAGTTGAAGCTGAATCTAACTCTAAAGTTGAAGCACCAAAGAAGTCATATGCCTCAATTGTAAGCAGCTGTTTTGCAACATCTCATGCCTCTAGATCTTTTTATATCTGTTAGATGTGTTTTTGGTTGTAGTACTACATTTCTCATTAGTTTTGCAATTAAGTTGTGCAAAAGAAGTCAATACGTTTCTACTTTCTTTGTTATTGTTCATACTTATTTGGGGTCTTTACCAATTGTTCCAGCTTAAGAGCATGAAGGAGGGTACTGTCCCATTTTCTACTCCAGCACCTGTGAGGTCTGTCCCAAAGAAGCAGGAGAACCAAGTGGCTACTGCTCCAATATCTGCTCCAGTTTCAGAAACAGTATCCAGCACAAATGCTAGAGAAAATGGGAATTTAGAGCCCGAAGGTGAGCAGTTCGTTGTATTACGAGTTAATGTACTTTCTGTTACACATCTTGTATGTTTGCATTAGTTTGATACAATTGTTAATTTTGTTTGTTGTGAACAGCTGAAGGTCACTCTATCTACATTAAAGGTCTGCCAATGGATTGTACAAATACTGTAATCGAGACTGAGTTTAAGAAATTCGGACAGATCAAGAAGAATGGTGTTCAAGTTAGAATGCTAAGGGTTTGTGATTTATCAGCACAAGTTTCTCTGTTGTTTGATGTTGGCAATCCTTCTGTGAATGATATACTTAATTGTCTCTTCATCATTACAACAGGGGTTCTGTTTTGGCTTCGTGGAATTTGAGGCTGCAAGTTCTGTGCAAAGTGCGATGGAGGTACTTAATAGACATTGACCCACTATCCTTTTTATGATCTGCGTCTTAGATGTTTGAACATATCTATTGCTGTATTTGTTTGAACCCTACGGAATAGCAGAGAACCCGAGAAATTTGCTTGTGAATTATGAATGCATATATATTTAATCCTTTTGATATAACAATGTCTTTATGTTCTTGTAGATTTTTAAGTTATTGTGCTAATAATATTTCTGTATTGGTGTTTTAGGCTTCACCCATCGAGATCAGTGGACAGCAAGTTTATGTTGAGGAAAAGAGATCCACTCGAGGTGAGTTGAATTTTGTGTTCCAACATTATGTTTGTCTATTTCTAGCTTTCTTGATTCTAATTTTTTATGCTCATCCTTTTCTTTATTTACGCAGGGAGGGGACGGTTTTCTGGGAAGGGCAATGGGAACGGGTACAGGACTGAGGGACCAAGAGGACGTGGAGGCTATGGAGGTGGTAGGGCTTATGGCCGTGGCGATTTCAATGGTGGTCGTGGTGATTTCAAGTCTGATTATGGAAGTAGGAGTAGCAATAGGGGAGGATCATTGGGCCGTGGAGGAGATGGATATCAGAGGTCTGACAATGGTGGTCGTGTGAATCGTGCTGGTGGGGTGGCGGTTAATGCAGCAGCAAAAGGCACAGCACCACAGGTGTCTGCCTCGGCATGAGAACGCCTGCTTTAGAAGTTTGGTCACAAACGGCGACAGATTAATTTTTTTTGTTTGGAAGTGTGTCGATGGTGAAGTTAATTGGATAGCACTGAGAGGTTCGTTTCTGATCGTTTTGTGGATGAACCAGCAACCTAGGATATTCCATAGGATTTTCTTTTAACCTTTATTTTTTTTTTCGGGTTTTTATATCGAAGCTATTTTGGAGGCGATAGCGGTGTTAGATTTTGTGCTTATTATATTTTGGATAAACTGTTTGTAGCTCCATTGGTTT
Organism: Malus sylvestris; assembly: GCF_916048215.2. Classification (NCBI taxonomy): domain Eukaryota; kingdom Viridiplantae; phylum Streptophyta; class Magnoliopsida; order Rosales; family Rosaceae; genus Malus; species Malus sylvestris. The sequence goes on from NC_062264.1 coordinate 29,609,757, forward strand.
TTATGTGGATGGAAATTGGGAAATGACGATAGGACTTGGAAACTTCGAAGTGCTGATATTTTTGTTTAGGGTTTTTCTGTTGTAATGGCTGCCTCATGTTGCAGGTTTCCGTGATCTCTGTCATGGAGTTTATAGCTTTCTATGCTTTTGTAGGATCAAATTTTAACGAATGTAATAACGGCTACCTAGAATTAAAGTTAAAGGCAAACGATGCGATGGCTAGGGGGAGAACCCACGACTCGGATGGAGTGGCTAGTTGGCGGATTGCTCGAGCTGCTCCTGCCAGGAGAGCGGGTTGCCGCGCTAGTGTGTGTGTGTGTGTGCGCTCGGGAGCATGCTCCTGGGATAAGGGGACGGCGAGCCCGAAAGCTTCCCGAGCCCCGACGTAACTGATTCTTAAGTCGTTCTGCTAGTCAGGATTGGCTTTGGAAGAACCTTAGGCTTGTCCTAACTGATTCTTAAGTCGTTCTGCTAGTCAGGATTGGCTTTGGAAGAACCTTAGGCTTGTCCTAACTGATTCTTAAGTCGTTCTGCTAGTCAGGATTGGCTTTGGAAGAACCTTAGGCTTCTAGGTAATGCTAATGTTGGTTTGGCTTAGTATGGTCCAAAAAGGCCCCCACAGTACACCAGCATGTCGAGTGTGAGTTCGTAGGGCAAAATTTTTCGATTGTGTAAATGGAAGGACCCAAAAATCGTGGACTAACCATGGGAGGCTTATTGTGCGGGAAACTGAGACTAGCAACACGTTTTTTGTTTCTATGATTGCACCTTCAGGCTTTTGCATAATATATCCCTCCAAGTAGCAAAACGTTTGAGCATCAACATCAGAATAACGATTCCGAAGACTTTCCTCGACGACAATTTGCTTCCCGTCCCGTGACGAATAGAAATGTATGGGATACTCTATGCACACAAAGTTTTGTAAAAATGTCTGGAAGATAATTTTAACAATTTGTACACACACTGTCCAGACTAGGAGATGCTTCTAATTTCACTAAATATGGGGAAATTGGTAGAACTTAGCAATAAGTAGTAGCCTCTTATGACAAAGTACCAATTATGCCATTGTTGGAGCCGACGAAGATAAATATAACTTTTGGATAAATCGTCTAATAGACGAATGTCACAATGATATGGCAGAAATAAGCGAACAAAAACGACGTGTTTGAAAGTTTACCGTAAATTTCCACCAACTTTTCAGTAGTTGACATGTTCCAAGTGAAATTAAGTTGTATGAAACAATAAAAAGAAGACCTAGATTAACATGGAAAACAGGTATGCTACACTTAGATTGATGCATATCGTCCCTGTACTAAGAATAATTAGTAAACGTGCCACAAGCGATAATGGAATCCAAAAGAGGGATAGCTTACTAGCTGTAGGACTAGCATTGGCAGATTCTCCAATTAGAGCTTCAACAAATCCGGTTCGTTTAAAGACCAAAATTGCAGGCCTGAACGAACTCCATATCATAACTGACGTGTTTTTCCCAGAGTGGCTTGAACTGGCTCATGGCAATATCAAGCCAAGGCTTCATATTCCCGTTGAAGTGCACCACTGCAGCATTGCGAATCTCGTCCATGCTGATGCTCGGATTATAGCCAAGTCCCAGAACGTGCCATGACTTGTCTAGTGGCTTTGTTGTTGAGTAAAATGTGATTAAACCTGGCGGAAGTGTCCCCAATTTCCACAGACTACGGTTCTCGTTCTGCAATAAGATCAACATCCCTAGTCAGTGCTACTCAAGAGATGGGAAAACACACAATTAACAGAGATATAGTAGAACAGAATAATTCATAAGAACGACGTTATAGCATCTAAAAAGCATTATGAGTAAGTTTCCCTTCTCTTTTCACTGCAGCTAGTGGCACATTCCTTACTATGGATCCCTTTAAGGTACCCCTACGGCAACCAAAAGCTGCAGATTCGAAACAAAAAAAAACAACAAATGCACAAAATTTGCACAACCAAACAGTTTTTACAACAAATGCATATATACATATCAGAACAATATTGATTTCAAAATGCAACACAAATTTGACCAAAAGAAAAGTAATCTCTTACCAGATTTTGCCAGTAATGATACTCGGCAGTACAATTTTGCTTTCTCCACGCATCCAGATCAAAGAAGTTCATTCCATAAGCCCACGCGCACGCATTAGGATTAAACTTCTCCTTAATCAGAGGATGTGAGAAATTCATGTACTGTGCATAACGATGGAAAGACCCAAAACATGTCTCAACCGCCCCATTCACCTTCCCATCCATATCAATCCTCCACAGACCAGTTAAATCCTTCTGAACCACTATATCGTCATCCAAAAATAGAATCCTATGCAATTTCGGGTACATTTCAGGCAAATAAAACCTCAAGTGGTTCAATATGGACAAATACTTGGGGTTCCTGAACTTCATGTTTGTTGCGTCTTTGGTTGCATTCTCGAGCTTATTCTCAAAGTAAAATGATTGCAACTTTGCGTTTTCCAATTGCTTTAACACCGGCACATATGAAGAATTCAAAAACTTATAATCCTCCACAGCCTTCACTTCAACATGTGACCCATTATAGTCCTTGCTTTTAAACATAACCTGCATTGCTCCAAGGTTCATCTTATCAGTCACGACATGGAAGACATGTTTCCATGGCTCCTTGGCGTTCTTCACCGCCGAATTCACCACCACCGACGCTGCAATCACGTTATCCGAAAAAATAGCATAATGGTACAGATTGGGGTCCTCAATTTCCGGGGGAATCGGCTTCCCTTCATCAGTGTACTTCTCCGGATGCGCAATTCGCTCCTCCATCAGCCGCATTGCGACGCAATGCAAGCTCTTCGGGATCGACTTCGCAGCAATCAAGCTCGAGAAAGCCCCTTGCTTCTTAGCCTTCGTCAGCTGCTCATTCACTTGGAAAATGGTGTCCTTCAGCTTCTGAATCTTGAGCTGGTTATCGAAAGACTCTTTCGCTTCGGCGATTACTTGTCTAGTAACTTTGATTCGCTCTTTCACTTCTTTCTCGAACTGCCGCAGCACCGATTCGTCAATGTTGAGACCGTCTGATTCGAACAGAGCGCGATAGGCGGGCTTGTTCATGAGATCCCAGTAGTTTCGGGAGAGATCAGCGAAGACCCGAACCAGCTTCGAGTTCTCAAGCTTCAGCTTCCGCGCATAGCTCGCGTACGCTAGGGCTAGCGTCCGATGATCGTCCGCCTGCTTCCGGATCTGGTCCAGTCGGGGCTTCAGTGGGTCCGATTTCAGGGCTAGTACGGTCCTTCTCGTCGATCCAAATCCACCAAACGAACCGGAATCCAAACCCTAATTCACAATTACCATCAAAATATAAAAAATTGCTCTTATTTTTATTGGAAATTTTGATACTTTGGTACTAAATCCAGTTCCAGCGCGGGAACGAAAACCGAAAATCGAAAAACGATTAGATTAGATCGGGAAATACAAATCATGAACTTCAAACTCCATTGAAGCAGCGAGAGTGTGAAAGAACAGTAGAGAAACACTTACCGAGTCGCCGACATCGGAGGAGTCGGTTCGGGAAGCGAAGACGAAGGAGAGCGAAAAGACGAAGACGACGGCGACTCCAATGGCCATGGCAAGCACTCTGAACGAGGCGACGGAGCTCCGCGCGGCTCCTCCTCTACCGCTGCCGGAGATTCGAAGGTTCCCCATTCTTCGAGTTGTTGCTTCTCCGTGAGGTTGTCTCACTCACTCAGACTCAGTGTCGGTCTCGGACTCGGAGTCTGACATTAACTTTTTGATTCTTTGTTTCTGTTAATGGTTAACTGTAAAACGCGGATTGGCGAGTGCCAATTGGCGGTGCTCATTAAAACCTAATCATGTGGGCCCCATGTAATTGACTTTTTCACTTGTTGGTTTAGTGGGATTTGGGTGCTTATTAATTAGTTAACTACGCATTATCTCCGGAGTTGCGTAATGTTAACTCAAGTGGAATTCACCCAATTTTCTACCTTCCTTTATTAATCTACCACATAATACGCTGTTTAATAATTGTTAATTAACATGAGTTATTGCTAAATAAAAAAAAAAAAAACAAAACAAAACATAGACCATCTCCAAAGAAAATTTAAAAAAAATAAGATAGACTTATAACAATAATAAATGATTTACAATCTACTCCAATTGAGATGTTAAAATTGACATAGAGAAGAAGGCTGAACTTCAAGCATCAAAATTGATGCCATGAAGCAATGGCGTCAAATAAGTTTTTTGTTATCTCCAAAGGCATTCAACTTACTTCACCTTAAATGCCTATCATATTTAAGTGTTTTTTATTTTTTTATATTTTTAACTATCAACAGTCCAACTTTTATTATTTTTGTTTGAAAAAAAAAAAGAAATGAAGCAATAAATTTTGGCACATCGGGTGGAAGGAAAATATTGGCAATATGTCAAATTGCCAAGTCAACCATCAAACTGAAATTTGATGTTTTGAATTTGGCATCTCTTTTAGAGATGCTCTTAACATTCATTGTTCACTCCACATGAATTGCTATGTTGTATAAAAGTCTTCAAGCGTGACCATCGTGTAGTATTATTAATTTATTTTCGTTAATTATTTTGACGTGAATTAATAATATTACTAATTCCATTCATGTTTGGCCATTCAGAACTCAAAGTGGTAGATTGGTTCTTGTCTTAGTCTTAATGGGACTCTCAATCACAACAACGTCAAGGTATAAGCTATTATAAAAGTTGCAATCTTGAAGGGTATCATATACATTGTGACATTCATACCATTATGATTTTTTATTTTTTTTTTGGATCTGATAGGTGGATCACGTCACTCATAGGACACACATAAAAATGGGACCTCGTGTATTGTCTTAGACATTCGCTTGTTAGTTCAACTCCCAATACAAAAATTCCTTCTTTATATGTGTGTTTGGATAACTGACGTGACCCATCGAATCGAGAGATTTTTTCTAGTACTAGGTATTCAAGCGGTAGTCCACCTATTATAATACAAGTCAAGAAAATTCCTTCACTTATTTTGTGACATGTGAAATATCTGTTTGAATATCGGGCAAAATTTCTGTATTGAATCAAAGCAATTTTGCATGCCATTGCAGTTGGGGGCACAAAACCCTACCTTGTTATATTGCAAACAATTAAAGCATAGCATGTGACTTTTTATAACCCAAGGGGACTCATCATTAAAAGATCATCCTCCTAACTCCATTATTTTGAAAACCAAGGCCAGAGAAATATCAAAGAACCTCTATGCTCTCACTATATGTGCTAGATGGTACGTAAATAATGAATGACCCAAAGTCATTGAAATAAAACCACTAGCTAAAGTTGTGCGGGTAGAAAGGTTGCTCTTTTGTGATGGAAATGTCACAAATTCAAGTTATGAAAACATCCTTTTTAGAGCATCCCCAGTGAAGGGCTCTATATGGGGCTGAAAAAAGTGGTGGATATAGCCCATTTTAGAGCTCCGAATAATCTTTGGGGTTTTATTAAAGAATCTCTCCCAATGGGGGGTTATATTTTTCAGGCTCTATATGGGGCTATATATATTTATTTATGTAGTAATTTGATTAAGCGATGATTTTTTTTTGTGTGTTAGTTTTTCTTAGGTTGATTTTTGGATGTGCTGTCTTATATTTTTATATGAGCCCTTCAACCTAAAAAGTTCAAATTGTGATAAAGTTAGATTTCATCACTTATGAATCGTTCGTTAAATTAGATTCTCTTATCTCAATCTCATCCGTTGAAAGAAACAAACTTCCACTTTGCCCTTTAAAATTATTTGATTTTCACATATAATACAACAATTTACCTAGCACCAATTGGTAAATTAGTATCATACAATTTTGAAGAAAAAAAAGTATTTGAAAATTTCACCCATCAATGCCTATGAACGTTAAATCAATTTGAAATTTTCATTCTTATGGAATTTAAAACAATCATTAATTAGTGAAATTACAAGAAAAATAAGTAAGAAAAAGAATTAAAAAATAATAATAAAAGGAGATTCACAAGTGGATGAAGAGTGATAGAATTTTGCTTACATTGGTTGCTACTTTTTTTGTGGGACCCACCGTTTTTTTTGGGCTAGATGTAGCCCGATTTTATGTTACCTAAGAAAGGAAGTTGCTAGCCCCAGTAGTGGATCTAACCCTATTTCCGGCTCATTAGGGATGAAATTTCTCGTTAAGGCTAGAAATGTGGTAGCCTCATAGAGGATAAAGCCCCCATTGGGGATGCTCTTATTAAGTAAGAGAGTAAGACTGTGTACGATAGACGTCACCCCCCCCCCCCACCCTCACAAAGCAGGAATCTTTGTTGGCTTGGGGTTGCTTTTTTTAAAGTCGGGCATACACCAACCCTAAATTGTACACGATGAGTTGACTTCTTATGTAACTTTATATAGCAAATAAATTGGTAACTAGAAAACTTGATTAAAAAGGATGAGATAAGAAAGAGATAGATGGAAATAGAGGAACAATCTGATTTTATAGTTAATTTAAGCACTAGATCATGAAACACAAAACATATTTACTCGTGATACTCTTACTCAAGTACACACAAAAATTACCACTTAATTTAACATTAACCAAAGTAAATTTAGAAATCTTTTTTTTTTTTTTTTGACAAAACGAAATATATTCTAAACTGCTCTCTAATTTAGCAGAAAGAAGATTTGAACTTAGAGACGAGAGGCCGATTCACTGCCCTGACCTACTGGTATCAATGGTGCCCCTTCTTGCCATGCTTGGTGACATGGTGTAACCATCCAAACCCTTTTAGTGCCTTGGAAAACTTGACAAGATTAGGCCTTCCCATCCCCAAATTCATCTTCCCAGCTGAGAATTTCAATGCCTGCAAGCAACACAATTGCCCATCAAACTCTTCCTCTTCACCCTCGTTGCTTTCAGCTTTCCCATCTTTCCCCTTCTTTGACTTGCTTTTTTTACCTTTCACCACTTTTAATGATTCTGTCTCATCATATGTCTCCCAAAGCATGTCCATCCCTTCTCCTCCTCCTCCTCCTCCTCCATCCACATTTTGATGCCTCTCCTCAAAAAGCTTGCATGCCAGTGTCCTTCTCCACTCTTTCTCTTTCCTCATTGATCCAAAACTTCCAAGATTTGGACTCATGTTGTAGTAACATTCTCCAACATTTGCTCCAAGGTTTTGGGGATTTAACCTGGATTCCCAAAGATTTGCTCCAAGGGTTTGGGAATTTACCCTGGATAATTTGGAATTTAACTCACCTCCATCACCCAAATAATCCTTGGATTCTCCTCTTCTCATAAACCTTTTTTCTTTTCCTTCTTGTTCTTCAACTTTCTTGGACTCTGTGCTTGGTGGTGGCTTGATCACTTCTTCCTCTTCCTTTTTGCACAAGTTTTCTGGCCAATTCTCTTCTTCTTCTTCTACGAATGCCTCAGCTGGGATTTCGAACTTGTCGTCGAAAACATCACTTGCAGCATCAGAAACATCAGAAGCACAATTAGCTTCATGACTAGACACATCTTCAACTTGTGCTTCAAAGAGTTGTGAGCAATTTTTCTCAGCTGGGGTCTCGTTGATTTCGAACGTGGACGTGTCAAACACAATTCTATACGCTTCGAGCTCCACGGAAGACCGGAATTCTTCATGATCATGATCACGATCACCGCCATCACTATCATCAACTCTAAACTTGTGCAAACCTTCCAAAACAGTTTGGTACGCAGTGACAAGACAACCCAATTTGACTTTCGACGATTTGGAATCAGCAACGTCGTGTTGGACCGTTAGATAAGCAACCACAAGAAGAGCTGTGGTGATGAAAAGAGGAGACAGAAAAGAAAGGAGCTTGAGGAGGTAGGGTGAGAAAAATATGAAGTAGGAGAAGTAAAGAGGGTGCGACAAAATGCAGAAACAAAGATTGAACAAGTCAGCGAGAAGAAGACTAGAGATTTTGATTTTCTTGGACGTGTTTGGTTGGAAAGAAAATTCTGACATTTTCTTAAGAGATGAAAGAAAATTTGAGAAGGATGGATGGATGGATAGTGATATGGTGAACAAGAAGGGAAAGGTTTTGTGTGGTTTGTTGGGGATAGAGAGAGAGCGAGAGAGAGAGATAGAGTGAGTGAGATTGGAAGTGAGAGCGGCGTGAGTAAAGGAAATAGACTGGGAATTAATATATGAAGATTACGAAAGTGAGAGTGATAGATTAACCAATTAAAAAGTAACTTTAGATTAATCAAAAGAAGTAAAGAAAAAAGAACATGTCTGGAAACTTTCTTTTGCTTTTCTTTCCCATCAACAACCACCCAATTATGTGTGCCGTTTGGATGTATGAGATTAAATTTTGTAAATCCTATAACGTGGTTATTAATGATTAAATTATTATTTAAATATTAATTAGCGTGCTTATTTTTTATTGATACCACATCGTATAACTTATAAAATTTGATTTTACTAACATTATTCTTTCTAATTTGGATTTACCTAACTCCCTAACTCACTCTCCCTTCTGAATTACATTAGTGGAATCCCATCAATGAAATGTAATTACTAATTATTCACATACAAAAGTAGTTATATTGGCATGGATTACGAACTCGTTCAGATGTGCTTTTAAAATGACTAATTGCATTTTTGGTGAAAATGTTTTTGAAACCAATCCTTAATAAAAATGCAAGTAAATTTTAGAAAATCACTTAAAGTGATTTCTGCAAGAAACACCAGTTATGTGCTTCTTTCATAAAGGCACTTTAAGTGCTTTTGGAACCAAAAAACATTTTATCTAAAAGCGTTTTCAATCATTTTAAAAGCACATCCAAATGAGCCCTACACTTGTGTTTACTCCAGGGTTATATTCACCTCATTGTTTGGTTGTGATTAATGCATTTTTTTTATTAAAGATTGTTTAGTTATTTAAATTTATCGAGTGAACTAATAGTTTTGGTGACTAGTAACACTTTTAGGATGAATTGTTCAGTTAATTGATGCACATGGACGACTTAAAAATCTCCAACTAGATTGAATTTTTTTTATTGCAAATATGGTCCTTAAATAATGATTAAGAAAATAAACAAATATGCTTGCGACATTTGTATGGTGAAAACAAATTAATCATAACTGAGTGAACAAGAAAATGCATCAATTCAAAGGGTGGAGGCAAGTATCGTCCGGAATGTAGGATGGAGTATTTGAATTTTGTACAAAATTACATAGCTACAATAACTACTCCTTTAACTCACGACGGCCCAATAATAATTTTGGCAATGAAAACCCAGTGGATATCATCTTAAATATGAGCAGTAATTCAGATCATGAATGGATGTAACTGCCACCCGCGGAGCCACATTACAGCCCAGGTAACCTTCGATAGAAAATAAAATTTTACTAATTTTTATTGATTTTCGAATGTAACTTACCATATATTTAGTCACTGATTCGAATTCTGTCGGTTTAATTATATAATACAGTTTACAAACCATTAACCACTTAGGGCTAAGTGTTGAATTTTATCACAAAAGACTTTTAATAACAGATCATACATTGCATTTTATTTTTCTCAATTTTCAGATGTGAGACTTATATTCAACTGTAACAGATCATATGGTCCAGGCATCATATATAAATGTTATTTACAGCAACTTCTATGAGAGAAGCTAAACTTCAATGGAACCTAAATTTTCGTACTAACCATTCTGAACTCCACCTTTGCTTGCACCTTCGGATACAAAATAAATAAAAACGAAGCTTTATTAGCAACTTTGCCCTGATAATTCCAAGATATTTTTTAGTGTGTTCGGAATATAGGACGATACGTCACATGTTATTATACAATTAGTGGACACTTAAAAATATAAAATAAAAAATAAAAAAACTTCCCTCTAATTATAAAATGACATATGGTATATCACCTTGTGTTCCGAATACACTAAAAAATTTCCCGATAACATCGGGGGAATATCGGTTAGTTATGGAATGGTCGAGTATAAGAACTCATTAAGGCTATTTAATCATTATTACTACAGCATAATTAGCATCCTATGCACTATGTACGACTTCCTACTTCTCCACAAGTTGCACCTATCATCGCCAGCTTTTTTCTTTTTCTTTGAAACCAAGTTACTGAAGAAGTCAATAATCGAATGGGAGACATGGGACACGATGTAAATAAAAGATGATGAAACAAATGTGTGGGAGCAACAATTAACATCCAAAAAATGAAAGCAAACCTATAAGGCACAAGTAGATCGTGTTGTTGTGGTATTTATGTTAATAATACGATGTTGCGTAATAAAAATTATACATTTGTATTATTGACATAAAATGTCATTGTATCAGTGTAACCATATTATGTAAGTTTTTCTTTTTAAAAAGCAAGAAGAAGAACTAAAATCAAATATGTAAGGCACGAGTAAATCATGTTGTTGTGGCGTTCTATGTCAAAAGTACAATGTTGTGTGAATAAACATTATATATATTTATGTATCATGAATATAAAACGTCACTGTAACAGTGTATCCATAACATATATGTTTTTCTTCTTAAAAGGCTAAGAAGAAGAAGAAGAAACATAAGGTGTGGATTGAGGTTAATTAGGTGCACATGGGAAGTGTACTCATTGTCACTCGAGTACCCGCCATGCAATTGCATCCTTGGTCCCTGGCTTTTTCACACCTATATAGGACCCATCTAATTGTCTCTCGTCACTCTCCTAGCTAAAGCATGAATCAAAGGGCACCGACAGTCATTTGGCAGATTTATTCTTTCGTATGTTTGACTACTGAATCAAGAATTCACTTGTAGGGTTTTCTACAGGTAGTGTATGAGAAGTGTGGATGCAAATTTATTTCTTCTTGATCTTGGATAAAATTGCATTTACAAAATAAATAGAGAAATTTTATTTAAACCTAACTATCTTATCTTCAAACTCAACTTAAATATTTTTGCCATTAAATTCTCCATTTTGCCCCGGCGTTATTTAGAAAGTAAAAATAAATTAAAAGAACATGAACCCACATATCTGCCCACCACTTTTCAATGTCTTCTTCACTGACGTCAGCGTCTCTTAACCACCTCCTCTTTCGTATTATCTCCCTCCTCATTTGTCCTTCTCCCTCCTCTATTTCTCATGCTTTTCAACCATAACACCGGCATCGGAGGCCTACAAGCATAGTCGAAGCTACGTGAGGGCAAGGAGTGGTGGCCGCCCCTCTCTTAACCGGAAAACATGCCTAGGATCGCTTTGATTGAAGCTTGCACAGGTGGTGTGTCGTGGTAGTCCTTAGCTGAGAAGGAGCTCATTCTTGCAACTTCCATGTTAGGGCGTTTAGCATACGTCGTCGAGTCTGTACAAATGGAAACCAAAAGCCGTATGTCGACGAAGGTAGTGCTTCTGCTGCCGTTCAACTACTTAAAGCTATGTTTGCCACAACTCATTCAAACAGTCAGAGACGTGAAGATCAAGAGCAAAAAGCCCAAGCACAGTGCTTGATAATGCAGAGGAGAAGCAGATTGAGAAAACCCAGGTGTAGAACCTCCTCTCTAGTTACAAGTTTCCGAGTGGTACAGAGTAGGCAATGCTGAGAAGCACAAATGTCTATGGCCGAGAAGGGATGGCGGAGTCGTTGACGAGGAAGGCGTTGAGCCGAAGAGGGATCATTTATCTTGTATGGACAGTTCGAAGTCAAAACTTGTGGAAACTGAATGGTGTGCCATATAAGGCGATTGTGATGCTAAAAGAATTTGAAATGAAGTTGCCATGGAGAATTGCTAGTGAATCTTCCGTGGGGTTTGTGGTGGAAGAGAACCACTAGGTGTGGAAAGAGATTTCAGTTTGTTTATTTGTTTTTGCAGTTTTAATTTAAGGGTGAATTAGGAATTTTAAGAAAATATTTTTTGTATTGGGTGTGGAAAGAGGTTGAATGGGTTCCAATACAATTTCCCAAACAAATAACATCTTAGGTCAAAGCCAAGAGTCTCACGCCCTCACGATGAATTGGGGGAGGGGGCTTTGGCCGAAGAACCTCCGATGCCAAAGTTAGAATTTTGAGGGAAAATTGTTTGAAGAATTTAGAGAATTTAGCAAGAAAATTATAATTGAGTTTTGGAGAATGAGGGGGTTTATATAAGGGAGTGGCCGGCCACCTTGGGAAGAGATGGACCGGCCACTTGGATGTTTTGTGGGTCAGGTTCACGATTTGTGTTTAATTGGCTAATTAATTGAATAATTAATCAATTAATTTAGCTAATTAATATAATAAAAAATGAATGATTTAGGGGTTACCTTGTGGAGAAGATATGATGAGGGATTGATGAATAAGTTATAAATAAATACCTATTTGGGCACTTTTGACTTGATTGGAGGATGATTGTCCAATGTTCGCGCGTAGGAATCCTGGTGTGCCTCAAGGGTAATTTTGTCCTTTTTACCCAAAAATTCACGTGTCATCTCTTGATTATTTTTGGCTCCACAAATGCCCCCATGCATGTTAGGCTGCTCGCAAAAAAGGGCAACAGGTGTAGAGATTTTCTTGCTTTAGGAAACTTAAGTTTCCTATCTTGACATAGATTCCCTCTTTAATAGGAAATTAGATCATTTTAGAAGGGGAAAAAAATTTCTCTCAAACTCTATTTAAGTCCACCTTAAGTGGGTTATTAAATCAACTTTGGAGAGTGATTTATTCTACCCTACAAGAGAGAGAGAGAGAGAGAAAGAGCTTAGAGGATATTTGTTCCCCCTCCTCTAGCAGTCTTCTACATCTTGCCCGTGCAAAGGACCGTCTTTCATTGCTTGCTTCATCTTCTCGCTGCTTCTAGGTAAGAAAAAATTAATTTTCTTGTCTTCCTAATTTTTGGGAAGCCTCGGGGACTTGAAATTTGGCCTAACGGGGGTCAAGGATGTGAAAAAAAATAAGTAAGAGGAAGCCTCGGCACTGTTGTTGTGGGTGGTGAGTCATAAAGGCGGCTCGGCTTGACTTGGGCTGAGGGTTAGTGCGGCTGGCGTGGGCTAGCTTGGGCAATGAGGCCTGCAGGTGAAAGATGGTAAGAGATGCAGGGCCTTTGGGCTGAAAGGAAGAAATGGATAGAGGGGGCACGGGGCGTCAGCCCCCATTCCTTCGGTTTGGGTTGTGAGGCCTGCGGGCCGAGAAGCTTGATTTACCTCTTTTTTTTTTTAGCTGGGCTCGAGCCCATACTTAATAGAGGGGGAGAGAGAGAGGTCGAGAACTTCTTTTTGAGCCGAGAGGCCTGCTGTGCCGTGCCTTTTTTTTTTTTAAACAACCTTCTAATGAATCCCTCTTGTATCTTTGTAGAATTTATTCAAGCATGTCTTCCTCGAGCCACAAGAATGATAATGGTGTGCCGCCCTTGTATCGTCAAGGCGGGTCTTTGAGCAATGTTGGTTACTTCAAGGCTGCTCACTTTAAGATTAGTTCCGATGACTTGTTTAGAGACTTCCTCGAGGCATATTGGCATGTCATTCTGTCAAGAGTGCTTGTGAAGCATGTTAAGATGGTAGCAGCCGTGAGCCATATGATGGGGCTCGGAGAGCCATCAAGTTCCATCCCTACTATTTTGTGTTGGGGTTTACTTTTCCTATGCCGCGTTTCTTCCAAAAAGTGCTTTGCTCCATGAGATGTGCCCCCGCCCAATGTTCTCCGAATGTGGTCCGTGTGATGGTGGGATTCCACAATCTAAGCCAATTCTTTAACTTAGGTCTAACCGTCAACGAATTTTGGTATTTCTTTGATATAGGTCACATTGAGGGAGTCGGGTAGCTGCTATCCTGTCATAAGCTTTTTGATAACTTGAGCAAGGGAGATCATGACTGAGCTAATGAGACTTTGGAGATGAGTGGAAAATGAGAGTTTGATTCTTCCCCCAAGCTAAGTGTACCAATGGTTTTTATATCCGGTAAGTAGGCTGCTTAATTTCCTGGTTGCTTTGTATTTGTTCTAAGACTTCTCTGGACATGAAGAAAATGCATGTTGCTCAGGGTATCCCCTCCGAGTACCGTTAGTGGCTTTAGCTGCTTAGTCCTCTTAGCAGGGAAAAAGGTAGGCTGCCCCCAAGAGATGAGATAAAATGAATCAAGGCTAAGGCGTTGGCTCGTCCTATCACTGTGGTGAGGTCTACTATAAATGAATGTGGGAAAAAGAGGTCTTTTCCGCCTGCTCAAGAGACACATGTTGAGAAGAAACCTAAGACTTCTTCCACTGCTAGCGGGGGTTCACCGACTGCTTAAGAAATGCCTGCTGAAAAGAAGCCAAAAACTTCTTCTGCTGCTCGCGATGATTCACCAGTTGCTCCCAAGCTTGTGATTGACTTGAATTCCTCCAAAAGCATGAAAGATGAGACTAATGAATCTGTGCTGGTGACGTCTGTCGTTCTGAATACTACTAGCTTAATTGCTGACATGATTGCTTAGCATAAAAGTTCCTCCGTGCATCCGGTGCCGAAGTTTATGCCAAAACGTCATTCTGGGGGTTAAGTCTGGTTCACCTTTAGAGAGGTTTGCTACTATAAAAAGTGACAAGGTGCCCCTGCCTGCTAAAGTGGTGCTAAAATATGTTCCCTATGCTGCTGAGACCAACTCGTCTGCTGAGAAAAATGAGACTGCTCGTGCAGGCAGTCGTGAGAAATCTACCAAGTTTGTTTCTGGGGAAACTGCTGAGATTTGTGTGCTTTTGAAACCAGATATGCTCAAGGACATGGATGTATGTGCCAAGTTTTTTGATGGCGTCAAATGAGTTGTTGGCCTAAGTTCATTTACAAAGCATATGACCGAGTATATGAGGACTGCTCTACTGGCCATGATGCAGGAAACGACGATTCTGGCAGTCGAGTATATGCTTCTTGATCAAGATGATACCAAAGCTGCCAAGGAAATGGCAAGAACTGTGGTAGCTGAAGCTTACTCCACAGTTGAGAAAGTCAAGAAGTTGGAATCTGAGCTTGTTACTTTGAAAGGGTCTAATATTTTTGCCACCACTTCTTTACAACTTAAGACCACTTGCCAAGAGATCGTGGATTTGAAGACTAGGTTTGACGCGATCCTAGTGAAGTATAAAAGTGTAGAGAAGAAAATCGAGTGTTATATACCTCAGATTCAAGATCTTGAGCGTGCCATCTCTGAATTCTGCTTCGCTGCTTATGCAAATGATGAAGAACTGATCGCTACTTATAACCAAGTGATCCACTTCAAGAAGGTTGTTGATAGGTTTGAGCCTTAAATGTTGAAACTCCAAGGTGCTTTGAAGATCAATGATAATCTGAAGAAAGAAGTGGATGAGCTGCAGTGGGTTCGTGCTTGTCTGCTCGAGGAGAATGAGCAATTGAAGGGTGAGAAGGCTAGGTTCGAAGCTTTGCTTACTCAGAGTCAAGCTGACTTCTACAAACCAGGTTATGTAGATCATCTCTTTGGGCAACCATCTGACTTTGAGTTTTTTGGTATAGACTTCGAGACATTCTCTATGTCTCCGGAAGACATGTTCGCCTTTACTTTTGAGTCTTCTATTGGTGAAGTAGTCTGAGAGGTTGGTGCCCAGGTTGGGGCAACTGAGGATGAAGCGTCAGATGGTACCATTGCTGAAGGCGTCGCGGCTGCTAAAGGTGTAGCGACCGAGTAGTCATGGGTTGTCCAAGCTACTGAAGAGTAGTCTTCTAGGTAGCCTTTAGGATTTTCTTTATTTTTCCTTGTTGCTTTTGCTTTGCTTGAACTCTTTCGGTCTTTGCTAGTTGTTTATTAATTTTGCTAGAAAATTTAATAAACTTGTTTCCTTCACTTTTCTCCATCTTCGCTTTTTTTGTTCATGCCCTAACCTTTAAACTTTATATGCTAGTAGCAGGCATGCTGCTTTTCTATAAGCAGACAGGCCTGCGTAGCCTACACAGTCGTAGGTGTTGGTGTAAAACTTTTGCAATGTTGTTAGCCATAGGGTTGGCAGCCAGATGTTTTACTTACAGAAGCAGACAAGTCCGCATAACCACTAGGTTTTTAACCTTGGCTTTCTCTAATTTCGTAGGTTGCGTAACAAGTACCACAACACTTTAGGACTTGGTGTAGGTTGTTCCGTGCTTGGCAGTGGTGAAGCTTATCGACTACGTAGCATGTCAGTAGTGGATAAGGCTTCGTATATGCACGCTAGCTTGTTTAACCTTTCACAAGAATGTGCAGTTGCATAAGTCTACCGCGGTTTTACTGCTCGAAAGGCAAGCCGTAGGCAATCTTCCGAAAACTGTAGGCTACTTTAGTGCACTCGGTAGCAGCTTTAGGTTTCCAGGGCAGCCGTCTATAGGGCGTACTGCGTAACGTGCCCTCTCCGTCTCTAAGGCCCGGTTCCCCGCAAATTAGGCCAAGAGACTTAAAATCCTTCAGTTAGCTAAGCTTTCAAATAGACCATTGTGGCTACTTCTAGGAATCCCAACGCAAGCCATCATGCATTTAGTTATACTAAGGCAGCCCGGCTCATCCACGTCTGGATATTCAGAGTGTTGAGTTTATCCTTCCGTTTTGGAGAGTAGACCCATATGGGAGTCAGGGAATTAGTTTACCCTTTCGCACTGGAAAGTATGGTTAGTCCATTAGGGGGTGCAATTCCTGCGGTGAGTCCCTAGGAAGGGCGTGATCTTCTTTTGAAGTGTAAGAGAGATAAGTTGTTGTAAACATGTAGTTAAGCCAAGTTGTAAATTACTTTCCTAATTAAAAAACAAGTGAAACAAACGAATAACTTAGTTGTAAAAGACTCCATAACAATTGGATAGTTATCGGTTTACGAGGTGATGCCCGTTAAGTTGCTTGAGTCTTCAGGTCTTGATATAGTGGGAAGTTACACATGTTATTTCATCAGGTTGTAGGCATTCCATTGCTTTTCTATCTTTTTGTCGTTCATGGTGATGAAAGTGTGATTACCCGCATGCTCTACTGATCTTATATAAACCTTCCCATATGGGATCCATTTTTTTAGAGCCTTTTATGCGGGTAGTGATGAAGGTTTTTCTTAGGACTAGATCTTCGGGTTAGAACTGCCGGATCTTGGCCCTTTTATTGTAACTGGAAAGAAGCTGCTGCTGGTAGGCTGCGATGCTGGTAATGGTCTGCTTGCGATTCTCCTTTGCTAGATCTAAACTTGTGGCTATCTTCTTACTGTTATGCTTAATGTTTGGCAGTAGAGTGTTGATGCTTGGCACGATAATGTTGGGAGGAATGATTGCTTTTGAACCATATGCCAAAGAGAAAGGAGTCTCACCAGTTGCTCGTATTTTGATGATGCGATACGCCTATAAACATCCGGAGAGTTGATCTAGCCATTCTCCCTTCTTGTCGGTTAGGGATTTCTTGAGGCAGTTGAAGATCATCTTGTTGGATGCTTCGGCATACCCATTGCCTTGAGGATATCTCGGCATGAACATGTGCTGCTTACTACTATACTTTTGGAAGAACTTCGCCAACTCTTTGCCTACGAATTACGGGCCGTTGTCTGTGAAAATGGATTGAAGGATGCCAAATCGGCAAATGATGTTCCTCCATATGAAGCGTTCTATATTTATCTGAGTCGTGGTCGTCATGGGCTCTGTTTCTACCTATTTAGTGAAGTAATCGGTTGCCACCATCATTATGCCTCTGCCCCTAGTAGCGGGCGGCATTGGCCCTACTAGGTTGATTGCCCACTGCATAAACGGCTAAGAACTCGTCTGGGGGTGTAGTTCGTCGGCAGGCAGCACTGGTATCGGCTTGTAACGTTGTATGCGGTCACACTTTTGTACTAACTCCTTAGCATCTTGGTGCATGGTAGGCTAGTAGTAGTCTAAATTAAGAGCCTTATGTGCTAAAGATCGGCCTCCAGAGTGATTTCCACAAACGCCTTCATGGATTGAGCTTAGAACCTTCAATTTATTGGGATGCGCTAAGCAACGGAGATGTGGTCTGGTGTAGGATCTTCGGATGAGAATGCCATTCCATATGTAGTAGCATGTTGCCTTTATTTGGAGCTTCCTAGATTCCAACCTTTCCGTTGTGAGTATGCCGTTAACCAGGTAGTCTATAATAGAACTTTGCCAATTAGGAGTTATACTAACCTGTGACACTTCAGCTACCGGCTCCGCCTCTATGCTTGGCTTGTCTAAATACTTCATCAGAATCGAGCGTTTGAGTTATTGGTCTAGGGCGGAGCCTAAACCGGCTAGTGCATCCGCGTGGGCGTTGTCTGCCCGCGGAACTTGAGTGAGAGTGTAAGTTTGAAATGCCTTAAGCTGCTTGTTTACCTTTTCTAGGTATTGTTCCATCCTCGGATGTTTTGCCATGTACTCCCCAATAGTTTGGCTGGTGATTAGCTAGGAATCGAAATGAACTACAAGCTTTTTCAAAGCCAATCTTTTGCCATTCGAAGGCCTGCTAGTAGAGCCTCATACTCTGCTTCATTGTTGGATGTTTTGAAGCCTAGAGTGATCGTTTGCTCGAGCATTAAACAGTCTAGAGTGACAAGGACCATGCCTGCTCCTGAGCCTTTGTAGTTGGATACGCCGTCGACATGCAAATGTCAGCAATTTTCATCAGGTGAAGCAGGCATGGCTAAGGTGTACTTGACTGCTTCTGGGGCTTCTTTGGGCCGCTCTGTTGCACCGCCTAGGCTAGGGGTAACCTCCGTTATGAAGTCTGCCAAGGCTTGAACCTTTATCGTCGTGCGGGGTCGGAAAACTAAATTGTATTGGCCAAGTTCCAACGCCCACTTCATCACTCGTTGAGAAACGTCTGGACCATGTAGGATTGATCGTAGAGGATATTGAGTCATTACAATGACTGTATGTGCTTGAAAGTATGGTATAAGCTTCCAAATCGCAACAACTAACGCCAAAATCAATTTTTTGATCTTCGAGTATCTAGTTTTCGCATCGAGAAGAGCTTTAGAAGTGTAGAATACCAGCAGTTGGGCCGTGAAAGAGAAAGGAGTCTCACCAGTTGCTCGTATTTTGGTGATGCGATACACCTATAGACATCCGGGGAGTTCATTTAGCCATTTTCCCTTCTTGTCGGTGAGGGATACCTTAAGGCAGTCGAAGATCGTCTTGTTGGATGCTTCAGCATGCCCATTGCCTTGAAGATATCTTGGTGTGAACATATGCTGCTTGATGCTATACTTTTGGAAGAATTTCGCCAAATCTTTGCCCACGAATTGCCAAGTAAATGTATAAGTCATCTGCTGCTTCCGGCTTAGATAGTAAGGGATGTGATGTGAGATACTTCTTCATGTCTTGGAAAGCTCTTTCGCACTCTTCATCCCATTTGTCTTGGTGTGTCCTCTTGATGGCCTTGAAAAAAAAAGCTTGCATCGATCGGTGGACCGTGAAAGAAAGCAGCTAAGGGCAGTTGCACGTTCAGTCAAGCTTTGGATCTCCTTCAAGGTAGTGGCAGATTTCATCTGTAGGATCGCTCGGATTTACTTGGGATGTGCTTCGATTCCTCATTGGATTACTAGGTACCCTAAGAATTTGCCTGAAGATACTCTGAATGTGCATTTGGTAGGGTTAAGCTTCATCTTGTACTTTCTGAGGATGTTGAAAGTTTTTGCTAGGTTGCAGATGTGGTCCGATCGCTACTTGCCTTTTACCATGATGTCGTCAACATAGACCTCCATGGTTACCCTAATTTACTTTTTAAACATCATATTTACTAACCTTTGGTAAGTGGCTCTCGCGTTCTTAAGGCCAAAGGGCATGGCCTTGTAGCAGTAAGTGCCTCGCTTGATTACGAATGCGATTTTTTCCTTGTCAAGCTCATGCATGGCTATTTGGTTGTAGCCGAAATATGCGTCCAAGAAACTGAGCAGCTAGTTCCTGGAAGTTGAATCTACCAACAGATCGATTCGAGGAACCGAATAAGCATCTTTTGGGCTTGCTTTGTTAAGTTCGGTGTAGTCTACGCAAACCCTCAATTTGCCATTCTCTTTCTTCACGACTATCACGAAGTTGGCAAGTCATGCTAAGTGTGCTACCTCTTCTATGAATCCGGCCTCCAGTAGCTTGTCAATTTCTACCTCAATGATCTCTACTCGCTTAGATGTGAAGTGTCTTCTTTTTTGGATCATCGGTTTGGCAGCGGGGTCGACATTCAGCTTGTGGCAAGCTATCTCGGGATTGATGTCGAGCATGTCAGAAGGTGTCCATGCAAAGACATCTTGATTTTCCCTAAAGAAAGCTGTGAGTTCTTCCTTCTCAGTTAGGCTTAGAAGTGAGCTGATTCTAGTCGTCTTTTCTGGTTGCTGGGATCAAGAATGTTGTCTTCGGCATCCTCTTCGGGTTTCCATCCTAATTCGTCTACTTGGGCGCCATCTTCTTGGTTTGTTTGGGCGCCATCTTCTTGATCTGCTTGTTGTAATTGCTATTTGGTAGCTTCTTCATCCATTTGAACCTTAGTAACCTTTACGGAAGTAAAGGTTCTCTTCTTTGATTCCTTTTAATACTTTTGTTGATGCACAAAACCGGAGGTCTTGGAACAACGTAAATCCGACCATGAATCTGCAAGAAATGTAAATAACACAAGATGTATCGTGGTTCACCCCAAGGTTTGGGCTACGTCCACACTGATTATGTACAAAACCGGAAGTCTTGGAACAACGTAAATCCGACCGTGAATATGCAAGTAATGTAAATAACATAAGATGTATCATGGTTCACCCCAAGGTTTGGGCTACGTCCACACTGATTGTATTTCTCTGAGAGTATTTGTGAGGGAAAGAAATGGAAAGAGCTTCTGAGGGTGAGAGAGCCCTTCCATGGCCTAAGAAATTGGCCTCTCCCAATTGTGAGGGTGATGGGTACTTTTATAGAATAAGGACTCCTCACTTATTACATATTTGCCTCTTCCTTTATCACATAATTACATTTAAGTCCCCCGAGTATTTGCACGAGATCTAAATACGAGGCCCTAAATATGGTATAAACAGTAGTCCCCTAAGTTTTCAGTCAAGAGAATCTTTTGGCTGGAGACTTGAAATTCAGTCCATGTGTGGGCCGAAGTAACTAAATGTTGTCTTAATTGATGTTCGATATGAGGCGGTGCTTAATCTGAAATGATGCTCAACTAGAAGTAGCACATGCTACGAGGCTGCGAGGCTCATGGCTTATGTTGTCTTGGTTGGCTCAGTTTGTGGCGTTGAAGGTGAGGGAGTCCCTTTCATAGAATAAGGGATCGCTCCTCAATACATGAATGATGGGCTAGAGTTGATGCTATCTAATAATTACATTTAAGTCCCCCAAGTATTTGTACGAGATCTAAATACGAGGCCCTAAATATGGTATAAACAACTTTCATTGTGCATCGTCGAGATGCGGCCTGGTCAGATTTGATCTCTCTGACTCATCTTCCCAGGATACATAATCAGATCTTTTGATACTGGACGGAAGTGACGACATCCGACTTGATCAACCAAGGTCTCTCAAGAATCCCATTGTAGGGAGATGGGTCACTTATGATCGTGAACATCTGCTTTGAGATAACTAATAGTGTTTTCATGTCAAGTGTGATGTGGCTGATGTCAGTCGAGGTGTGCCCGTTGAATCCAGTAAGTATCTTTGCTCGGCGTATGATTATGCTTTCCAAGCCCATCTTCTAAATGACTGAGAGTTGAAGTAGGTTGACTGCACTTCCATTGTCAACCATAATTCTGTCAACTATAGCATGGGCTAGTTAGACAGATACTACTAGTGCGTCGTCGTGTGGAAAATCGACGCCTTTTGCATCCTGCTTGGTAAAGCTAATAATGGATTCGAGTTAGGTGTTGACTGCTTGGACTTGTGAGACTAGTAAAGCTTGCTGGATCTTCCTTTTTTTGAGTTGTTGGTGGCCCACAAGTGCTCAGATTCGGCGAATATGTCATTGATTCAAATCGTCTTGGTTGGCGGCTCTTCGTCATTATCTACGTTCCTTCTAGGCTGCGCAGCTGGCTTGTCCAAGTATCTGTCGACTTTGTCTTCTTTCATGAGATTCTCTAGGTAGTTATTCCAAGTGTAACAGTCGTCGGTTGTGTGATCGGAACCTCGGTGGAATGCACAGTATTTGGTATGATCCAACTTGGAAGTATCTCCATTTGATTGTTTTGACAGCTTGAACCATAACTCGTTCTTGATGTCACGAAGGATTTGGTGGATCGAAATTGAGAACTTAGAGTAGTTCTTGGTTGTCAAGCCTTCTTTGGTCTTGGGTCGGTCCCTACGTTTGGCCTCTTACCTGCTTTTGCTGGACTGTTTCCCATCCTTCTTCTTTTAAACCACTGCCAACTCTTTTCGAGGCTACTCGGGCCCCTTGTCTGCCTGTCGAGCCTCATCCCAAAGTCCATGCTTCTCTACCAGAGAAAAAAAGTTTACTAGAGTTAGATTTTCTTTCATGATCATTTCTTCGAACAATAGGTGGTCTGCTGGGAGTCATTTTTGGAAGGTTGCGCTTGCTATCAAGTCGTCTCATCAGACAATGTTCACATTCTCTGCTTTGAACCTCTTCACGTAGTCGCGGAGCGACTCCTTTGGGTTTTTCTTAACGTTAAACAAGTGGTCGGACTTTTTCTTGATCGAGCGGTAAGATGAGTATTCTTTGGTGAAAACCAAAGAAAGATCATTAAAACTCCAGATGGATCATGGTGGCAAGGTGTGAAACCAATCTTGCGTCTCACCTTGTAAAGTGGTGGCAAAGATATTTCACATAAGGGCATCGTTGCTCCAATAAAGGACTATCATGCTTCGGTAGTGCTTCAAGTGTCTCTCTGGATCTCTATCTCTTTTAAAATATGTGAAGTGTGGCATGCTAAACTTGCGTGGAAGCTCTGTCTGCTCGATCTCGTTCGTGAAGGGTGACCTGCTAATGTTGGTCATATCCCATCGTAATGCTTCATTGGCCCCTTCGTTGCATTGGAAATTACGCAATCGTTCATTGATGAGTCTCTCTACCTCTTCCTGAATTTTCCTTTGTTGGGGGTAACAGAGCTCTCAGCTGCCCCCAGTCTTGACATGCTGGTCTAGGCTATTTTTCCACGTTATCAACTCATCTATGTCGCGGCGGCGGTGCATGTGGTCCATTCCTAGCAGGCGAGGGAATTCTTCGCAAACTGCTGGTTGAACTTACTTCTAGGGGTGGGTTCAAATAACCGAAAACCGAAAAAAACCGAAAACCAAACCAAACCGAGGCCGAAAAAACCGAACCGAAACTGCCAAACCGAACCGAACCTGGCTGGTTCGGTTTCAGTTTTTAAGGTTCGGAAACCGAACCAAACCGAACCGAACCTAATAGATATATATATTTAATTTTTTTTTCAATATTATAAATAATTTAGTGATACAATCATAACAAGACATAACCAGGTACCAAGTTGGTTTGCTTGAAACTCTTCAAGTCCCTGCGCATGGGTTCGAATCCTCATGCCTCCAGGGTTTCAAAAAAGTTTTTTAGTTTTTTTGAGCAATCAACAAACCTTTTAAGTTTTAACCCTAGCCGCACCTTTTATTTTTTTCATTCCTCTCTTCTCTCTCTCATTCCCTGCCTCCAGTCCAGTGTAACCTAGCCCAGTAACCTTCTCGCGCAGCCGAGCCTCATCTCTCTCACTCTCTCTGTCTCTCTGTGAAGAGCTTCATCGAAGCCAAGCGCAAGGAACGCGAGGCTCGCGAGAAGGACGAGTAGTACTGGTGCGAGGTGAAGGGCAGCAAATCCCCCGTGGCCAAGAAGCGCGAGGAAGGATTTGGGGGTCACCGACTCCCTGGGATGGCTGCAACGAGAATGCTTCATCAGCAAATCCCCCGCGGCCAAGAAGCGCGAGGAAGAAGCCGAGAAGCTGGCGGAGGCTGCCACGCGGAAGTTCGAGGCCCGCCGATTGGCGGATCTGGAGGAGAAGGATCTCCCTATCCTCTCTCTTCTCTCTCTCGCTCTTCTTCCGCATAAGATCTCTCTCGCTCTCTCCGCCGTCGACCTCCCGCCTCACATTGACTGAGGTAATATTCATCTGCTCTGCTCATTTGGTATTTCGTCGAGCTCCGTGGTTTTGCTCAATTGGGTTGTTTTCGATTTTTTTTGTTTATGGATATTTTTCGATATTGTTTTTGCATGATTCGATTTGGGTTCTGTGTGTTGCGGTGTTTGATTCAGAAAGGTTGCTCATTTACTTGTGATGCTGTTTGGGTGTGCTGGAATGTGTAGATCTTTGTAGTTTCTCACTGCTTGTTGTAGATCTGATTGGAATCGGTTTTTAATTGCGAATTTGGATCTTATGATTTGAGATTTGCATTCTGTGGGTTGTATAAATGGGATTGTTTAGCTGAATTTTGAAGAAATCATCTTTCATTTGCTTTAAAAACTGTGGATTTGCAAAAATTGTAATGAGTTTTTCGTCGATTAAACTTATAGATCTTGCGTTTACCTATCTCACACTTAGCTACAATTCTCTGTTTTAGTTTCATGAATCAGTATTATACTTTAAAATCGAAAAGGTTTTGACTTTTGGGCCTATTGTTCGATATGGTTGTCGGTAGGAGACGCACTGATGGCTAGGCCCTTGTTTCCGTGGTTAATCTTTGCGTTCATTTATGTTTTTCCTTCACCATGGATCACCAATTTGTCTCCCTAGATTTGGATATCATACTGCACTCTGAATGGGATATATGACACCTGTGAGTACATCGAATACATTGTTACAATGAATGTCATAATAGTGTACTTTTAGTCTTTTACTATCATGAATGTTTGGCACGGACGGGAACTACTTTAGTTTCCCACACATTTAGTAAAAATTTGGTAGTATGTTAGCTACGCTAAATGCTTATCCCAGCATATAATTTGATTTAGCGATTGACATCAAATTTATATTGGAATGCTCCATTGACACCTTTCCGTGTTTGAAATTTATAGATCCAAGATGTGGAAGGGGTAGAACTATGTGGAACCCTGAAAAATGTTGTGGCCATAGCAGCAGGTTTTGTGGATGGGTTGGAGATGGGAAATAACACAAAGGTAAGCTCAAAAATTTTGGTAAAAGTTGAACCCACATCTCATCTGCTTTTTCTATGTCATTGTGACTGCTTATTTTGAATGACCAGGCTGCAATTATGAGAATCGGTCTAAGAGAGATGAAGGCATTTTCCAAGATGTTATTTTCATCAATCGGTATTGTTTTCTTCGCTAGTAACTATGTACTATAGTTGCTGGAAATTTCAATTATGCCAAGTATGTGTGCCAAAAATATAATCTGAAATTTCAATTATGCCAAGTATGTGTGCCAATTATGTCATGTTCTTATTTTTATTTTTATTTGTATGTAGAAATGGCAAGGGGAAGCTCAAAGAAAGGTGCTATGTTGCCTCCTAGGCCGCCTATGCGTTGAGCTTGAGCTTGAAGACTTGGAAGATTTTATTTGTGCAAGACATGAAGTGATGAAACCTTGAAGGTTTATTTGACTTGTGTGATGTTTAAATTTGGACTTTTTGAAGACTTAAACTTGATTGATGATTGATTCTATTTATAGTTGGACTTTAAGTTTTATGAGACTTTTAGTTTTATGAGACTTTATATGTAGAGATGGAAACATGTCATATTTTCTATTCCTATATTATGTTGTGCTTGTTTTGCATTTTTTGGAGGAAAACAAAAAAACCGAAAAAAAACCGAAACCGAACCGAAAAAACCGAACCGAAAAAAAAACCGAACCGAAAAAAACAGAAAAAAATTTGGGCCGAACCGAACCGAACCGAAATTTCGGTTTGGTTTCGGTTTTGGCAAAAAACCGAACCGATAAGAACCGAACCCAGCCCTACTTACTTCTCTCCGTCCATCATGCTGCCTACTTCGATATGATGTGGATAATGCTCTTTGCGAGCCTAGCTGTGAATGAATGTTTTGCCTGGAAGGCTGTCCATGTTGATTATCAGAGTGTGGCTCCAACTGTAAATGTATGCTCGTTTGTGGGCTTAGTCGAAAGTGCACGCTCATCCATGCGCTTAAACGGGAGTATATGCTATCTCGGGGGCCCAATCAGGAATGTACGCTGCCCGAACTCTCGATTCGTGTTTGGTCTATTGGTTGTTTGCCAGAACGCTATTGAAGAGGTTTCTCATCTGCCATTGTCCTACTTCGGGGCACCTCGTCTGGGGCACGTTGGATCTCGATGCGTTGCAAGAGCTGATTTACCAAGGTCGTCTGTTGTGCAAGGGCATTCGTCAACTCTATGACTTGTCGGGACAAGTGTTGTTCGCCATTCAGATTGGAAGAGCTTGGAATAAATGTGCCTCATTGAACAGTGGAAGGGTGGTAAACTCCGGGGGTGAGATTTTAAGTTGGGAAATGTCAAATTCATGGAGAAATGTGGTGAAAATACCCCCAGTTCGATGGTAGGTCTGAATAGTTGAGATAATCTTGGGCCGACTTGGGCTGCTTGGGAAACCATGGAAGCAGGTTGGGTCACGATAGTAGGCTGGGCCATGAGAGTGGGCTGCTCAACGTGTGGTGCATGCAAGTGTGAGGCTTGGGCTCGGCTTGGCAACACATTAAGCTCATGTTGGATTTGGGCAGCACGGGCCGGTTTACCTTAGGCTTGGAGTGATAAGGCTTGGGCTGTGAGCTTTGGATAGCACGACAAGCTTGGATGACACGACTTGGGCCATGGTGGTGACGCTATGGACCTCGTCGTGGGTGGCTACCGTGGTGGCCACCGCGGTAGTTGCCATGGTGGAGCCTTGTGGTGGTGGTGCCTCTCCACTTATTGTCACGTTTAGCCTCATGGATCGTCGTGGTCCCATCTCTTGAACATTGGAATTTTCGTTTGTTGAAGTTTCCAAATTTCTTGCCATTGTTGTACTTTTCTTTTACATTTTACCAAAGAATTTTTTCAAATAAAAAATTCTAAAAATAAGAACGTACGAAAAATCTACAAATGGACAAGAAAATAGAAAACCTTGGATGCGAGAGTCTTCTACGAGTATGAGACTCAACTTTCAATGAAAGCACCAATTTGTGGATGCAAATTTCTTCCTCCTTGATTTTGGACAAAATTGCACTTACAAAACAAATAACACCTTAGGTCAAGGCCAAGAGCCTCACGTGCCCACGATGAATGAGGGTGGGGGCTTTGGCTGAAGAACCTCTGATGCCAAAGTTAGAATTTTGAGGGAAAAGTGTTTGGAGAATTTAGAGAATTTAGCAAGAGAATTGGAATTGAGTTTTGGAGAGAATGAGGGGGTTTATATAGGGGAGTGGCCAACCACCTTGGGAAGAGATGGACCGGCCACTTGGATGGTTTTGTGGTCATGATTTGTGTTTAATTGGTTAATTAATTGAATATTAATCAATTAATTTAGCTAATTAATATAATAAAAAGGTAATGATTTAGGGGTTACCTTGTGGATAAGATATGATGAGGGATGGATGAAATAGCTTATAAATAAATACTTATATGGATGCTTTTGACTTGATTGGAGGATGATTGTGACAACCCATCCCTAACTTATTTTTATTTATTTTAATCAAGAGAATTGACGAAAATGCCCTAGAGATAAGGATTCGGACTTCCGTTGACCATCGATTAGAGAAAAGTATGACTTATACTTTTAACGTATTTAAGTAGTACTTGTTGGTACGAACACATATGCGAAAGCCGTTTACGAGTCCAGTTTATATCGGTATAGTTACGAACATTTGAAATTAGTTATTTTAAGTCTAGTGTTAATTTAATTGAACTCCTATCTTGTGGGAAGAGGAAGGAATCGGTTTTTAGAAAGAAAGGAAGAAATGGGATGTTGCCTGATGGCAGCGAAGGAGAGGGGAGGAAGAAAGCACATGAGGGAGATGGACGAATTGGGAGAAGGGAGAGGAAGAAACTGCCCAATCAGAAAGAGAAGAAAGGAGGGAAAGGAGGAAAAGAGAAAAGGAAGTGGAAAATGGGTCATCCCATAACCCGCATAACCTGAAGAGAACCATGGCCAAATTCAGTTATTTTTTGGAAAATTAAAGCAAACCACTACTAGAAACTACTCCTTAGTCTTTCCTATTCCATATCCACCTAAAAGTTGAAGGAATTTGGGTGTAAATTCATCAAAGGACCGACGGCGGGGCTAAGGGTTCGTGGTGGTCATCCCTCAAATTTTGAAACAAAACCCTAAAATTACCATCACCAAAATACTCTTCTGAAGCTCAGGAACAAAGCCTAAACAAGTTTGGTGGCGTCGAAGTTGCTATGGAGCCGAATTGAGGGCACCCAAAACTAGGGTTTCCAACGGGTTTTAGCAAAATTGGGACTCTTCCAGGTCAAATTGGCCTTGGTCACAGGCGACATTGGTTTGTGATGTCTCGATATGTGTGCTAGGGAGTCGCAGCGCGGACCTCAGGTGAGTGGGTCTTTTCCTTTCTATCGTGTATATATATATATAATTGATAATTCCACAAACGTTTATAAATTGATTATTGCTTACGATTACTGTGAATGCTTTGAAGTAATTATTGTGAACTACGAATGGCTTGATCCATGTTTAGGGTACGTAGGCAGTCTAACGAGACATTAGATGCAGCCATACAATAAATAAGACTAAATAATTGAGACAATAGCCTTGTTTAGGGAATTGAGTAATGTGAGGGACATTGGGGGAAATGTGAGATTTAACCTTATGATTTGGTGGTTAAATGTTGGTCATAAATCAATGTGTGAAGAATCAAGAATTTGAAGTAAGGAAACGTAAGTAATGATAGTTAATTAAACTAGTGTCTAATTGGGCTTATCCCCGATAATTATTCCCGAAAATAAATAGTTCGGGAGTAGGGCGTTACAGCTTATGCATTTTTATGCCATATTACATATATATATATATATATATATATATATATATAATTGAAAATGCTATAACATGGTTGAGTATTAGATTGCATCATAACTCCATCATTTCAACTAATACTATAACTCACCTGAACTTACCTGGGTATCATGCGTTCACCTTTGCACTTCAAAGCGTTCACAATAATTATGTATATTACCTGCACATAATTATTGTGAACGCTTTGAAGTGCAAAGGTGAACGCAGGATACCCAGGTAAGTTCAGGTGAGTTATAGTATTAGTTGAAATGATGGAGCTATGGCATGACTACATGTATGTTTTAGGCAACTCTGACCTTGTCATATAGGTTGCAATGATAGGCAACTCCGACACTGTCGTACAGGTTGCCCATTAGTCGTATATGTTACAATATATGCAGTTAGAGCTCATTATCCTGCACCCCAATGTTAGTGCTCCGCCCGTGGCCAGAGCCTAGCTTTCACGTGATCGTTCACCTCCTGCACCTCACGCTCACCTTGGATCCAAGGTAGGTGCCAGCTTGTCTTACAGACCACTTTAGGTGGTTCCGACTCGCAGGTGACTTGCAATACTTCGTACAACCTTCACGTGATCGTAGCGCTTGAGCAAATTTATTTACACCTAGCCTGTCGTACAGACCACTTTAGGTGGTTCCGATTCGTGTGCATGAATTGGTAGATGAGCTATATAAGTGACTCTGACTTATGTGCTAGCATTGATTGATGAGATATAGATAAGTTGTGACCTTGATTGATGAGATATAGATAAGTCGTACATGTCACTATAGGTGATTTCGACTTATGTGCTAGCATTGATTGATAAGATATAGATAAGTCGTACATGTCACTGTAGGTGACTCCGACTTATGTGCTAGCATTGATTGATAAGATATAGATAAGTCGTACAGGTCACTGTGGATGACTTCGACTTATATGCTAGCATTGATTGATAAGATATAGATAAGTCGTACAGGTCACTGTAGATGACTTCGACTTATATGCTAGCATTGATTGATGAGATATGGATAAGTCATATAGGTCACTATAGGTGACTCCGACTTATGAGCTAGCATTGATTGATGAGATATAGATAAGTCGTACACGTCACTGTAAGTGACTCCGACTTATGTGCTAGCATTGGTTGATGAGATATGAGTGCAGTCGTACAGGTCACTATAGGTGATTCCGACTTGTGTGCTAGTATGGGTTATTAAGCACATGATTATTTATATTGCTAATAGGATGCTGGGTAGTGGTATACTTCTGGAATTACCGTTAGTATACATTTGATTCCATACGTCTACGTAGTATAATTTTCTGGAGACTATACAGGTTTTACGGCGAAGGGTTACTATCCTTAATAATTGAAATGATTTTGAAAAATCTTTGTTTACCCACTCACACTTTCTATTTTGCACCCCTCCAGGTTCTAGTAGCAAAGTTTTGTATCGACGAGGACTTGTGGCACTCCCAGTTCAGGTGGCTCCTTATGATAGTATAATTATTATCTTACCTCACTGTACTACTTATGTTTTGTATCACGTGTGAAATGGGTTCATTCCCTCTCACCGGCGCACTCTGGTATTTAGGCACTTTTAGGTTCAAATTTATTCATATTTTTCCACATCATCACACTTTATGGCTTCGTCACCTTCCAGGTGTCGGCCAGCACAGCTCAATTAGGAGTCCTTATGGACATTCCGGGTCGGGGTGTGTCAATGATTGTCCACTGCTAGCACGTAGGAATCTCGGTGTGCCTCGAGGGTAATTTTGTCCTTTTAACCCAAAAATCCACGTGTCGTCTCTTGATTATTTTTTGGCTCTACAATAAACACTAATGTTTAAATAGTTAGACTGAAATTGTTCAGGCTAGAATTATTCCTTACATAACTCCTCTTGTCTTGCACGTCGGGCAATGTTTGTTGTTTGGTTTTCTGCAATTTAAGTTTGTTATTAGTTTGAATGGTGCCTTTGTGGGGCATTTGTTAGGCCTTAAGGCTCACAATCAAAGTTAATATAAGTCTGAGCGTGCCACTGTTCTTTTTATTTAACAGATTGTTTTATTGGTTGTTTAGGTTACTGTTTACTTACACCAGAAGTCACTTTGACTCTTTAACTTATCAGGATTGTTCACAGATGTGTTAAGTCTGTATTAAGTTCTTTTCTTGCCTTTTAGATCAAGGAATTTTTATTTATAATACCATATGTTCGTTTATGAAGGGAATCAAGATCATTCAAGTTATTTCCTTAGTTATCAATTTAGGCCGACAACAAGAAAACAAGAATTATTAGTCAACAGGGTTAATCATAGATAAAACTAATAGCAAAAGTAGTTAAAAATGGCATAGGATCTAATGAAAGATGAATAAACAACAGATCTACTTTATGTAAATACAAATAAAGGAGATGTGGGCAAGATTACAACCTTGGTTGGCAAGGTTTGTTTTCTTGCAGACACTTCTCCTTGTATTTTACAGAGATTGAAGTCTTGGAAAATGAAAATACAAACAATGTTTATATTTAAAGGGATTTGATATTACGACAAAGAGGATGGTAGCAGAGCTTCTAAAAAACTTACAAAATATAGCTTTATATGGTGGACCTGCAACTAAAAAGGGGTGAACAAACTAAGGTTGTCTAGCTTTTTGCTGTTGAGTACAGAGTTAAGTATGGCTTTTTTGATTGGTAGAGCGAAAGACTTATGCTCGTATCCTTTGCTGCTTTTATAGACTTCTTAGCCCGAGTGTCTAAGTCTTCCCTTTTGGTGATGGCATCCAGAGCACGGTGAGTCATCGTCTACTTTAGTAATTACCTACCCATGTTATGGAAAAATACTTTTTGCTGAGGATGAGTTGCCTTCTGTCACTTGTCACTTCTCACATATGTTTGTTGCCTATTAATTGCCAGAAAAGGGTTTTTAAATTCATCATGGGCTGCCACATTTCCCAGCCCAACCCCTTTCTGTTTTTCACATGCTTGGGCCTTCAATTGCATTGGGCCCATTGTTAAATATCCACTCAAACAAAAATTACTAAAATTTAATTGTTCAATGCACTAAATTGTATGAGTGTATGACACATATCGGTGTTTAAACAATTAAAATGACACTATCAAAACTTGGCCATGAAAATCCAATCATTCAATGCTTCCATATATGTGAGCACGAGATACATCGGTATTTAATATTATTATTTATATCATCTCTCTATTAGAGGTAGAGTCCATTAACACATGTGAGTCATATTTTTATTAAAGAGATGATACAAATGATAAAACTAGTATATGGTAAGAGTAGAGTTTTTGAAATAAAACTATCGAAATCTACTCATGGTCATGGATGTATGATTTTCCGTGTCCAAAGAGAGACGTATTTTGAAACTTTCTTTTGTTGGCCACGCCTCTCCTAGAATATTCCTTTCTGTGATTAAAAAGTTAGTGGGGATCAGCACTGATATACAACTAACTTAAGTATATATTATCATTCAAAAGATCAATTAGCATTTATATTACTAAGTCGATCGAATGATTTAACAATTAAATCCACTGTACAGAAAGAATTATTACAATCGTTTGAATTCTATTAACTAGTATTTAGACGGTTTAATTGAAGCTACTCAAATTCAGTAGTTTCAATTAAATCGTGGATGGTGAATTCGATAATAAATTAAACTGTCTATTGTGTGGTTTAGTTGAACTTCTCATCTCTTTAATGTAAAAATATCGATATACTAAAAAAACAAAACAAAAAAACAAAAGTGTTAGGATATTTATTTGGGTCATAGGTTCACTTCCAAGGAAAAGCCCGAAAGGCCCGCAAGCCCAAAATAATAACATAAGGACCGGAACCGGGTGTGTGCAAAAGTAAAGTTTTACGCTGTGGGCAAGTGCAGCAGAGCTCAAGTGTCATAAACCAATCAAGATCATTCAGCTATTCTGTGTTCGACGACCGTGATTTACTCTCACGGATCCCTCAAGACGACGCCGTGGCTCTCACGGTCCGAACCCGAAGAAAACGGGAAAGAAAAGAAGAAAAGAACGCGGTAGATGCAGAGACTTTGAGCAAGCGGTCTCATTCAGCTCGCTCTCCATTTTTCAGAGATTCAACGACGTCATCTGACTATCTGCCTCCTCCTCAGGTACGAAGGAAATGACTTTCCATTCCCAATGGATTCTTCGTTGTTTTTTCTTACTGGGTTTTTTATTTCTGGCTTTCTTACTGAGTTTCTGGTAATGGGTATTTTGCATGTGTGAGCTTCAAGGGACACAAGGGTTCTTCTTTGTTGTTGGGTTGCTGGGTTTCAATCGGTGTTCTGGTTTGTATATTTAATATTTTGGATATTGGGTTTTGCTTTTTAGCTGGGTTACTGGGTATGTTGGTGGGTTTTTTCTTTTGAAACTCAAATCCCCTTTTTTGTATAAACGAAGATAATAAACCCAGTCGAGAGAAAAGATGTTGCTTGCTTCTGCTGTTTCCGTTTAATTCCAATAGCCCGAATTGAGAGAATAATTTTATTTTTCGTGGTAGCAATCGAAATCGAAATACAAGGTTTGATGATCTGACTGGTAGGTGGTGTTTCTCTTGTTCATTATAGACATTAGTTTAGTCGAATGATATTTAAGCTTCGAATGTTGTTTGTAAATTCAGTTGGTGAATGCTAAACATAATCAGTTTAAGTGGTTTGATGTGTGTGATTTATGACAGTTTAATTGTTAAGTCATTCTCACTATTTATCTGCTACATGGTAATTAGTCTGCTTGTTTTATGGAAGGATACATCGTCAGAAAGGGCAGGCCGGCAAGTGACCTCTTCGCATCGAGTTGGGAATCAACAATGGTGAGCTTAAGAAGACACACACACTATAGACTATGTGCTGGTAAATACTTGTTGAAATGTGATTATCCTAGATATGAGTCTATGACTAATTGGTTTTGATGTTCTTTTGGAGAAGAAACAATCTGATCCACTAGGTTTTTGTTTATTCTTAAGGATTTTTTTTCCACACAGATTGTTGGTCTTTTTGCAGGGAGAACTCCACTTCCTAAGTTCTCTGACATCAGAACTGCTTCTCAATATCCCAACCACGAAAAACCAAAAAGTTCGCATCCTACGTGTTCAAATAATGTAATTAAGCGGCCAGAGGGGGTAAGAATGGATTACCAATCAGTCCATATTATTATATCACTTGCATCAGATGTAACACTGTTTTCTTTGAAGGTTTTATCATGTTTAACAACAGTTTAAGATACAATGCAATTTATTAGGAAAGTTTTGATGCGATTTATATTCTGTTGCATAAATTTCTCGTAAAACTCAAGTACATAAGATTCAATGCTTGATCAGTATGTCTTGATTTCTAAATTGATGTCTAATAACTAATAAGATGTGTGTATGTTCCAACTGTAATACTACCAGAATAAGACTGCTATAGGGGCTTCGGCTACGAGTTTCACTGATGCAGTGCTGGCTTTGCCTGCTTTTGTAACTGTGGGAAATGAGGCAGGACACTCTCGTATACACAAGCTGCATTTTCAGAAAAATGGGGATTCTCTTTGGGCTGACGGATCTCAAGGCAGCCAAGTTAGTTCCTTGGAGAACCAAGTAAATGGTCCAGGGTTTGATGTATCTCTAAGCCAAGTTAAATCCATGGAGAGCCAAGTAAAAGACCCAGGGGATAAAGTTCTAAGCAGCCAAGTTGAATCCTTGCAGAGCCTAGTAAAATACCCGGAAGCTGACGTATCTCTAAGCAGCCAAAATGAATCCTTGCAGAGCCAAGTAAAAGACCCTGAAGCTGACGTATCTCCAAGCAGCCAGGTTAAATCCTCGGAGAACCAAGTAAACGACCCAGGGGGGTGATGTATCTCTAAGCAGCCAAGTTAATTCCTCGCTGGGCCAAGTAAAGTTCCCAGAGTCTTGCACCTTTCAGCTTGAGAACAAGATAGGCAGCTTGCAAGCCACGATGGATAAGCTAAAACAGGAGAAGCTGTGGGAGAAGGTAGAGCTCATGCGGGAAGTAGACTTGCTGATGGTGAACCTAACCAAATGCAGTTGAGGGAGCTTTTGCAGAAGGTTGAGAAGTTGCGGAGGATCTCAGCATGGCCGCTCGTGGTGCGGTTGTGGAGGATTCTGCAGCTCCAATGGCAGAAGAGTACGGAAAGAGTTAGGACTAAATTCTTTTTCAAAGTCTTGCTCCTTTGAAACGCAAATGACATGAGATTAATACTACATATCAGTTAGATCATGCACGCAAGCACAGATATCAATATACTAAAAAGGGATAGGAATTAGGAAATGATGAACACACTTTTTCTTTTTTACACGTTTTTGTTTAATCATGTATGTTTTTAGTTATTTGATTTATTTAATCTAATGATTAAAAGTAAAGAAGAATGTGTGAGACCAACAAATGGTGTTCGAAAAATATTATCTTTTCTTTTCTTTTCTCATTGAACACAAAAAGAGTTGTGCTATTTACACATCTAGTTTTACCTCTTACGCATCGTTCTCAATTTCTGGCTGTCAAATTGAATGGATTGAAAAAAATCAATAGAAAAAAAATTAACAAGGGTAAAAAGAGGTATGTGAATAGCATTATCTTTTGAAAAACTCATAAACAAATTGAGGACGAAAAATAGCTGGAGGGCCAAAGTGAAACCACCACTAAAATCCACGGACCAAATTTGTAATAAATTAAACTTCATTATTTATATTGGGTGTAGTCTGTAGTGAGCATTTTTTCATGGAATAATACTTGGCTACTCAAATGATAAGTAGGAGTTTCTATTCAAAATTGTTCGTTGTCAATTCATAGGACTTCGTATTTATGATCAGAACCGTTCATGTTATAAACTTTATAAAGATTGCTTCTGCAAAAAATTAATTAAAATTAAGGCCGTTTAGTCATCGAACTGTATAAAAATAGATAAACGAATTGAAGTTTCTATTCAAAATTGTTCGTTGTCGATTCATAGGACTTCGTATTTATGATCAGAACCGTTCATGTTATAAACTTTATAAAGATTGCTTCTGCAAAAAATTAATTAAAATTAAGGCCGTTTAGTCATCGAACTGTATAAAAATAGATAAACGAAATTGGTAAAAGCATTACAAACCGTGTACTTGCTACAATAAAATAACTAAACAACTTTAATTTTAATATTTTTTGCAGAGATGAATTTTACAAAAAGATTCGTAATAGTTCCTAAACGATTTTAATCATATTCACAAATTGATTCGAACCCAAATAGTTCCTACTGATTTATATAGAGCATTAACGCAGAAGGATCCATTCGTCTTCCCGAGGAAGACCCTCTCGACTACTACTGAGCATCAACTCAGAAGGAATAACCATCCGTCTTCCCGAGCAAGACCCTCTCCTCACATTCCCCCTTCCTTAAATCCCCATCTCCTCCCGCTTTCAGGGATTCCTCCGACTCGCTCTGACAGTCTCACTCTACCTCCTGAGCTGCAAAAGGTACTAACTTTTTCTTCCCGATCGCTTGTTTCTTCCTTTTTTTTTTTCTTAATGGGTGGTCCAAGAATCTCATTACTGGTTTGTTTACTGAGTTTTCTGATCATTTGACTTTCTGGGTTATGGCTTTTCAGGAATTCCACCAACTCACTCTGCCCTCTTGAGCTGCAAAGGTACTGACTTTCTCTTTCCATTTGCTTTTTCTTTTCATCTTTTTCTTTGATGGGTCTTTCAATCCTGGATTGTGTACTGGGTTTCTGGCCATGGGCATTTTGCATTGATGAGATTCAAGTAAAAAAGAGTAATTATTTGATGGCTTTGTGGGTTGTTCTTTATTTTTATGTTATGGCTTTGTCTTTGGAGTTCAAGTTTACATTTTGGCTTATGGGTTTTGCTGCTTTTTGTATTTTACTAACAGCTCTAACTTTCCAGGTTCAGAAATTATGAATTTTTTTAATTTAGATGCTTTTTGAAGCCGTGTGACGAAAACATTTACCAGTTACATACAGCTTTACCAATTGAAATCGAGTTTCACTCTCTGATCATGCGACTATTGGGTGATCTTTCATCTTGCTCATTGTAAATATTAGGTTTCATCCGCCGTGCCTTTAACCGTCAGACTGTTGCTAATGAATTTATTGGTTGCCAGTTCCTTCAAGGCTCCTTCTCTTTTGTTACTTGAATTATGTTTTGCTCTTTTGGTGGGGTACCTTGTTCATACATATATATCAGGCTTTAGTACATCAGTATCCAAAAACATGTTATAGTAGTTTCAATTGCTTTATCAATTCCACTTGAAATTCAAATGTACATTACATCACTTTGATTTTTCTTTATCGAAGAAGTAGCTTGATACATGAGAACGGCCACCAAGAGATCAATGACATAAAATCAACCATGGTGAGCTTAAGAAAGCGCAAACGCATGAGACTGTTCTCCGGTAAGAATTAGCTGAAATGTGATTTTGTTTGATAGCCTATATTGTTCTGCTGATGATTGTGTTTAGCGTGTTTATTCTTATGAGTTTTGACCTGTGTAATATGATCACATGTCAATGCTTCCTGATCAGTTTTGGTGACTGAGAATTGTTCCAATAGGTTATCTTTCTGTATTTATTATTTGGTCTAGGTGAATATTGTTCACCAAATTGCTGGTTGGTGCTTGCAGGGGAAAGTAATGCTTTAGTTCCACTTCCCAGTTTTTGGGACAAAGAAATTTCTCCTCAAGATCCAAACCGCATGCCTTCAAATGATGTCATTCAGCCAGAGAGGGTAAGAATTGGTTAATATTTGATATGAAGGTTTTATTTACATGTTAAAAGACACTTGCCAGAAGTAGAGTGATATGTGTTATTTTGCTATAATTCTAGAAATAGTGTGGGTTATTTTGGTTCAGTTTCGGAAATAGTGTGTGTTATCTTACTGTAGTTCCAAAAATAGTGTGAGTTATTTTACTGTAGTTCCAGAAATAGTGTCAAAATTTTAAACTGTCATTGTTGCAGATGAAAGAAACCAAGAAACCGAGGATAAAGACTTTTGCTAAGAAAAGCCCAACAAAAAAGAAGAAGGATTATCTGCAATATAGATGCAACATGATGGGCTTTGCAGATGCCATGCAATTGTACAAGCCTACAATTCAACAACGTCAAGACATCTGCGACGAGTTAGCCAAGACACCGTTTTGGAGTCTACTAAAAGTGTACATGGATGACATATTGATCGCCACGGATAGAAAGAAGAAGTCCGGTATGGACTTAATAAAGATCATGCAATGCTACAACTCAAAGGAGCAAAAATTCAAGTTTGGAGATAATGAAGCAAAGGGAATAACAAACGATGATGTTGTTCAGATATTTGGTCTGAACAACAGAGGAGTGGAGCTTCCAAACACAGACAAGTCCACGAAACATGGAAAAGAGGACCCCTTCGTTGACAAATATTTTAAGCATGCAAACGTTGTCAAAAGGAAGCAACTAATAGAAGCCTATGAAAAATCACTCCTGGACCAATCTCCTCAAGGTGCAAAAGATACTACTTCCATAATCTGTGCTCATCTCATCCAATCACTTCTTTTTGCTAATTCTGGAACGTATATTACCTGGAGTTTCTTAAAGATATGTGGGGAGTTGGATGAGATCAGTAAATATAACTGGGCGAAAGGAGTGAAAGATTACCTCCTCAAGATGATAAACAAAGCACAGAAGAAGAAAAAAGATAGAGGAGAAGAACCAACAATTAGCGGCTGCACCGTCTTTGTTTTGGTAAGAAATAAGAATAATAGTACGAAGAGCATGAATTGTTTTTTTATAAATTTCACAAAACTAACTTCAGTTTCCTGGTTCGTACAGTATTGGATATGTCTTCATACAAATGTGGTTAAGACGGTCAAAGGACGAGAAAACATGATTCCGGCAATTGCAAGATGGGATACAAGTATGATACACAAAGCAATCAAAGATGTCCCAGTTGAACAAATCAAAATGACCAATAATCAAGTTATTTCACTCTACATTTCAGTAAATAATGACTATTTGCAGTTTACAATTTCACAAATATTTCATGTTTACGCTTCTAGAAATAGTGCATTTCTATAGCTGTTTTCAATTTGCAATTCTATAAAAATAATGGTCTCTTTATTTAGAAACATAATTAACAACAAAATATTGTCAGTAAACACTTAAACAAAATAATAACGGTTTACAATTTCAGAAATAATGTCTTACTGCAAATTCGTAAATAATTCCAATTTGCAGTTCTAGAAGTAGTTTATGTTTATCAATCTTTGACTTTGTTTATCAACCAAAAATAATTACATTACTATGTAAGTTAACAAGTATATAATGTGATTGTGTGCAGATTGATGGTGTCATTCCTTGTGCTCAACCACAAGAAGAATCTTCGAAGAAAAAACAAGAAAAAACAAGAACAAAGAAAAGAAAGCAAAGTGATGTCATTCCTTATGCTCAACCTGAAGATGATAAATTGGATGATCATTCCCACCAAAAAGAGGAAGCAAACAAAGATGAGATGGCAGAGGTTGATAAAAATTTGAAGAAGAAAAAGAACAAACAGAAAAGGAAGCAAAATGATGAAGAACATGAAAGCATCAATATAAATGAAGCTCAAGCACAGTTCGATCAACTGTGCAAAGAGGAAATGAGCAAACTCGATGCCATTCATCAGAGATACATCGTTGGCATGGATAGAACTTTAAGTGTAGATCTTTTCAATGAGTTCAAGAGTGCTAGGAGCATTGATCAGAAAAGGTACCTAACCTTCAAGACGATGATGGCATACGCACTTGACTCTTCCAACAAAGAGTGCGTAGCACTCAGGGAATCAAATAAAATGCTAAACCATGAAATGAAAAAGATTCTACGACAAGAGGAGCTTGACAAGAAGAAAGTGAATGCACTAAATGCTGATTTATTATCATTGCAGACAAAGAACAGTGCAGCTTCTCTAAAAAATCAATGAACAGCTAAATGAGATTGGAGCTTTAAAGAAGAAGTTGGAAGAAAAGGAAGCAAAAATGCCAGGTTTGAATGCTTCTGTACACGAACTTCAGGAAGAGTGCAATCAAACCGCTAGTAATTCCAAAGTTCAATCTCCATTGGGTGATGAAATTATCAAAAAGGCCAACTTTCCAATTCCTCATAGCTTATCAGACGAAATCGCGGTGCTTGAGGCGTCTGAGGGAGCCGAATCAAGCGCCGACTCTAAGGAAATACCTAAAGCGATTTCTCCGGTCAACTCTAAAGCTGCTTCCGAGGATATGTCTGCCGAGGGCAAGGTTAAGGTTGTTGATATTACAAACGCCTCCGAAACTTAGACATGGTTTTTACTTTTCAGTGTTTTTAGACGATGTCTGCCAAAAGACGCTAGGAATTAGTCGGACGGCGGATTGAGGCCTAGCTCCTAAGCGAACTAGGAGGATTTAAGTAGATCTTTTATATTTCGTGTAAATAAGTGTCTATTTATACTTAAAATATATATAATTTCATTATAAACTACAACATAGAATGACATGTATATTATGAAGTATTGGAATATAAGGAAAAACATGGGAAACAAGTATATAATGTGTATTCATTTAAGTATTCAATAAGTTTCTTACAATTTATTAAAAAAATAAAATACAAAATGAAAGTTATCTATTTACTATCTAAGTGAGTTGCAACCTAGGTGGATGCCTAAGCAGGTCTGAGCGGGTGCCTAGGTGGTCTAGGAGGGCGTCTCAGCAGGTCTAGGCGTCATTTTCTTAATTTTCAAACGCCAAGATATTAATCGGGGCGGTGGCCAACCGTCTAGCGTCTAGGCCGAACCAAGCGGGGATTTTTAGAACAGTGTCCAAAATTGAACAACTTGCTATATGCCTCAGTCATGAAACTTTGGCTGTTTTGAACTTATGCTATATGCTATTGGCTTTGTAAAGAGAAACGAAAAGCAATTCCCATGAATTCAGAAAGAAGTTTCAGATGCAGGTAACTGAACGTGACTATACTTGACTTACCTTTTACACTCAATTTATTGTTAATTAAACTATTAATATCTCTTTAAACTT
The DNA here is from genome assembly GCF_916048215.2 of Malus sylvestris. Taxonomy (NCBI): domain Eukaryota; kingdom Viridiplantae; phylum Streptophyta; class Magnoliopsida; order Rosales; family Rosaceae; genus Malus; species Malus sylvestris. The sequence goes on from NC_062264.1 coordinate 29,650,592, forward strand.
AAATTTACTATCTTAACTACCCTGACAAACCCTGTTCAATACGTTAATTTATTTGTACACCCATTTAAAATAAAAAACCCAAACAGAGCATTTTATTTGTAATTAATGATAAGGTAAATTACATAGTAGCCTCTCATGTTTGAGATCTATTAGACTATTACAATATCATACAACATCTTTAAAACATTTCACTTTCATACCTCACGTACTATTTTATTTCAAAATAATACATCCGTTACATTTTTCATCCATTGATCCATTAAGTGATGACGTGGCTGCCACATTGGCAAAAAAATAATTTTTTATTTTTTTATTTAAAAAAAAAAACCTAAATCTTCAACAAAAAAACTTAGAAAACCCAGATCCCATCACCCCACCCCACTTCTGCCCCCACCCCCGGCCGCCGAAACCCCATCCATTTCATCATCTTCCCCATCGGTCGTCCCTCCCTACAACCCAAATCCAAAACCACTCCCACCCATCCTCCTCCGCACCCATCTTCCACCTCCTCCGCTCACCCATCTTCCCATCTCCCCCCCCCCCCCCACCCACCCGAGCCCAACCTGCAACCCAAAAAAAAAAAAAACTCATCTTCATCTTCCCAGACCCCCCTTCCCTGCAACCCACCCCTTTCTTCCCCCTCCCATCTTCCCCAAACACACTATGCACCCATCCTCCACCTCCTCCTCCGCACCCACTACCTGCAACCTAGAAAAGAAAAAAAAAAACCATCTCCCTTTCCCTACAACCCAGATCCCGTCTTCCCCAATGGGTGTGGATTTAAGGAGTGGGGTGTATAGAGAAGGGAAGATGGGTGGGTGCGGAGGGTAGGTGCAAGGGTAGGTGCGGAGGAGGACGTGGAGGATGGGTGCGGTGGGTTTGGGGAAGACGGGAGGGGGAAGAAAGGGGTGGATTGCAAGGAAGGGGGGTCGGGGAAGATGAAGATGGGTTTTTTTTTTTTCTTCTTCTTCTGGGTTGCAGGTTGGGTGGGGGAGGGGAGGAGGGAAGATGAAGTGGGGGTTGTGGGGAGGTGTGTTTCAGCTTTTGTTTTTGGTTTTTTTTTTATATATTTATTTAGAAGATTCAGGTTTTTTTTTTAATTAAAATTTATTTTTTTTGCCACGTAGCACAAATGTGGCAGCCACGTCAACGCTTAACGAATCAATTGATGGAAAATGTAACGGAGGTGTTATTTTGAAATAAAATAGTACGTGAGGATGAAAGTGAAATGTTTTAAAGATGTTGTATGGGGTTGTAATAAACTTCAAACCTAAGGGGCTTCTATGTAATTTACCCTTAATGATACTACTTCATATTAATGGAATGCATAATATTTGTTGCAGGTAATCATGTATATGATTGCATATCGCCTCATAGAAATATGTAAATCAGATTAATTATTGTGATGAGTTGTTAATTATCCTTAATTTAAAAAGGAAAAATTAGTATCATGTCCCTAGTTCTTACTGTTCATTGACTAAGACCTTATTAGTTCTTAAATTTTGATTTAAGTCCCTATCATTAATGTGATAATGAATTTAAATGTTTATTATATAATTTTTAATATAAAAATTAGTAATTAATTTAGGGTTTAATACTCACACCTCTATTAAACTTCTAATTAATTTTCAATTCAAACATTTCCAAAATAAAAAAAAATTAAATTAAATTAAGTTTGTACCTATTAGTTTTTTTATATATAAAAAGATTCTCAATTTTTTAATCTTAAATGTACCCATTCATATAAATTTTCAATTTTTTTAATCTTAAATGTACCCATTCTCAAATATATCAATTTGTTATATGTAAAATGTACCATTTTTTAATATAAAATCCATTCAAATTTTTTAATCCATGTTTAAACTTATATGGGTACATTCTTTTTCGTTAATTTGAGAATGTATTCATGTTTTGGTACAATAACTTTTTTTGTTAATTTTGGTTAATGTACCCATACATATATGTATATACACACACACACAATATAATAGAGAGTATAATTTATATTTTATTATTTTTAATCCCATAAATTATGGGTTTTATTTAAAATCTCATTAATATAAACAATTACAAATTTCAATTTTTAATTTTTAATTTAAAAATATAGTAACTTACATTATTACATTAATGTTAAGGATCTCAACAAAAAACTAAAAACTAACAAGGTTTCAATCAAAGAATATTGATAGTTAGGGACCGCATCCAAAGTGTCCCATTTAAAAAACCTATTGAAACACATAGCAGATGCCGAATAGTATGCAGATGTTAGCTGGAGAGCTGGAGATGATAAACATATAGAAGTGAAGGAAAGAACACTACACAACATAAAAATAATCGAGAAGTGAATAGGGAAGAGTAGAAATCACCGAATAACACACAAGAAGCTTTGATCTGCGGTGAGAAAACTTATTGTTCATTTGTAATGGATGCTGTTATTTTTGGTGTAAGAGAAAGAATCATAAACATAAGTATAAAAACCATATTGCTCATCAATTTTTTAATAAGATGATTTGTAATTTTGTACTGGTGCTATCATTTTTTTTAGGGTTTGATTATTTGGGGTAGGTTTATTGATAAATCTTATTTTTATTGTTAATTTTGTCTTCTACTAAATGGTGATTTTGCAATAGCGTAATAAAGACATTTCATATCTAGAGTTTAAATTAGATGTAGAAAAATGTTATATGAGTTCAAACAAAATTTTCCTGGTCATTTTTAATCATCAAGAATTTATGTGGTCAAATAAATTAACAGATTTTGTTTTATTTTCTACTTTTATGGCCATGGAGGGCAAAGCCCAATGTTTATGCCTAAGAAAGTAAACTAGCAATGTCAACTCATTCAATTGAGGGAGAAATCAAAGTTATTAAGGGCATCTCCAGTGAAAACACTTAAATTTGAGAGGTAAAAGCAACATTTACACCTCACTTTATATTTTCGAAAGATGTATATTTCAATTATACTCTAATGAGAAAGATGCAAATTTAAGATTTCATTTATTTTTCTCTTTAACTGGCAAGATCTCCAAAGTATGTAAATTTGCATTTTTATTTACTTTTTGGACAACAAAAAATAGATTGGAGATGCTGTAAATAAAGAATATACTTCCAATCCTAAAAACATAAACGGAATCCCAAACCGATCTCTTTCGTGATGAGATTTCGAAAACCAAAACCAAATAGAAAAATTCAATAATTCCAAAGAAAGAACTCAGTTTTTCGGTACAGTTTGGGACTATGCCTTCAGTTCCTCACTCTATCTCTCGATCGAATTCAGCTAACAATTACCACCCACCCAATTTATTTTTTTTTTTGGACAAGAATGAAGCTTCATTAATGAAAGAGAAATACAATTTGTATTAAGAAAGGCCTAAACCTAAACAAAACACAAAGTCCTACACAACAAAGCAAACATAAAAAAGAAACCAAGCCCAAAAAAAAAAGAGCTACAACCTCAGCCACAAAGGGAGACCCACACAAATTTAGGCCCGTAGACTACAAAAGAAGCAGTGAACAATAAAACCCTAATCTCCAAGCGCCAAAACTCAGCCACAACCGCTACTACCTCCGCGAAGGAAGATATCACACCAAACTAAAAAATGCACCCTAACCAAAAACTAGATCTGACAGTATTAAGCACAGTCAATCCACCAAGAGCTTAAGCCTCCATAGCCACACTTGCAAGAAAAGTCACCAAAAGTAATAGGAGGAGGGGGAGGGCGAAGGGGGTGTGTAAAACACCCTTGTTCCGACTTGAATCATTTCACACTTCTCCCAATTTTTCCGGTAAGCTGGATTGACAGTAAGTTATGAAGGTTGGGCCTTGAGTCAAGATAAAACCCAACACTCTGAGATCTAATTCCTGGTTAAGAGTTGGAAAGGATGAAGGGCAGGAAGAGGGAGGTAGGAGAAAAGGGTGTGATGGGGAGGGAGGAGATAGATGGTGGTGAGCAGCAGTTGGTTGAATAGCGGGTACAAAACTGAGATAAGAGCTCAGATAGATGAGACAAAGCTCATAAAAAAACATGGAAACAGAGAAGAAAAGGAAGAGAAGAAGGAAAAGCAGAATAAAGGAAGAGAGAAATGAGGACTGCCACTGACCCAAAAACCAAAGGCTAGGGCCGGCGGCTTAGAAGGGGATTCTTTTGGAGCTTTTTCAAAGAATGGGTTTTTCCCGCGACCAAACTTCCCGTTTTACCACCCATCCATTGCTTGCTAAATTTTGAAACCAATCCATTACTTCTTGCTGAATTCGAAACCGACCTATTTAGCTTAACAACATTTCAATTTTCAAACCATTCAATTGCAAGCACCAATTCACACAATAAACAAGCAAAAAACCTAAAATTTGCATCCCAAGAAGGTCTCTCTCTTTTGTAATTCCAATCCATTACTTCTTGCTGAATTCGAAACCGACCTATTTAGTTTCACAACATTTCAATTTTCAAACCATTCAATTGCAAGCACCAATTCACACAATAAATAAGCAAAAAACCTGAAATTTGCATCCCAACAATTACGACAGAGAAAGACCTTGGGATGCAAATTTCAGGTATTTTGCTTATTTATTGTGTGAATTGGTGCTTGCAATTGAATGGTTTGAAAATTATACAGGGGCAGAACCGTCACGATAATTTTTTTACACAACTTTGACACAGGTTTTTGTGAGACCCACTCCATAATGTATTTCAATTCGAATTGCCTATATTTTAAGTCTTCCCTCATCCTTACTAAAAATTAGACAAAAAAAAAACCATTAAAACATGCATATGTAGGAAAGAAAATAAACGAATACAATTCGACACAAAAACCCCAAACCCTTAATTTACCGGTTATACAGTTTTAGATTTGGCTTATTGTGGGTAGACATGATCTTTGAGGAAAACCCAAAAAGATCCAAATACATTACTAAGTAAATCCCACAAAGATTTGTGTCAAAAATTAAAAAAAAAATGGAAATTAAGTTCTCATCCTTCCTTTTGCTACTTCATTGATTAAAACCTTATTACTTTTCAATTTTTGATCAAGATCCTTGATATTAATAACATCATTAATTATTTCAATAATAAAATATTTTTTATTTCTAAACATATTCATTTAATATTTAAAATGTTACAATTAGTATATTTATATTTATGGCTAAATTTTTTATCATATATTTTTATTTTTAGTTTGTACCCATTTTTAATTTCCAACCCTTTTTTAATTTGTACCAATTTTCTTTTTAGTTTTAATTTGTACCCATATATTAATTTCTTTTTGTGCCCATATTTTATAAAGTTTTATTTGTATTTGTACCCATTTTATTTATTTATATGTACCCATTTTTAATTTTGCTAAATGTACCCATGCTAATTATATGTACCATTCATGTACTTTTGTTTTTAATTTTTAATCTTAAAATGTACTCATTCTTAAATATACCAATTTGTTATATGTAAAATGTACCATTTTTTTTATATAAAATTATTCAATTTTTTTCCTAATCCATTTTTAATCTTATATGGGTACATTCTTTTTTCTTTGATTTGAAAATGTATCCACGTTAAATTTAATCAAAGAAATTTACTAATTTTATTAAGCCTAATATCTTTTTTTTTTCTTTTTTTTTCTTTTTGTGATTTTGAAGAATGTACCCATGTTTTGATTCAATGATGTTTTGCTTAATTTTGATTAATGTACCATGTTTATATATATATATACACACACACAGACAATAGTATATTTATATTTTAATATTTTTAATCCCACAAATTATGGTTTTTTATTTAAAATCTCATTAATATAAACAACTATAAATTTCAATTTTTAATTTAAAAAATATAGTAACGTACATAGAAATAAATTATCACATTAATTTCAAAAACTTGGATCAAAAATTGAAAAACCAACAAGATTTCAGTCAAAAAATATTCATAGCTAAAGACCGCATCCAAAGTCTCCCTTAAAAAAAATTGTGTCATGAATTCATTGCACTATACCCAAATGGCTTGTTTGCTTCTTATTCTTGATGGGTGGCCCAGGAATCCCATTCCTGGCTTGTTTTACTGAGTTTTCTGGTCATTTGGCTTTCTGGGTTGCTCTGTGTGCAACTCAAATGAGTGTAAATCATAATTCCAACGGTCAAAAGTACATATAACCATAAATGGTTGCTTAAGAAGTTACCGAAAAGCCAATACGTAGCAATAATCTTGTCTTAAACACATAGTACTCATCTAGTTAACAACACCAAGGGTCCTAAACCAATTCATAGCTTATATGTCAATCTGTTGTCACTCATTCATAACAGGCTTATTCTCACTGGCCTTTGGTCGATGCTCCTTCGGCTTCTGCTCTTCCAACTTCCTGGAGTTCCCAACAAAATAAAACGATATGTTAGGACGTATCTAATGAAAACAAACCGATCGCACAGAACAGGAAAGGAAAAAAGAAACATGTAAAAAGGTGATGAGGCAGAGTGCACCAAATAGAAAAAGAACTATCAGAGCCTAATAGCGTATCAATTCTACATATTAAAGTTTCAAGGAGCACAGCAAGAACTGAAGGAACACGAAAAATAACTATATAGAAGGGGAGCCCTGTTACCGAAAGCTGTTATACCCTTCAGAAGCACTCATCGAGACATTAACACCCCTTTCCTTCTTATCAGATAATACACCTTTCCAAAAATTAACACCCCATATACACCATCTAAAATTGCATAATAAGTTTAAAGTATCCAAATGGGATAACTCAAGACAGCTTCAATTAAGTAAAATGAGTTCCACTACAACGGTTAACGAACAAGTTTGCATCAAATCTCATGGCATAGATGACACTTGACTCTCAACACGTAATGTTGGGAGACTATATAAGCGAAAAGAACAACAGAGAGCTGCACCTTAAAAACTAGCAACCGATCACACATTTAACATACATACTCTTTGTATACATAAAACCTTGCACTCGACAGATTATGATGTATACTTTATACACAAAACCCAAATGTGAAATTGAGTTTAGTAACGCCGATGCAAAAGCTAGACTAAACAAGACTGCTACGAAAAACCCATGAATCATCAACTCCCCATCCACAGATATAACACAAAAACAATCTTTTTGATAGAACACACAACTGACATACAAATTGGAGCAAAACCTCAGCTGGGAAAGATAAAAAGAAACACCCACATAAGAAAAAAAAATGCATGAAATTGAATAAAAAGTCTTATTCCTTGGGCTGATTGAAATCCCAAATTATCAACAACAAATTGTAATCTTTTCATCACTTTCATTTCAACAAAATAAGAATGCCAAAGTTTTCGTCACCAAAAATATATACGCAATACTCGAAACAAAATGCCCCAATTTTACAAGAAAGGAACAAGAAAGATAAACCCTAAAAGCATAAAAAGAGAGAGAGAGAGAGAGAGAGAGAGAGAGGGATTGAGGAAAAGGGAAGACCTTTTGTCGGAGGAGCCACCCTTCTGGCTGAGGAAGGATCGGAAGAGGGGGGAGTTGACGTCGTAGATCATTGTCGCGATTACTCTGCTTGGCTGATTACGCACTAACGATTGAGAAAACCCTAACCCTAATTTGTCTCTGAGTCGTTTGGCTTCTGCTATCTGCGGTTAGAATGCGGAGGTACGGCGGGATTTTAAAGTGGGAAATTTGGTGGGCCGGGTTTTTAATCGAGTACCCGCCTAAACATCGTATAATTACTGGACAAATTTTCGGATATAAAAGAGAAAAAGCCCAGCTAAGTTCTTTATGATTAATAAAAAAGCCCAATTTCTTGTTTGGAGGGTGTTTCTTAAGGAGAGATTATTTATCCACCAACGTATCAAAATTTTTTAGCTATTGAATTGAATAAAGCAACCAAGTCAAAATGATAAGAGTTAACCTTTTTTAACCATGCACTTTTCAGATTGAGAAAGTTGAATTGCTTGACGTTGCACATTTAACCTCATTAAGATTTACATCATTACGCGCAATCAAGGTTCTAAAAGATGCTAAGCGCTAGTCGGGCGGCGGGCTGGAGCCTAGCACAACTAGCGCCAGGCGCTAGGCAGATTTAAGTAAATCTATTGTATTTCGTGTAAATAAGTGTCTGTTTATAGTTAAAATATATATAATTTCATCATAAACTATAAAATATAATGACATATATATTATGAAGTATTGGAACATAATGAAAACATGGGGAGAAAACATATAATGTGTGTTTATTTAAGTGTTCAAGAAGTCTCTTACAATTTATTGGAAACAATAAAATGCAAAAGGAAATTTATCTATTTTCAATCTAAGTGAGTTGCAACCTAGGCGGGTGTCTAGGCGGGTCTAAACGGGCTAAGTGGGTGCTTAAGGCGGTTTAAGCAGGTGCCTCAACAGGTCTAGGCACCATTTCTTAATTTTCAAACACCTAAGCATTAATCGGGGCGGTGGCCAGCCACTTAGTGCTTAGACGGCGCTAGGCAACGATTTTTAGAACAGTGTGCTCAATAAAAGGAATTAGCGAAGCTTGTCAACTGTATCAAAATAATTATGTTGGAGTTGAGTTGTATAGCAAGCAAAATTAAGATCTAGAAAAAGAGGGGGTGTGCAGGAAGTGAAAAAGATTGTATAAGTCACTTCCATGCTGAAAGTTTTTTTTTTTTTTACATAGAAATTCCTTTAAAAAATTTTTATGTTCTTAGAAACTTCGTTCCAAAAACAATGCGCATAAGTGATTTATGGTATGCCCGATCATCTTCTAACTTTGGACAAAATTTAAAAGCTGTTTTTTTCTTTGCTTCGACATACATAGAAACTAATGAGCCTCCACTCATCCCAGCCTAAACGCCAAATGTGGCATGTTTCTTTATGGTAAATTGTAATTTATTACTTTGCTAGCAAATTGTAACGATCTATGTTTTTTTTATGTTGTCGGACATGTCTCACCTAATAAAATAAACAGACAAATAAGCGTATGCAGTCCATTACACGTACAAGTTTTTCTTCTTGTAGAAAGATCAATTCTTTTTAGTTAATCTCAACTTTGCGGAGGAAATCTTGTATATGTCAATGTAAACCTAATCTAAGATTTACATACTACCTAGTATCGTCACTTCATGATGTTATTTTGTATTCTCATAAGCACAACATCAACAAAATACTATGACCCAAGAATTTTCATACTCCTTAAATAATGGAATTTTAATAGAAGTAGAACTGTTGATAATGAGTATGCATAAGTTTATAAGGAGTTGAGCTACTCTCCATATGTCATATTGTATGAGTTTTTAAGTTAATCTCAACTTTCTTCAAAAACTCAATTATACAAGCAAATTTCATCTTTATTTAGAGTAAGATATATAAACATAATACATGTACCATTACTCTCGTGATTAATGAGGCATCTTATTCCATATCAAAACCTTGTATGTAAAGTATTGACTAAGAAATAGCTAACATGGATCTCTCTCGCCGAAAACACAAACACATCCGCCGACCCTAGTCCCTTGGCTTGGGTGCCTGTGGCAACCCCCTTTTTTCTCCTCCTTATCTTCCCTTTTTCTCGTATTTCAATTTTCTTTTTTAGCTTTGTCTCAGTTTTCTTTGAGCTTAATTGGTCTCAAATTTTCTTTTGAGCTTGTCTCGAATTTGGGCTTCATGACTCTTCCTTAATGTTCATCGTAGTATCTCCGACACTTTTCATTAGTTTTCACTGCCTTTCATTATTTAGTTTTCCACCCTCTCTCTCCTATGGTCGTGCCTTATCAAATCCAAACCTCCATCTCCCCCATCCTTTCCATTTACCTCCCTTCTTTATGACTCATTCCCACCCCATCCTTTGCTTCGATTTGTGGCTCTGAACAGAAAATGGATGCCAGACTTCCCTCACTTTCCTTCCCCGTCTAGCATGCTGAAACCCCCTTGAGGCCAAGTGTTCTGCGGCTTCAGCCAAAGTAAGGTAACCCTTAGCCTCACATTTATCTATGTGTTACTATTTTTGTATATATTTTTAGGGGTTGGTGAAGGAAATTTGGATCCAATGACTATTTCTTAATTTCGCGTTTCCAATGACGAAATCTTATTGTGGTGTGCTTTTGGTTACAAATTTGTAATTTTTGTGCTACAATGTCTTGGTCAAGTTGACCACTTAGCCATTTTCTCTATTGTTGTTGCCTTGATGCTAGCAAGATGTTCACGACGGCGACGACGGGAGCTGCTTTATGCGTTTGGAGGATAGGGTTGAGGCTTTTAGTTTGTTTGCTTATTGTGTTGGGCTTTTGCATTTCTGATTTCCCCAGTATATTTTGAGTTATTTTGTCTTCTCTTGAGTTAGCCTGTAACATATTTTCTGCTTAATAAATCATAGTTTTCGACAACAAAAAATGAAAAAAAAAAAAAGAGTACCGACTACACCCAGTTTCCAATGTTAGCCTACCTTTATGTCATGACATCATGAAAGATTCAGACTATGGGAGATCTTTGTTGGACACGGATTGTCTGCCCTCCCACTTTCTGTGATCATCCATGCCCTCTTGTTTGTATGGTCACTGTTAAGCCACTTCAACATTTTATATTATCTTTTTATAGAGATAATAAGATAAAAATAAATAATAATATAAAATGTTGATATTGTTTAACCGTGACCACATAAAACAGGAGGGCACGGAAGACATGGGAAATGGGAGGGCAGCAATCATTGTCCATCTTTGTTTCGTTTGCCGAAAACAAACCTATGATTTGACTAGACCTCTTACCCCCATGCTATCGGACGGCCGATATGTGGCTATCATGTTATACGTGGCATCTGATTTCATGCGTCCGAGAAAGAGTGGGCCATGAACGCAAGGGACCAAAGTTGACCACCTGGGCGTATATGAGCAAGAACAATGCAGAGTAAAAGATGCTCAAGTACATGACCAACTCAACTCATTTTTGTCACTACATTTTGGGCAACATTTTGACAAGTGTTGCTTGGCCTAATTGTTAGCTTAGTCGTTTTAATTTTTCCAAAAATCCATGTTTAGTTCGCTATCAAAATAAGCCATATGTAGTCATTTAATGAAGTTCGTCAGAATCACTAACCAATTCAGTTCAATGTTTTTATTCAATTACCACATGTTATTTAAAACATAACAAGAAGTTTGATAAAATGTCTTAACGAGAAAGTAAAGAACATCATAATAAATTGCTAACAAAGACTTCAATTTGACCTCGTTAAAATGCCTCAAAATGAAGTCAAGTACGTATCGAAGCAGTGTTTTTTAACTTTAATCATTTAAGAAAATTGAAATTTAAAATAAACCTAGTATTAGATTACATATTAATTATAGTTCCTTGATGTGTTCTTAATTCAAAATAATTAATGTGCATTTTATTTAATGTCTCCCAATAAATATTTAACTTTATTAATATACAAATTTTAATTTATTTTTTGACCAAAAAAAAGTTTTTTTTTTTAATTTATTAATTTTATTTAACATTCTTCAAACTTGAAAGACTCAATTAATGTACCTAAATGTATGTACCGAAATGTATTATATTGAACTAATGTATTTAAATGTTAGTACCGAAATGTATGTACTAAAATATATACACCGAAATGTATTATATTAAATTAATATATCATAAATGTGTGTACCGAAATGTATGCACCGAAATGTATTATATTAAATTAATATACCATAAATGTGTGTACCGAAATGTATGCACCGAAATGTATTATATTGAATTAATGTACATAAATGTCTGTATCGAAATGTGTCACATCTCGGCCCGAGATTGTAAGATCTCACATCGCCCAAGGGAGTGGATCATGTAAGCTTTATATGTATATTCTCATCTTTATCTAACACGATGCCTTTTGGGAGCTCATTGGCTTCAGGTTCTGTAGGAACTCCAAAGTTAAGCGAGTTCGTGCGAGAGCATTCCCAGGATGGGTGATCCACTGAGAAGTTTTCGTGTGAATTCCCAGAAACAAAACCATGAGGGCGTGGTCAGGGCCCAAAGCGGACAATATTGTGCTACGGTGGGGAGTCGAGCCCGGGATGTGGTGAGGGCTCGGGTCGGGATGTGACAAAATGTATGTACCGAAATGTGTGTACCTAAATGTATGCACCGAAATGTATTATAATGAATTTAATGTACCTAAATGAATAAAAGACAAAATACATCGAAATATATTGTATAACAAGAATTAGTATATCTAAATGTTTACAACAAAATATATTACAATAAATGAAATGAAACTTATAATTATAATGAAATAAAATTAATACATTAAAATTAGGAAGAAAAAGATAACTAATTAAAAAAATGCAAATGTAATTAATAAATGAGGTTATTAATGTATCAATGGACTAAAATTATATTTTGATCTTACTCATGGTTTTAGTCTAAAAGTCATATTTGCCAAGGATTAGAATGAAGTTTTCTATTTCATTTAACTTCATTGACAAGCTTTATTGACAAGTACTTATTTATTAAGGTTCTCTAACTTCAAGTGCATTAGTATGAAAAAAAAGGGATAATGCTAGGAAGACCAATTTTTTTAAACTAAATGATGTGTCACCAATAAGAAACAAGCATGTTAATTTAACACTTAATTAATAATCCAGTCATTCTACAACCACATCATTTGGTTTGCAAATATGGTTTAAAAATTTTGGTTACCCTAACATTATCCAAATTTGTACTTAGGTACTCATTTTCTAATTCAACTCCGTCATAGCACAATGTTGTCCGCTTTGGGCCCTGACCACGCCTTCATGGTTTTGTTTTTGGGAACTCACACGAGAACTTCCCAGTGGGTCACCTATCATGGGATTGCTTTCGCACGAACTCACTTAACTTCGGAGTTCCGATGGAATTCAAAGCAGTGAGTTCCCAAAATGCCTCGTGCTAGGTAAAGATGAGAATATACATATAAGACTTACAAGATTCATTCCCCTAGGCGATGTGGGATGTTACAATCCACCCCCTTAGGGGCCCGACGTCCTCGTCGGCACACTTCCGGCCAGGGATTGGCTCTGATACCAAATTGTCATATCCCGGCCCGGGCCCCTACCACATCCCCGGCTTGACTCTGCCGTAACACGATATTGTCCGCTTTGAGCCCGGACCACGCCCTCACGGTTTTGTTTCTGGGAACTCACACGAGAACTTCTTAGTGCGTCACCCATCATGGGATTGCTCTCGCACGAACTCGCTTAACTTCGGAGTTCCGATGGAATCCAAAGCCAGTGAGTTCTCAAAAGGGCTCGTGCTATGTAGAGATGGGAATATACATATAAGGCTTACAAGATCCACTCCCCTAGGCGATGTGGGATGTTACAATCCACACCCCTTAGGGGCTCGACGTCCTCGTCGGCACACTTCCGACCAAGGATTGGCTCTGATACCAAATTGTCACATCTCGGCCCGGGCTCGACTCCGTCGTAGCACGATATTGCCTGTTTTGGGTCCTGACCACTCCCTCACGGTTTTGTTTCTGAGAACTCACACAAGAACTTCCTAGTGGGTCACCCATCATAGGATTGCTCTTGCACAAACTCGCTTAACTTCGGAGTTCCGATGGAATCCAAAGCCAGTGAGTTCCCAAAAGGCCTTGTGCTAGGTAGATATGGGAATATACATATAAGGCTTACATGATCCAGTCTCCTGGGCGATGTGGAATGTTATAATCCACACCCCTTAGGGGCCCGACGTCCTCGTCGGCACACTTCAGACCAGAGATTGGCTCTGATACCAAATTCTCACATCCCGGCCTAGGCTCGACTTTGTCGTAGCACTATATTGTCTATTTTGGGTCCTGACCACGCCTTCACAGTTTTGTTTCTGGGAACTCACACAAGAACTTCCCAGTGGGTCACCCATCATGGGATTGCTCTCGCACGAACTCGCTTAACTTCGAAGTTCCAATGGAATCCAAAGCTAGTGAGTTCCCAAAAGGCCTCATGCTAGGTAGAGATGAGAATATACATTTAAGACTTACAAGATTCATTCCCATGGACGATGTGAGATGTTACAATCCACCCCCCTTAGGGACCCGACGTCCTTGTCGGCACACTTTCGACCAGAGATTGGCTCTGATACCAAATTGTCACATCCTGGCCTGGAGCCCCACCACATCCCGGGCTCGACTCCCCACCGTGGCACGATATTGTTTGCTTTGGGCCCCGACCACACCCTCATGGTTTTGTTTCTAGGAACTCACACGAGAACTTCTTAGTGGGTCACTCATCCTGGGAATGCTCTCGCGCGAACTCGCTTAACTTCGGAGTTCCTACAAAACCCGAAGCCAATGAGCTCCTAAAAAGCCTCGTGTTAGGTAGAGATGAGAATATATATATATATATATATATATATATATATATATATATATATATATATATATATATATAAGGCTTATAAGATCCACTCCCTTAGGCGATGTGGGATGTTACAATGTGCTAGGTAGAGATCAGAATATACATATAAGGCTTACATGATCCACTCCTCTGGGCGATGTGAGATGTTACAGCTAGGGAGACCAAATTTTTTAAACAAAATGACGTGTCACCAATAAGAAACAAGCATGTTAATTTAACACTTAATTAATAATCCAGTCATTCTATAACCACATCATTTGGTTTGCAAATATACTTTAAAAATTTTGGTTAACCTAGCATTACCCAAAAAAAATTACTTAGGTACTCATTTTCTAATTTGGCTCAATTAAAAAAAAATGTCACATGTTTTTTGGTTTTAGAGCATAAGAAAAATTAATTAAGATGTCTATTATTTTTTTAAAGTAGTAAAACATGTGTTAAAATATCATTGGATCAAAATTAAGATGAGAGAGTAGCTACTAGTAAATACTTAAGTATTATCTTAAAAAAAATAATTACTTGAAGTACTTAAAACAACAATAAAGTTAGATTATCGAGATCAAAAGTGTAACCTAGCCAAACATGTTTGTCAACGCTTGCACAATGATCTCATAATGCCACCCTTAGAGACTTAGGGCGATGGTGCTTATAATCTAGGGAACTTTAATGAAAAGTACTCGGTACTGTTCACTTTAACGAAAAACCACATTTTTACACAAAAAAATCAATCCTGGTACTATTCACTTTACCCTTTATTTTGTCCTTATCATTAAAACTCAAAGTTTTCAAGCCATTTTCATTAGTTTTCCTTATAATCTATCATTTGTCACGTTTTTTTAATTTTTACGAGTTATCTCATAATTACTTTGAGATACTGTCATCTTAACGTTTTTGTTTTGTGTAAATCATTCTCTTAAAAACAGCGATTGTCATCGCTATGTATCAAGTTCAAAGGGAGGAATGCATGTGAAACAAATTGTAAGTTTGATTAGACGCATTGAGTACTGATTAGGGCAATGATTAGGCAGAAAATAAAGTTTATGGTTCTAGAAAAAAAGGTTGATTTGTAAAAGTTTGGAATTAGGGGTGTGGGTTGGCGGGACGTTATCTACATTCTTATTTGGCAGGCCGTCCAGTCGTCCACCCAATCACCGTTTCGTCGGTGCCCTTCTCTCGCTACCAACCAACGCAACACTAATAATAATTTCCTAACCCCCTCTTTGTCCACCCTTCGCTATCTCTTTAATTACCCTTTTACCCCTTTGCCCCTCGCCCTGTTTCGTTATCTATCCCACCTGCACGGCACTCGGAATTTCTGTTCGGATGACGGGATTACCCTTTTTATTGTTCATTTTTTTTTCAACGTTCATGTGTGAGAAATAAAAATACATGCATAGGTTCAGACTTGAAATGTAATTTAACATAGTTTTAATGAGGTTGGCATTTGGGGATAATGATTTTCTCGGTTAATTCATGCGTCTTGCTATACTCCGAATAAGGCAAAGAATATGTACCAACCATATGCAAGATCCTCATTCCAATTAATTAGGCGTCTGTTCTTGATTTTGTGTGGAGCCCATTTTTGTTCTAATTCCTTAACGTGTCAATAAGTAATAAGATCACATGAAAATAGGAGTGACTTCTTTCATTCATATTCTTGTAAGAATATGAGTATGAAAGTAATTGTTATAGCTGATTGATTCAAATTGGTGCAGAAAAGTCTTAAGAAAGTAATATTATTTTGTCCTAATTACATGGAAGTAGACTTAGTATGTCAACTGGTTTTTACTGCTTATAATTTGATAAGGAAACTATTTTGGCGTTCAATATGGATTCTAATAAGGGAATCATGTGGATTAATCGTCTTTATTAATAGTGGTCACTGCTAGTATAGAAAAGATAACGCTTATTATTGGACTTGGACCTATTGTAAAGTTGAGCATATTGTTTATGCAAAAGAGGAGAAGCTTACTATTAAAGTCGGCTATGACTTCATTTTTTCGATTTTCAAAATGTCAGATTTATTTGTTACAATTCCATGTTACTAAACAAGAGTTGCTCAAAAACTAGATGAAGGATTGGCTTTGGTACGTCCACTGGTATTGGAGACTGTGGTGTCGCGAATTCACCAGATGTATTATCGCTTGAAATGGATAACTTGATCGTTAGTTATCTCTCTAGCATCCCTAATTGTTTCGACAAAGAAAGAAAAAAAAAAACCCCAAAATCAAAAGGACAAAGAAGGAAGGATGTTTCTTGCAGTCAAAGTTTAAAAGGAAGGCTTTACCCTTCCTAATAAGGGTTTTACCTTAATTAACCAACACATATCATATGACTCTCACTTTGTTTTCCACCACATAGGGCTTCAGCAACCTTTAGAACAAATATTTACCCAAAAGAAGAAATTTTTTAGAAGAAAACCCTTTTCTGCTTTCACCCACAAGCAAGCATGATTGGATTTGGAGACATCATCAACTCATGACCCCAGACAAAAAATTATTAAGGGGCATATTGGTCAACTCATCGCATCTCAAATATAATGTCAACCAACCAAGGTACCAATCACAAATGTTCAAAGGGTAAAACTGGAATTATAACCCTAAACCAAAGTACACACATAAGTATTGCTCTCTCTCTAAGGAGACTAGTCACTCCCCCTTCATCAGCCCTACCACAGTACCACCACCAGTCTCACCACCACCCCTCTCTTCTTAAAAACCAAAAAACCAAAAAACCAAAAAAACAAAACCAAACAAACAAAACAAAAGGTGGTAGATGCATGAGACACAAATACAATTACACACACTCTCTCTCTCTCTTCCTTCGCTCACCACCCTCCCTTCCTTTAAAATCCCAATCCTTTTTCTTTTCCTTTTCCAGGGAATTTAATTAAATTTACAACTGCCTCTAATTCTCCGCTGCCTCTCTCCCAGCTCCAAGAACCGCCACCTTTCTGCCTCCTCAGGTAAAAAGGAGCTGCCTTTCTCTTTCCCAATGGCTACTTTCGTCTTTTTGTCTAATGGGTTGCGTTTTCATGGCGTGTTGACTGTGTTTGTGGCCGTGGACTTTTTGGGTTGACGAGGTTGGAGCCAAAGGAGGGCTTTTTTTTCGTTTGGGGTTTTTGTGTTGCTCTTGATTTGGTGTGTGTGTGTGTGTGTGTGTTGTGTGTTTGTTTTTGAATTTTGGTTTTTGGGTTTTGTTTTTCTGGTGATGAAACTTCCATGAAAGGTGGTAGGTTGGTGGGTTGACTTAGCTTTCAAAGGTCAGACATTTGGAATTTTTATCAATTTTTTTTGTGGTTTTCTTGGATTTTTTTCGATTTTAATCCATCCTGCATGATAGATGGTTCGGTTTTCTGTTTGCAAGATAAATATGACTGAGTTTGTTGTTGTCACCTTGCGCCAATTACTGCAATTCTGAAAAAAAAAAAAAAAAAAAAAAAAGATGCCTGAATGAGAGATGTTGAAGTCAAGTGATTGGATGAATTTTGCTTGTCTCTGTTGATTTCGATGTGTTCTAATTCGACTTGAGACTGTTTTCGGTTGTACAAGCACAATTGTTTGTCTTCTCACTTTATTCAAGGCACATAAGGTGTTTAAGTAAATCTCAGGGGAAGTTCATATGTATCTTTTATGATTGGAGTTTTGAGTTCCTTATGGCTTTGTTGGAATAATCTTTTGTTGTAGCAATAGAAATCGAAAATATAATCTTAGATCATGTGACCACTTGGTGGTGTTTTATCCTTGATCACTTGTAAATAGTATTGTAGTAGTTTCTTCAGAAGTGCCTTGACCTTCATTCACATTGCATATGAATTTCGATGACGTAGTTAAGAAATGTATGTGCTGAAGTTTTTCATCCTTTAATGTGGTTCTCTATAGTTAGTGGCATTGTGTTTTGATTTACTTGTTCTCACGTTATTATGTTTTTTGTTGACATTTTAATTGTTAAGTCGTACCCCGTTTGAAATTGTAACCTTACTTTTCATTGTAATATGTCTACTTGATTTGTCCAAGGAATGGGTGATGCATGAAAAAGGCTGCCAAGTGAGTGTTGTGCTTCGATAATCAAGTTGAAATCAACCATGGTGAGCTTAAGAAGGCGCAGACTGTTGGGATTGGGACTATGCTGTGGTAATAATCAGTGGAAATGTGCTATACAACATATGATTGATTGTTTTTATTGAATAGCATGTATTGTTCTTCTACTCTTAGCAATTCACATGCTAATCCTCTTTGAGTTTTAAGTTGTGTCGTAACCTTTCAGCGCTTTGTGATACATTTTCAGTTTGATGACTTTTTTTATGCTTAAACGAATTATTCACCAATTTTTGTCTTTGCAGAGATACCTCCGGTTCTAGATCCACTTCCTAGGGTTGTCAACAATGGAACCACTCCTCAAAATTTCACCCGTGCGAATCCTGTCAGTGTGCATCCCATGCCTGCAAATGATGCATATCAACCAGATGGGGTAAGAGTAGATTGTCGATCAGTCTATATCATTAAATTACGTACATTAGATGGGCAACTGTTTTCTTTGAAGGTTTTATTAGCTTGTTTAGGACACTCGTGAGGCAGGATTTTTATGTTTTCTGTTAACCTATATGTATGTATGGTAAGAGAAAATTTCCGTATATGCTTTAGAACAAAAATCCGTAGGCTGCATGTCTCGATAGCGTAGCGTAAGCTGAGCAGGGTACCCATAGCAAAATGGTAAGATGGAAATGATCACCATATAAGACCTAAAAAACCGTTTTCATTATAACAATATTTCTTTTAGGGAATTGTTATTGGCACTACAAAATTCTCATTGTGCGCTCCAAACTTTCTATATTTCAAAAGAAAACTACAGTTCCCTTCTTTTAATGCAAGAAAAGGATTTTCACAAGCAATAAACCATTTGAGATGTTGGTGCCCCTAGGCCTGGTTTTGTCACCAAGTATGCTCTTAATTACTAGTTGCTTGATCAAGAAGGCTAAAAAGCAGCATTTTCTTCTATAATATTTATTTTAATGAATTGGTTCAGCCAAAAAACGAAAAATATATGCCATAAGTAGAAACTCGAAAGCTCTATCTGGGAGATTTCACTAGAGTTCTGGATTCCTTTCAATAATTTCTTGGCTTCTTGGCTTCATTCTATCTGATGCTTTATTTATTACCAGAATACCATTGTGAAAGCAGAATTTCGGTCCTCAACTGCATCGGGTTGTAGCTTATCCAAAGAGCAGCACGATGTGGCAGGTTTGTTGTGTATATTAAATTTGCTATCATTTCTAATTATATATTACGGATTAGAATGCTGGATATCATGGACTTTGGACGCACAAATTTGCGAACTCATCCTTTTGAAACTTGTATTTTCTGTCTTTACATTATGAGCTACTTTGTGGTTGTCTTTGCGATTTCATTTCTCAGAGAAGATGCGAGTTTTTGATTTTGCAGTTATTTTCAACTTTTGGTATATATGCCAATAGAAATATCTTGGCACACAGCATATTCTTGAATCTCGATAATGGAAGTTTTAAAGAACGTATACGTTTATCCATTACAATTAGCTTGAGAGGGTATGCCAGTGTTACAGGTTGATCGTTTCTAAAACATAATATGCTATTTGCAGGGCCACCAATCAAACGCAGAAAGCGACATCGCAGAAAGCATGCTCAGAACCAGGAACCATGTCTGATGAGAGGTGTCTATTTCAAGAATATGAAGTGGCAGGCAGCAATAAAAGTTGATAAGAAACAAATCCACTTGGGCACTGTTGGTTCACAAGAAGAGGCTGCTCATTTGTACGACAGGTACTATTGCGTTTTTGTCACTACGAACACTACTTATTGGATGAGCACTATGAGTAAAGATCAGCATATACTAGATCTTTAGTTGTGCATAATTTTGAAAACCATAAACCATTGCAGTTTTCTTTTGTCTACCGAGTACCGAGTGCCTTCTCTTATTAGTGGTTCTTTATCATGTTATTAACAATACCTTCAAATAAAACAATCTTAGTCTTCATTGTTGCTTCACTGGTTTTTTTCATCCGCATTCTTCAGACAGGGTCATCAGATAAGACATGCCACCCTAAATGTTCATTCCAGCCAGTGGTTACCCGTGTCCTTTTTTATGTTATTTCTGGTTTTTTATTTTTATTTATTTTTTTGAAAATCTAAAGGCCTGTAGTGTCTGCATTGCCAACATGATATAGTGATTAGTGCCAATCCCCCGACGTTCAAAAACATGAAACTTGATAAGCCAAAAAGGAAAATGGGTGGTAGCCTTTGTGTGTCAAATGCAATAAATTATAGCACATATAAACTTTGTTAGTTTTGTTATTTGTGTTCAGGGCTGCTTTCATGTGTGGGAGGGAACCAAATTTCGAGCTTTCTGAGGAGGAGAAGAAAGAACTCAGGAAATTCAAGTGGGATGAATTCTTGGCCATGACTCGTCATGCAATTACCAACAAAAGTATGTTTTCCTCTTCTCGTCTCACATTCCCCAGACATTACGTGTCTCCGGTCTGTAATTGTTTGCTTTCGTGAAATATTTCAGAGCACCGGAGAAGGTCAGGGGCAGAGTCAGAGAAGAGGTCCGAGAGTCCTCAATTGGAAGACGCAAACTGGGAGGATGAAAAAGAAGTGAATGTCCTCTCAGCTTCAGAAGATGCAGAGCAAGACATGTTAGACTCTTGAACACAAACGTTCAAGGGCAATGCTTAGTTTCCTCCTTTCTAACAGTTAAGCGGTTAGCTGATAGACCTCCCATTTTTTGGTGTATACAGGCTCATATTAGGGCAAATGGTGGATTTCATGGTCTTTTAATAAGGCAAATGCCCCAAATAATTATTAGTTCCAGATTAGGAGCGTCATAGTTGTTAATCGCTTCGATCAGATAAGCTGCTTCGAAGCAATAATTTGCAGTGGAAATTGAAACCTTTAACTTATTAATGCTTGGGAATCTTTAGTTCCAAGAAGTATAATCTGTAGAGTAATCTGTTTATAGTTTCTTGATTAGCTGATATACTGTGATCATATGCTAAATTTGAATGAAATACTGCTATCAAATAGCAGTGGCCCTAACTTAAACAATGCTTGTTTTAATACTTCACATTGGTGGAAGAAATGGATAAGAATTAACACTTCTTAAAGCTCTGAGAAATGATTTTCATACTCCTTTTTTCCCGCGCACCCTTGTATATCTTGGTTACTTGATTCGTCCTTGATTTATACAATTCAAAAGGTTAGAAATATACATTGGTGTGCAAAGGAAAAGAAGTGTGCGGAAATCACTTTCATATTAGGAATGGCTAAGTTAATTCACATCTATTTTTGTTTGAACATAACGATGATTACCACATGGTTTAAAGTGAGGCGATTGATATAAACATCCAACTCCTTGTTTAAACAATTGACAAATCCTTAACTGAGCGAATCCGATAATTCCATGATTTGAGTGATGGTTGATCGGGAAACACATTCTTAACCCTCGAATCTGATTTTTGCATCCTATATAGTTGCCATGTACTCTTTCATAATACAAAAATAAAAATAATAAGTGCATAATGACGATTTTAGAGCGCTTGAAACAATTTGTAGATATGCTTTTCCATGTATAAAAAAGTTTTCTTTTTCATCTTTGAGCCATAAGAGAAAAAGAAGGGTCAAATATGAAAAAGAAATAGATAGCCCGAGTCCAATTTTATAATATGGTTACTATCCGAATACCCGACCTAAAACCCGATTCCGGATGAGGCGCAACCCGATTCGACCTCATGGCCCGATGGGCGATGGCTGCACCGAAAAACCGCCTCCCATAACAAAACGACTCCGAAATTCTCGCGTTGAAGGCTGAAGAGAGCTCAGGCGAAGAGCAAAAGCAAATTTCACAGCTTTCATTACAATCATGGCTTCCGACGATCCCAAAGCCGTAGAAGCAGAGCCGCCGCCGTCGTCTTGGAAGGAGCGCATCGTCTTTCCCACTCTCCTAGCTGGGATTCTCGGTGGAGGAGCTGGGTTGGTCTCCAAGCATCGAAAAGTCGTGGGTCTCCCGACCAGTTGCGCCACCTATGCTGCCAATTTCGCCATTGTTACGGCTTGTTACTGCGGTAAATTTCATTTCTTTCTTTTGAAATTTTGATCTCCAGCTTCGGGTTTATGTACCCATTTGGTTTGATTGCGTGGTGTTTGTTAAAATGCCTGAGAGGGAATGTTGGATGGAGAGGGAGTGGTGGAATTGTAATGGGTTTGTTTGGATTTGGCAGGGGCTCGTGAATATGTGGGAGTAACTCGAAAAACTGGACCTAATGATCTGGTGAACTCTGCAATTGCTGGGTTTGGCACTGGTGTTATTCTTGGGCGTCTTCAGGGTAAGAATTCCTTCAGTCTGTGTCTACCTGTACGTGTTTGCAAAGTAGAGGAAGAAATTGTGTTTACTTTGGTGTAATCAGATTGTATTCAGTGATAGGGAATCACTGAAATTTACATTGCCTTTCGACCTCTCGGCTCGTGGCTTGGACTTGTGTCATTCATTTGTAGTGGATTGGGGGGTCTATATGATCTAACCTGATGTAATCTGGGAGCGCAGTAATATGTTTTGGCTGTTAGGAATGATTACTTTGTCCTGTAAAATATGTCATGAGTTCAGTTTAATGATTTCTAGGGAGAAATGCGAGCTCAATTGATGAGCTATAAGTTTTGTAGTCTCGCTTAAGATGAACTGGAAAATTTCTGATTCGAATGTAGCTCGGATATTCCTTAGCCAGGAGTCTGGACTTGGTTCCAGAAGTAGAGAATCCATCCACTGCCAGCTTTAAGCAGGACATCACTGGTCGAGAGAGAGACATGCTCGTTTAAGGTCTTGAGTTATTGGGTGGGGCTATCTGTATTGGTCAAGCAATTACTGTATACTCACAGTAGTTTGACTCTCGGAACTAAGTCTCTCGAACCTCCTGAATCACCAGCACAGACGTCTTGACTCGCAAGCTGCATCTCTAAAATTAAAGTTGCTAGCATATTTGTTAATTGTCTGCTTTATAGTTCGTACTACTTTGAAATCCTCCCTCCTGCCATACGTGGTTTAACTGTTCTGTTCATTGGTTTATAGGGGGTCGAATTGGTGCTGTCCGCTACTCAATCATCTTTACTCTTGTTGGGACAACTGTGGATTATGCTACGATTAGACTAAGACCTGTGTTAAAGAGCTACAAAAAATCTATGCTTGGGAGTAATGACGGGTCACAGAAGAATGACGGTTGGTTGAAAATGCCCGACTGGTCTCCTATCAAAGTACTTGACGAGGAAGCGCTCGCTGCAAAACATGCTCGCGAACAAAAGATGTACGCACAGAGGGCAGCACTTGGTAACCTAAGCAAAAAAGAGTCCTAAAATTTTGTTACATGTATCTTAAACTTTCTTATATGTCAATAATAACGTTTCAGGGCATGCCTCTCAAATTTTGGTTGCGTTTGTCATCGTGTCCCCCATTTTAAGGATGCATTGCTAAGGTCTTTTCAAATATATTGAAGATATAAATAAGATGCAAGTAGATTATTCAAACTCGGAATCAAACATTTACATTTTTTGCCTAAGTCCAAGGATAATAAGCTCATAAACTTAGTCTTATTACTTCACCGTCAAGAAACAAAAGAAGACTTCTATCTCCACGTTTAACTCAGACGAAGCAAATTTAAAAGTAATGAAAATTTGCAAAGAAGAAGAAAAACCCAAGAACTTGATATAAAGCTATATAGTATTGTTACCATCATGTACAGAAAATGTCATTGCTAATCGTTCTACATCTACCCTAACAGGGGTCTAAGATCTCATATTGCTGCTCGACAACTCACTACAAGTGTACAAATTTTGGCAATCGGAAACTCACTTGCCGGATAAGCTACATTGTAAACAATCAGCATCAAGGAAGCTCCTCCAATGTCTTCAAATTTTATGAAAGCAGAGAGACGAGAGAAACAAACTCCAGTGTTACCCGGCCCTTGGACCTTGTGTTGATGACAAAGTGTTCCGGGTATTTTCTTAGCAACATAAGCAAGCCGTACCATGGTTTCCCTTTTGACTCTGGACCAGGCCAGTCCTCAGAAGTGAGATACCTCCTCACTCGAGTGTGATGCCAGACGCTGCTGTACTGCTCCACCAACTGAACAGGAGTGATATGGAGTAAGGCAGAGAAAACCAAGGTCCCAACTCATAAACCTACAATAAACAAAACTAGAATACACTATCCAAATGCATATACATGCAAAGCGTAACTAAATTATGCTACTCATATGAATAACTAAGGATGTGCTTCTACGTTGCTGATGACTGCAGATAACTGCACCATCCATCACAGATGAGACTAAATAGTGGAATAGCTGATGCATTCTTTGACAATCATCAAGGGAAGAGTGCAGTTGAAGAATAGAAAATAACCAAGTGCCAAAGGTTACGACTAACAAATATTTTGTTCGTCAGAATGTGTAGACTAACCTCAGTATGAAGTTTCTCCATAGGCATCCATTCTCCCGGACCACAAAGATCAGAGAGCACAGTAGCAACAGAGGACACCACATCCTTTTCCTCCAAATGCAGAAGTTGCTGATTGTCAGTGTCTCGATCAACCCTTGACCTTCCATCTCCCTTCTTCTCTGCAGAAATCGAAGATAAAATTATGAAGATGAGAAGCCAATGCAAGTGTGCCAAAGTTAAGGAAAGAACATGTATCTTCAGTGTCACTACAGTTAAGTATCAAACAGATCAATCCTATTCCATCAACCCATATCACAATCTAGAAGTTAAAAACTAGCAATAATATAAAAAAGACAGCCAAAGACTCTACAAGGTATCGGGTGGAGTTTGAGCTAAAAAAAATGGCTTCGAATGTATAGTTTTGCCATATCCTTGGACGAAATGAAAAACACTAGTTCTTGATTATCTAACATAAACCGCATCCAACCACAGCTACACACAATCCATACGCCCGAAAACCAAAAATAAAGAAGACGAAAACCATTCTAATAAGGAACATCAATAAAAATCATAGAGTATAACCTGCAACAAAAGAACAATTTCAATACTTTGATAACAATCTCCTAAAGCTGTAAAACAAACAGAACAAATGCACCTCATAATCCCTTTCTACGAAAAGGCCGACAAGTTCACAGAAATTCAAGCCGAAATTCGAACAACACCGATCCTCAACATGTGATTGAAAACACTTGACAACACCATGATTCATATGATTTCAGAGAACGCAACTTCGTCGGATTCCAATTTCATATTAACATCAATGCCCATCAATTTATCAATTTCTAGGAAAGAGGAAAAAGCTAGAACTGGAAAAAACTACTAACCCAAAGCTCCGGCCTTGCCTGAACCAGAACCCGACCCGCCACCATATCCGAAACCATCGTACCCTTCTCTCCTCATCTTCTTCCCACTCCCACTCCCCCCACCAACATCCTCCTCGTCCTCATACTCGTCCTCATACAACTCCCTACCCCTCCCCTTCTTCCCAATCGACCCCGCGCCCGAACCCGAGTGGTACCCGTAATGGGCCGGGCCGACGGGGCTCGGCACCACCGGCACCGAGCCGGGGTAATGCCTAGGCCCCACAGGCCCACCGAGAATGCTCCTCACCGGCAACAGAAAGTAAAACTCCTTATCTCCGATCTGAAGAAGGTCCTGCGAATCGAGCTTGACCGGGGGGTTCCCGGGCAGGTGGAGTACGCCCTCCACGAGGCAGCCGTTCTTTCCGAGGACCTCGAGGGCGAATCGACGACGCGTGAAGTCGTAAAAGATTCGCGCGTGGTGGCGCGAAATGTTCATACCGCCGCCAAGGCTGGAGAGGTCGACGTCCACCGTCGATTTCTTGGAGTTCCGGCCCAGGATTATGGAGTAGGTCTGCATGTAGTATTCGAAGTCTTCGCCTTGGAGCTTCGCGAACCCCGCCTCCACATCGCTGCTGCTCGCGGCCATTGAAATTTTCACAGATTCGCGGATCGGAGAACTGATATAATCCCCCAAATTCCAATTGGTTTCGGTCTATTTCTCAATTGCAATGGGGTTTAAACTTAAATGGAAAAATGTAGAATTGTATTAAGTTCAGGGGCCAAAATAGAAATAAAAAAAGTATTCACTTCTTTCCCCCAAAAGTCAAATTTTCGATATTCTCACATTTGCCCCTTCGGAGTCCTTTTTAGGGATTTACCCTCTCAATTATCTCTACTCCCCTCCTGCTCTAAACGAACACCTTGGTCTCTGTAGCTCTTCTGCTTCTTCTCCGCCGCGAAATTCACTGTAATTCTTTCTACCCATCTCTAATTACTTTCTATTTCTGCTAAAAATCCTTGCTTTCTTTCAATTTTTATTCAATTTTGATGTGAATTTTCTGTTTTTCTTTCACAAATTTGTCACCTTTTGTGTTTCAATTTCTTCACTTTGTAATTCGAAGTGAGGATTTCTATTTTTTTTTGTTGGGAATTAAATGGATCTTATATCGGATTTTGGTGCAGTTGATGCTCTTAGCATTTTGGTTGGGATCTCACATGATCCATGGAATGACACCAATTTTTGAGTTAGGGTTTGCTCTTGTTTGTTGATTGAAATTTTAAAAAAGTGTGCCAGATGATGTGGGAAATTGCGCAAGGGCTTTGAGTTCCAGGTTATTACCATTTACATGGACTGGAACAGTGAAAAGGATTACTATGATCTATCCCTTCTGATGGCAGCTATGGATCAACTATTTCTCAAAGTTTACACTTTTGCTGTCCATATGCAAACATTAAGTTATCTGTTTTTCGTCGCACGTCTTGTTCTGGCTTGAACTGTTGGACATGGGAAAGATTGGACTGTGGTCATACTTGAGTTAAATATGTGCTTCGGTGGGAGTGAGGAAGTTATTGAGCGGTTCTCGTGCCGGCTTGAACTGTGTCTGTGTGCATTTCTACTCCGTAGGTCATGGGATCGACTACTTGTTGTAGACTTGTAGTAGTCAAATCTCTTGAGTGTGGTGATGGGGGAGGAGTTTCGAGGGAGGGGAGGGCCACTGGACCCTGGAAAGTAAACAAGTAGGATTTAACGGCGTTATGTTTTTTGAGCATTCACGTGTAGAAATTATCTTGGACTGATTGAATGAATTAGTTAGCTTTGAGGTCTAATTAGAAGATGCAGCATGATCTGTGTTGTGTTTACGGTGATGTGTGTCTTAGTCTTCATTGTTTGACTTGTTGATTTCATGTAACATCAGTGTTTTCTTTTCCTTCTCAAGAGACATCCTTTAGCAAAAATCAAATATAAACGACTCATGTTATATTTTTCCTTTGGTTTGAGTTTTCATGTATTGTTAAAGTAGCTACAATTCCTCTTCAATTGATTGCTCAAATAAAGAATATGGTTTCACAATTAATACGTTACACTATACGAATCAACCCGCAGATGTGCATTGCCTTGTGTGCTTGATCATGAATTTGCTATTGCTTTCATGCATGCATTTGAAAGACATTATATTATTTCAAGTAAGCAAGTTTATACACCACAGGGCTGTTGTTCTTTTCACTTATGTTATTTGTAACTTGCAGAGGAGTGGGAAGTGATTATTATAAATCAATGAAGCATATTGTGAAAATTCTGACATTGTTGGTGGCCATCTCTGCCTTGTGGATTGGTCTCTTACAGATGTCTATTATTCCGCGGAGTCATACTTGGCTGGTGAGTTATTTTATTTATTGATTTCGGTCAGTTTATGTCACTGTTTATACTTTTGATGTTATATTATTGTAACTATGCTCTGTTTTATCTTGTTCCCAGCTACCAATATATTTCATTGTGTCTCTAGGATGCTATGGCCTGCTAATGGTTGGAGTTGGTTTGATGCAATTTCCGACTTGTCCTCAAGAAGCAGTACTGTTGCAGCAGGTAGAATACTTTTTCTATGTATTTTCTGCTCAGTTTACTTTGCCGAATGATACTTTGGTTAATCTCTCTCATTCTCTGTGCTATTCATTACACACATTTCACCTTTTACATTTATATATGTTTGTCTTTATAAAAAAGGAACTAAAACCTGTTCTAAGGATTTTTAATCCATTAGGACATAGCCGAGGCCAAGGATTTTTTAAAGCTGAAAGGGGTCGATGTGGGTGGCTGCGATTGATTCTGCACGCAGAGTTGTCCCTCTTCTGTGTTTGGATACGAAGAAAATACCTAATTTAGTATAGAATCCATCGAACTCCGCTCGTTCTTGCAGTGATATGGTGCACGACTTCATGACAGCTTATTGTTTCCGACCTGATGGAAAATTGGCAAAGGTTTAACCAAGTTTAAGGAACGAACGACGCCTTTGGAGTTTTTAACTTTTAGCAACAAACAAAAAAAAAGCCTCTGAATTGTGGGAAATAGAAAGCAGTTTTGGAAAGTGCACACCTTATGAATTGTGTATTTTTGTTCTTCTATTACAGGTATAGAAGTTTTTGTCTAGTGGCACTTACCTCCTCTTTCTTCCATTTCTTTTCCTCCTCATGTTCATATATCTACTTGATCGGAAAGTAAAGCAGGCAAGTTAAAACATAGCCAGCTTATAAACTTATAAAGGAGTATAATCTCGGGTTGGTCCTTGAACTTACACCTTAGTTTAGATTTTGTCGTCGGACTAAAATTCATTAATTGATGTCTTTGAATTTGTCGAACTGTGGAGCATCATTTCTTATCGTTAGATTCCGTTTAAAGTATGTTGCACACATGTAGGTCTTATACATCTATTTTTTTTCCTGTTGTGCTGTACAAGTGGTAATGACTAGTAGATTATTGGCCTGTCTCGATGAAATCTTGGTAAAACGTTCTCTTGTCTTGCATTAGTGAGATTCAGAGTTAGATGGAAACCCAACAATGGGCAGCACAAACAAACACAAAATGGCAGTACAGCTTGTTTGAGACGTATGTAATGAACTCAATTACGCGCATTTGCCGGTATATACCACACAGTCCCAAATGCTTGAAATGCACGTTGCCGTTGGTTTCGTCACGTCCGCCGTCTTCCGCCTCTGCAACCTCAAACCAACTCTTAATATTGACCGGTCATTCAGAGTTACTCTACATTTTTTTCATGACCATATTAGTATATACTTGAGTTGGAAGGGACTGTTGCGGTAATCTTTGTTGAGGAGTTGCAGTAATTCTTTGTTAAAACGTAAGTCCTCATCAAAGTAGTGTATCATCATCATGTGATAAATGATTTGGGTAATTCTACATCTCACATGATGAGATAGGCCCATGTGGATCCTTCACTATAGATGAGGATCATCTTCGGATCCTCTTTGTGGGGATCATATGGATCCTTACATCATAGTCGTTTATCGTATATTCTGCGATCAGTTTTCATTAGATACTATTTGTGTTTAATTTTAAATAATAAAATTTAAATTATCTCTAACCGTACGATATACGATGAATGGTTAAAATGTGATGATATCTAGGATCCTCACAATTTAGATCGGCTCCAAATCCTTTCACTATGACTTCCTATGGACTCTAATAATTTTTATTTTTATAATATTAGAATCACTTTTAAAGTGCATAAAGAAAAAAAAAAACAAATGAAAAAGGTTTGAAAACTTTGAGTTTTAATGATAAGGATAAAATAAAGGATAAATTGAATAGTATCATGATTGACTTTTTAATGTAAAAATGTGGTTTTTCGTTAAAGTGAATAATACAGGAATTTTTCGTTAAAGTTCCCTAAAGAAAAAAGAATTGTCTATAAATAAGAAGAAAACAAACCCAAATACATGTTTCATTTGGTTTGGTCTATAAATAAATGTTTGTTTGTTATTTTTTTTTTGCAGAAAAATAAATGTTTGTTTAGTACTAATTAAAATTCATAATTCTTTTTTATGGATGGAATATGTAATCCAGGTATGAAAACGACTTCCGTTCTTTGATGAGAAACAAATTGTTTATATGTCATAAATAATGAATATCATTACAATGCAGGTGCACCCTTACATAAAAAAATTATCAAAACAAGTGTCCATTCTTTGATTAAAATTTTTATGTGCATGGTGCGCTATTGACGTTGTCGATAACTTCTCGATAACATATTTTAGCATATTTCATTGGTTACAACAACCCTAATATTGACACACAATTTATCACATACCGACAATCATTCTTTAAAAAAAAAAGAGCGATTGTTCAATATCCAGATACATCTTCATTGAAAACATAAAAAAGAAAAAGAAAGGGAAGAGACTTGATGGTGTTCACATGAACATTCCAATTACACAATAGCACCTGTAAATTGTGATCCCCCACAATTGACTGGTTCACTGCATTTTCACTCCCTTTACTGTTCTCCTACTCACCAGTCACAATAACACATTTGCTTCCCACTCCCACATTCAACTCTCCTTGAGATTCATTATGCTTTATAAAAACTCTTTGAAAAATCATGCAATCCTTAAGACGTGGCGTTCATCTTAAGTAAAATTACAATTATTAATCACAAGAAGCCAACGTCAATTTCAGGGAACCTTCCGACCAAAATTACATCAAATTACTTTAAAAATCCTAATGGTGATCATACATTAAGACAATTAGATAGTTTTAATTACGGTAATTAATAATTCAAAGTACGCAAGCAATCAATCATAAGCTCATTTTTTATGTGCTTTGAAAAGAAAAGAAAAACTGTTTCTGTTGTGATGAGAGAATAAGCTCATTTTTGCTACTTCACATTTTCAACTTTTTTTCACCTAAAATTATGAAATAAGTTATTTTTAAGTATTAACCAAACATATTTTTAAACTCAATTTTTTTATACTCACTTTTTATAAAATCAATTCGGTACCAAATCAGTCCTCACTCATTCACATTCCGACAAGCCATTTTCTTTTGGCCCAATATCCAGCTCACAATATTTAACCCAAACTCTCCCTTTAACTCCTTTCACGTCCGTCTCGTCCTTCTCTCTCTTCTCTCTCTCACTCTCTCTGTCTTTTTCTTTTCCTTCATAACCATGGCAGCAGACAATGCAGACCCATGTATAAAAATGCCACTTTAGCTCGCCGTAGATCCAAATTTTGAAGCTTTTCAATCGAATAAAGATAACCCATTTGATTAAATCCTTCAATTTTCTTGACCCGCCATTGAAATGGGTGGTCTCAGAGAGTCATGGTGCTTCTGCAAGGGAGTGAGCAAGTCTGAGAAGATGAAAGCCGCCATTTTCTCCGGCAAGGCTCCGGCCATGGCCAGAATTTTCGGTGCCGCAAATGCGATCTCTGGCACCGGATTTCTGATCCATCGTAGTCTACTATTGACCACCCACGTCAACCTTCCGTCTGTAGCGGCTGCCGAGAGCTCCGAGATCCGGCTGCAAAACGGTGTCGCTGCAACTCTCGTTCCCCAAAGGTAGTCAGTACTAGATTTGCTTAATTTGTTTTATTAATAAAGTTTGGATTTCTCTTGGTTATATGGGAATTAATTGAAGGTAAATAATGGGTTTAGTGTTTTCTATTGGTTTGTTTTTGGAAAAGTGGAAAACCAGCCCCATTAGGCCTCTTCAATGCATTAGGATTGTTTTATGTGCTTAGTTGTAGTGGGTCCCAAATGTTAGAAATTGAATTTTTTGAATAGTTTGATTACATGATGTTTCTACCCATTTTTTTTAGCTTTCAATGGAGAATTGATTAGTTTTGTACTGAAAATTTGGTTGTACCCTTTGTTTGCATTGGTGAGATTTGAATTGGTCAAAAGTTGTAATGTGAAAAGGGTTATAGGTGCTGCAAAGAAGTTGGATTGTTTTGTACGCACCTTCTGGTGGTTGTGCAGTTGTTGGATCTGATTAGATCATATTCATTCATTTCTATATAAACTACGGGTTAGGAGAAAAAGAGTGTCAACTGCTAATCATTTTCCTTTTGACAAAACGATATTCTAATTTAAGTGAGAGATCTTAGATTCGATTGTCATCAAAGACAAATTTGAACCACATTATTGCTAGCTCATTGTGAGGCTTAGGTCGCTCCCCCCACCCCCTTATTGTAGATAATATCGTTTGTTCAACAAAAAAAAAAGATAGAGGGATTCGAACTTGAGTGCAACATGGTGGCACGCTGCCCTGGCCAACTACCCAAATCCCACATCCGCGTTAGGTGGTAACCATTCAGATAAGTTAAATGTGGAAGTCTTTAATGTAGGGGATGGAGACTAGGGGTTAGTACTGATAATGCAGTGTGTTAAATGAACTAAAACTAGAGGTAATGATGGAGGAATGGCATGGCATAGCTAAAAATGGCAAGAATTTGCAGGCAATAAGAGATGCCAGTGACTAAAAAAATGGAAGGCATTATCAATAATGGTCATTGTCTCTGAAAAGGTTAAGAAATGAAATTGCTTTCTCAACTTCTTAGGAAGCTCTTCTCAAAATCTCCGGAACTCATCTGGCAAGTCCTCTCCCTGAGTCATGGAAATTTTGTTGTTTTACTTTCAAGTTGGTCCTAAGGCTTCATGGTGCTACACACACACACACACACACACACACACACACACATATATATATATATATATATGTAGCTATCTAGTGGGTTGCCTCCTCTGGGAGTGATTAAGAAAATGAAAGGTAATTGAAAATTGGAGTACATAGCATCATGATCGTGATGATTCAGTTTATCACGTTATAAATGATTTAGTATTGCATAGAAATTCTGTTGGATCTGATAGTAGTTCAGTCCTCTAGTGTTTAGGCGAATGGAATTTTGTGACATTCTTCTCTTAAAGCATCAATACATTATGGTTTATGGTAGCCTTTGCATATTTACGCATTTCGAGTAGTGTTTCTCATTCTTTCATTGGATTGCAGATTTTTTATCACCAGTTCCATCTTGGATCTTACAATAGTAGGTTTGGATGCGGTAGATGGAGATTCAACTGCCCAAGGGCACCTCCACCACTTGAGGACCTGCTCTAAACCAAACCTGGATCTTGGCAGTGTAGTTTACCTTCTTGGCTACACGGAGAAGAAGGAATTGACAGTTGGTGAAGGTAAGGTAGTGATAGCCACAGACAATCTCATAAAATTGTCAACTGATGGAGTAACGTGGAGCCCTGGTTCAGCTGGATTTGATGCACAAGGGAATCTTGCATTTATGATGTGTGATCCTATGAAACTAGCAACATCTCCAAACACCAAATCCTCATCAACTTCCTCATCATCCTCGTCATCATGGAAGAAGGATCATCCAATGCAATTTGGTATCCCCATTCCAATCATTTGTGATTGGTTAAATCAACATTGGGAAGGCAGCCTCGATGATCTTAACAAGCCTAAGCTACCACTTATTCGGTTGATGTCTTCTGGCCAGAAAAGTGAGCACTCTTGTGCTTCCTTCACGCAGCGGCGAGTTTTTAAGTCAACTGAAGGTGACAATGATGGAACACCATCTTCATCAAATACAACCTCAAAACCTGGGGACCAGCTAGGACCAAGCTGCTCTGCTGCCGCAAACACTGTTGATGAAGAGGCCCTAACAAGTGATCGTCATGCTGCACATGTACAAGGCATTCCTACTCCAGAAATCTATGAATCACCAAAGTTAACAGCTATTCCTCTTTGGAGAAAAGAAGGTTCCCCAGTTCAGCTTTTGGACATTAATTTTCCTCCAAGGGTTGCAAAACCAACAGTTCAACCACAGTCAACCAAAAAGTTACCCCCAAATTCTGGTGAGAATTTTGTCAAGGAGCCTCCCGAGCAGATCCGATTAAGAGAAGGATACAGAGTTGAAGATAGAGGACCAGCCAGTCCTAATGCAAATGCTGAAATTGCCTCAACGGGTTCATTTAATGGGGCCCAAAGTGAGGTTGAGTCTAGTTCATTCCCAGTAGATGTTTCAGATTTGCACAATGGGTATAGCAGTGAGGGAGAGACTATGTACTCCGCCGAAACTGCTGAGAGTCGAAATTATACTATTCCTGCAGATGGAAAGTTTCAAGAAGTGGGAAGGAGCCAGAGTTGTGTGAACTATAATAGATGGGGAGCCACCCAAAGTAACCCAGTGCAGCGCAGGGCGTTGCTAGAAAATCAGAGAAGCTTTATCCATGGAAGGAAGATGCATTCGCAAGCTGCAACTTCTCAAAGGAGCAATGACTACTACAGCCCAACTGTCTCCTCAATCATGAAGAAGCGCAACTCCGAGCAGCCTGTCAGACCCCGGCAAAGTGCCGTTCATTCCTCTCCGAAATGGAACTTCTGAGTTGATTCTTATCTGGAAAGTGATTAGGACGAAGAAAATATATAGTTTTTTAAGTTAAACGGCGGTTTAATTTCCACTATGGTATAGTGTAACAAATTTGTAGTGACTGTGCAGAGTGACAGATATCAGGTGAATAAGAAAATTCAGCAAAGTTGTAATTTTGTTCCTAGTGAGACTTGTGTTACTGGTTACATATCATCTATAAAATTATTCTTTGAGGGTGAAAAACTCCCTATGGCAAGTAGATAGTTTTTTAGTTCTGGGAAATTTTAGCAGGTTAATCTGTCTCCATGTTAAACCCATGGTATATTGAATGGCACATTTAGCTGATAACTGCCTGGTTAGAGAACAGATAGGGCAGCCGCTTTCGAGTTGCATATAACAAAAAGGAAAAGTATTGAACTTGGCTGTGTTCTGCCATTTTTGGCCATGGGGTTGAGCTTGAGATTCGGATCACAAATTCAGAAAGGGAATAAAAGAAGATCATCTCCATTACAAAATGAGCCTGGACAATGGCATATATAACTCAAAATAAACTGCATAGCGTTAACGATTTTATTCAGAACATTAGCATTGATCAGATATTAGGGTTCTGCGCTAGGACAACGCTCCAAAGAAAAACTACAAAAAATCTCTTGTTGAGAGCCTCAATAGAATTCAAGTGCAGGCTTCACTAGACTAAGTGATGTCAAGTTAATCCTACTGATACGATGTGGTCTCAAGCTTGGCTGGTTTCCCTCAACTTGAGACCGCATCTTATCAATAGGATTCGAGTGCAGGTTTCAGTATATTCATCTGAGGGAGCAGCAGAGAGACGGATTCAGTTGAGGGGAACCAGCCAAGCTTCTCTAGGAGTATGTCAATCAGGTCACCTGCTAAGTAAGAAACACCTCCCACCCCAATCATGATGGTAATATAGTAGAGTAAAGTTTTTATGTACTTTGGTGGCCTCTGGATATAAGCCTTTCCAAGTGCGAGAACTATGATGCATAGAAAAGAAGTTACTGCAACTGCTGCAATCTTTAGGTCCCTGTTGTTGCTCTGGAGGAACGAGAAGCTATAAACCACAGGAGGTATTAACCCGAAAACAATGAATGATAATATAACAATAGAGGCATGAAGAGGGAAATTCTCTCTTTTCCCTAGTACTTTATGGTATTTTCCCACTTCTTCATCTGTTTCACCAGAGGGCACTTTTGAATAATCATCTTTCAGTTCCCAGAGCTGCAGGTTGAAGGTCATAAAACATTAACAAACAAACATTGTCAAAATAATAATTATGACGGGGTGAAGAGTAAATGAATTTGAAAGAGCTGCTATGGAAGTTCTGAGTTTTTCGACTGTAAAATTACTCACATTGTGACCAATGATGAAAAGTCCGCCAAGTAAGTTTGCCAATGCCAAAGCTAAAATGTTCACTACAAAAAGAAGATGGTTACAAACCTAAACATGATGATGATCAAGGCGCGCAAGTGAAAAACTAAATCTATTAGTTTCAACTACCGG
This sequence comes from Malus sylvestris, assembly GCF_916048215.2. Taxonomy (NCBI): domain Eukaryota; kingdom Viridiplantae; phylum Streptophyta; class Magnoliopsida; order Rosales; family Rosaceae; genus Malus; species Malus sylvestris. The sequence continues at coordinate 29,686,668 of NC_062264.1, forward strand.
AATGAAAATGTAATAGACATAAAAACTAGATGCAATGAGCTCGTATATAAAGAATCTCAGGCAGTTTAAAATTAAATCAACTTAAATAGAAGCAACTTACGTGTGGCAGTATCAGCACTGGCTGCGGATGTCACGATGCCTAAGCTTGTAATTGCTTCAGTTAAACCACCGTATACAATGCTTTTGACGATTTCTAACGTTTTGGTATCACCTGTTTCGGGGGGTATGATTGTTGGTTCTGGACTAATAACGACTATCGTGCTCTCAGGAAGCTCAGATGTAGTTGGCCCTGTATCAACACAGTATCGCATCATTCTAGATTATAATGTATTAAAGAACTTGTGTTTCAGTCTTCGAATACATGTAAATTTGCATTAGAAGGTTGCTATGGTGCTCGATACTTCCACTTTCTTAAAATGATTCCATGTTTATAGTTTCTCATGTATGACTGTGTCTTACACATACCTGCATCACTGTCTTGAATTTGTGCGGGATCTCGTGAAATGGCTACCACATCTATTTGAGATGATGGGGGCTTCGTGGTCACAAGTTCACCAACTCCTACTGGGAGAACAGGCACCGAAGGTTTTTTATCAAGTACTGTTCCATCTGACTCATGTGATGGAACTGACTCGTCAACTTCAACACCGCTCTCAAAATTATTTCCAGAAGGTTTAGCTCCAACACTAGCTTCAACAGGCTCACCAGTCACTACAGGTTTATCTATTGAGGCAGTATCTCCAACTCCAATTGGCTGAGCAGGCATTGCCGGACTTTTATCATATTGCGTTTCATCCAAGCCGTGTGATGGAACTGGAACTTCGACTCCAACGCTGCCCTGAATATTATCTCGTGAGGGTTCAACTGTTGCAGCTTCAGTGGCTCCAACAGGCTCTTCAGGCGCTGGACCTTTACTTACTGGTGCAGTTTGACTACTTTGATCTTGTAGTGTTCCAGCCGAGTCATGCGATGGAACTGGAACCAACTCTCCAACTTCAACACCTTTTCCAATATTGGTTTCTGCATCAGCAAATCAAGTAAGAGGTTTGGCTACTTGATAAGCAAAACCTTGAATACCGCTGAATTATACTTTAACGGCATCTCGATAAGGTTTATTAACAAAACAGTAGAAAAGTTTACCTTGTTTCGTAGGATCGTCCTCATCTTTATGTTCCAATTTAGGAAAGAACCAGCTGCCTATTTACATTGAAAGAATGGTTAAACTATCAGCCAAGAATTCAAGACAGAAAGTGTCACACCGCAAATGCCTAATTGATAAACGGAAACATAACAAGAGGAAAGATTCAGGTTCTGGAAGTTTAATAGCAATACGATGATCTAAATATATTACAATTTATTTTTTATATACCTTAACATCAAAGGGTAAAAATTCTTCTTTCATTTACTGGCAATAGTTAGGCAATTGAATTCCTTGTTCTAAATTCCTTGTTACTAGAGTAAGGATGCAAGACTACCTGCCGGAATGAGGAAACTGAAACACGAAGTGCATCGAATTGGATCAACTAGTGGAGGAGGTGGTGCAGCAGGAGGTAGTGTATTTTCCGGTTCTCTACCGCGAATGATAACCTTTGTGATGCAAGACTTGCAATTAGGACAGTAGAAATCATGCGTGGCCGGCTTCTGATATACCCCTTCAAGATACAATTCAGACGCTTCTTGTTCACTGATTTCTCGCAGCTTAACTCCCCCATGTTCAGCTGTCCCATTGTTTCCAGAAGCATCACGTCCATTCTGCTCAACTGACTGCTTGGAAGATAAAGTACCAGAACCATTCAACTCTTCTTCAACCTTCTTATCACCGACATCTTGACGGTTGGTAATACTAACAGCACTCTCATCAAAGGCTACTTTGACATCCAGTATTTCATCTCCAGGGTTTTTCCTGAAAGAAAAATCGACATGTCCGCCACTGAATCCAGAGATCTCATATGGAGATTCAGCACCTGAAACCATGGAGAGAGTTGAAATTTCTCATCACAAAACCATTGAGCTTGGCCGAACGCAATCATGCAAACATAATACCCTATTTAGCATGGATTTCCATGTCCACCGCCAACTAAGATCCCAATTGAAATTTACTCTTTAAAAAGAGTAAATTGATTAGTCAATTAACTGGAACCCATTTGATTCTTCCTAGCTAAAAAACAGTTAAAAAGAAAGGGTAAAACAAACAACTAGTAATTACTACTGAAACTGCAGAAAAACAAACCAAAACTTTCATTGTGAAATAACTAAATGCAGTTCTTGATGCACAACAAACTAATGAACATACCAAGAAGTGTTTTGTTTTTTTTTTTTTTGTCAAACGATAAATTTTGTTAGATTAGATGTAAGAATAGCTATCAACGGGATTCGAATGCCACGCCGTCATGCGAGGGCCTCCTTTTCACCACTGGTAAAACTTGCAAGAAGCGTTTTTTTTTTTTTTTTTTTTTTTTTTGAACTTACCTCCATTTTTGTGAGAAATGGGAGTGTCATTGCTTGGGGTTTCCTTGACTTCCTCTGCCTCTTCAGCTTCGCTAGAAGCTAATGAACTCTCAGAGGAAGAAAAGATAAAGTCACCCTGGGAGACAGTGGTGGCGAGGTTTGCTGTCTTGCTGTCCTGTTGTGGCGGCTTTCTTCTCAGAGCCATGCCTGCTTCTGCTGCTTCCTCTGTCTCCTCCCACTGATTCGTTGCCTCCATTTTTTTTCCACCAATTGCCTTGGGGAAAGCTCTGAGACTGTGTGAACAGTATTATATATGGAAACGTTAGGGAAATCTAGGGAGAAGGAGAACACATTTTCCACGTGACATGGCGCGGTTGATGATTCAATTTTATTTAACGATTGTCGTATTTGAGTCCGTATTTGTTTTCATTTATTATTATAATGAGAGGGGGAGAGTACGAAAATTATTACAATAATTTAAAAATAAGAAATCCGAACACGGTATGCATGAGCGTATCCCAATATTATATTTATTAGGATATTGTACCTCATATTTGAATTATATTTTTTTTTTGAAACATAAGTGATGATTTAGCGAAATAAATTCATTATTGACATGACATGACATAGCACTTGTCACGTCAAATCAGTGTTCAAATATGTGGTTTTTAATTTTTAGAGCATTTTTCTTAATAATTTAAAGAAAGAAGTGAATATTAACCATCATATCATGTTATCAATAAAACATAATTTGAGTATATAATCTCTATACAATGAGAATATATATAGGATAATATTATTTGCACATTCATTTTACTTCTCACAGATACTTCTCAAATTTTTGTCGTTTGAACGAATGAATAGAAGAAGATCAATGGTTAAAATTTAATAAAAGTGTGTGAGAGATAAAATGGGGGTGTGAATATCACTGTCCTATATATTATCACCTGTAAAATGTGAAGTTTTGACATTTTAGGTTAGTTATGTTGTAATGTGCTAGAATTCAAACCTTTAGATGAAGACAAAAGTAGAGTCTGTATTTAACAATAAAATGATTATATCCAAGTTAGGTGATTGAAAGAAAAAAATTGTCATGCTTTTTAAGTGTTGAATTAAAGTTTTGTATGTTCTTGACCAAAAAATTAAAGGTATTTTTAGCTTTATATTATTCAAAAAGGGAGGTGAAATCACATTAAGAACTTCGGATAAAGATAATTGCTCTTAATCGTTTGGAGTCTTGAAATACAAATGAAGTCTTTGCAAATCGATTGTGTTGATCAACTAGTAAGTTAATACGATAATTTAGTTGTATATTTACATCGCTCGTATTGTGTAAGTCTTTCTCCTAGACATAAAAGGAGATGTTTAAAAACAATGATGTAATTTCTCAAATACAAAAAATTCAAGTTAAAAGCCAACTTAAGGTCTTCACAATTGTTCGAGTAAGTGATACTTAATGAAGCAGCTTGAGTTTGATACTCATAATACTATTGTTTTTTGTTTATTATTGAACAAACGAATTATCTATATTATGGGGAGTGGGCTAAGCCTCACAATAAGTTAGCAATAATATCGTTCAAATTCGTCTTTGACGAGAATCAAACCTAAGACCTGTGATTTCAATACCTACGAGAGTCATACTTTAAAACCTCTTAGTTTATAAGTATCACGCTCATGAGTTTAATATACAACTTATAAGAATGTAATTCCTATATAGCTTAGAATATCGGACAAGGATTGTCTGCCCTCCTGGTTCATGTGCCCTCTCGTGCTTTCCTGTTTGTGTGGTCACGGTTAAGCCACGTCAACATTTTATATTACTATTCATTTTTGTCTTATTATCTCTATAAAAAAACAATATAAAATGTTAACGTGGTTTAACAGTAACGACACAAAATAAGAGGACATGAGAACAAAGAGGGTAGACAATCCTTGTCCCAGAATATCACACCCATATTTTTTTTTTTTTTTTGGCTTAAAGGCCCAACATATGAAAAATCCACCCAATTTGACTTATGTGCTTTTTTTTATTTTTTATTAACCTTTTGATTTTTTTTTTAATGGTTAGGACAATGTCCTTGGTGATCCCTAGGGTAGGGACAACAGTTTAATGTTTGTGTACCACAATATCAATGTCATCTCTCCATATTTCCTACCTCACGAAATTCATCCATCTTTGGCCACACAAAAAAAAATTAAAATAAAAAAAAATTAAAAAAATTATCCATCTAACAGTCAGACTAATGTAGTACTCATTTTAGTATATGGTTCTGGATCTTCACAGAATTTTAAGTTTGGGGGGTGGGATTTACGGAATCCATGTCTCTAGATATGAACATATGAAGCCAATTTGATCATTCACATTGTTTCTCATCATCCTACATGTGAAACCTCAGAATTTTTAAGTGCCTCAGAAGCGATTAGTTTTTCAAGATTATTATTATTGTAGAGTCATAAGATGAAAGTAAATTAGATTACAAGTTCGTAGCATTTTTCGAAAAATTTTAGATGTAGATGCATTTAGGGTTTAGAGTTGGACCAGTGAGTCGATAACACATGGTATACATTGAGTGGCTAAGTTTGCCACGTGGTGATCTAGCCAGCATGCTAGCACAAAGACATTGGTCATATTATTAGTGTGTGGAAAGTGATTAGATGAGAGAGTAATGCTACATTTATCACATTTTTCATACCACGTTTGTACAAATTCTCTAATAAATGTACGACCTACTAATACAAGTGAGTCTCACTTTTAATAGAAAACTTGTATAAATGCGGTATAAAAAATATGTTAAAAATAGCATTTTTGTAGACGAGGTAACCTAATAGCTACATAAAAATAGCATTTTAAACTATAAGCGGGAAGAGACATGGTAAAATAGATAATGATGAAATTGTATGTGAATGTGGTTTCGGGTTTCTCCGTACAGTTAATTGTGTGCAACTAATTTTAATTGGTCGATCGAGCATGCTCATGATTTGAGACTTTTACTCAAATGTTAGATGATATTTTTGTTTTTTTAAGTAAAACGGGGCAATCCCTTAGGGGAAGTACACGTTCCCTTCCATCAAATCCATAAATCTGAGCTTTTGAAATTTGATCAAACAGCTAAAAACAGGAACTCTCTTTAAAAGTTATAATAACTTTAGTCGTTTGATCAAATTTTAAAGGTTATTTCCACAAGTTGCTCCCTTCCTACTGCATAATTTTCTATGCAGGCATGACAGTGGCAACAATTAAATTTATTTTGTTATTCTCGGACCTCTAATATATTTGTTTATTTGACTTGCATGTTAGATAAAATCGTATTTTCGATTGATTTTGGTCTATTAAAGTATTTATCATTTCGTAAGGTTTTAAATAAATTATTTTTCAAACCTGTTTCAGTTTTTTTTTTAATTTTTATTTATTATTAATTTTCATTTGTAAATGAGTGTTTTAGGTTCGATTCTCATCAAAAGTGAATTTGAATCACATTATTACTAACTTATTGTAAGATTAAGTTCACCATTTAATATAAATAATATCATTTGTTCTGGAGGCTCATTACTAACCTGATCAAGACATCATAAGTAGTTCAGCAAACCCATTACTAACCTGATCAAGACATCATGCGCTCGACTGCTTGTGATGACCTATTTTTTCGGTATCTTTATTTGGGTCAACGTTGGACGAGATTGAAATGCCACAATAGTGTCCGAAAGAGAACTCAAGGGACACGAGCTTCGGACTCAAAGACCAAACTTTCATCACATAGCCTTGCAAGTAGACAAAAAAAACAAATACAAGTGAGAAGGAGATGGGGCGAAAGGGACACATCAAAACACTTTTGCTCTGCCCAAAATTGCATCATGCTTGGCCTTGTAAGCGGAAGGATATTAGGAAGACTAAATTTTATAAATCAAATTATGTGAATATTAATGATTAAATTATTACTCAAGCGTAAATTAATATATTTATTTTATATTGACAACACGTGATTTGATTTTCCTAGTATTGTTTCTAAATTATTATGACCGATGCTTAACCCAAATTACCTACCTCTCATATAAAGGAAGATATATAGCCCAATTTAGGCCCAACTACTAATAGTGGGCCAGTCAAAACCTGTACCAAGGTGTGAAACCCAATTGCCGGTGGTTACTGGGCCCACAAAATACCCCTGTACGCCCACACTATAAACCTTGGGGCCGACAAGTCCCCAATGTCGTTCGACCCCAACGACAGTATTCCAAACGTCGGCAGATAAAGCACCACGGTCCACGTGCATGACTCAAAAACTGTGGTCACACTCCACTCGGCCTCCCGTATCCGGAAAGGAATCATTTTCAGATGTGTTCCACTAAATTCATCAAATCAATTAATTTGAGTTTTTTAAATTTGATTAAACAGTTAAATTTACGGATTCATTTAAGGGTCCAAATTCATTAATTAGATGGATTTGATAGAAATGATACGGTGATGATTTTTTTCCACCGCATCCTAGTCGCCTAATACGGTTGGGTTTCCGGATCCAAATCCAGTGGCAATCTCGTAAATTCCTCCAAACCCGGTGGCGTTTCCGCTCTCCGAGGCTCCTCCACCTCGGTCCTATCGGCCAGAAAAATATTATAAGCAGAAAAAAGCGGCTTTTCTAAGTCACACACAAAATCTCTTCTTCTCTGGTTGGCCGCCGGTCTTCTCAACTTCCTGTAAAAAAATAGTAAAATAAAGAGAGAGAAAGTGACGAGAGAGAGGAAATGTTGAAGCTCTCGACATACAATGGAGTGGACCAAATTCACGGCGTGGCGGCCCAATGCCGCTTCCTTGGCCCACCCAAGCCCAACCCAATTTTCCCCCGCCGGAAAGACGGCGCCTTTCTTGCCCGCTGCGCTGCCTCACCTTCCAAAACGCCGGTTCTCGCCGTCGTATCGGACCGGGGGCCCGGGAGCTTGGCGGGTCGGGTCGAGACGAATACCGGGCCGGTCACCCTCGCGGACCGGCTGAGGCAGGGGAGCATGGCGGAGGACGGGAAGTCCTATAAGGAGTGCTTTATAGTGAGGTGCTATGAGGTCGGGATTAACAAGACTGCCACCGTCGAGACGATTGCCAATCTCTTGCAGGTGTGTTAAGAGTTGGAATTTTTGGTTTCGATTCAATGTGTGTTTGCTGGGTTTTATTTGAATTTTTGTGGGAAATGTTCATTCTTTTGGATTCGATTTTTGTGGTTTGTAGAAATGTATCGATTTGGTTGATTGGATTTTGTTTGGGGAAAATTTGGGGATTTTTGTTTGGTATATTTGCCATCTCCCCCACATGCATTTATGAAGTGAATTGCATGGTTTAATGGTCCAATTTACAGTGGTTGGAGGGGGAACGTAAAATTTGATTGGGAATGCAAGTTACCAAATAACTGTAATTATCTGATCACTGTAATTTCTGATTTAATTAAGTGATTTTTGTTTTGATTGCTTGAAATCTTAGTTGCCTAGAAGCAAAGGGAAGAACATTGTGTGATTATATTCTCTTCCTTAATTTATTTTTTTTAACTGTATTTCTGGATTAGCTAATTGAGTTTCTGCATTGTGGAAACAATTGGTCTTCTTCTGATGATTTTCGTTTTCTGTGATCATTTTGTGATGCAGGAGGTAGGATGCAACCATGCTCAAGCTGTTGGCTTTTCTACTGACGGATTTGCGACCACAACCACCATGAGAAAAATGCATCTCATTTGGGTTACTGCTCGCATGCATATTGAAATCTACAAATATCCAGCTTGGTGGGTGTTCTCTAGATTACAGTTCGGGTTTTGATTTGTAATCCGGAATGTGAAACTTAAAATGTGGGTTCGTGGTACAGGAGTGATGTCGTTGAAATAGAAACATGGTGCCAAGGGGAAGGGAGAATTGGCACTAGGCGTGATTGGATACTCAAGGACTATGCCACCGGTGAAGTCATTGGAAGAGCGACGAGGTGCGTATTCTTTTTATTTTTGTTGTTCTAAGCTTTTAAGACATCCATGAAAACATGATATAAGTATGGAAACACTGATATTTTGTCATGCAACATTGAATTTACGTTGGAGAACATGTTATTGTATTGAACCAACTTCCGTATTCTCATTAATATTACATTTGAGTCTGGCATCTCTCTAAGAACCAGTAAGCATGTACATGCGGCAGGTCTTTGAACTGTAAAGTTATTATCTTCTTGATGCTCTGAAAGGAACCCAATTTCTTTTTTTTCATCGATGCCTGTTGGGCATGACGTCATTTTAATTTGGCTGCATGACTATTAGCACTGCAATCTTTGTTCATATTTTTTCTTTGCCTTTTCCTTTCTCTCCTTTTTGATAAATCAATCATCCATTTTGAAGATTGCATGTGAAGAAGTTGTTGAATGTTTTCTGCAATTCTAATGTAGTGTTGTTGGATTGTTCTAGCAATTCTCAGTTTATGTGAGCCTATTCTGAGATATAGTCTAAAAATTGGCCATATGTACTGCATGTTTACAGCAAGTGGGTGATGATGAACCAAGACACTAGGCGACTTGTGAAAGTCACCGATGATGTTAGGGAAGAGCATTTAGTTTTTGCTCCACGAGAACTGAGGTAAATGGTCCTTTTTTTTCCATTTTGTATGACTTCATCGCTTCTATATGATAAAGTTATCCCTCATGCACAATCTGCTGATTGCTTTCTTCTCTTGGGATGATAGATTAGCATTTCCAGAGCCAAACAATAGTAGCTTAAAGAAAATCTCCAAACTTGAAGATCCTGCTCAGTATTCTACACTGGGACTTGTGGTTAGTATATCTTCAATTCATTTATGTTGTCAAATTTATCCAGTAATCTCAGTATGCTTTTTAATTTCGCAGCCAAGGAGAGCAGATCTCGACATGAACCAACATGTTAATAATGTCGCCTATATCGGATGGGTTCTAGAGGTTGGCATCTATGTCTGTTTCATTCATATGTTTGTTTTTGTGGTGTTCTATGGCTGTAGGTTATTGTTGGTTTCATAAGAGATGTTTTTAATTTTATCTTTTACAGAGCATGCCTCAAGAACTCATCGATAGCCATGAACTGCAAACAATCACCTTAGATTACAGGCGGGAGTGTCAACAGGATGACATAGTCAATTCCCTTACTAGTGTTGAACCTTTAGACGATGCTCCAGCTCTTTCAGGTAACGGAACAAATGGATCCCCTACTGCAACAGAAGATGATAAGGACTACCGTCAGTATTTGCATCTACTAAGATTAGCAGGCGATGGTTCGGAAATAAACCGGGGACGAACTATCTGGAGAGAAAAACCTGCAAGATGAGGAAGTAATCTTATCTCTTGGTTTCGCCGGTTTTAGGGTTGATTTTTGTTTCTATTTTCCTTTGTTTTTGTCCATTGTATGAGAGGTTTTGTTTCCTAGTTGATGTCATCTGTCATATTTTCGTTTTCAGTTTATTTCTTTCCAGTTGTCCTCTTCCAAATGCAATTATTTCCTGCACTGATGTGCAATGTAAGGTCTGGATTTTAGTTGCAAATGTAATACTTATGTTCCAATTGCCATCGTTTGTGATTCTTGCTGGTTTCCTTTTGGATTGGTGCAAGCTTCAAAAATAACAGCCTACGGTTTTGTTAGTCATCGTTGGCTTATAACTTTAATGAAATACGAGTTTGATATTAAGGGAACGATGTTATTGAGACTTCAAAAAAGTCATTGTTTTCTTGTATATTTTTTTTTTCATTGCGGATGACTTTCGATTGGATTAATTTTTTTTCTGTTACACTAAAGGGAGTTGAACTGTCACAAGGAATAAACCTATTATTTCAGGCAGAAATTCTTGGACCTTTAAATTAGGGATGTGCTATCTACACACCTCTATTTACTTCTCACACTCCTTGTTCATTTATGTCATTTGATCATCGTCATTTCATTAAATCCTGAAAATTAAGAGAGTGTGTGAGAAGTAAAAAATGTCTGTGGATATCACACCCTTAAATTATGACCCTACTCTTCAGCACGGATTAGGAACTTGAAAATAGGTTTAATTCATGAAACTCTACTTTCATGTTTGAAAAGTGCATTAATGGGATAGTTTTTCATATTTTTTTTTAACAAACAATATTATTTACACTAAAGATGTGAGGGAGTGGGTATAATGGGCTAGCAATAATGTGGTTCAAATTCGTCTTTAACAAGAATTGAACCTAAGACCTTTCACTTACCAATAAAGAAAAATACTACAAGATCATAGTACTAAGTGGCGGGATAGTTTTTCATCTTACATGCATTTCAAACTGTGACAACCCGTCCCAAATTTTACTATTTTATAAATTTTAAAATGTGAAATCACGAGAATACCCTAGAGATGAGGGTATTGACTTTCGTTGATCGCTAGTTCAAGATGCGTATGAACTATTACCTTACCGTATTTCAAAAGTATGTTGGTAAGGGTTGTTATTTATTCTATTCATTTCTTATAGTTATTGTTATTTTTATTAATTGAGAGGTTAGAAAAATTAACGGGGACAAAAAAAGAGGAAAGGAAAGAAGAGAAGAAAAGAAGGAAGGCTGCCTGATGACAGCGAAGTGGAGAGAGAGAAAAAGAAGATGGGCACTGCCCAATCAGGAAATGAGGAGAGTGAGAGTGACGAATGGGAGAGAAGAACCAGGAGGGAAATGAGGGAGGTGTGGAGCACCTAACCCAGCTGACCCGTACACCCACAGCAAAAACCGGTTTTGACCAGGTTCTAATTCCGGCTAGATTCCACCACTTTTCCGACGAAAGTCACCCATTCTTCAACTGGAAATCATCCCTTGACCTCCTCTCTTCTATTTCCACCCAAATATGGAAAAGATTTGGGTGTAAATCATTGAAATAAACCATGGGGGTGCCGTGAGACCCATGCTCGAAATCCATCAATCGTGAAATCATCTCCTTGAATTACCACCACTAGAACACTCCTCTAGAACACAAGAACAAAGCCCAGGCAGTGGTTGAGGCGTCTGAGTGAGTATGGAGGTCGAATTGAAGCACACCATTTTCTAGGGTTTCGGCGGGTTTGAGCAAAATTGGAGCTTTTCTCGGCCAAATTGGACTTGGCCATAGGTATAAAGTTTACTCTACTCATTGAGATCTTCATTCTTGTAAATTTTGAAAATTTTGGAAATAGTTGGATTTTCCGGCGAGTCAAGGCAGTCGACTGCCACCTGCGGCGGCGCGTGCCTAGGGGACCGTCGATGTTATCCTTAGGATAAATTAGATGTCTTGAGTTTAGTTTTGGCAATTGTATATCGTAGGTTGATCGTTTGGACCTAAACTCATTAGGATACGTTACTTGGTAAAGATATGAATCGACGATCCGACCGTTGGATCGTCACCAAACTTTAACATGTTATAGTACATAATATTTGAGGACCATAGAAACTTACGGATAAGAAATCCGACTTATGGATTTTCCTAAATTGGATTTGTAAGTTTATAAATTAAAATGTTGACCGCCATTTAGTTTTGGCAATTGGTAGAGATCTGACCGTTGGATCGTAATGAAACCTTAGGATGTTGTTCTAGAAGTATATTTTGGATCTTTGGAAGCAACGGATCAGAAATCCGTGATGCAGATCTTCCGAATTGAATTATGTAAGGATGCATTTTATGTAAATTATGTATTTTATCGGTCAGAACTCTGAGATGTGATTTGATAATTGGTCATAGGCGACGATGGTTCATGATGACTCAATATGCGTGCTAGAGAGTCGTAGCACGGACCTCAGGTAAGTGGGTCTTTTCCCTTCTATCGTATACACACACACACATATATATATATAAATGATTGATAATTCCACAAACAGTTATAAATTGATTACTACATATAATTACTATGAATGCTGTGAAGTACTAATGCGAACTACAAATGGCTTGATCCCTATTTAGGGTACATAGGCAGTCTAACGAGACATTAGATGCAGCCATAACATAAATAAGATAAAATAATTGAGGTAATAGCCTTGTTGGGAAATTGTGCAAGGTGAGGGACATTGGTAGAAAATGTGAGATTTAACCATATGAATTAGTGATTGGATGTTGGTCATAAATCATGGTGTGAAGGATCGAGAATTTGAAGTACGGAAACATAAGTAATGATAGCTAATTAAACTAGTGTCTAGTTGGGCTTATCACTGATATTTATTCTCGGAAATAAATAGTTCGGGAGTAGGGCGTTACAGCTTATGCATTTTTATGCCATAATACACACACACACACACACACACACACACACACACACACACACACACACACACACATATGTATCTAATTGAAAATGCTATAACATGGTTGAGTAATAAATTGCATCATGGTTTATCTATATGTATATTACCTGCACATAATTATTATGAATGTTTGAAGCGCAAAGGTGAACACAGGAGACCCAGGTAAGTTCAGTTGAGTTTATGGTATTAGTTGAAATGATCGAGTGATGGCATGACTATATTATGTTTTAGACAACTCCAACATTGTCGTACATGTTGCCTATGAGTTGTATATGTCATATGAGATGCATTTAGAGCTCATAAACCTGCACCCCGGTGTTAGTGCTCCGGCCCGTGGCCAGGCCACAGTCCTTCACGTGATGTTCACCCACACACCTTACGCTCACCTTGGATACAAGGTAAGTGCACAGGCCTGTCGTACAGACCACTATAGGTGGTTCCGACTCGTAGATGACCCGTGATTATTCGCACAATCTTTACGTGATTGTAGCACTTGAGCGTATTTATTTACACTTAGTCATGTCGTACATACCACTATAGGTGGTTCCGACTCTTGTGTATGGATATATGATGAGCTAGCATATGTGATGAGATATATGATGAGCTAGCATATGTGATGAGATATATGATGAGTTAGCATATATGATGAGATATATGATGAGCTAACATATGTGATGAGATATATGATGAGCTAGCATATATGATGAGATATATGATGAGCTAGCATATGTGATGAGATATCTGATGAGCTAGCATATGTGATGAGATATATGATGAGCTAGCATATGTGATGAGATATACTTATGAGCCAGCCTATGTGATGAGATATGGATAAGTCGTACATGTCACAAGAGGTGACTTTGACTTATGAGCTAGCATATGTGATGAGATATGGATAAGTCGTACATATCACAAGAGGTGACTCCGACTTATGAGCTAGCATTGATTGATGAGATATGGTTGTAGTCGCACAGGTCACCATAGGTGACTCCGACTGGCGTGCTAATATGGGTTATTAAGCACATGATTATTGATATTGTTGATGAGATGTTGTGTTGTAGTATATTTATGGATTTACTGTTGATATACTTTTGATTTCACATTGATACGTGATATGATTTTCCTGGAAACTATACAGGTGTTGCAACGAGGGGTTATAATGTTTTATATGATTTCTATTAAAATTTTATTTCCAGGGTCACTCACCCTTGTTTGGTTTTCACCCTCCAGGTTTTATTAGCTGAGCTTTCTTATCGTCGATGATTCATGGCAAGTCTTGGTATTGGAGATTACCTTTGATGGTACGATTCTTAATTCATTCTACTGTACTTACTTATGCTTTAACGTCACGTGTGAAGAGGGTTCATTCCCGCTCACTAGCGCACTCTAGTATTTAGGCACTCTTAGGTTTAAATTTATTCACATTTTTACACATCATCACACTTTATGGCTTCGTCACCTTCCAGATGTCAGCCAGCACAGCTCGATTTGGAGTCCTAGTGGACATTCCAAGTCGGGGTGTATCATAAACTCCCATGAAGAGAAGTTGAAACTCTTGCCCCCTTTGTACCCTCATTACTTATTATTACTTTAAATAATCATTGAAAATGTCTAAAATGACGATAAATCAAATATCAATTTGAATCGATGAAAATAAAATATGAACAACATAATTCAATATCGACGATATTGTGATAAAAGACAATGACATGAGATATATATGCTAAAAGTAAAATAATTTCAATCATTGAATTGATCCAAAATCAACTATCAACGATATAGCTGACACAAAATGATTAGAAATTAAATCTCAATTGTTGAACTTATCAAAATGAAATTTGGACGACATAATGGAGATTTAAAAAAAAATTATCATTTTGACCAATTTCTCATCTTACACAAACCAACATGAAAATAGTATTATCTTATACCCAATCACTAGGAATATAGATGGAAAGTCCATTCCCAAGGACTCATTCCAAATGTTTAGGAATTCAATTTTTTTTAACAGACAATATTGTCTACACTAAGGGGTAGGCGATGAGCTAGTTACAATGTGATTCAAATTCACATTTGGCGAGAATCGAACCTAAGACATCTCACTTACAAATGAAGAGGAATACCATTAAACCGTAGTATTAAGTGGCTTCAAATTTAAAATGCATAAAATGCTACTTCTCTCCTTAATATAGTTAAAGTTGTATCAATTCCAAAACCATCCATCAAACATCAAACTTAAATGCTGCTTTAGATTCAGAAAGCCTTATCGTCACGAAACCATGAAAATCCATGGCCATTAAAGCTTATCAATGAAGTTACCATTTGCTCCTACCTGTTACCAACAGATCAACCTAATTTCAAACCAACAGGAGAAACCCTCACCAAACTTGACTGGGCCTGCAGGGATTTAAAACGCAGCAGTTCCACTCAACTTAGTCATTCCATAAAGACCAAAATCTCCATGCAGACCCTACTCCATGCCATTACCGAAACAGAGTACACAAATTAATCAAAAGATTCTCTCACTCTCACTCTCTAACTCCCTCTCGCAGAGTGCCACTATTAATAGCGGGAGATCTCTACGCAGACTTCTCATGCAAAATAACTATGGAGAACAAAAGGGTGTTGCTTGTTTTCATTGTCTTTGTAGGGTTTCTTGTGAGTTCTGAAGGGGTGACCAGTAATAGTGAGAAGGAAAAGAAATTAGAGGAGGTCTATGATGCCAAAAACTACGGGGGATACGGTGGATATGGAGGGTACGGAGGATATGGGGGGCCATATGGAGGCTATGGTGGCCCTTTTGGAGGATATGGCGGTGGGGTGCTGTCATTGATTCCATTGATTAGGGATTTGCTTCCATTGCCATTTCTTGGTATACCTGGGCTGGGACGATTGGGGTTCGGTTTCCGTGGGATACTTGCAGAAGATCAGGGTGGGAAAGGATATGATGATAATTACCCTAGAGGTTATTATGGCGGGAAGGGAGATGATAATTACCCTGGAAGTGATTATTACGGGAAGGGAGATGATCCTTACCCTAGAGGTGGCTATGGCGGCCGGAAAGGAGATGATCCTTACCCTAGAGGTGGCTATGGCGGCCGGAAAGGAGATGATCGTCACCCTAGAGGTGATTATGGCGGGAAGGGAGATGATCGGAACCCAAGAGGTGATTATGGCGGAAAAGATGACAATGGTGGTAAGGGAGATGATAGTGATCACGGAGGCAAAGGAGAACGTTCCAAAGATGATCGTGGTGAAAAGGAATGTTCCGAAGATGATCATGGTGGAAAAGGAGACCGTTCCGAAGATGATAACGGTAAGAAAGGAGATCATTCTAAAGAAGATAACGGTAAGAAAGGAGACCGTTCTAAAGATGATCGAGAAGGAAAAGGAGACCGTCCTAAAGATGACCACGGTGGGAAAGGAGACAACCCCAAGTATGATTATGGTAGGAAAGGGGGCATTCCAAAATATGATGATGGAGGGAAAGGCGTTGGTGGAGCTGGCGGTGGTGGCTATCCATAGTCACTCACCCGACCACACTATGCTTTGACAGGCTCACTGAACTGAGGCCTTATTAACTACGTACATAAATAATCATGAGCCTAAGAACGTTGTAAACTCAAATTATACGTAATGTTATGGTCTTGTTGTTTAAATAAACGTGCTTCAATTATCACTGCTCTCTCTATCTCTCTTTAATTTGTTTATGTTTTAGGCCATTTTTCTTTTACTCTTCTTTTTACAAGACAATATGTGTTGTTAATTATTATAACTTATGGAGACGGAATTTAAACTTGAGTAAGTAAGTACATTGCCCTTAACAGCCCAACCTATAATATCTCCGCAAAGATATTATTCCGTTGCCGGTCCCGAAATTCTCTCCGCCTTGAAATAAAAGCCATTGTAGTGAATGAATGAGCTCTTTTTCTTATCTTATCTTCAACAAAAACGTTACTAATTAAAGTATTGTCAATAATTTTGTCAGAACATCTACTCTATAATTTTCGATACGTATCAGGGTAGGGTCACATCTAGGGTACATAATAAGATATCCAAAATCCGAATAATAAGGATCTTTAACATTTTATACCACTGTCATAAAAATAAAATTTTAAAAAATTAAAAAATTAAAAATTAAAAATTAAAAAATTAAAAATCTAAGCCATAAGAACAATCACCACCGGATTCTATTTTAAACGGTTTTCTTTTAAATTATTATTATTAGGGAGAAGGGGAAGTTTATTAACCGGGACGTATTTTTTAACCGGGACGTATGTATAAAGGTACTTTTTAAAATAAATAGTACTGTAACAATACGTAGTAAATAAAGTTATTTTTTAAAATAAAAGGTAATTTTCTGGGTTCAAATCTTTTTTCTAAATTAATGTTTTTATTTAGCCACACAAAATTTATGATGTTTTTGACACAATCCATAAAAGGGTTTACTTTTTGTACCTATACATTTTGGGTAAGTCAAAAGATGAGAAGGATTGACTATACACCATGTTAATGGGATACCTTAAATATCTCATACCAAAATTCATGTTGCAGTGGTATTTCTCTTTTTTATAAGTGAGATCGAACAAATTCTTGTCAAATACAAATTTGAACTTCATTATTGTTAGTCTATTATGAGGTTAATTCTATCTCCTCTCTCTTAGTATAGATAATACCATTTGTTCAAAAAAAAAAAATTCATGTTGGACCCACTTATTTACTTATTCGTTTGGTGTTAGTAAACAAAGAATTCAAAGTCAATTAGAAATGCTACAAGCAAAAATTTTCAGTAAATTTTCTTACTGAATACAAAGACGAGTTTGCGGTGGAACTAGGAATGGTCAATGGAGGCACATTAATACTCCATATGTATCACCATCATTATCACAAGAACAAAGATCACCACTCACGACCACATTAACACCATATATACCATCATCATCATTACAAAAACAAACATCACCACTCACGACCACAATTAACACATATCTAGTTAGCTTTATCACCATCTTTACCCAGGAGTCCCCTTTTTTGCTAACAAAGAGTCGAAACGCCTTGTAATTTTCGACCACTTCTATGCTACAATATAATTACTAAGAGTAAGCGCTATTGCTTGTTACCCGACAGCTTGATCGAACCAAGCCTCCACAGTTTCAAAATCTCCTTGTTGAACAACTTGTTCTCCCTGGTCAGAATAGAGGGGTAAATTCCTTCCCAAAGAACCATACTTGAGAGTTTCCGACCTCATACGGCTCAGCGGTCAAATTCTTTCAGTGTACTATTTATCAATGGTATTCATTTCACTTGAGTCTATATACCTTTCATAAAAGATGCTAGTTAGATGGTCAACACCGGTATACTCATTTGGTTTCTTCCTTCCGTCCCCTTCTTCTCTGCACCCAATACAAGGCAGTCGGATCCTCACCCAACCATAAACCATACGTGTAAAATAAAGCACCAGTAATTCATCACTAAGAACTTGGGCCATTCATTGCTCATCCAAAAGCTAATTGCATTAAAAGCAGCATAAAGCTGAAATTAAGGTGCCTGATTTCATAAAGAAGTTACAAATACCCACTAATCATAACATCTTTTTTGATACAAACCATTTGAGTATGAAAATTCAATTCTGCAGGCATGCCAATTCAATTCCCCAATCCTCAATCCCTCAAAAACCACCTTTCATAACCCTGCCACAACCAAGACCGTGTATAAGTACTTGACGACGAGCAAAACACGAAATTCTATAACCATGAGGAAATGTAAATTTCTTATGACTATTAGAGAATTGGCAATCCAATATCTAGTTAGTGCTATTTGTAACCTTTGCATCATAATAACCGATATAGAGAGGCACATTGCGAACAGAAGTACACAAGCGAGCAAACATATATGAGCTCCATGAGTGAACAAATAGTTATAGGAATAGGACAGCCGAGTGAACTTACATCACCAATCAACAGGTCGTAGGGAGGAATACCCTAATCAGTTCTTTCATAGTTACTTTTCTCCTACAGGTAGGGCATCTGCCCTGCGCACCTATTGCAGCTTTAATGCAAGCCTTACAGAAAATGTGGCCACATTTTGTTGACATCTCCTCAACTAAAGGAGCCATGCAAATGGGACAGGTAAAGGTGGGCTCCTTTGGTGGCGGTGGTGGTGGAGGTGGCTGTGTAACATTCTGTTTCTGCAAATAAAATATTTGAAGTATCACATACATGCACAACAAATGAATGCGGTGCCCTTAAGTCAAAAGCTTACAATTACCGTGGAGGTGGAGTTGCTGTTGCTTTCCAGATTTATGTAGAAATCACAATTAATAATTGTTTGGTTTGGTCCAACTCTTCTGCGCTTGTTCTGAGTGACCCTAGCCGTCCGTTCTGCAATGATCACAGAGAGATGGAGAGACGCATAAAGATCAATGAAAAAAATTACAAATTGTGACCAACATTAGACCTTGATTACCCTGCAAACACATATCCTAATAGTAATATGGAGCACCTACAATTCGCCACTGACAAGGTCAAACTCAAAGGTGAGTAGATTTCCTAATCTCCCCTTCTTGTTTAGAACAATAGACAAAGAAACAAAGATGACAACATCTGTCAGCTTGTACAGGGTTGTCCAGGACAACTTTCAAGACTCTGAAACTTATATTACAAACATCTTATCCTACTAAGAAAATGCTTAAAAAAAAAGAAAGAGATGACACATTATTCTGACATTATCTCCCTATTTTATCTCATAGGTTGCCCAACACCAAATTTTTATCATTGATGCAGCAAAAACAGAAGTGAGAGGAAAATCCAAAGGAGAACATTCAAATTGTCTAATAATCTCCTGAACTTAGAAGGGAACAAGAATCAAGTAACAAATAAAATAACAAAAACATCTTCACCATGAAGTAACAAAGAAACAGCAGATCACACAAAAGAACACATAAATGCCAAAAAGTTCTGCCGTAACAAATAACAAGTTTACATTACAATATAACAAAATTACCTGATTCCACATCAACAACAGTCCTCCGGTTCCTTCTGGAATTGTTTTTAGCCTGATAAAATATCATAACATTTTCTTCAATACACTTAAGTGGATGGAGAAATTCACAATAAAAGAATGTGTAAAATTAATATAAGCATGCCTCAGCAAAAGCCGTGGGGCTGGATTCAATAACATCATCATCAATAGCCTCAACATCAATCGTATTAGGTGGTATAGGCTGAACTTGCAAAGTCGCTTGATTATTCTGAGGCACTGACTGAGTTGAAGTTCCCTCCTGTTCCCGACTGTCACCAGGTGGGGCACTATTGAGGTCCAAGTTCAACTCATTCTTTCTTCGCCGCCCTCTTGCATGTGGCGCCCTGGCCCCCCGAGTGCTCATGTTATATTAAATCTTGTATCCAAGTTGAAGATTTTAAAACCTACAGTTGTTTTTTAGAAATGAAGTAATCTTATTCAAATACATGATTCACTTTGTCGGAAATCAAATGAAGAATTATAAAACAGAAGAAACAATAATAACATACTTCAATATTTTCAAACCAAAGCAATCAAGGATATGACACTACGCTCTATCAGCCCATTTCCTTTCCTACAACTTTCATATCAAACAAGCCGACAATAAACTCTGCTGAACCATGCCAACGAATGATAAGACAAAAGTTTGATTATGATTCACTGTTTAACTTCGTTAACCTACCAAAAACTGGTGCTTCAGTTCCATGCCTCAAACCAGCACGACTAACCAAACTCTCACTACAACGTATTCGGTTCAAAAAAACCTCGGCCAAAGAATCTAGAATCGAAAACCCTAGTAGCAAAACACAGTATGGAAATTGACCATAACCTGAGTGAACTGGAAATCCTAATTGCAATCACAGATTTCATCCCACTCTGTGACCAAAAAGTAACCACATTTTCACAACAAACAAAGGGCCTTCTACAAAAGCAGAAATCAAATCATAATCCATCAAGAAAATTGATCATTTGCAACTGAAATTTTCAATTTCCACTTAAAAGTCCCAATTTTTGAGCAACCAAACGGCTCAAAAATTGCCAACCCAGGGCTAAAATTTCCGACTTCCATCAAAACCAATTTTTTTCTAATCCCCAAACAACACGAGATAAGAACGATACAAGCATAGAAAACCATAAAATTGCAGTAAAAATAAATAATAATTTCGCAGAAAGAAACCCTAGGAAATTAAGAGGCACACCAGAATCGAGATTTCACAACGAGAAATTGAGAATCTAACATCCGATTTCTGGAAAGCAAACGGGAGAGATAATTCGAAATTAAATTGAATCGTACCTTCGATCAGAGATTTTTGAGAGGGGAGGGAGTTACCAATGGTTGCCCAGAAGCACTGGGTCTGCAAATATATAAGAAAATTTTGAAAAAAAAAACAAAAAAAGAAATGAAAAGAAAGAAAGTTTATTATATTTTAATATTATTTTCCGCTTTAAAATACGAGAGGTTTATTATTTAATTAAATTAGATTAGAATTTATATGGAGAGAAATATAATTTTGCTCCGCCTTCCTTCCTTACCTGCGACGAGCGGGTGGGTGAGGCACGAAACAAGTCCACGTCACGTTGCCTACGTGTGAGATGATGAAATTATCTCTCCCCTATACGCAAATGACCACTTTGCCCTCCTTGTGCCTCGCACGTGACTTTTGGTTTGCGGTTTACGGGGTTGGTCATTCAAATTTCGTGTGCAGAATATTCTAATTAATTGACTTGCGGGATTGGCTACAAAATATATTTAATATAATAATTATTTTTAATCCTTCCCCTCTTACTAAGATTAGACGATGTTCTTGAAAATTATGGCTAATTTCAGGTATATAAGTATTGATTTTAGATCTAGAGGTTAAACGTATTCTGGCTACTTTATATAAGGTAAAGTTTGTTTTTTGAGGGTGATAGTGGAAAAGTCGACAGATAAGTCACCCTTACTGCCATAATGCCACTCTATAGAAACCGTACATGAGATTTTCACCTTATATGACTTCTCGTTCAATTCTTTTGAAGTCATTAGATCATTTTCCTCGTTCAAGAATCTCTGGGCTCTTCAATTTCATTTTTATTTACTTCATGAAAGTATAGTAATCAAATTCTTAACTTGCATTAGCTTGAAAATGAGATATTTTAATGAAAAATGCTAAGAGAACTTTCTCAAACTTTCTATCACGTTACACTTTAACTTCAATTTTCATGTCAGCATTATAAAATATTATGTAAAAAATATGAGATGACATAGAATCCAAGAAAAAGCATAACTTTGAAAAAGCCCCTTTAACATTTCTCTATTTTAATTTGTTTTAATCCACAAGAACGGGATTTTAAAATTATAAGAGACGGATAAGCATAATGCACTCGTCAACCAACTTTAGCCTTCATCAACAAATTTGTCCAAGTAATTAACGGTCGTTGACGGATGGTAACAGTTTGAAATTGGATGGACCAAATTGATGCAACTGAACATAATAAGTGGAATTTCTATAAAACTACCTTGGCCTACAAAATATTCTCTAGCTCTTAAAAAGGTCAAAATTTGTCCAAGTAATTAACGGCCGTTAAATACGTTTATATTATATTCGATGATTATAAATAAAGAAGATTGTGTGGAAAGAGAAAAAGGGTGTAAAAATCAGTTCTAGGGTTACAAAGGAAACTTCGAGCTCATATGGGTTCCAGGTTGAGAATAGGCGCCAGAGAAATTGATTACTTACCAGAAAAAAATCTCAGTTTATATAAGAGAGAAAGAACATGTTACAACAGCAGCAAATAAGAAGATTTATTCAAGAAAAACGAAGAAAAAGACAATTACATACCTCTTGGTACAGATGAACTAAAAGCATACGAAATATCAGTCATCTAAAAGATGACCCAAATTTTTGCTCAAAGACTGAAAAAGTAGCTAAAAGTGTGTTGAGTTAGGCGTTTTCCTTACAAAAGTTCTACATCACAGCTTCTGTCAGCCTCACCATGAAGCTATTCATCTTAGCCGCCTCCAGAACAATCCACGAGGACTCAAACAACTCATGGAAGAACTCTGCGCCGATCTCCTGAGCTGCGTTTCGGAACGCGATTCCAAATGCGTTTCCTTGAACCGCTCCAAGTCTAGGCTTCCCACAAACCCCAACTATCAACACCTTTTTAGGCTCTTGTGCCAAGCATGCACAAACCAGAGGCTTCATTCGAGCTCCCTTCTCTCTCAGACCGTCCATCAGAAAATAGCAGAATTTCGTCAATGCCTGAGGGTACCCCAGCAATTTTGCATCCAACGAGTCTTCGAGTTTCACCCAACGAAATTTCCTTCCACTTCTTATGCAGCCTCTCTTGGTTATTGCCATGCTTCCTTGCCTTAGAATTGCCCGCTGGATCTTTATTGCTTGTTGCATTCCTCCTTTCAACTTATCAAGATTGTTCATTGACAATGCATCATAAGCCATCCCAAACTCCTTGGAAGCACAAGAACCATCTGATGTCACATACGATTCAAGCAGCGCTGTAACTCCATACACCACATCTGCTGCAGATACTCTTGATCTGTAACCATGGAGCCGCAGAAAGCTTCTGTAGTAGAAATCAGTGAGTCCATATTCGGGTAAAAACCGTTCAAACTCCTCTTTCATCAGCCGTTTCACTTCTGTATCCATGTACCTATATTTCTGCTGGCAATCCACAAGCGAAAATCCCATCCTTGCAAGAAGAAGCTTGAGCTTCTTCAACCCATTGTCACTCCATGTCTTCAATTTAGTAGCAATGTACGAAGAACAAAGCATAGAATCGAATAAATTCCACTCCTGCAACAACATTAGCCTAGGCTCATCTTCGTATGTAATTCTAGATGCCTGGGGCACACGAATCTTCGTGCCATCTTTGAGAGTCACATTAGTCACTGCCTCCAAATTCCCAGAACTGTTAATGTACTGCTCAAGCTCCATCACCGCAGCTTGGTACCTCTCATCCGTTAACCTCTCGTGCAAAAACTGATCCGTTAACGAAACGCAAGCCAACCAAAGCAACTCATTTGTGTTCTTCCTCAAAGAATGTGACAAATCATACATCAAACACCCTGAAGGCTTACCATGAAAAGTACCCAAATGATAATATTTCCTCTTCAGGTCCCGAAAGAGCTTAACTGGGTCGTTCTCCCGATCCACCCTTCTTCGCTTTCTCGAGCCGTCTCCATTTCCTTCTTCTTCCTCCTCACTCTGGCTGTCATCACCGTCACTGTCGCTATCCGATTCGGGGTCAAATTCATCATCACTATTCAAGTCACTCGCATTCGCCAAAGCCGACACATCCTCAATGTCATACGCCAAATCAGCCTGCCTCTCATCATCCAAAGTATAAAGCACAACCACACGATCATTCTGGTCGCTCAGATTATGCAAATGGATCGGACGGTGGCTGTCAACCACGAAAACACGAGCCTTGGGAGACAAATTGAGGAGCTTCTTCAGATCCCGGTGGCAGCCCCAATTGATCAACAGTATCGAAACCGAGTTTTCGGACGAAGAACACAAATCCGGGCCTGCATACTTGTGAATCTCCTGAAACGACGAGACGGGGTAGCACGCGTATCGGATCGAATCGGACTCCAGGACATGGAAGATGATTTTGAGGGCACAGAGCGAGTCCGCATCTGAAGTCGATGGGAATATCAGAAGAGGAGATTGAGACGACGCCGTTGCGGACTCACGGAGCCTCCGGTAGAAGGACTCCACAGTTGTCTCTCTCACCATGAGTTTATAGGGTTTGAACTCAATTGGGCATAGAGATTTCAATATTTCTAAAGCAAAAATCGAAGCTTTCCTATGAATCCCAATTCAGCGAAACCCTAATTTCAGCTATTCTGAAACAACTGCTCAATTGGGTTCGCAGATGTTGGTGCGGGGATGTGTAAATCTAGAAATTGAAGTGAAAAATGAAAGGGTTTTTTCTGCGTGAAAAGAACTGGAAGTTCTGAATCAAAGTGAAGTACCTGAGATTTGTAAGGATTCGAACACAGCAATCGGTTCCCTGTATTCGATTCAGCTATGGCGGACTGGCAATCCGAAATCTAAGAGAGACAGAGAGGGGGGATTTGAGATTTTAGGTTTCAATTTTCAAACATGTAATCTAACATTTTCGTTTTGAGTATTTTAACGTACTTTTTTCAGCGAAATTTGAAGTTTTGAAACTCGCGGCGAAATTTTGGCGCTCGATTGGGGTTTCTGGTTTGGTCTGTGGGGGCGAGAATTGTAAGTGAGCGCCCTCAGGGTGGACTCCCATCCCATTATTTGTACGGTGAGGATTGGTTATTTACAATTGACCCTCATTTTTCGGCTTTGTCCTTTTTCTTGTCGGCGGCTCGGACACTGCAATAATGTAATGATGTTAGTAGGGAACAATCGTGCATAGTTCTCCGTTCAAATTTTTGGGAGGACATGTTATTTTATTGCGGTTAGAAGTAGGATAGAATGCCTTTAATCTTTCCGAGTCCCACTAGACATTATTTATGCTCTATAGAGTGTAGGATACCTTAAGCTTAAAAGAAATTGATTTATGATTTGGTTGAATTTTTGTAGAGGGATTTTGAAATGGTGACCTACAAAGCCAAGTCAAAATCATTTGGCAACATTACAGAATGAGAAGGAGAGCTGAGAAAATAGACCTAGAGGGTGCGAGCATCGTTTAGTGTTTATCTCTACCCTCTGATGTCAGAAGAAGGCAACATATATTCCCACGAGAAAATGCATCCCAAAAGAACAAGACAAATATTGCCGGACATTATTTATTGAAATAGGATCAAAGAATCGAGTTTTTTCCAACCATATATATAGTTGTTAAATTGGTAACTCAATGACACAATAACACACCCAAAAAAAGATGACAAAAAAGAAGAAGAAGAAAGATTTCCAATCAGAATGGAACGAAAGCTTTATTAATACAAAAATAACACACAACCTTGGATAGATAAAAATGGATGCACTTTATAGAAGGTACTCTTCCCTCGTGGATACAAAGCCCTTAAGATATTTACAGGTCCAAACACCTTATCATTTACCCACAAATTCCGAGATACGATTCAATCTCATTTTCTGCTCCATGGAAAGCAGCAACTCTGCAAAATTTGAGTCCGAAAAAGAAAACGAAATGAGACATGAAAAACGGTGTTTGCATGAAAATGAGAGTGATATGGTGATTAGTGACAAACCTTGGCACTGTCATTGGAACCCTGCCTTCTTGCATCCTGGTAAGACGGCTGAGAAGGAGTCCCTGGTACTTTTCCCGCCCGCTCCTCCCGCACTTTGTTGAATATGTGAGTGAAACCATCAGCTGATGCCGGGTCGTTTTCATCCCACTCGCCAAATTTCGGAACAGCAGCACCTTTCTCAGGCTGCCACATTAAAACAGAAAATATACTCAAGAGCAAGACTTGACAAAGATATTGTATCACTATAAAACTACCTGTTATTAAGTTAACTACAGGAACAATAATTTCGAAAACAATGGTTTTTACCCAGCAAAACTTTTTCGAATGATGCTTGATCATCAGTCAAAACAAGTTTTTGAGACCATATCTTTTTACCGTAATTACAATAAAGAAGGAAAAATAGACAACAGTTTGACAAGTTTATGATGGTATAACAATATAATAATGGATATGAGGAAGAACATTTACACTTTCATCGCGAGGTTTGAGGCGGGACCTTCCAGGAGTGCCATGGCTAGTTTCATATGAAGTCTTTCCTTCCCAGGAGGGTGAATCTCGTCCTGTGACCTTCGCATTGCGATGGAGAGGTGAACGCTCAACACTGTTCTCAGACCCAGCACTTGGTCGTGCAGGCCTTCGATGGGTTTCACCAGAACTAACTCCACGGCCTCTGCTAGGTTGATGTGCTGATTCACCAGAATTTCTGCGCTGGGCTGGGGAGTTGGCAAATCTTAGGTCATTATCCTCCCTGCTTCTTCTCTGTTCATGAACTGGTTTTTCTGGTTCTGGTCTAACTTTTGGAGGAGAAGATGCAGATATGTCAGAAAGGATGTCCGGGTTCTCTTGGGGGTCATTTGGATTAATCATCTTTCCCCCGACACCAGTTCGATCCTTACGGGCCTTATCAAAATAGGCTGTGTAAGGAACACTTTCTTCGCCTTCCCAATTGCCAAACTTTGGTACATGTGAACGTTGCTGCCACATTAAGAAAATAGTGTCATGCCTACTATTTTCATCAATCAATACATTTCAATACATCAAGTAGCATTATATGAAGTATTTAAGACCTCGTCTATAAACAGGGTCATTGAATGGGTAAGTTCAAGTAGGCAGATGAAACCACTGAACAGAAATGAGGACCAAATTTAAAAATATGAATTGGACAAGTATGACAGGCAGTTCAATGTGATCACAACTTGATCTCGCTTAACCACATTGCAACAAACTTTCAAATAAACACAGTTAGAACAGATCGGGGAAGAAAAGGACATTCAAAATCTATTGCAACTCCCTAAACCTTCTCAGAGCAACACAAAAGAGATACTTCTTCAACAAGCTTTGGTTGCATTCAAAGAATGAGGTAACAGATGGTGACCTTACCTTTGTCCGGTGAGACAGTTATGCATTTTCTCAATGGCATGCTCTTCCCTAAACGTGTTTCCATTTCTACCATGAGCGCCCTAAAGCGAGGGAGGGAAATGACTGGAAGATTAAATGCCCATGGAAAATATTCAAATGAACATACGCCAAATGGTATACCAGATGACACATCCCAATATACCACCTCTACGATTGTCCAATTGCCCACATGATTGTTTGGTTTAGACTGCATACCTATGCCTTTCTAGTTTCTAATCAAAAGCCAATCAATCCAATGCAACATCCAAGTTTAAGTTTTTAACAGCATATACTGACATCAAACCCAAATTCCTTTAAAATCAATGGTATTATAAGACTATCTTGGCACAACCAATATCAAGCCACTAATTCCAGTTCTCCTTAATTGCAACAAATGAAGGATAACTCATCCAACCTAGTCACCTTGTCACTCAACACTATCGATTTGGAGAAGCTGTAAAATGCACCAAACACTAGTGAACAATGATATCTCTCTTCACACTAAGTAAAACCCCATATATTCATTTTAACTGAGAAGCCAAAGAATTTCAATTCATACAAGAAAGTTGATAAAGAGAGATAAATTTCAGCTTCATCCAATCAACTCATTCAGAGAGAGAGAGAGAGCTAAAGAGAGAAAGCTTTCCGGACTCACCTACTAGTACGAAAAAATACCAAGTTATAAACTTATAATACATAAAAAAATGTCAACCCATTGATTTCATTTCTCTAGAAATGGCAATTATCCAACATTCTCACTTTGTGCCCCAACAGTATCTGTTGGAGATACCTTAAAATTCATCGAAAAAAATGAACAAAGATTTCTCCACCCACATAATAAACAATGTAGACTCAGAGAATTTCAAGTGTGATTATGCAAACAAGAAGGGGAAGAGAAATTTTGTCTAAGAACATATTATCAAACATATAACACATACAGGTTTTCAATTACCTACTAGCACTAAAAATTTCAAATAAGATACCATAAAACATCAGCCTCATCAAAAGATTATCCATCCAAAATTTCAGCAAAAGTATCAACTTCCAAGAATCAAAACACTGGAGCCGTATGGCATATGCATCAGTGTTTAAGCATAATGCAACATCAACTAGACTACAGTAGACCGCTCAACCCCATTCCAATCCTCAAAACAAGAACTCGGCAACCCAAACTCAGTACAACTATTACGCAAATTAACAAAAGCTAGGGCTCCAGTTCGCCCAAGCACAATTTTTTCAATGCTAATTCAACCACATGAGCAAAAAAAATGCAAGAATTCTTCTTCTTTTTCGAAATAATTATTGAACATATATCATATACAGAAGCTGAAATGTAGATTCGAAGGAATGATAAAAGGCACTTTGATTGAGCAACCTAAAGTAAACTCCCCAATAACAGAACCCAGATCAATAATACATCAAAGTTTGCAACTTTACATGTCAACAAGCTTTCACATCAAAATATAAATTAGTAAACTTACAATCCCAATTCAATATTTTTCCATTCAATTTCCAACAAAGTAGAAAATTTCCAAAATTAGAAGACAAAATCAGATAAAGCTCATATTTTTCTGAATTTCCATAAATTCTCTTCTTTATTTCCACAAGGAAACAGAATATTCATTTATTCAAAAAAATAAAGCACAAAAAAACCCAGAGAAAGTTGTGAACTTACTGCCATTTTGCTGTCCACCAGATTTAGAAAAAACCCAGGAAAGTAATGTCAGAGTAGAATCTCCTGGACCACCCACCACAAACACGCAACCCCAGTAGCTCCTCCACGAAACCCTTCTACGAACCACCAAGAGAGAGAGCAATTATTTTAGAGAGAGAGAGGGAGGGAGAGAGAGGAAGAGGGTGTAGAGAGAGAAAGGAGAGAGAGTTATAGAGGGGTTTATCAACCATTGACGGACCCTACCCGTCATGTTTGACCTTTCTCTCTATGTAATAGTCCTGCTTCTCTGTTCAAACATCTCCCTCAGCGAGTTAAGACTCTCCGTCTATTTGCGATAATGCTATTGGTTGATAATATGCTCTTTTTTTATTAATTAATTTATCCCCTGTATAATTCAATTTTTTCATTACTTGTTTTCTAATTTTCTTTTTCTTACAAATTATAATTATAACGTGCTACGTTTTTCACTCATCAAATTTTGATAGTAAGATATGATATGTTTTAACGTTCTGTCCCATTCAAATTGTGTTAGCGAGAATTGTTCATGCACACATAACTGATTGCGAGGTTTTTCTTTAAAATAAGCAACATTAAAATGATAAAATAGTAATTTACTCACTTCCATTTAAAATTTAGCATGCCTTTATCAATTTGAAGTAATTTTAAATTGTGTTAGCGAAGGTCGGTCATTTATGAATTATAAAAAAGAAGCATATAGATATGACTTTTTAAACGCGGCTAATGCATAGTAATTTTTTAAAAAACACTGATGCATAGTAGTTCCTGAAATTGGTTTTTTAGTGTGTTATGTGTTTTGCTACTCTTTAAAGCAGAGCTACCAATAACAGTTCATGCGTATTTGATTGGTTTAAGTTATTGTTCATGATTAGTACAGGGATTAGCCAAATTAATCATACGAAAATGATGTAGTTACTAGTTCTTGATGCAGTGTGACTTTAGCATTATTATTATTTATTCATTTTGGTACGTATGTGCTTTATGCTTGTCTTTTTCTGTCCATGTGTTTTATTGAGATTGTATTGTTTTTGTTAGGAATTTTAATTGTGTTCATTTGGAGTTAAACAGGTTAGTTTTAGTGGCGGCTAACTTCAAATTGTAATTTGAGGAAACCTCAACTGAAGTACGAAAGCTGTGTTCGCTTGTCGATTTCTGTGGAAACATTTTCTCATGACTCCTTTTTTTGTCTTCTTCTCAATTTTTTGGGGTTTAATTTCTTTTAAAATGTCATATTGTAATTAGATAAGAAGTTTTAATGCTAGCTTATAATTTTCTTGATTTGGTTCACAAATTCAAGGTTTTAAAAAACGCTAGGCGTTAGTCGGGTGTGCCTAGGCGGTTAGGCGAGGTCTAGGCGGATTTAGGTAAATTTCTTGTATATCTTGTAAATAAGTGCATATTAACACTTACAAAAAAATATACTTGTATAAAATCCATGGATAAAATGCAAAAAAAATATCCAACAAGTCCAAAATTTTAAAACACATTAAGCATATATGCCATATAATTTAAGATATTTTGAATTGTTATATCTAATTTTTTTTTAAATAAAGGTAAAAATCCCACATAGCGGGTTGGGTGATTCATAATAAAGAAAAAATTCTAATGTGAATATGGGTAGTTCTTAGTAATTTATAAAATATTTTTTAGAGATCATATTACTTTATGTTTAATTTAAAGAGAAATAAAGGTGTGAAATATGTGGATGTAGGGATTGACACCCCATCATTTTTTACGAGAAAAATCAATATGTTAGGGACTGACAGCCTATGGTTTTTAACAAAAAAACAAGCAACTTGATGCTTGTTGTCAAAACTTGATTGGAGGGAAACTAATAAAAAAATTAAATAAGAAAAGTATGCAGAGTGTACGTGGTGTGAAAGGAAGAGAGAGAAAGTTATTTCTCATCTGTCTTCATCCTTTCGTCTTCGCCAAACCGTGAACCAAAAACCTAGAAGGACAAGAATGCAGTTGATCTGCATTCTTGAAAACAGAACAAAACTAAAATTTCTGGACCGCCTAGGCCACTCAGTCACCCGCCTAGGTTGCCCAAGCCGTCTCGGTGGCTGCCTAATCCCTGTCCCGATTTTGAGTTAATCCTTATGGCCAGTCACCACCCAGCGCCTAGACGCCGCCTAGGCCGATTTTTAGAATACTGCTATAATTACTCTTTTGTTTGTCTTTTTTCTAAAAATTAAAATTGCTTCGCCAAGAGTTTGACTACACTCAATTTTGAGATAAACAAAATATCTTTATATCTTTATGAGTATTGTTGAGAATCTGAATTTCATATTATAGAAATAAAGTTTATACACGAACGTTTAATAATCTTGAGATTCTTTAACCATTATCAACTAGTTTGAATTGAATGTGCACATTCTAGTATATGGTGTGTTAGAACTAATTATTTATGTGTTGAACTAAATTGTCCATGTACTCCTGCATCACACAGTATTTGTTGCCTTTGATAGATAATCTCACATTGGAGCAATTAAAGCCTTAGAGCAACTCCGCCCTCCCAATTGGTAGGGGGATTGGGTGGATGATTTGATCCACCAAAACCAATAGGATGAGCTCCAGCCTTATGCCCAGTCACTCAGGCTACAGTGAAAAGCAGAAGGCCCGACTGCTCAATCGGGCCACAATCGCCCAACGCACTGCTTAAGGCAGTCGGACGTCAGGGTGACGTCACACACATTATAATTATTTGTGCCAGACACATGCATTTCACGCGTACGTGGGCGCAAGTTATCTGACAAAAATCCAGGGTCTAGATTTATCATATTTGACAGTCCTTTGTTATCCTGATTTTTATCGAAAATAAACATAATATGATTTTTTTTAAATAATTTTTTAATACCAATTGTTCGGACAATTCATCTATGGCTGGAGATACGCTTAGGTAATTACTGTTCATAAAAAAATGCCAATTACTCAATAGCACATACTATTGTCGCCCTAAAGGGTGGAGTTGCTCTTTCATATGTGTTGCCTACGATGGTGAATTTCATCCTAAACCTTACATGGAAGTAAAATTCTCTTTCCTTCTAATCTCTCTCCCCTTTCCTCCCCTTTTACTTGAACGGTTAATGTTAAGTCACGTTAACATTTTATTTTAATATTTTTTTTAAAGACAATAAGACAAAAAGTAATGTGTGAGAAGATGGGAGAGAAGGGAAGAGAATTGAAGGGAGAGAGAATCCTACTACCTAAACGTGAGATGCACTAGCTTAAATTAGGTGATGCATATTTTATTTTAATCCCATAGAAAGTTCTTCCACCGATAAAATACTGGTTTGGTACTGAGATTATTTTTTAAAAAGTGGGTATAAAAAAAAGCTGAGCTCAAAAAAGTGTTTGGTAAACACTTAAAAACAGCTTATTTTCACAGTTTTGGGTGAAAAAAAAAACTGAAAACGTAAAACAGCAAAAATGAGCTTATTCTCACAGCACAGTAAAAACAGTTTTTTTTTTCAAAACACAGTAATACCAAACCAGCCCAAAGTCCATAAACTGTGAGTGGGAGCTGGGGCTTGGCAGACATTGCACCAACTCAAGAGCTGATATAAAATACAAACTTAACTATTGATACTCCAAAATACACAGTTAAATTTGTATCTTATGTTTTCCTTATATCAACTATAAATCGTGTAAAATTTGACTCCATGGTTAGTACAGTTACGTAGGGTTATGAACTTATGCATCTTCTAGAAAGGCCAATTTGTCAACTAATTAAGTTTTAATTTAATTAACAATTGGGTTGATAAACAAAAAGAAAATCATAAATAAAGCCTTTATTCAAAACTAAACTTGTCATAAACAAATGCCCTAGTTGACATGAAGAAATCTGGTTCAAATCTTGAAAGAACACAGCTTTATAGAGAAAAAAAGTATTCTAGGCCTGATTGAGATAATTTTTTGTGCAAGGGCTTATTTGTTTGTTACGTCACAACATGAGTTTGTTTAAAATACAAAGGGGATTCCTGCATTTTGGTTCATTAAAATAGACCAAAGTATGATTCGAATGCATGAAACTTATTTTGTGGGTACATTTTGAATGGATACGTAACAAGACATAAAAGCCTGTACCTAAAAATCTCTCGTATGTATGACTTACAATTAAGAGCATACTATGAGTTCAAATATTGATTCACCTTTGAATCCACAGTAATGGTTTAACCTAATCGTGGGCTTCAAAACAACACAAGCTATGTAATGTATCTAATACTTTAGCTTAGTTCGATTAGGTTTGCTGACTTGACCGTCAGAAGGTTTCAACCAACACTGTACCTATACATCAGTCACACCCAAAATTATATATCATCTTTGAATTGTAGATTACTGGAGTAATTTGGATTCACGTTGATATTTTTGCTTCTTAGTTAGCCTCGCACAAAATGACCAACTACATAACAAATGGTGCATCTTTTGTATGATTGTAGTGCCTTTTTGCATAAAGAATCATTGTCTTTTGGGATAACGGCCAGATTGTATTCACATCTAATTGCACAATCTTTCCCACTAATCCTTCATCAACTTTTCTTTATCTCATCTCATCTCATCTCATCTCATCACTTTTATAAAGTTTGTATTAAATAGAAAGCCCTCATTAGTTTCACTAATCTTCCACTTTAACTTTATTCGTACACTTAATAGAAAAAAACTTGGTGTTTGTATGGGATTGTTTTATACATACATGTTTAAGGTGGGTGTTGTGACATATCATCGTTTCATAGTCAAAGTTCGGTCTTATTCAATAGTTTTTGTATAATGCACCAGAGCATAGCGTGTAGCGGAGTTATAAATTGTTACATGCTTTGGATTCTTTGATAAAATGAAAATAGGAATGACTATAGGATTTTGATACCTTCAATTCTTCAGTAAATATCATGCACTTCAGTAAATACCATGCACCCGAGCATGATAAAACTTTATCGTATTCAAATAATACAAATATGACTTGTTTGAAAGTCCTTTTAAAATAAGTGAAAGTGCTTTTAGAAAAAACGTTTTTAGGTTCTAAAAGCACTTCAAGTTTTTCTAAGATTCACTTGCACTTTTACTATAGATTGATTTCAATAACATTTCACTAAAAGTGCTTTTAGCTTGTTTAAAAGCATTTCCAAATAAGCAAAACAAGCTTTTAACTATCATTCAGAATGATGAGGCTGTTTTGGAAGAATCTTTTTTATTGGATGATATTTTTGTACCACTTTTTTCCCTTTTTCTTACTCAAAACATTGATGACATGTTTACTAATTCGACATAAGCCGAGGAAAACTTGAAATGACAAAAGAGTGAGTCAATGAACGTTTACAAATCTGAAAACTAATGAAAGTGGATGATTTCATATAAGGAAAATTAATGAAAATGGTTTAAAATTTTTGAGTTTTAACAATAAGGACAAAATAAAGAGTAAAGTAAATAGTACTAGAATTGATTTTTTAGTGTAAAAATATAATTTTTCGTTAAAATGAACAACATCTAGAATTTTTTTATTAAAGTTCCTTTCTATATAACCAACGAACCCCAGCTTCATGCTTGTGGCCATAACGTAGATAGTAGCCCATTGGACCCTCTTCTATTGCATTTTCAAACAAATGCCATATAAATAAATAGTCAAATTGGTAGCATACTAGCATGCAATTGCAAAATGTGGCATATGAATATATGTGACAAAATAATGGCTTGGTTGAATGTCAAAGTATGTGTAGCAAGTAGCGAGACCTTCTCAGTTCTCGACAGTCGAAGTCAAGCTGTTGCAGCTTCTACTCACAATAACAAGTACAGTACTCAACAATCTCTCTCCCACCTCTCTTCCGGACAAAGATTGTCTGCCCTTCCACTTTCGGTGTCTTTCCGTTCACTCTTATTTGTATGGTCACGGTTAGGTTAAATCAACATTTTATATTACTATTTATTTTTGTCTCATTATCTTTATAAAAGATAATATAGAATATTAACATAATTTAACCGTAATTATATAAAATAGAAAGATATGAAAAAGCATCGGACGTGAGAGGCAGACAACCTTGTCCCGCTCTTCCTCCGGCTAAAAGCTACGCAAATCTCTTTTTTTTTTTTTCCTTGGTTTTTTTGCCTTCAATTACACATCAAGTTCATTGCTTTTGACTCTGCAAAACAACTTTACTTTTCATCCCCTAATCTTAAAGCAAAACCCATTTGCAAATAAACCAAATTACACCGCCTAGTTACAGAAAAAGCCACCAAATTAAGTTAATTAACAAATGGTTTTCTGCAGAAAAGCTTCCTGCTTTCTTACATTTCCCTCAAAAAGCCTAGATCTGTGTCCTTAAACCCCATTTTTTGTCGATAAATCCAGCTTGTAGCAACTGGGTTTTGCTATTTACCTCGAAATATCATTACCCATCACCAAAAAAATCTGATTTTCAGTCAGAAATCCGTTGTTGCAGCCAGTATTTATTGCTACAGTGTCAGGAAGCTGCTTTTTCAACTCCATGGATCTGTGATTCTGCCTGCCGAGAAATGAAGCTGCTTTTCTGAGAAGCCGTTCCGATTCCATCACAAGCCAAGCAAAAAAAAAAAAACACCCAGAGCTTTTGGTGGAAGCAGGGAAGGATGATTCAGCTGTTGTTCGTAGTGCTTTTCGCCGAGGGGGTTGTAGCATTCCTTCTGCTGGTGAAAATTGGGCCGTTGAGGGAGCTGGTAATAAAGAGCTTGGATCAGATAAAAATGGGTAAGGGTCCGGCCACCATAAAAACGATTGCCGGGACCATGTCTGTGATTTTAATCTCCGACTTCATCAGCATTGTGAAGATCCAGAACAAAGGTGTGAAGCTTGGGACGATGTCGCCGATGGATCAGGTTCTGTGGAGGACCCACCTGCTTGAAGCTTCATTGTTGGGTATGTTCCTCAATCCTGCTCACTGTTTTCTTAGTAGTTTTGAGTGTTTTGGTTACTATTTAGTTAGGGTTTTCTTGCTTTAGTTATGGGTTTTTGTTAAGAGTTCATAGAGACCGGCTAGCGGCTCACTACTATTGAACACCGATACTGAACCTAACTTAATCACCTGGCCCGTAGATTTTGTACAAAAGTTCTCGATGCAATTAGTGGTGGAACCACTCAATATAAGTTCTACTGAATTTTTTTTTCTCGCGTTTTCGATGTGGGACTATACATTTTTAACAGTTTTAATTGGAAGTTAACAAATGTGTACGAGTGTGTGGATTATTACACGAGTCCACCAAGGGAAAAGTAGAAGTTCTCTAGCACAATTAGTTTTGTTGCACATAAACAAGAAACTTTTAAGGTTGTTGCCACTAGGTTCTGTTGAGAAGGGGGTCGCTCCTGGAAAAGAATCTATTGATTCTCTCGCAATTGGTTGGACCATGATTAACCCTCGGCTTTACAGATGTACCCGTCAATAATTCTTTATACATTGCAAGGATCTTTTGGCTTCTTTAGACTGTGTTAAAAAGATTTGCCTGAAAAAACTGGTTGTTTTGATTAGTGGATCTAGTAAGGACTAGAAATTGGTCTAATTGTAAGTCTTCAGTATAGTGTGGTGTTAACTTGAAATGAAAGTTCTCAAGATGATATCTGAATCGTTAGCGAAAATCATATCGTTTGGGTGGAAAAGATCACTTGTTTCAATATACAGACGTTTTTTATTTGGTTTTTCCTTTTCCTTTTTGTTCTGTTCTCTTAGCAAAATTCAAGCTGTAGTTGGTAAGAAGTATCCTATATTTTCATTTTCTTAAATATCGCTTATCAGACTAATTAAGAAAGTGAAAATATAAGATATAAAGGTTTTCCTTCAGTTGCCTACCCTTTGCCAGTTTGCCAGTATTTGTTGGTTTTTCCGTTTTAATGTGAAATTAATTTCATTGGTTTTCCTTGTTCCCCGTATACATTTGTTAAAGACATATCACTAGGAGTGTTAGTTCTTATGATTTTCATTTCCTTTCCTTTTCCGATAGCTTAATAATAATCAAGTATTTGCATGCATAATTGTATATCTTCTAGGATGTGACATCATAAATCTGTATGTAACGCACGAGGAGTAGTTCAGTACCAAGTCAAATTATATTGAATTCAATCAAAAAATTGCGACCTAAGTTTTGCACTCACAATCTACAGTGCGACTATCGTCAATGTAAGGACTCAATCCACTAGGTAAATAGGCATGGGGGCGACAAGATATTAGCCATTCATTAATAAAATCTTCACGTTGGCCTCGTACTATCACCATCCATTGTAAATGTGTTTCGCTGCAGGTTTCTCTCCTATTGTCGGAATGACCCTAATTAATTTCACTCTTAAGAACTGTTTCTTGCTCCTCTCTCTTTTTATGGTCAAATGATGCAAACCTGGCAACCAGATGACTCCATCTCTCTCTTGGACTGTGTCCCGAATCCTCAGAATCGCTGTCTACTGGTTGAATACTTGGTGTCTCCATTCTTCATTACCCTTGGTTGCTGCTGCTAGTCCGGCCTCTCTGTCCTTGTACACCTAGTAATCGCTTTCATGTTCTGGAAGAAGACGATTTTGGTTACCGGAAAAGGGAATGCTTAAGTTGATTATACAGTCTTCTTGGGCAACTGACAGTAGAGCTTCATGCATGGTGTCTGCTCTGGGATTGATGTCCAAACTGTTGTTTGCATTCCAGTGAATGATCCTTTCTATCCCTGATGACCCAAGAAATCAAGCACCATTATCTCAGTAAGCTAATCGATAATTGATCTTGCCTGCAGGTTTTACCCTATTTCTTGGATTCATAATTGATCGAATGCACCATTATCTCAGTAAGCTAATTGGATTGAGGAGTAGCGTGGGAGCTTCAAAAGAAGAACTTGATAGGCTTCAGAAAGAGAAGATACAGCTTAAAGAAAAGGAAGATAAATCGTCCCAAGAAATCAAGCAGCTGCAAGACAAAATCTCAACTCTAACAGAGGATTTGAAGAAGCTGAAATTGGAATGTGCAGAGAAGGATAAAAGCATCGAAACTGCTGAATCCCATGTTGCCTCCCTCCAAAAACAGGCTGCAGATCTACTTCTCGAATATGACCGCTTGTTAGAAGACAACCAAAATCTTCAGACTCAGTCTCTAGGTTATAGGAGCAGGTAATTTTGAAACACCGCCGCAGTTTGAGCTTTGAGACGTATTTTGCTTACTTGTGATGTTCTTGTCTGATCCCCTGCCGGAAAGTTGTTGAAAATTTTGTAATTCTCGTGAAATTAGAACGTACACTCCCAGATTTAGTTCACGATGCCTTTCGATTAATAGATATGCACACGGAAATTTGAATCTGTTAGAGCACTTTGATAAATTTTCTTTGCTGGAAGGAATGTTCGTCTTCCGAATTGTGCAACAGAAATTCATTCCTGGGAACATATCCGATGGCTCTCATGTCATGATCCAACTTATTCAGGATTTGCATGATATCGCCATGATGTTGGTGTGTCTTATCTTCCATGAGAAAAGCATGGAGCTCTCCATTCACTTCCACAACACTATAACCAGGCACTTTCTTTGTTCCTCTCTGTTTCATCATCTTCTTCATGTCTGCTACATCATCCCACTTCCTCGCCATTGCGTAGAAGTTCGAGACCAAAGCGTAAACTCCTAAGTCATCCGGATTCAAATCGAGGATCTTCTTAGCCACGACCTCTCCAATCGACGACTTCCCATGATTGTGGCAACCTGCCAGGAGGGCAACCCAAACAGCAAGGCCAGGTTCAGTATTCACAGAATTAATTAGCTCATAAGCCTCTTCCACTCGTCCGGCGCGAGCCAGTAGGTCAACCATGCAAGCATAATGTTTCTCCCCCGGAGTGGTTTTGTACTTATTGACCATGACGTCGAACCAATACTGGCCTTCTTGTACGAGGCCTGCATGACTGAAGGCTGAAAGAAGAGAAGCAAAAGTAGCATGATCGGGCTTTACGTTTGTCTCCGTCATCTGGAGGAAGAGTGCTAGAGCTTCCTCTGCATGACCATGAATTCCGTAGCTTGTAATCATAGCATTCCACGAGATTAAGTCTCTGGAAATAATCTGATCGAAGAGAGCACGTGCGTAAGAAAGGGATCCGCATTTCGAATACATGTCAATCACTGCAGTACCCAAAACTTCATCAAAATCAAGCCTCTTCAAGATAAATGCATGTGCGGATTTACCCCATTTCAAAAACCCTACTTGTGAACATGCTAGAAGTGCGCTCACAAGACACGCTGAATCGGGTTCAAATCCACTGCCCTGCATCTCTACTAGCATTTCGAGTGCACGCCCTGCGAAGCCATTTTGAGCAAAGCCGGAAATCAAAGCACCCCACGAAATGGCATTCTTGTAAGGCATCCTATCGAACACCCTATAAGCTAGCTCCAAATGCCCGTTCTTTGCATACATATGGGCAAGGCTGGTTTGAACCATAACATCCATACGAAGACCTCTCCGAATCATAAACCCGTGAACAGAAAGACTCAATCTCAAGTCCCCAAGACTTGCACAAGCCTGTACCAACCCCGTCATCGAAACCCCATCAAATTCGATTCCCTCATGTTGCATTCCCCTAAACATCTCAACTGCTTCCATTGGCCTTCCACTCTGCACAAACCCTGTTATCATTGTTGTCCAACAAACAAGGTCCTTTCTAGGCATCTTTTCAAACACCACCACTGCTTCATCCATCTTCCCGCTCTTGGCGTACAAGTTCAAAACAGATGATCCCACAAACACATCACGTTCGTACCCGCAATCCACCGCCTTAGACCAAATTTCCTCACCAATCTCCAAGTCCAACATGCTTGCGCAAGCCTTAATCGCGACAGTAAAAGTCGAACTATCAGGTCTAACTCCATCCGCTACCATCTGATGATATAAACTTAAAACTTGAGACGGGTACTCTTGCCGAGAATACGCGACTATCATGGCATTCCATGCATTCACGCCTCGTTGAGGCAATTTATCGAACACTTTGCGGGCGGACACAGTATACCCAATACGCGCGTAGGACGCTATGAGTCGAGCGTTGAAGCTTCCATCGGCGAGGGTACTAGTCAATATCATAAGAGCATGGACTTTAGCTATGGAGGTCTTATCCGTGCAGGATAAGAGGAGAGCTCTGAGGCGCCTTGGCCATGGAAGTAACTGCATCTATGCATGGGAAGCTAAAACTTGATATTCTGTTAACACCTACTAGGTTACTGTTTATAGCCTTTGCAAAAGAGAGATTATTATTTCCTACTTTACTTTTGCAATTTGTTTGATTTTCTTTTGAGCGAATATCATACTTTCTTTTAGTTTAGGACATAATATTCGATCAGATAAAAAACAGACAGAATAATTTGGTCCAAATCCTTTCTTACAGCATTAACTCTTTTCCCTTTAAATTATCTAATTAATTGTTTTTATTTATTTGGGATTTTGGTGATGGTACTTGGATAACATTTGGAAATACGTTTGAATTATTGAGGCAAATATGTTCTCGATCGAGCCATAGATTCTTTGGCGTTGAATTTGATTGGTTGGAATTAAAAATTAAATTTATTATGATTGCATCTAAAATTTTGTATCCTTGACAGAATTGAAGCGAACAAATGCACGCTTTATGTGACACACCCCAACCTAGAAAGTTTATTTGGACTCCAAATCGAGTTGTGCTGGCTGACACCAAGAGGGTGACGAAACCATAAAATATAGTGATGTGGGAAAAATGTGAATAAATTTAAATCTAAAAATGTCTAAATACGAGAGTGTGCTGTGAGCGGAAATGAACCAATTTCACACGTGATGTCAGAGTATAAGTAAAGTAGAGTATGGTGGATTAAGAATCATACCATTGAAGGTAATCTCCAATACCAAGATTTGCCCCGAATCCTCGTCGATAAGAAAGCTCAGCTAAAAAAACCTAGAGGGTGGAAACAAAGCAAGGGTGAGTGACCCTGGAAATAAAATTTTAATAAAAACCTTCTAAATCGTTATAACCCCTTACTGTAACACCTGTATAGCTTAAAAAAAAATCATATCACGTATCAATGTAAAATCAAAAGTATACCAACAGTAAATCCAACATCTCATGAGCAATATAAATAATCATGTGCTCAATAAATCAATGCTAGCACATAAGTCAGAGTCACCTATAGTGACATGTACGACTCATCTATATCTCATCAATCTCCGACCTATGTGCTAGCATTGATTGATGAGATATGGATGAGTCGTATAAGTCTCAGGCTGAGATATGACATTATGTGATCAGCTAAATTAATCTATTAATTTGTACGGATTTGGTTAGTACTATTTGGGCTTTGTCGTGATTTTATACAAGTTAGATATTTGATTTGGAATTTGAGAATTAATAAACATTTTGAGTTTGAACCAAATTAAATCATACTAAATTGTTTGACTCAAGAACTTGGCGCAGGGAAATAAACAGGGTTCGTCTTAGAAATCTCATTCTCCCTTGCATGGACACGAGTTAGACGAGTTTTCAATTTCTTTGCTCGCAAGAAAGCTCACTTCCTTGACCCCCACGTTTCTTTGCTTGCAAGACAATTATTTACTTCATTTTCTTTTACATTTTTTGGTAAAAGATTACAAATTCAAGTCATAGAAACAACTTATTCGCAAAACATGAGTAAGGCTCTATACGATAGACATTATCCTTGACCCTTGCAAAGCCAGGAGCTTTATTGGTTAGGGTCACCATTTTCGCTTCTTGTATTTAATATTTAATTCTCTCCGATCACTTCATATATAAATTATTAAATTAAGCTGAAAAAGA
Organism: Malus sylvestris; assembly: GCF_916048215.2. Classification (NCBI taxonomy): domain Eukaryota; kingdom Viridiplantae; phylum Streptophyta; class Magnoliopsida; order Rosales; family Rosaceae; genus Malus; species Malus sylvestris. The sequence goes on from NC_062264.1 coordinate 29,728,442, forward strand.
AGAACAGTCTTCTTGGCTCTAAAGTTGAAGGAACCAATTGAAAAATTATATAAATTCTGTTGGTCTACTCATAATCCCACAACTTAGAAAAAGAAGAAGAAGAAATCAGATTCCAAATTCCATTACCAAAAGTTGGAGAAGCAAATTGCATCTATTTGTTTGAGCATATATTTGGAGAATATTTAGTTTGTGAATATTAAAGCAACCAACATTCTGTTAAGCCACAACACGCAGAACAACCTCTTTGTGAGTAATCAAATCATGGACGATCAATCAGACGGCGGGGAAGGCAACTCCCAAAGAAATCCGAAGCTGCCGGTACCCGGAAAACGCAACATACTCATCACAAGTGCCCTCCCTTATGTCAACAACATCCCTCACCTTGGCACCATCATTGGCTGTAAGTATAATTCCCAACTACTGCTCTTTCCTCGCCTTGTTTTAGCTCGCTTTATTTATACACAAATCGCAGTTTCACGTGTGCAACATGTTCGTGAATTTAATTTGTTTGAGACCGTGATTTGCGGTTGATGTTTGTATGCATGCTTATGATTGTATATCGTATATGGACATGATGCAGGTGTTCTAAGTGCTGATGTTTACGCTCGATACTGTCGCCTTCGCGGGTACAATGCGATATACATATGTGGGACTGATGAGTATGGGACTGCAACCGAGACAAAAGCTAGGGAGGAAAATTGTACTCCACAGCAAATTTGTGACAAGTAAGTTGTGACAAAAATTCGGATAGTGAATAGCAGTATGAACTTATTACTAATTACGGAGCTTAATTGGTTTTGTAGATACTATGAAATTCATAAACAGGTCTACGAGTGGTTCGATATAAGTTTTGATAAATTCGGACGCACGTCAACTCCTCAACAGACAGAAATTTGCCAACATATTTTCAAGAAACTTTTGGAGAACGGATATTTTTCCGAGAACACAATTCAGCAGGTATATATGTACTAGTACTACTGCTCGTGTGAAAATTTACATCACTTTACTGCTTACTTAAGTGAAAATTTTGTATCTAAATGGTTTGAATTTCGGCAACAATCCAGCTGTTTTGTGAAACATGCGATCGTTTCTTGGCTGACCGGCTAGTGGAAGGCACTTGCCCAACGCTAGATTGCGGCTATGATTCTGCACGAGGAGATCAGTGCGATAAGTGTGGAAAGCTGTTGAATACAACTGAGCTTAAGGATCCTAGATGTAAAGTATGTTTAGCTCCTTGAGATTTCATACTTCATTACAGTTAATTTGTTAGGATTTCGTCGAAATTACCAGCTTCTTATTTCCTGGTTTTGTACTCGAAACTGTAATCAACAGGCATGTCAGGCACGGCCATGCATACGAGAGACGAACCACTTATTTCTAGAGCTCCCTTTACTGAAGGATAAAGTGGAAGAATTTGTCAACAACCTGTCAGTTGAAGGATTCTGGAGCCCGAACGCTATTCAAACTACATACGCATGGCTTAGAGAAGGACTTAAGGTGCGATGTATGACGAGGGACCTTAAGTGGGGTGTTCCCGTTCCACTCGAAAAATTTGAGGACAAGGTTAGCACTTAATTTATTTAACAAATGGTGATTTTCCCTTTGTTAATGTTTACTAGAAATTTGCACGTTGGTAACTTTTTTTTCCTTTGCCAATTTATGATATGCTTAGGTTTTTTATGTATGGTTTGATGCGCCTATCGGTTATATTTCTATCACTTCATGCTACACGCCCGACTGGGAGAAGTGGTGGAAGAACCCCAAAAATGTTGAGCTGTACCAGTTCATGGGCAAGGACAATGTGCCATTCCACACGGTAAAGATTTCATCTTATTTATCTGGAAGTTTGTAACTTTGTATTTGTTGCTGAAATGTTTATTTGTGGTACAATTTGATTCCAGGTTATGTTTCCATCTACGCTTCTTGGAACCGGAGAGAATTGGACACTGATGAAGAGCCTTAGCGTCACAGAATATCTGATGTATGAAACAGGTAATTGCGCGTGAGAATTGCGATGATCTTCGCAAAAGTTTTACCATTTAAAGTTTCAACTCATACTTCTATTTCTCTTTTCATTTTCACTCATTGATCGATGCCACAGGGAAGTTTTCCAAGAGTAGGGGCATAGGAATTTTCGGCAATGATGTGCAAGAAACAAACATTCCCTCAGAAGTGTGGCGATATTATTTGCTAGCTAACCGGCCAGAGGTAATCTGTTTTTTCTTCAGCTGCTGGTGATTTTGCAGTTCTTGCGTTGAACTTGGATAGTTGAAAATTCCAATGGTTATTACTTAATTATCTGTTTCCTTAATCATGATTAGGTCTCAGACACCGTTTTTACATGGGCGGACTTACAAGCAAAACTAAACACTGAGTTGCTGAATAATTTGGGAAATTTCATTAACCGGGTATTGAGCTTCATTGCAAAACCTCAAGGTCAGTAATCCGCTAAACAAAGAATTTATAATTCGGAGTTTACTTGAATTCACTTCGAAGTTTTCAATTTCCTTGCGTTTTACGGAAGTTCAAAACTTCTGTTTACATTTCTGTTTTTACTTATCTTGTATCACATTTTTTTTCTTCTTCGATCAACATATCGTGATCAAATTTATGTACCATGTTCTGCTTTCTCTTGCATTTTGGCATTCATGTGAACTTTCACCTTTTTCCTGCAGGACAAGGATATGGATCTATTATTCCAGACGCTTCGGGGGCAGAATCACATTCCTTGACGAAAAGATTGGCAGAGAGAATCGGCATATATGTGGATCAATACATAGAAGCAATGGAGAAGGCAATATATATCTGAAACTAGTCTCTCAATTCCTCTCTGCACTATCTTGTTTGACTAAGAAGTTACATTATCTCACAATCGGCGATATGTATAGGTCAAGCTAAAGCAAGCACTGAAAATTGCAATGAGCATATCCAGTGAGGGAAATGCATATTTACAAGTAAGCTCGTAAAATCTCAGTTTTTCTTCTTCAAATTATTGACAGTGTATGAATAAAGGTTTCCCATATGTAATGCAGGAGAACCAGTTCTGGAAACTTTACAAACAAGATCAAGCTTCCTGCTGTATTGTCATCAAGACTTCTGCAGGACTCGTTTATCTTCTCGCGTGTGTGCTGGAACCTTTCATACCTTCATTTTCTCTCAAGGTACAAAAAATGTCTTGTATCGAGCAGATTAAGGACAAACAAAATACTTCACTCCATGTTTAACACCTTGGTATTAATTTTTCCTTTTCATGTCCAACAGGTGCTAAAGCAGCTCAATTTGCCACCCGAAAATCAGTTTTCGCTTTGCAACGAGGATGTTGAAAGGGCAAGAAAGCCTTGGGAAATATTACCTGATGGTCACAAGATTGGGACACCAGAGCCTTTGTTCAAAGAATTGGTAACATTATATGTTCATGTATAATCTTCTGTATCCGTTGTCTGTGGTTTTTGAAATGTAATGTAATTGTTTTCAACTTATTGTTTCGCAGAAAGATGAAGACGTGGAGTTCTTTAGGAGCAAATTTTCTGGAAGCCAAGCTGAAAGGGTTGCTAAGGGAGAGGCTGAAGCAAAGAAAATGGCTGAGAAATTGGAGCAAACAAAAATTTGATGCTTCCTTTATATACTAAGTAGATTCCTTGTTTGTAGTAACTTGTATGGATGGGTTGGAGGCTACCAAGTGCTTAATTTCTGAATTAATAATGAATTTTGAAGGATTTTGCGTACTATTTTGAACGTTGTGTTTATAGAATTAAGTTGAGATTTTCTAGTATGCATCAGTGTATATTATACACTGTCATCTTTAGCAATTGAATTTTGGCATATTCAACGCTTTATTTATTTGGTGCATGCTATACACCAGAGCATAATATAATTTTAGAAAGAATTTTTTAGTATGCATTTCAACGCTTAATTTCATCCAATGCATGTCGTGCGGTAAAAGAGATGAGACTCGAAATGATGGGTGAATTCAATAGCAGAACAACAAAATAAAAAGATGGAAAAATAAAAACGCCGTCTGTGGGAATCGAACCCACGACCACACGGTTAAAAGCCGTGCGCTCTACCGGCTGAGCTAAGACGGCATTTGCGACAGTAAACCACAAAGGATTTAATTTAAAGAGCAGCTGTTAGTTTACTTTACCTCCTGATTCTGGGGAATTATGTAAAGCAACATGCTTCAGAGCTACAGTGCCTCCACAACAATGGCGGAAATCACAGAGCCTCTCCTCCCTCCTAAGGAAACCCCAGAAACATCCAAACCGCTAGAGCCAGCAGATGACTTCGATCCCAAGACGATGCGCAGAATCACGCCAGGACTCAAGCGCCTGATCATCACCGTTTCAGTCCTCTTCTCCTTCATTCTCGGTCCTCTTTATCTCTCTCTCTCCTCATCTCTCTCTCCAATTTCTATTTGCCGATTTCTGACTTTGATTTTGCATGCAGGAATCCCATTGATATACAAATCCGTGGAAATCCCATTGATTTCTAAGACTAATATAGCTTTGTATCTCCAGTTAGTTATCATGCATTCATCATCTTATGTTTTCTTATGCTAATCTTCCTGCCAGTTTCAATAGACGTTCTCCTGGCAGCTCTACGAGAATGGAGAAGATACAAGCAGGAAAATAAGAGGTAGTTAGCACGGAAGACCAAAGTGAACAAAGCATCTTGATCATAGTCGACACGAAGCACGTTTCTGTTATTTGGGCAGGAGGCCAGAAGACATCAAAAAGCAATCCAGCTCTCGTGATATATGCATGTTTCTTGCGGTCTTGGGGAGTAGACAAAGTGATAAGGAAGGGAAGCATCGAAAAGGGCAAAAGATGACCTTCTTGAGTACGTGCTTTGAATTTGAATCCACGTTAGGATTGTTTTACTCATTTTTAAGACGAATGAGGATCCTCTCCGGATCCTCCTTGTGAGGAGGTGGAGGCACGCTTGGGTTGCCGGCAGGGTTGAGTAGGAGGCTGCGGTGTTGAGGGCGGCGGAGTTATTTGTTCAAGTGTTAGCCGTTCGGTTCCCTTTTCAGATTCAATAGGGATTTATTTGCCCAAATATACATTCCATTTCAAAACTGCCATGGGGGATCTTCAAAAATTTCCTACGCAATTATTCACCTAAGAGCAAAACACATAGGAATACAAGTTGGTCAGTAAAAAGTAAAGGTATCGGTAGACGGAACACATCATCTTCAAGTTAGATTTAGGGAGAAAACAGAGTACATCCATAAAATTTAAATTTCGGGCTGTTCCAAGCTAACAAATTCACAAGGTTTATATCAATAATGAGCACATTGAAAGCCACTTACAGCGATGCGTACTAGAACGAACGGGAAAAAAAATATGAGGGGTAAAATAAAGTTACAAGCAGGTTGATACCAATCGCAATAAAGCCTGCTAGACTGAGTCATACTAAACATGATGAAACAAGGCGATGAAACGGCTCCACAGTCCACCCTCAAGTGTCAGACTCTTGATTCCAATGCCAAAAGTATCTTCTTCCTTGGGCCCTGAAACCCCCAGATGGAAAAAGGTTAGCTCAGAGCTCCGTAGCCAAAACTCATTTGATCAAACCGAAAACTCAAATTGCTTGTATGTTCATCACGATTACATTATACACAATCACGGGAAATTGAAGGATACTAACATATCGCGTAGTTCTAGCAAAATTAAGGGAAAAAAAAACTACAACAAAAAAACCATTGAGGCATGGACAATGGTGTGCCCAATCCTAATCTTTCTTTGATCCAGTGTTATAAAAAATGAATTTCAGTAAAACAAATAGTTTAACTGTTTGAAACAACTGTAACGCAACAGGATTAGTTTCAGGTCAAATGAACAGACACCGTCCTCAACATTAATTAATGATAGCCCTAATTGGTGTTTGAAATTCTCTGTTTTATTTTAACCTCCACGACATCCGACTGATGTTAGGAAAGTAACTATTGTTCAACCATGCAATACTAATTAATTTTATTAGACTATTGTGAGGATGGTATGTATGCTTTACAATAAATGAATTTTTCCTAGTGATTCAAAAATAACTTCAAAAAGCTTTTATGCCACTCTTGCATGTTGAAACATAGGCTGTACAAAGTTTTCTGACACGCACCCAAAAACAAACATGTAAACTAGCATACTTCAAATCACCAGAGCATACCAAAGGTTCAGTAACAATAAAGTCGACGTAAAATAAGTATGGATTTCTTAGTTTTGAAAACAACAATTGAGTATAATATATTGCCTATTGGGATACGATATTCATAATTCATGTTTCAAGAATTCTATCTGGGAATTTGGTTGAGTTTACCATTGGTATTCCTAGAGCCTTGAGGTCCTCATCAGTCATGTGCACAAGAGCTGTCATATCAACCTGCATAAACACTTGGAATTGAGCACTCGAAAGTAATCAAATGCAGGTGGTGGAAAAAAGAAAGAAAAAAAAGCTATAATCTGCTTACTTCCTCTGCCTGAAATGTGATGGAGTATTTTTCAAGATCCAAGGACGTCAAAAATTCATCCACTGATGAACCAGCCTGTACCAAAAGAGGTATGGGTCATGAAATTAAGAGGCAACTGTCATAATGATATTGGAACATAGACACTCAATACTTCAATCTAGAAACAAAATGAATTTTCTTTTATGCTTACTTAAAGACATTGCAATGTAAAAATATCCGTATACCACCAACAATTGATGAACCACTTCATGAAATGATTTCTTCCTGTCACGCCGAGTATTGTAAAGAAGTCTTATTCTTACTTATTTATTTCTTAAGAAGCCTGTTAGAAAGTCCCTTCAGGCCACCCTTTCTGGTGCAAAATAAAGTATGAAACTGCTTATTCGTTCTACATGAAGACAATATTTAAAATCAAGTCCTAATGAAACCTCATACTTCTATGTTGTGATGTTGTAATGTAAACCCAATAACTGCTATATACATACTATTCCCAAACCCATCCCATTGTGGCCCCTTAAACAAATAGAAATTAAAAAAGAGAATGGAAAAGATAGCTGGGTCAACACATATCTAAAATCAACATGTCATATGTCGTAAAGCAAACTTCCGCTTGGTGAAACATTTTAAATATCGAAACGTTTTCCTCTTGAGCAACGTAGTAAAGATGAACCTAACTATATTAATTCTAGTAATCAGATGTAGAGAGCAATCTCAAACACACCGAGTGTAAGTGTGTGCTTACTGGTATGAATTTACAAAAAATAAAACACTTCTCGCCTTTTGTGAAGCCCTCTTTCTAGGAGCTGGGTTGGACACTTTTTTAGTCTCTGTTGCAAGGGTGCCAACAGCAATACTTCTCCTGGCTGGTTTGGCAGCCTCCACTTTTGGTTTTGGTGGATCTGTGTTCATTGGTTGTGGATTCATAGTACCAGATAGCTTTTCGCGCAGGTCCCTTACACCTGAAAGGGATCGATTTCCACTTTTTTTGAAACTTTTCCTTTGGAGCTTCAATCGAAGGTCCCGAGCATCGACTTTCCGATCTTCACAAGATATTAACACACAGTCAGCAACCAAAGAAAGATGACTCAATGGCATAAAGCCATAGCTGAAGTTTTAGTTGCAGGTGAAAGTGTCATAGCCCATACTTGAAACTTGAGGATCATCCTCGTATAGATCATGCTCCCACTTGCCATCTTGTCTCTGCCTGCAAAAGGATATGCTATGAACTCAATTATAAAGCTTTTTGGACTGAATAACATTAGTCCGATCAAACAGTAACAGTTGAATTGACACAAAGTAACTATTCAACAAATTGCATCCTCTGAAGTTTTGAACAAAAAGTATATGCACCAAATGGGTCAAAGAATCTGGTGAAGGCCAGATTGCAACACCAAATGCAGTATCTTTGTAACTACAATGATTTCATCAAGAATGAAACAATTACAAGTGCTCTCATTGAAGTCTTCAAAATTCATCAAACACAAAATCAACTGTGCTAATAACATTGCCACTGCCACGCAATTCTGTCTTATCAAACACAGACATAAGTCATACATAAATAAGAGTTCACAACTTTCACTACTAGAAATACAAAAATAACAACTTTTTGTAATAAAAATATGAAGAGTCAAGCGGTAGAAATAAAGAAAATGGTAAAACAAGGAGTCCAATGGTATCCAAATTTGATAACATATACCACTTTGTGTTTGACATAAGTCATACATAAATAAGAGTTCACAACTTTCACTACTAGAAATACAAAAATAACAACTTTTTGTAATAAAAATATGAAGAGTCAAGTAGTAGAAATAGAGAAAATGGTAAAACAAGGAGTCCAACGGTATCCAAATTTGATTCCATACACCACTTTGTAAAGAGTCCTCATTTCGATGAAAAGGAGATCGATGGATATGAATACCAATTCAATTGCATACATTTTTAATGGTATTGATAACAATGTTGTAAGCCTGAAATCCAGCATTTTGAAAGTATAAAACCTTTGTGGACTATTGTTACTTGCGTAATCATATTGGATTTGAAAGTATTGTTTGTCAATATCCAAGCTTTTCTATTTATAAGGATACTATCATCATTATTAGCTATTAAAGTTGCCAACACTGAGACCAAATTCCTGAACTTTTGCCACCTACTTTGACTATCTACACAAATCCAACTCCAAAATCTGATATTTCTATCAATCGAGCGCATCACGAAAACTATTCTGCAACATACAAAGAAAAAGGGCAACAAAAACAACACTCTAACATACACAATTCAAACCCAAAAACATATAATCGGTGCAAACTAAACCAAAATCCATAAACTACCAGAAGAATCATTGCCATCGATTCCCGTTCTTCGGAAAAAACAAGAAAAAGGAAGGAAGAGAAAGCGAACCTCTTTCCGGCTATCTGTCTACGGCGACCAGAGTCCTCCCTGAAGCCGCCATTGAGGCGGTCCTTTGCGGACAACTTGGTATCAGCTTCCTCTCGATCAGCATACATCTCCCTTAAATACAAGAAACCCTAAATCCCAACTCCGAACTCACACTTGAAGTCTTGAACCCTAACGGGTCGGAAAAAAATGGGGAAAAAGCACAACCTAATTCGAAATTCTAGAGAGACATGGAGAGAGAGGAAAAGGGGGGAAATTTGGGAAACCCTAACCCTCGTTTTATCAGTGAGAGAAAAAAGATGAACGCTGTAAAACAGTCGGAAGGAATTGAAGAGAGAAGAGAGAGAGAAAAGAGAGAGAGAGAGAGAGAGAGATATTTGATTGGAAACGGAGAAAGCCGGTTCAGCTGCAAAACAATTTGAGATATTATGACGCCGTCACTTGATATTTCGGGTTCGGATCTCGGCATCTTTTGATTTTTCGGAGGGGGATTTGGGCAACGGTGAATTAGTGCTGTGATACGCACCGCATTGGGAACCGCCTTTTACAAAAAAAATCCCTTTTTTACTTCTTAAATTAATTTTGGAAAATTGTGTCGTCCAATACTAGGAGTGCAATTTGATGTGAGTTATCCAGAACTCGTCCATGTTTAGTCCAAATTTAAACCCGAATAAGTGGGTTTTTTCTTGGATATAAGTTATAACCTGACAGTATTCAATTCAAACCGGTTATCATTTGCCTGATTATGTCCAAACCGATTTATTAACTCGCTGTAACCCGATTATAACCTAAATTACTAATGCATATATCACACCCGACCAACAACCAACTTTTCTAATATTTGGTACAATTTCATTTATAGGAATAGTTGATAGTGCTGAAGCATTTGGCATGGGGGTTTCTTGTAGCATTAAACCGGATCTATTTGATAATTTTTAGGCCCTCATGTACTTTGTTTTAAAGGATTTTAATGATTGTTGTGGATATATGATATATGATATATATATATATATATTATGCATGGGCTTGTTTATATTTGGATAATGAAATGTCTGCTCTTTTTTTTCCTTTTCCTACAAGTAGGGGTGGACATTTGGAACCGAAAATCGAAACCGAAACACGAATTGAATCGGACTGCACTAAATGGTTGGTTTTGCGGTTTTGAAACGGTTGCAGTTTCAAAACCGAACCACGGCAAAGAAAACGGTTTGGTTTCGGTTTTGGGTTTTCAAAACCGCGTCGAAACTGAAACCACACCATATATTGAATGTTATGTTTTAATTAGTTCAACTAGAATAGTCATCCAATTTTGCACCACTATTCGACATCAGTGCCTTGAACTCATTGCTTGCATCTGTCTGTTTCTCTCTTTCTTAAAACTCATCTTCATCTCTCTCTCAAAACTCATCTTCACCTCTTCCACAGTCGACATCAGTGCCCTGAACTCACTACTTGCATCTCTGCGTGCGACCTGGCTGCTTGCATCTCTGCGACCTCACTGCTGTTGCAAAATACTTGGCAACTTTCCATACTACAGCACGCATCTGTCAGCATATGGAACATAGTCAATATAATTAGGGTGGATGAGTCATATGTAAAAACATGAATGTTGTTATCAAGAAAATTAAAGACTGACCTCATCAAACATGAAGGCATGGTCAGGATCATCAACAATTAGTGAAAGGGTCCCATCGTAGTCTAGGAAAACAACCATCCTCTTCCCTTTTGCTGCTTTCATCATTCGATCAAATGAGCCCAATGCAAAAGGGTGCTCAACCTAAACATATAACACCCAAAAAAGAACTATAAAATAAAAACGAACAAGGATATATATGGTAAGAATTGTCATAAGATCACCGACTAAGTCCAAATGGCTAGAGCGTATGTCACAACCCGTCCCGAAATATTTAGTTTCGATGGTGTGAAATGTCTAAATTGCCTTTGGACATTGAGTTGTTATGTGGTGTTGTGGTTAAATTTGGGTTAAACTTAATTGGTTAGTTCCTAAGTTTCTGGAACTTAATAATTTTTGGTGGTGGTGAATGACCCAAAATTTGGACCACACACACACAAAAGTACCTTTCTCTCTCTCCTCTTCCGTGCTCTCTCCATCAGACTCACCCTCTCTCCTTTCTCCTGTACAAATCAACAACAAACTAGTGGAAAGTTTGCAGATCGAGGGTTTAAAGGACACCATCGTGTTCCTCAGACTCACACGAGTTGAATGGTGCCATTTTTAGGGAAGAACTTCTTTGAAAACCCTAACCCGATTTATGTCACTATTCATGCAATCGTAAAATCGTGTGTTTTTTAGGATTTCAAGCTTATAGGTAGCTTAAAGAGGTCCTCACGAGGCTTGGAGTGGTATGTTGGAAGAATTTGGACGTCGGGTTATCGAGAACGACGAGCTTTAAAATTTGCCGGAATATCGAGGCTTTTTTTGATGGGTTTCCGATGGTTTCAGGGTTTAACTCAGGCCTGGTTTTGTTCGTCTTGGTGAGATCTTCAAAATGGGTCAAGTTTTATGGAATTTGGTTAAGAAATGAAGAAGATATAAGGTTTTGAAATAAAATCCTGAACCCAGCGAAGTCACCGGCGTCCGGCGACTTGTCGGATAAGATGAGGGCATATTCCGTCAGTTTTGACGGAATATGCTAACGGCGTTAGATGATGCTGTTAATAACTGACGGAATATGCTTGCTTTTAGACGGAATATTCCCTAACGCCGTTACTGCCACCGTCAGTGTGCCAGGCATGTGCCTGCGAGTGGGCAACTCGTCTGGCCGTGCCTTGGCCAGCGTGTGGGGGGTCATAAAATTTTTCTAAACATATGGGGATATTCGTGGAGTTGTGTAGATCACGTTGATGTATTCAAACATCCCATTTGAGCAATGTATGAGAAGTTATTAGCTAGTGTTGTCTATGTGCTTTAAATAACGTTTATTCAGTTATTTCGCATATAGGTGAGACTTATCTAGATGACGAGCACAATCAAAGGCGACTCGGGGGTTACGACCATTCAACATACCAGTGAGTGGGCTTTTGGTTTTCAATATATACTTATATACTTGATATTTTCCCAGAAAATGTGTTTAAATGAAAGTATGCTTTGAAAATGCCATGCCTACTAAATTATGCTTAAACGATGAGTTGAATTATTTACATATATATAAAATTGTGGTGATGCGGACGCTCAAGTAAGGACCAGGTGAGTTATGTTTTGTTATGTGAATTATTGATAATGTGACATGTGACTGAGTAACTTTGAGCTCATAAACCTGCACCTAGGGTGATTGTGATTTAGCCAGAGATATGACACAGGCTTGTATATAATGTCACCTCCCGCACCATATGCTTACTTTAAATCCAATTTAGGTGCACAGTCTTGTCGTACAAACCATTATAGGTGGTTCTGATTCGTAGGTGACTAGATATTTATCGCCCAGCTATCATGAGAGCGTAGTATTGAGCATAATTATATAACACCCAGTCTTGTCGTACAAACCCTTTTAGTGGTTCCGACTTGTGTGCAGTGTAGTGCCGTATAGGTCATTGTAGTGATTCCGGCTAGATTGACTAATGAGCTACGAATTCAGCCGTACAGACTTCTACAGGGGTTCCGGCTAATATGTTATTTTACATGAATTTATTCTCACCTGAATTACTTATTCTGTTTATATCTTGGCATGGCATATTAATGAATATAGTTAGGTGAAGCATGATTTGAATTGAGATATTTACATATATATTTATGCATATGTTTATATTCTATTTCTGGAAAAATTATACATGTTTTAAGGCAAGGGGTTAGAACTTTTGAGAAATGAAATGAATTTGAAAACATTTGTTTTTGCCCACTCACATTTTATGTTTTGCGCCCCTTCAGGTTTTAGGTTGACTTGCTGTTGGTGGTGTACGAGGATTTCGGCGGTTCTGACATAATAAAATAATTGTAGGACATCTTCTGGTACTGTATAACTAATACTTATCCTACTGGACTGCACCTAGACTTTCTACGCTCTGGTTAGGAGTATTTACACATGTATCTCATTCTTAGCACTTCCTGGTTATTAGTGCACATTAGTAGCTTTCGGTTTTTATTTATTCGTATATTTCTTATCTTAATTGCTTCCGCACTATGCACATGGCTACGTCACCCTCACGTGACGGCCAACATGCCTCAATCTCGGTTGGGGTGTATCAACGTACCAACTAGGAATTATAAGCTAAATATGAGGAGAATGGTTTCCTAAGGGTGGAGATGTCATGCATGTTTTACGGTCTTATGCATAAATAGGTGTATATTTTAAATTGTATATTTTTTTTCTCAAAAACCAAACCGAAACCGTTTGAAACCATACCGAACCGAACCGAACCAAACAATTTGGTTTCATTTTGGTTTTGGCTTCAAAACCGCACCGAACTGCACTGAGCCCACCCCTACCTACAAGCTTTGGTACTTTTTTGTATTTTAATTCAAATTTTGTATGGTTAAAACTTTTTTATTTGTTTTAACTTTTACGCGGCGATATCTATTTATGGAATTGAATTGAAGTTTTGATTGATTTATGAAATTGAAGTAAATTAGCTTTGTTGCTATTTGGCTTAAGATCAGGCAAATCCGAACCAACCTTAGTAAACCCGAATCTAATTAAACCCAAATCCACACGAGCCCAAATGAAACCTAATCCGAACCCGCACCTAAGTTGTGAATGTTGAGTTAGGGTTAAGTTGACCTTCAAACCCGCTCGAGTTGCACCTGTATCCAAAAGGCAACAATAGTACGATTACTATCATTAGAACATATTTTTCAAAAACAGATGAGATATTTTGAGGAGCAAATGATTGATGGGTGAAGCTGCATTTCTTTGCAATGAAATAGGCATTAGTATACACTTAAAAATAGGCAATAGTATATGATTCTTTTACTATCATTATAAAATAGGAAAACTAACGAAAAATTCAAAAAAAAAAATTCTAGTTTTAATGAAAAATGACAAATGAAGGTATAGTGAATAGTACTAGGGAAAAGGTAAAAATGTGGTTTTTCGTTAAAAATAAATAGTACCGGAAGCGCTTTGTTAAAACTCCCTTATAAAATAGGCATTAGTATACACTTAATGAAGAGATGCTTCATTTTATTATGTAAACTAAATGCAATGAATATATGAAAACTATAAAGAGGTACAACCTTTAAATAAAGGGTTTTTATTACAAATAGTCCTTGAAATTGACCTTCACTATCAAGATGGTACTTGAAATTGAAAATCGATCAATGTAATCCCGAAAAGGTGTCGCAAATCAATGTGGTCATTTTGTCACAGTTCTGTTAAAAATTATGTTAACTGCTGATGTGGCACATAAATGAGCTATGTAAGTCCTTTTTTTAATCATAAATGGTCATTGAAATTGACCCGCGACATCAAAATGGTCCCTAAAATTGACCCGAGACATCAAAGTGGTCCCTAAAACTAAAAATTGATCAGTATAGTCCCGCAAGTAAGTGTCTTAAATTAATGTAGTTCTTCTGTCACAATTATGTCAAAAATTCTGTTATATGTTGGTGTGACACATAAATAGGTCATACAAATCTAATTAAATTAAAAAAATTACAAATAGGTTTAATAATGTAATAATTAATAAAAAATTTGTCAACCCAAAAACGTAGTCCCGCAATCACTTCTGATCCCAGTCCACATTCCTCTACCTCCATCTATGATAGCATTCCCTGTCTATTCTATAGAAAAAAAATATTCTCAATACACTCATTTTTACGCACTTCGACACCCTTCATCGAATTGGACTGGTGATAGCTTGGATTGACGATGACATCTATGACATCATCGTTAACATTTAGGTGATCAACATCCTCACAACTTTAATCTTGGAGAGCTTGTTGGGCGTTCCCCTACTGGTCTGGTGACATAGAGAACGATGAGGTCTACCTTAAGATAATGATGTTCTAACTGAGATGCGTCTATTGTTGGTTGAAAATCATTTCCCTTGGTTAAGCCTTGTGCCTTTGACAACTTATGGAAGTGATCTCTTTTCGGAATAGGCCCTACTATAAAAAGAAAAAAAATTAATTGTGCAAAAAGGTATTTAGACAACTTTTTTAATCAATTATTATATTATTAAACCTACATCAGTACATAACAATTTTTTTTTACAAAATTGTGGCGGAATGATCATATTAATTTCCGACACCTATTTTCATAAACTATATTGATCGATTTTCAATTTCAGGGACCATCTTGATAGTATGGGTCAACTTCAGGGACCATTTCTGATAAAAACTTGTAAATTTTGTGGGGCCCATTTATGTGCCACATCAGCACTTACTAAAATTTTTAAAATAATTGTGACGGAAAGACCACATTGATTTGGGACACCTATTTTTAAGAACTACATTGATTGATTTTCAATTTTAGGGACCATCTTAATGGTGAGAAGACAATTTTAGGGACCATTTGTAATAATAAAAAAAACCCTTAAATAAGTAACTCTTTACTACAAAGATTATACCATTCAATAGGGTTACAGACGTGTTATGATACATTTGCTTGTCTACTAATCAAGTTTGCAGTTTCGATTCATTCCAATTTCAATGTTACTTGAGAGAGTCTACGAGAGTCTCTATCTTTCGGGGTGATTCTCAACTTAACCACGGCCAACATTAGAGATCTTATTTATGTTAATATGAAATAGTTTTAAAAGGCGCCAGTCGAGCAGCGGGTATGGGCTTAATCCTTAGGAGATTAGGTCTTTTTTTTAATAAAATTTATTATACAACATATAATAAGTGTCTACTTATACTTAAAGAAAATACGTAATTGTATCTAGAAACATAAATTGTAAAATATAGGGAGTAGATCAACCTCTTATAAGTCCTTACATGGTTGTTCCTTTCACTAATGTGAAATTCTTTTACCTTTACATCCTTACAAAAACTACCCAGCTTGCTTAGACCCACCTAGCCTGCTTATGTCCACCTTGGCAGGCAACTAGGCAGGTTTAGGAGGATAAATAACTTGGTTATTGAACGTTCAAGGATTCTCGGTGTCTTAATGGAGTAAATATATTGGAGTTTTAATCATATGCAATCAATAAAGGATCCTAGCTATAACAGTGGAATTAGTTAAAACTCTAGCTATAAAACTAAGGAGCAGTCTGTGTTGGAATTCAGACCATCTTCAACATTAATAAAACTTGAATAAAAATGAGAAAGATGGAGATTTTAAGAGGAAGAAGCAGTTTACTACTACAGAAAATAGGAGTCGAAAGGTAGAGAGAAAAACAGAGAGATTGAGCCAACTTTTTCAGATATTTTTTTTTACAACAGCACAAGGCCGACATATAAAGGAAATAGTCAGGCCTTGTTTTACAACAGATCTAAGCCATACAGGTGGCACTAGATCAGAGTTCCAAAGCATTTTAAATTACAAAAATAGTTTAAGTAAAGCATTAACTTTTAACATTCTCTCTTAATGCTTTGCTGCTTCACTCCCATAAGTTCTCTTAGGTAGATGAATCTATCCTTTGGTAATGCCTTGGTGAAGATATCAACAACTTGATCTTCTGTCTTGCAGTAGACCACATCCACTTCCTTGTCTTCCACAGCACCTCTGATGTAATGATGTTTCAGAGCAATATGTTTTGATTTTCCATGATAGACAGGATTCTTGCTCATGGCAATAGCTGATTTGTTGTCACATAGGATAGGAGTTGCTAATTCTTGTTTCTCACCAAAATCTTGCATAATTCTTCTCAACCACACTGCTTGAGAAGTTGCAATTGAAGCCGACACATACTCAGCCTCTGCCGTTGATAGTGCAACTGATTTTTGCTTCTTAGACGTCCAAGAGAATACACCGGTCCCTAATGTAAAAGTATAGCCAGATGTGCTCTTCAAGTCATCCACACTACCTCCCCAATCACTATCATAGAACCCATACAATTTTGGCTCAACATTCCTTTCATACATAATACCAAAGTTAAGTGTACCTTGTATGTATCTTAGGATCCTCTTTACAGCTCCATAGTGAATGCAAGTAGGCTTGTGCATAAATCTGGACAACAAGCTTGCAACATACATAATATCGGGTCTAGTCACTGTCAAATACAACAAACTCCCAACTAGGCTTCTATACATAGATTCATCAGCATCACCATTACCATCTTCTCTTTGAAACTTTTCATTCACAACTAGAGGTGTTGCAACAGGCTTGCAACCAATCGTTTTAAATTTTTCTAGAAGTGTTTTTACATATTTCTTTTGAGTAATAAAGATACCATCAATTGATTGAATGATACTAATTCCCAAAAAATAATGCAACATGCCTAGATCACTCATCTCATATTTCCTCATCATGTCATTCTTGAAATTCAAGATCATATTATGACTACTTCCAGTGTAAACCAAATCATCAACATATAAGGAAACAATAAGGATATCTGAAGTACCTTCAGTTTTGACATAGAGGGTAGGTTCATTCTCACTTCTTTGAAAACCTTTTTCATTGAAATATGAGTCGATCTCTCCATACCATGCTCTCGGAGCTTGTTCCAGGCCATAAAGTGCCTTCTTAAGCTTATACACCTTGTGCTCTTGTCCTTTAAGAACAAATCCTTGAGGTTGATCAACGAACACCTCTTCTTTTAGGACTCAATTTAGGAAAGCCGACTTGACATCAAGTTGGTGTAGAAACCACCCCTTCTGAGCAGCTACAGAAATAAGGCCTCTGATTGTTTCATGCCTAGCTACTGGTGCAAAGGTTTCTTGGAAGTCAATCCCGGGTTTCTGAGAATAACCCTTTGCTACCAATAGCTTTGTTCCTTTGAACGGAACCATCTTGATTTAGCTTAGTCATATAAATCCACTTCACTCCAATGACGAAGTTGTCACAAGGTCTGTCTACTAGTTCCCATGTCTTGTTTTTCACAATGACATTGATCTCCTCTTGCATTGCAACCTTCCATGTCTCTTCTTTCACTGCATCATCAAAGTTTTCTGGTTCTACAACACATAAATTGCAGCTTTCATAGACTTCATTTAAGCTCCTTAATCGAACCGGCGTTGAACTTGGACTCGAAGGTGTAGGAGAGTGAACTTGTGGACTGTTTTCAGGTGATAATTGTGGAATTTCTTACTCAATTTCCTCTTCATTTGGTTGATTTTCTTCTTCAATTCTGATTAGTGCAGATTCCTCTCGGATGGTTGCTTGATTCCAATCCCATGAAGATTTCTCACTAATAAGAACATCTCTACAAACCACAACTTTCTTCCTTTTTAAATTGTAGAGTCTATACCCTTTTGTGTATGAAGCATAGCCTACGAAAGTGCATTTTTCACTTGACTCATCAAGTTTTTGTCTTAGTTCTTTCGGAACATAAGCAAAACAGATTGACCTAAACACTCTCATGTGATTCACGGATGGCTTTCTTCCACTCCATGCCTCAAATGGTGTCTTGCCTTCAACTGCCACTGTTGGATGCCTATTCATCAAGTAGACCGCTGTATTAACTGCCTCACCCCACAAATATTGAGGCATTCCCTTGTCATGCAACATTGCCTTAGCCATTTCGACTATGGTTCTGCTTTTTCTCTCAGCTACTCCATTTTGTTGTGGAGTGTAGCTGACAGTAAGCTGCCTTTCCAAACCAATATCTTGACAAAACTTATCAAATTCTGTGGATGTATACTCTCCTCCTCTGTCACTTCTAAGAACTTTGATTAGATAACCAGATTGTCGCTCAACCATAGCTTGAAACTTCTTGAAGATTGAGAACACTTCTGATTTCTATCTTAGAAAGTATACCCAAGTCATTCTGGAATAATCATCCACGAAGATTAGGAAATACTTGTTTCCCACTTGAGTAGAGGTCTTCATGGGTCTGCAAACATCTGTATGAATCAATTCCAATGGAACTTTTGCTTTCCAAGCTTTACCATGTGGAAATGAATCTCTATGATGCTTCCCAAGTGCACACCCTTCACATATTTCTTCATTTTCTTGGATGCTCGGCAACCCATGCACCATTTCTTTTTCTTGTAGCTTCTTGAGACTTTGAAAATTCAAGTGGCCAAGCCTTTTATGCCATAGCTTTGAATCTTCTTGCACTTCCATCTTGAATGCAGATTGAGTTGCATACTCAATTGTGAGAGGAAAACTTCTACTCTTCCTCATCTCAATCTTAGCCAAGAGTTGTTGACGATTCCTCCTATCATATATCTTGCAAGTATTGTCTCCAAAATATAAGTAGTAGCCATGCTCAATGAGTTGTCCAAGACTTAGCAAATTTTGCTTCAAATCAGGAACTAACATGACATCCTTGATGAACATCTTTCCATTCTTCGTATGCACGGCAATAGTACCTCTTCCTAATGTATCAACTAGTTGTCCATTTCCCATCTTCACTCGGGTTAGGTTTGTAGTGTCAACATTATGGAGAATGTTCTTGTTCGCCGTCATATGATTGCTACAGCCGCTGTCCACAAACCAAACTTTAGCTTCTTCTTGGACAGTTGTATCATGACCAACATAAAACATATTGGTCTCTTCATCTTCTGCTTTGGTGTAATGAGCAAGCTGATTATCTTTATAGGTACAATCCTTTTGCATATGCCCGAATCTGCTACACTTGTGGCATTTCACTTTTCCCTTGAACCAACATTCACTGGAATGAGCTTTGTCACAAATTTTGCACTTCGAAACATACAAACTCTTCTCAACCTTTTTCTTCTCTTCAAAATTACCCTTTCCTTCCCACGCTTTGTTTTTGCCTTTCCAATTCTTGTTGGACTTGGCTTTGCTTTGACTTGAACTAACTTGAGTTTTTGGATTCACTGTAAGTGTTTGGAAAGCATTTTCTACATCATTGTTGTCATGCCTAGATAGTCTCTGAGCAAAACCTTTGAGAGAACCAATCAATTCTTCAACACTCAAAGTTGACAAATCCTTAGTCTCCTCTATGATTGAAACTATGTTATCATACTTTCTTGGCAAGCTAATTAGATACTTTTGAACTATTCTCTCATCAGAAAAAAAATTTCACCATAGCTTTTCATTTGATTAATAATCTCAGATAATCTACTCAGGTAATCATCTAGCAATTCATCATCTTTCATTCTTATATACTCAAAATCTCTTCTCAAGGATTGGGGTTTGACAGCCCTTACCTTAGTAGAGCCTCTGTAGACTTTCTCCAGCACATCCCAAGCTGATTTAGCACTTGTCTCATTTGAGATTCTCGGAAAAATTTCATCTGAGATAGCATTTTGGATGACCCCAAGAGCTTTTGCATCTTTCTTGATGTTTTCCTTCAGCTCCCTTGTTTGAGTCTCTATCAAAATCACAGTACTTAGAGGTACAACATAGCCATCTTCAATCAAGCTCCACAAATCATGAGATACAAAAATTGTTCTCAACTTTGTCCTCCAGAAGTCGTAGTTCACTCCACTGAAGATAGGAGTTCGAATCTCACCACTGCTACTTGAACCAGCCATGAATTTGAAAATTTTTTATTCTAGGGTTTCACTTAGAATTTTCCCCCTTTTTTGAGAATAAAAAAACGCCCCACTCTTTTGATTAGATTGGCTCTGATACCATGTTGGAATTCAGACCATCTTCAACATTAATAAAACTTGAATAAAAATGAGAAAGATGGAGATTTTAAGAGGAAGGAGCAGTTTACTACTGCAGAAAATAGGAGTCAAAAGGTAGAGAGAAAAACAGAGAGATTGAGCCAACTTTTTCAGATTTTTTTTTTTACAATAGCACAAGGCTGACATATAAAGGAAATAGTCAGGCCTTGTTTTACAACAGATCTAAGCCATACAGGTAGCACTAGATCAGAGTTCCAAAGCATTTTAAATTACAAAAATAGTTTAAGTAAAGCATTAACTTTTAACAGTCCGTGCTTCCATACCGACTGAATCTCACCAAAACTACGAACTTATTTCGTTAGTACGGTTCATTGAGGGGCACTGGAAGTAGAAGACTGCTTCTAATTTGCACCAAGAATGTCCATGGCTGCAGGTAAGTGTTTCTATAATCAATACATGGCTTTATATGCCACGCTGTTTATATTGTTTAAAATGTAACCCTAGTTTCATACTGTTGGATTCTGGGATAGTATAACATGGCTAGCTTGAAAAAGGTTGGCCAAGATGGCAAGTTGAAGGGATCCACTACGTTTCAAGTTGTGGCGGCAAAAATATGGAAGGCTAGGAGCATCGCGCTTAACATGCCGGACGAAAAAACTACTACCATTTTTTCCAGTCTGATGTTCGCAAATGCGTCATGCCTCAAGCTCCACCAGGGTTTGCTGGCAATGCATTGGTCGTCTTGCCTTGTGAGGAAGGTGCAAGAAAGGGTGGAGAGATTGGATGATGAGTATCTGAGGTCAGGGATAAATTGGTTAGAGGTGAATAGTGTTAGACCAAGTCCGAGTCTGGTGGTGGTTTCCTCAAATTCAGGAGGTTGTGATCAACCTAAACTCTTATCCAAGAAGAGTTAGATTAGTTCAAACTTCTTTTCGAATGTTAGTTGTTTTCCTTAATATGTTTTGTAGCTTCTGTTGTAATTTTGAATTTGAAACAGCCTTGTAAATAGGGATTTCAATCCCTGATGTAATCTGAATGTGAATATAAATACATGCAGCCTCTCTTTGAAGGGGCATGCAATTAGGGTTAGAGCAAGATGAGTTCTCATGGGGAAAAGTTAAGTGCGCCACTTCGGTTCTACTAAAGCCGGGCCTTGTCATGCTTTTGCTGAGACTGGCCAGTGGCAACGGAAATGCCTGGGACTGCTTAATGATCAAATGGAGATGTTTTGCAGGTTGATGATGGTGTTAAGCATAGTGAAGAACTCAAGAATATAGAAAACAAAGAGAGAAGAAATTAGAGAGAGAAAAGTTAAAGCTTGAGAGAGAAGATAGAAAGAAGATACACAGAAAATCATTGATTATTTTTCTTCAGTGTTCAATCTTACACATATCTGCTTCTTTATCTTGTTACAACAACCTTATCCTTCTATTACAACATTATTCATTACAACTAAGCCTAACAACCTTTATAACTGCCTAGTGTAATCTATCATTCAAATTACTGACACGTGGCCTAATCCTTATCATTCATTCTTTATACTCTAACATCCCCCCTCAAGCTCATGGTGGGATGAACCAAGCATGAGATTAGAGTAGTGAGTATTGAATAAAGGAGAGCTAAGTCCCTTGGTAAGGATATCAGCGAACTGTTCAGAAGAAGATACAAATTGAACCAAAAGCTTCTTTGCGGCAACTCTCTCTCGGACAAAATGGACATCTACTTCTATATACTTAGTGCGCTAATGTTGAACCGGATTAAAGGATAGAGCAATGGCAGACATATTATCGCAAAACAAGACTGGAGTATCTTGAAGTTTGATCTTCAGGAAGTGAAGTATTTGTTGAATCCAATCCAACTCAGCAGCTGTAGAGGAAAGTGCCCTGTATTCGGCCTTAGTAGATGACCTGGATATGGTATGTTGTTTCTTGGATGACCAGGATATTGGATTATTACCCAGAAACATAACCAAACATGTGGTAAAACGCCTGTCATTTGGGTCCCCTGCCCAGTCAGCATCACTGAAAGACTTTAAGACCATCTCTCCTTTGGTATAAGTAATCCCAGTAGATAAGGACCCCTTAAGATATCGTAAAATATGCTTAACTGCTGTGAAATGAGACTCCATAGGAGCCTGCATAAATTGAGAAACCTGATGAACAGAAAATGCAATATCCGGCCGTGTAAACACAAGATACTGCAGTGCCCCAACGATACTTCTATACAAAGAAGGATTATTATATGGCTGACCATCATCTTTAAGCAGCCTACTATAAGGAAGACAAGAAGTTGCAGCAGCTTTGGAGTCGAACATTTCTGTTTTCTTCAACAAGTCTTGGATGTACTTTTCTTGAGATAAGAATAAACCAGCCTTGGTTTTAGTAATCTGAATTCCCAAGAAAAAGTGCAAATAGCCAAGATCTTTAATATCAAACTCCTTTCTCAAAGCAGAAATAAACTGTTGTATACCATCAGTGGCACTACCAGTTATTATAATATCATCGACATACAAAAGCAATATCACCATTGAGCTGCCAACATGCTTCACAAACAGAGAATTATCTGAATAGGTATTACTGAACCCCAAGTGTGGTAGAAACTGAGTAAATCTGTCATTCCAAGCTCGGGGAGCTTGTTTTAATCCATAGAGCGATTTGTGTAACTTGCAAACCAAGGAAGGGTACCTAGTGTTGGAAATGTGCCCTAAAGCCAATCATGTGATGATACTTTACGGACATTTCACATGTTAAACTAATCTAGTTTAACATATAAAGGGCATAAATTATTGTTTGAGCCGTCTCATATAAATGTTATATGCTTAAACGATAAAGTCCAAGGAATATGTGATTGGGAGAATGTAATCTAATGAAGTTAGATTCCTGAGACCATTCTTTCGTAGACACATCCTAAATGTTCCTGATCATAGGATTGCCAATTGGGCATTGGCAGTCCGTTAAGATCGGTACGTACTATGTCTTCTCTCAGGGAGAGTGAACAGTCTCGATTCATTGGTGTGTGTGACATCAAGACAAGTACGGTAGGTGCTCAATAGAGAATGAGTTCACTGAACGCGATCAACGAAGAGTTCTCATATTCCATGTCACATGAGAACTCATGGTTGGGATAATGCAAAGTAGTCCTTTGACCTGAGGCATCATAGTTGTCTTGTGGTTAAGACCTTGATCTTTGATTATGTCAAAGTCATCCCACCAGGAGGGTGTCCACGGCATCGTTGGGGTCAAGCCGCTTAGCTATGGAGACAAGTGAATGCGCAACAAGGGATCTCTAACCTTCAAACCGTTTGAAGGAGAATACTCTCTGATATGATTTGAATCTCTGGCCAGAGTATGAATGAGATTTGGGAATGCGTTCCTAATCACATTCAAGGTAATCATATAAGCACAAGACACACATTGGATAGTAGACATGAGAAAATAAACTATCAAACCAAACAATGTGGTCAAGAGTATTAGATTAGAGAAGGACCGTATTGCATTTGTAATCCCAGACTGAATAGGTTCTCCACCTCTTCTGATTAGCTTGGGTAACCATGACATACGGCTAGGTGTCACTCATGGTTTGTGGAAGCCCTAAACGTGTGTAATCACTAAAGGGAGAATTGAAAATAGTTTCAATTCACAATCGATGTAAAATGGTTTTAATCGCCCACTACCTCGCTAAAAGGAACCTAATGGATCGTACACCGTGTAAGGTAGAGATGGACGAAATAAATGAAATGAGTAAGATTAATTGAATGGTTTAATTATTTATGGCAAGGATTAATTAATATGTTAATTAATCAAACGAATAAGTTCGTTAAAGACCACGGGATAGTTTTGGACCTTAAGGCCCAATGGGCTTCGAACGTCAAGCCCATTAACTTAAGTTGTATGACAATTTAATGAATAAAGATTCATTAAAGCCCAAAAGCCCAAAAATCCCTAGGTGGCCGGCCATATTAGATGAATTAGGGTTGTTTGGTTATTTAGGTCACTTAAAGAAGTGACTATATAAATGACTTTATAACTAAATATTCATTAAGTGAAATAAGGGTTTATTTTTGGGGAAAATGGGTGAGAATTGTCTCTCCATTTTCTCTCTAAAGAGGCCAACACCTTGGAGGTGATTAGCTAGTCATCTAATCCTCCAAGGTCACTCATTCATCATCCAATCTCTCCTTGGTGTAGAGACTTAGAGGTTCTCAATTTTGGGAACTTGGAGAACCTATTCTTCCATCCAAATCCATGGATCTAAGAAGCAAGGAATGAAGGCCCTATCTCTTTGGGTGATTAGCCTTTGCTTATGCAAAGAGGAATCTACAAAGGTATTAATTTCAACTCACTTATTTTTGAGTTGATTATTGGTTCACCAATCTACTAGGCTTTGAATTTCATGGGTAAATGTTTTGTATTTGAGTGCATGTAAGCATGATTCCGCCTTTAATTGTTAATTGCATGCTATATGATGTTGCTCAAATGAACATGTTTTACAAAATAATTCCTTCAAGTGGTATCAGAGCCTAGGTCTAGTAGTTGGTGAATCCTTTTGGGTTTTGTAGTTCATAGTATGTGATCTAAAAGTTGTAATTGTTACAAGCTTTATTCTTGCTTCTTTGAAAGTAAATTTTGTTGGAAAATTTGCTATCTCAAATGTTGTAGATGTTGTTCATATGAGCATGAATATTGGAGCTAAAATTTGGTGCCATGCTTTTGGGAAAATTCGGCCAAAATCAAAGGGTGAATTTTTGGGTTCTTGTTTGACTTGTTAAAAGTGTTTTAATGTGTTCTTTGGAACCCCTAAGTACCCTAGTTTGGTTAGATGTTATTTCCCTTAAGTAAGAATGGTTTTGGAATGTTTTTGGGTGGAAAAAGTTCATGGAAAAATTTGGGTTTTTCATGGATGTTCTTCATTGTTCTTGATGTTCTTGTCAAGAACAAAAAGGTTTGGTGTTTTGATTCAAAGTTTTGAATTATTTCATAAAGTATATGTGATATGTTTTTAAATGATTTATTATGTATTTAAAGTGTTAAATATTTGTATAAATGATGATTGAAATAATTGTGTTTGAATTATTTCAAAAACATATCTTATCTTACATACACTTGCATGTTTTTGACAAAACTCACAAATCAACACACACACCAACCTTATCCCTCCCTAAAACCAGCCACTCCCTCAAAGGGAGTACTTTTGGGGCTTTTATGCAATTACATAAAGTTTTGATACTTTTGTGTATTTGCACTTTGGCCCAAAAGTTTACGTTTTTACGTTTAGGTCCAAAAACGCTAAAGGACAAATTGTTTTGTTCCTTTAATGATGTTTTTGCATTATTAAAAGTTTGGGTTCTAGTTGTATTTACATGAAGTTGTGACTTTTGTGTATTATACAAAGTGACCCCAAAAGTTTTTGTATTTGCAATATGGCCCAAAAGTTGAGGTTAATTGCAAGATGGCCCAAATAGGATGAGAACAAAATTGTTTTGTCTCTTTAAATGAGAATTGGATTTTCATTTTGTTTAGCTCCATTTAAATCAATTTTATGGATACAAAAACCAAATGAAAATGTTGCATTCAATTAATTAGTTAAAGTGTTAATTAATTAAAGGGTGATTATGAACCTAAGCCTAATATAATTGAGCTATGTGAAAGGCGTTTCAAATTTGTTTGAACCATGGGAATGTGTAGATTAAATTTTGGTTGTAATTTGATTTGATCAAATGTTGTAAAAGGGCTTAAGCTCTTCTTTACTTTAAAGTAATTTGTTATATGCAAATGTTGTAATGAGCATAAGCTCACCTTTACTTTGAAGTACTTCTTTCTTGCTTTATATGATATGCATGAAAATGAAGTAGTTGGGTCCAACGCCCATAAGACAACACGCCTTAATGTGATTAAACGCGTAACTAAAATCAATCTTCATTCCTAGACCGAGGTTCAACACAAGGCTCGTGTTGAATCTAAACAAAGGTTCATAATCATCCTTAGGCCCTAAGGCAACTATGTAGTCCATCAAATGAATGCAAAGTTTATGTTAGTAGTATCATATACTCTTGCTTTAAAAATCGTTTTAAAAGCATAGTG
Organism: Malus sylvestris; assembly: GCF_916048215.2. Lineage (NCBI taxonomy): Eukaryota > Viridiplantae > Streptophyta > Magnoliopsida > Rosales > Rosaceae > Malus > Malus sylvestris. The sequence goes on from NC_062264.1 coordinate 29,754,984, forward strand.
GGAGTATTATGTACAACTAAAACAAAGGGATGGACCAATAGTTGTAATAGGACTAAAATAGTTTTAATAGAGATTAAAATGTATGTTTATATGTGATGAGACCTAAAACCCTCAACCAAACCAATATTAAGTTGATAAGCGAGAGATGTTTAGAATATCTCTTCGTGGCCTTCCACCGTGGTGGGATCCAATCGTTTATGACTTGTACACCGGCTTCACCCTATCATGGGGGAGTACACAGTGCATGCTTATACTCAGGAGGAATCCATATACATATGATGAGGTGAGTGTAGGCAACGAGGATAGCCATATATCGTATCATCGTGAGGCTATTCTTGAACCCCTTCACACACTAAGCATGGTGGGAAGAACTTAACTAAGTGCAATGGAACCAATATCATATCATTGTGAGGTTACATTCTCTAGAGGCCAAATAAGATGGGTACTTGCATGAGTTGCAAATGAGTAAGCGTACTCTCTCATTATTATTGTTGCTAGCCATATATCGTATCATCGTGAGGTGGGCTTGGTAATAGTGAGCCTCCCATAACCTACTAGGAGTTTCATCCAAAACTCTCGAATTCCTATGAGGGATATGGAATTTGCCAAAAATAGTGGGTGGTGCTATTTTGATTTAAAGACCCGAATCAAATGGCTTAAAATCAATCAATCTATATTCGTTATGTATTTGATTACCAATATATTTGCAAACGCTATCCAACACTTGACAAAACCGAACGTTTAGTTTACGGACTTGGTACTACAAAACCATAGATTGTCTTTAATGGCTTGTAAAAGTACCAAAGTAGTCTCATCCTCACAATCTTACTATTGATAATGTATCATTAGAAGAATATGTTAGAAAAGGTCTATCATAAAGAGGACAACACTTTTAATGTCATAATTCTTCAATTACAATTTGTTGTATGAAGAAATAGGAGTTGCTTTGAACAACTCTTAGTCAATGCAAACACTTAGTGCTTGTTTCTTTGTTAAATGAACAAAGAACTTGAGAAGAAAGCACAAAGGCATGAACACTTAATGTGCCATGATTCTTCATTTACAATTGTTGTATGAAGAAATGAGAGTTGCCTTGTACAACTCTTGAAGGTTTGTAATTATGTTTAGAACATAATGGTTGGTTGACAAAAATAGTCCATTAACATGGACTTATGATGATTTTGAATCATTAAGTGTTGAAGTGATAAACCACTTAACGAGACGGAAACTAGGCAAGGACTTCACCTTTGTTTCCCTATCCTAATCGTTCACTAAGTTTATTGTAAACTATGTAGTGAACAAAAACCATATGCTCTCCAAAATTGTTTGATGTGTATAACACAATTGAAAAAGGTTTCAAGAGAGATAGTGGGAGTTTAGGGACAATGACTAATGTAGTCAAAGGTGAAAGTTAAATAAAGAAGATAAATAACTCCAAGGGAACAAACTTTCTTTATGAAAGGATGGATATTGGAAGGGGTATTTGCAAGAAATGTCTTGCAAGTGTCAAGGACACACCTTTCGAAGGTGTTGTAAATTGTTCTTGAATAGTTCAAAACAGTTGGTTCTTCTACTTGAATGCATGATTCTGTATTAGTGACTATGTTTTACAATCGTTGTAAAAGTGTGGCTAATAAGAAGTAGAAGATAAATGAGAGAAGAGAAAGTACTTCACATTCGAAACGTGAATCAAATGTAGATCTCTGCGAAAGCAGATGGTACTTACTTCCTCATATGAACTACCAAAGAAATTGGAAAAACATAGATTGTCTTTGTATTCCAATTTTAAGGAACTAAATTCAGTCACTATGTGAAATGGATAAATGTTTTGTTTGACAAAACAATGTTCTTTATTAATCAATGATTGGATTATGGTAATCTAATTAATTATCTCTATAGTAGAGATAATATGGTGGTGTTAACTGTTTAGAAAATAATGATGCTTAAAACCCAAAAGGTTGCAAGGTAGTGACTAATCCCAACTAAAGTTGTGATACCTCTAAAACATAAATTACGAGTTGGTCATAAATGGACGCTTTGGATCGTTAGATCCAGATCCAATACCTTCTTGTTAAAATTGTATGGAGGCGAAATGTTCGAATCTTTATTCTTTTGGAAAGAAGAAAGAATCACAAAGTTGTTGAGGTTAATTCACTTAAATGTTAGTGACACTTGTCCACAAACATAATACTACTCATGTTGGATAACATTCACCGAAGATCACTCTCGGTTGGACTATAGTTTATTTTGAATAAACACAAGTCCGAATACTTTGCAAAATGTTTCAAAGAATTCAAGTAATGTAAGTTGATGAGTAAGACATCTAAAGTATGTACCTCCTTAGATTTGATCCAAGGAAAGATAACACTTTAGATAAGTTTCCTTGAAAGATATCAAGGAAAATAGCATCATAAGATAATGTATTTCTCCATTAGGAGAAGAACGAACTCGAATAAGATTTAGTTCGTTAGATGTTATCTATTACCCATATATAGGATATATACTTCTAAAACAATATGATTGTGATTGAGAAGATCTTCCAATATTTTCATGACTCCATAAGATGTAGTTGGAAAGAAAGACAAATCTTAAGCATGTTAAAGATTTAGGGTTGTGTGCTAACAAGCAATATTTGTTTGATAACAATCTTGTAGGATATCCTTAAAATAACTTTTGGATATCGCTTCTATAAACCAACTAACAAATGTTGTTTTGTTGGGTAGTTCATTGTAATTCTACAATGTGATTTGCCTAAAAGCAAATGAACGAAAGATAGAACTCGAAGAATGGGTTCTTTGAGAGACAAGAAAGTAATCAACAAATATAACAACCTAGTTCCTATACCACAAGCTCCAAGGTAGTCGATAAGGATTTATAAACCGTCTCAGTTGAATGGTTTTGAACTTTATGACTACATTGAGTGCATATACGATATATACTCAAGAAAATGGTAAAGTACCATTTGACTCGAAATAATGAAACCTTCAAAGCTAATTGGTAGCTTAAGGTGACTACAATCAAAGAGAATGGTTGACTTTGAAGGAACCATTTTTGACGTAGTCTTAGTTTCAATTAATTCGAAAATTGCTAGCTACAACTAAATGGTGATTCAATGTTTGGACATAATATGGGTTTCCGAAACCATTATTAAGATAGTCTTGATAATATATGTCTAAAACTATAAATCACAAGACATGTAAGTTGTAGAGATCCATCCATCATGGATCTTAGCAAGTTAGTGGGAGCTATTTGCATTTTATGAGAAAAAGGATCAAATCGTTTGATTTCTCATAAAGATGTAAATGAATCTTTTGTTTACTAGTTTTACAAAAGATTAGTGGGAGTTAATCATGTTCCTAAAAATTTAAATATATATGATATATTAATTTTGGAAATGAAAAGAATACTTCTTCGTTAAAGTTATGACTTTAATACATTATATGAAGATAGAATGTATATGGGAGATATAGTCTATATACATGGGATGGAAATCTATAATGATATATTTCATGATATAATTGGATTATATCAATCCCTAATAATAGACAATGGATGCTAGGAAGTTTCTCATATGATGATAAACTTCAATTAGAAGGATGACTCTAGTAAGACTAGCAAGTTGCCCTTCTCAAAGGGAACGTGCCCCTTTGACTCCCAAAGAAATAATGCGTAAATAGAATCCTTTATGCATACGCAGAAAGGTGATTTATGTATTTCATATTGTATGAAAAACATTGATATGAGTTGTACCTAGAACGGTACAAGATGATATCAGTGCAAGCCCAGGATCAGAACCATGGCAACTGTCAAGTGAGTCCTTAAGTATTTAAGAAATACTAAAGGATAAATTCCTCAAAGATCGAGGAAGAATCAAAGTAACGTAATGGAAGCGTAAATGTATTAGATTATGAATCTAATCCATCATTGGATGTTTCTTCATTATGAATGAAGAGATAAACAGATATCTCTTCATTATGACTAAAGAGATATTTGGATGGAAACATTAAAGTAATGACTTTAGTGTGTTCCATTATGAATGCAAGATATATTGCCATATAGAAGTTTACAACAATGTTGTTTGGATGGGAAAGTTCATTTATGAACTCTCTATTCGGTTCCAACCAGAAAGTGTATGACACTAATGGGGCGATAGCTCAAGCCTGGGAATCAAGGTCTCATCAAGATCCGAACACAAATGAGAGACTGAACCACATGATTGAGAATCATGTATAATGGTGACGTTGTTATTCTCAAGGTTGCTTCTGTGGATAACACATATAGATATCCACTGCCTAGGCCTACTATTCAGCCATTTATGAAATGACTACAGAAGAGATATCATCATTGATGATCAAGCTGATTGGCTCTAGTGCAAGTGGGAGATTGTTGGAAATGTGCCCTAAAGCCAATCATGTGATGATACTTTACGGACATTTCACATGTTAAACTAATCTAGTTTAACATATAAAGGGCATAAATTATTGTTTGAGCCGTCTCATATAAATGTTATATGCTTAAACGATAAAGTCCAAGGAATATGTGATTGGGAGAATGTAATCTAATGAAGTTAGATTCCTGAGACCATTCTTTCGTAGACACATCCTAAATGTTCCTGATCATAGGATTGCCAATTGGGCATTGGCAGTCCGTTAAGATCGGTACGTACTATGTCTTCTCTCAGGGAGAGTGAACAGTCTCGATTCATTGGTGTGTGTGACATCAAGACAAGTACGGTAGGTGCTCAATAGAGAATGAGTTCACTGAACGCGATCAACGAAGAGTTCTCATATTCCATGTCACATGAGAACTCATGGTTGGGATAATGCAAAGTAGTCCTTTGACCTGAGGCATCATAGTTGTCTTGTGGTTAAGACCTTGATCTTTGATTATGTCAAAGTCATCCCACCAGGAGGGTGTCCACGGCATCGTTGGGGTCAAGCCGCTTAGCTATGGAGACAAGTGAATGCGCAACAAGGGATCTCTAACCTTCAAACCGTTTGAAGGAGAATACTCTCTGATATGATTTGAATCTCTGGCCAGAGTATGAATGAGATTTGGGAATGCGTTCCTAATCACATTCAAGGTAATCATATAAGCACAAGACACACATTGGATAGTAGACATGAGAAAATAAACTATCAAACCAAACAATGTGGTCAAGAGTATTAGATTAGAGAAGGACCGTATTGCATTTGTAATCCCAGACTGAATAGGTTCTCCACCTCTTCTGATTAGCTTGGGTAACCATGACATACGGCTAGGTGTCACTCATGGTTTGTGGAAGCCCTAAACGTGTGTAATCACTAAAGGGAGAATTGAAAATAGTTTCAATTCACAATCGATGTAAAATGGTTTTAATCGCCCACTACCTCGCTAAAAGGAACCTAATGGATCGTACACCGTGTAAGGTAGAGATGGACGAAATAAATGAAATGAGTAAGATTAATTGAATGGTTTAATTATTTATGGCAAGGATTAATTAATATGTTAATTAATCAAACGAATAAGTTCGTTAAAGACCACGGGATAGTTTTGGACCTTAAGGCCCAATGGGCTTCGAACGTCAAGCCCATTAACTTAAGTTGTATGACAATTTAATGAATAAAGATTCATTAAAGCCCAAAAGCCCAAAAATCCCTAGGTGGCCGGCCATATTAGATGAATTAGGGTTGTTTGGTTATTTAGGTCACTTAAAGAAGTGACTATATAAATGACTTTATAACTAAATATTCATTAAGTGAAATAAGGGTTTATTTTTGGGGAAAATGGGTGAGAATTGTCTCTCCATTTTCTCTCTAAAGAGGCCAACACCTTGGAGGTGATTAGCTAGTCATCTAATCCTCCAAGGTCACTCATTCATCATCCAATCTCTCCTTGGTGTAGAGACTTAGAGGTTCTCAATTTTGGGAACTTGGAGAACCTATTCTTCCATCCAAATCCATGGATCTAAGAAGCAAGGAATGAAGGCCCTATCTCTTTGGGTGATTAGCCTTTGCTTATGCAAAGAGGAATCTACAAAGGTATTAATTTCAACTCACTTATTTTTGAGTTGATTATTGGTTCACCAATCTACTAGGCTTTGAATTTCATGGGTAAATGTTTTGTATTTGAGTGCATGTAAGCATGATTCCGCCTTTAATTGTTAATTGCATGCTATATGATGTTGCTCAAATGAACATGTTTTACAAAATAATTCCTTCACCTAGCATCTTCAAAACCAGGTGGTTGCGACATATACACCTCTTCTTGTAATATGCCATGCAGAAAAGCATTCTTGACATCTAACTGCCTTAATTCCCAATCAAACTGAGAAGCCAATGCAAGAACCAACCTTACAGTTGTTGGTTTGACAACAGGACTGAACGTCTCTCCATAATCAAGACCTTGTTCTTGACTAAAGCCCTTTGCTACTAAACGAGCCTTGTGCCGGGCTATTGTCCCATTAGCATTTCTTTTAATCTTGAACACCCATTTACAACCCACCAATTTTTTCTGAGAAGGAAGATGAACCAAGGTCCAAGTCTTTTGAGAATGCAATGCCTCAATTTCCTCTTTCATAGCACCAAACCACACAGGAACCTTCAAAGCAGTTTTATAAGTTGTAGGTTCTGTTTGTGTAAAATCAACAATAGAGTCACTGTGAAGGGGGGCAATAAGAGCTTTCTTCTTAAAGATGCCACTTTTAGACCGAGTTTGCATGGGATGAAGATTCATAGGTGGTATACTCATAACCACTTGTAAACTGTTAGTACTAAATTCAGGGACCACTGCTGCAGGAGAATCTTGGGCAATAATGGAATGAAAGGCAGGTATAGGTGATAGTGAAAATGGAGGAACATTTATAATTGGTGAGGAAGATGGTTCAATATTAGATACCAAAATATTCTGAAGGTTAGGGACCAAAGAAGGGGAAGTGACTGGAACATGTGATGTATGTGAAGGTTGTGATGTTGCAGTAAATGAAGCATAAGGAAAATCTAACTCATCAAATATTACATGCCTTGAGATATAGATTTTCTTATGACGTAGCTCATAACATATGTAACCCTTATAACAAGATGCATAACCCAAGAAGACACATTTCAAAGTCTTAGGTTGTAATTTGGTGGTGTTATACGGTTTTAAAAAAGGATAGCATGCACATCCGAATACTCTAAGGTGCTGGATATCAGGTATGGCAGAATGAAGACTTTCAAAAGGTGAATTATGATCAATAACAGAAGATGACATTCGATTAATGAGGTAAGTAGCTGTTTGACAAGCATAAGACCAGAACTTGGATGGTAATTTGGCATTTTGCAGAAGTGTAATGGCAGTTTCAACAATATGTTTGTGTTTTCTCTCAGCTAAGCCATTTTGTTCTGGGGTATAAGGACAAGATTTTTGGTGAACAATACCATTTGTGGTGAGAAATGATTGAAATGTGTGTCCTATGTACTCTCCACCCCCATCACTCTGTAATATTTTAATCTTTGCAGAAAATTGAGTATACACAAACTGATGAAATGTAGCAAAGACAGAATGAAGATCTGATTTATTGAGTAAGGGAAACATCCAGCAACATCTGGTACATTCATCAACAAAAATGGCATAATACCTAAACCCATCAATGGATATACATGGTGCAGGTCCCCACAAATCACTATGGATGACTTCAAAAGGAATTACAGATCTAGTTGACACAGATTGAAAGGGAAGTTTAGCAAACTTTCCTTCCATACAACTTTGACAAACCATAGGAGATGTATCCTTTACAACTGACACTTTGGACTTATGAAGCATAAGAGAAACAATTAGGTTTGAGGGATGACCTAATCGGTTATGCCATAAGGTAGAAGTGACAAGTTTCCCAAGACAGGTAATGGCTTGATTTGCTAAGAACACTGGAGCAGAAGGAAGTGCAGCTAAAGAAGGAATGAGATAAAGTCCATTATTGCAGAGCCCCTTAAACAAGATTCTCCCGTTGGCCTTGTCCTGAATCCAAAAACAGTGAGCATAAAAAATTAGCCAGCAATTGTTGTCCAAACAAATCTTATGAACTGACAACAAATTATGAGACAGTTTAGGCACATAAAGAACTGAGTTTAATTTGATGGATTGAACTGGAGTTCTTAAGAGAGAATCGCCTATATGTGTAACATGCAAACCTTCCCCATTAGCAGTTTGCACAGTATCAGGTTGAGGATATGGCGAAGCAAAAGATAAATTGTTCAGATCATGTGTCATATGATTGGTGGCACCAGAATCTGTTAACCAAATTTGCTGAGGAACTCCAGTGGATGTAGAGGCAGAAACGTAAGGCATGGCATATGAAGTAGAGGCTAACATTTGATTAGGCATATGACTAGGGACCATATTCACTAGTGAAGAAGGCATCACAGGGTGAGACATCATTGCAGGAACATTATATGTAGGCTGAGAAGCCATCATAACAAGATGTTGTACTCCAGAAAATGTAGTTTGCATTGCAGCCATGGGGGAAAAATTATTCTTAACCTTATTTCTATAGAAGCATGTCTTAGCAGTATGATTACTCCTATCACATATCTGACAATTTTCAGAGACATCAGTACTTCGATAAGCACAATTAGCAGCAGTATGGCTTTGCTGTGAACACAACTGACATATAATGGTAGAAGAAGATCCACCATCATGAAACTGTGATGGACTACCAAGAATTCTAGGTGAAAAATCATGTATAATTGGTTTAGAGTATCTCTAACCTTGATTGTTATAGTGCCTTTGACCTTGATTGTTGAAAGCCTTGCCTTTGCCTTTAAACTTGGATAGGTTGCCACCATTGTAAAAATTTGGCTGTCCAGAAAAACCATTATAACCAGAAGACCCATGAACTTTAGAATTTCCATGAAAACCAGAAGATGCAACAACATTATGGTCCATATCTGAATTCTTGACTACCATTGCAAAGAGAAATGGAGTGGTTGATGTATTCTCAATAAGCGCTTCCTCAACAAGTAACTGAGCACGAAATTCCTTTAGGGAAATGACATTTTCTCGACCACGAATCACACATCGGAATATGTTGTATTCTGCAGGTAACCCATTTAAGGCCAAGATTACTATATCTTCGTCAGCAAACATGACTCCAGCAGCGGCAAGATAGTCTCGTGCTTCTTTGATGCGTTGAAGATATTGAGTAACTGAGTCTGCCTCTTTCTTGATTGTTTGCAGATCAGACTTCAACTGAAAAATAGAGGTTTTACTGACTGTAGAAAATTGCTCCTGAAGACGAACCCATAAGTCTCTCGCACTGGAACTACCAATAGCACACGAGATTGCCATTGAAGACAAAGTAGCAGTAATGAGTTGCATCAATGCCTGATCATGCATCTTCTAGACCTTGTATGCATCAGACTCAATTCCTAATTCAGACCCACTAGAAGCAACTCCGGAATCACAAGAAGAAGGGGACATGAATTGAGAAGGACATGGATTGGTGCCATTAACAAAGTCCATAATACCACAACCTTCGAGCATAAGCTTCATCTGAAAATGCCATTGAAGATAATTTGTATCGTCTAATTTGACTGTCACCGACGTTGAAACCGACGAAATCAACCCAGTAATCGGTGATTGCAGAATTTGCAATTGTGAAGCAGTAACCATTGTAAGAATTTTCTCTCTGAGAACAAACGTCAAACACCTGGTGTGCAAGAAAAATAGAAGATGAAGAATACCAAGAAGCTGGTAAGAAATGCCCAGAAAAATCAGAAAGAAACCAGCCAAAGAAACTTTAAATCTTGATGAGAAGTGGAAGCAGACAGATCGCAGGATCGAAGAAGCTTAAATCTAAGCTATACAGGCGAGTGATACCATGTTAAGTATAGTGAAGAACTCAAGAATATAGAAAACAGAGAGAGAATATATGAGAGAGAGAAGAGTTAAAGCTTGAGAGAGAAGATAGAAAGAAGATACACAGAAAATCATTGATTATTTTTCTTCAGTGTTCAATCTTACACATATCTGCTTCTTTATCTTGTTACAACAACCTTATCCTTCTATTACAACATTATTCATTACAACTAAGCCTAACAACCTTTATAACTGCCTAGTGTAATCTATCCTTCCAATTACTGACACGTGGCCTAATCCTCATCATTCATTCTTCATACTCTAACAGATGGAAGACTAAAACACAAGATTTGTATAGTCATATAAAATCATAATAGAATTATTTGAGCCGAGCCTAAGCACCTTGGCATTCGACTACACATCTAAAATGGAGTTGTTCTGCAGGTTGATGATCGGCGAATCTGATAAACCAATGCATTCGTTCTTAATTTGAGAAGCTTTCTACCAAATAATCTCTGAAATTGAGTTGTCTAGAATTAGGCCCCAAAATGTAGTAGTGGCAACTCTACTCATAAGATATTCATGTCTTGAATGTATTATTCTAGGAAAAATGATTTTCACACGCTGATTTTCTCCTTCTGCACACCCTTGTTTATTTATGCCTCTTGATTTTCTTTGAATCCAGTGGCAATAAATAAACTGGGTTGTAAGAAAAGAAAAAGGATATGTCGGTGAAAGTGTGTAAAATTACTGTTCCATAAGATCAAACAAATTAAATTACTGTGCTACCAGATCAAACAAATTAAACTACATTCATTTTTACATGTTCTTGATTTTCCCCAAAGTAAAATTCTTAGACCAAGGCAAGAGGCTCAATGTCAGAACTTTAACATGATATTCCTTGAGAAAACAATTCATCAATACTGCAGAAGGCCAAAGAAGGGGTTCGTCAATGCATTCTTCAGATGAGAAGCAGCTGAGTATAATGTGGCCATGTCAACCTTGTCCCGAGGAAGATACAAAAACTCTTCCCCTTCTGTTCTCTCGAATCCACAGAGCTCAAGAAACTCGATTCCTCCAACCAAACTGCCAACTCTATCCTGTTCAAGAAATAAAAATTTAGACAATATATAACAACTGTTCGTTATTATCTTTCAAAACCTTCTGATTTTACTTATAAAGGAAATATTTCATTATATTGATCTACTCTAGACACGCACACACACACACACAATCATCACAAGTTACCAGATTATCAGCATTGCTATATAGCCAATGAGCTAGTGTTCAAAACAAACACGCGCCGCACACACACACTCACTTGTTGGGGAAAAAGAAGAGACAAATCAACACAAGCTTACCAAGAACAACGGATTACTGAGTCTGATCTTCCTGAATTTTTCTTCATCAGGATTCTTTGCAACATTTCCCACATAAATTTGCAGAGTCTGGAAGGCCCTTCGCACTTTAGCATCATCATCCTAGACCAACCAAAGAAAACCAATAGACTAATGTGGATCAATTAAATTAATGGTAGTTCACTAGTTCTACACCAATGTTGAACGAAATAAAAATGTAGCTTAAAGAGGACAAAGAAGGTATCGTCTAGAACACTGCTTAAGATGGGTTTAAGATCATAATTACTGTATACTTCAATAAATTAGTCTTCAGTTACATGCCATATATTTGGAGCAAGATTATTTTCCCTTTTGTAACAGCCAGTACGAACAAGTGCTACTATCCCAATTCTTGTTGTACAGAGAGTGGAGTCATTTACCTTATGGTTGCGCTTCAAGGACCTTAAACACTCTCTCATGTGTTCCGATTTTGCAACAGAACTGACACGAATTGGATTCTGATATTAAAGATCAGGAAAAGAACATTAATGATACTTTGTATTCTCATTCTGCAATTCCCAGAAGAAAAAAGAATTGTACTTTTCGATGAGATTGTCTTATATAGGAAAATTAAATGCATAGTCTATAGACGTCACGACAAAATATCAGTACCTGTTTTTCACTTGCTAAAGGTGTTGAAGGTTTCTCGGGTGCAGGTTGTCCCAGTGGCAATCCAAGCTTGGTCCTTCTTTCTAACTGCAAAGGGCATGCATACAGTTTTTTGAGTAATGCAACATTACTGAGCCTCCATTGGTAGGGAAGCCTAAAAGAAAAGTGGATCAGCATTAAGCAAGCACCTTATCCTGTTCTAATTTCCTGCGAATTCTCTCTCTTGCTCGTTTCTCTTCCTCCTTCTCAGCTTGCCGGAACTCTATATTGCTGAGAAAATAAAGTTATTGTTTCACTCAGAAGTTGATTGATAATTCTCAAAGTAGTAATATATAGGCTAAAAAAAAAAAAAACCAGACAGAAACAATAGAAAAAAATGTGAATAGTGCAGACCGTTTTCTTTCATTTTCTTCTAAAATTCGCTTTGTTTCTAAGAGTTGCTTGCCAGATTGAATCCTCTCCTGAAACAAACATAGTATACGGATTAGTTAGAACCGAAAACAAAGGTACTTTTTTCAGCTTGAGTTTACGACATATATAGGTTAGGGATGTAAAGGGTGCCTAACAAACAAATAAACAGAATTCCCACTGTAATTTTAGTCAAAAGATCGAAGAATTAGAACAAGCAAGCATGGATAACATGCTCTGTAATTCAGTAACAACCAACTCATTAGCAAGCATAACTTTGTAATCTGAAAAAGAAATCGGTACGAAAGTTCATCAGTGAATCCTTCTTTAATACCTTCTCCCTTTCTCGTTCCAATTTCTTTTCTTCATCTTCCTTCTTCTTGCGTGCTCTATTCCTGATAATAAGGAAAAAACAAAAAACAACAATAAGGAATCGGATATAACTAGAAAGACAACTCTTAAAAGTCTCAAATATCAGACAACTTAAAGAAATCAAATATGGAAGATTAATGAGCGGAGGAAAATGTAACCTTAACTCCTGTGCTTTCAATTTCATCCCTTCCGTGATGTAGAGTGGTTCTGGAGATTCAATGTTAATGTCCGCAGTTACCTGTGCGTATTTGAACAACTAAGCAAAACTGCAAAAGTAAATGCAGTGACTGTATGTGTAGATAAAATGATTTCAAACGCCCTATAAAAAAATGAATGATATATACAACTGAAAGATCTTTTACTCTTCCAGCATATAAAATAAAGATCCACCAAAAGCAAAATGAAAACCAACAGGACAATATCTCATGCTCCAAAACCTAAACGAACAGGAAATTATATGTTTGTAGCAGTGAAAAATCATATGCAATGTTAGAAAGAAGCGCAGCGCCGGCTAATATTCCAAACCATACCAAGGGCATCTCATCAATGTCCGGATCATCATTGTGATCAATAATCCAATCTATAGCAGCCTCTAAGCCGGCATTACCTGGTAAAAAGGGCATAAAAGAAAATTGAAATTACCTGAAAACTTGAGAATAGTACATAAGCATTCAAGTAATTAACGAAAATAAAAATGCGTTTGATTAAAATTCAAAACAGCATGTGATCATGAATTCAAGCTCAACTAATCCAAGCCTTAAAAACACATAAAACTCCTATATCCTCTCAAAAGAATATTCATTAAACAACCCGAAGAAGCTAAATCCGGACAGCGCAATCACCATTAGTGGAGCAATTAGCAAACTATAATCTTAAAGGTTGAAAAGCTTTCATTTTATACGAAGGAGTTCTGACTAAGCCCTTTCACAATTTTTCAGTTCTCTACCATTAAACACTTTCAACAATCAAGTTTACGCACACTTTATAAAATCACAAATTCTTTTCTAGTTAGAGAAATAGTCTAATCTACTCCCATGTCCGTGAAAAAGTCACAAAGTCCTTCAAACATATAATCTTGTTAAACCAAAGCTGAAAATAAGAGCAAGAAAAAGCTTCACCAGAATAATGAAGCGCTCGAGTTGCTCGGGGTCTCGGAAATCCCATTGCTTCAAGCTCTCCAAGCAATTTCTTGTCCACTTCGGGAACAGCCATGCCTGTATTTTCGGCCAGAAAAGGTTTGCAGTTTCGGGTCGAAATCGGAGAAGAGTTGGGAATTGAGAGTTTTAAATGAAAAAATGGGAATTGAGGAGTCCTGCAATAGAAGCATTGTAAAGATGGGAGGAGTCGGAGGACAGCCATTTTCAAGACATTTCTAAAACCTTCATCTCAGTTGATTGATTCTGAATTTATACCTTTCGGCTTCTTGGGATTTAAGAAAAGAATTGTCCTCGTAGGAACTGGGTTTTGCTCTTTCTATTCTTGTGTAATGTGTGAGACTATCTATTTAAATTATAACGGTTGAGTGTAACATAATCACTCTTTCTATTCTCGTGTAATGTGTGAAACTATCTATTTAAATTATATTTTGTAAATTATATAAAATAGTAGTTGATGATTGAATTATTATTTAAGTGTTGAAAAGATTTTTCAATGTGTCTGAAATATAGGTACAATATGATTTAGGGCTGGTTTGGTATTGCTGTGCTTTGAAAAAAAGCTGCTGTGAGAATAAGCGGCTGTGCTGTGAGAATAAGTGGCTGTAAAATAAATCAGCAGAGTGTTTGGTAAACTTTTTTGTAAAAGTGCTTTTAGAAAAAAAAAAAAAAAAAAGCACTCTGATAGTAGCTCTTTTCATTAAAGGAGCATTGTAGCTCCGTGTGCTTTGAAAAAAAGCTAGTTTTCCAAAGCTGCAAATAGCAGCTTCAGCTTTTTCCTTTGATTTCAACTTATTCTCACAACAGCTTCCAAAATAAGCCTTTTTTTTCAGTTTACCAAACACCTAAAACCCTCACAACTTTTTTTCATGGGTGTTTTTTTTTTAAGCACCTCACTCCCAAACCATCCCTTAAAAAGTTGGTCTACCTTTTTTTTAACAAATGATCTACCTAACATTACTCTTCTCTAAAATACCTTGATACTTTTTTATATCACATTTTTTATATCACATTTTCTATTTTACAAAAGGGGCGTTTTGACCACCCCAACGCTAAAACCCTAGCTCCCGCAAATTATTCTCTCTGCTTTCTCTCTCTCTGACAAGGCCATGTACCACGTGGAAGAGGGGCAGAATCAGGCCGAACCGGCGAAGGAAGTGCTTGATGAGGAGAATAATCGTATAAATGGTATGCTCTTGATTTTCTGGTTTAGGGTAAATTCATGACATGGAAGAAGATTATCTGGTTTGTCTAATTGAGTACTATATTATCTGGAATTCAATTGCCACTGAATAATTTTTATTTCCTCGATCTAGCGTAGTATTTCAAGCAAATTAAGCAGTTGGTATGGATGAGTTAATTGGTTATCGTAACAACTAACAAGTTAAGCTATAATTGTCTTGAATGGAATGGAATGGAATTGAATTTTGTTGTTTGTATTTAACTCGTTAATATGCCTTGGTGCTGTTTTCGTCCACGATGCCTTCCTTACCCCAGGCTGTGATGTTTGGATGAGGGTTTTTCAAGTTTTTAAGGAATAGATGTAAGTTAGAAAGGAATTGGCCACAAATTAACATAGAAGGGATTAGAAAACCGTCCATGAACATTACATAGGCCGATAGGCGTATGAGAAGGATTCGCTAATGCCTATTTTGGAGATGTCATCTGTATATCTCTCATGTATTTGTAATACCCATGTTGGAATTTTCTTTTGCTTCTTAATTTGTGCGATTTGAGGATTTAGTTTAGTTTTAGTTTTGTATTTAACTATGGAACTGCAAACAAACAGAAAAACAGAACGTTGTACCAAAGGATGTTGGAGACTATTGGATGCAAGCAACTTTGTGTCAACTTCTTAATTCAAGGAGCTTGTCTTTTCTAAACCATTTTATCGGTTGTCTTCCCTAAACCACCTTTATGGCGTATATCAAGGAGTCAATCTCCTTATATATTGTTGTACAATTGTAATGATATCATGAAGAAAATACAAAACATACTTTGAAAATCAGCAGAGACTCAATGACTAAACTCCTTGGACGACAAAGAAGAAGATGACGACGATGATGGTGCGCACTTCTAGGCTCTGCATAGTTTGCTGTAAGAAGAAGAAGCACTTCAGTCACAATTGCCCCATACCTGAAGCATGTCCCACGTGGTGCTACTGTTGGCCCTGGCTTTCTGACATATTTTGCAAGTGTCGTAATCAGCTTGGTGGCCACACTGGGCAAAACTTTGTCGCGTTTTGCGCTTGTTGTATGACTCTGGGTCAACACCCGTATGTGAAGTGCCCGTATCGTCCCAAGGACAGACTACCATTATTTGTGCCTCGCACGGTGGTTGTGCGGTCGGCCATGGACAGACCACTATATGAGTATCCTGTACCTGACGTTTACTAGGATTAAGATCTCAATTTTGCCGTTGTTTTTCTTGCTTATTTTTAGCTAGTATTATAATGAGATAAGTAAGAGATTGAGAATACTCTAATTGAAAGTTGAACTTTGAATAAGAATAAAACACATACATTGGCTTATTTCATGTCAAATTAATACGATCAAGATTCAAGTGCAATCCTTTGCCACTAATTGCCAATCGTGATGAGTTTTCTTTGCCACAACTCTTCACCATCAAATGCTTGCGACTCCTAATTAACCTACCCATCTCGGTAATGCATTCTTAATCTTAATACTCAAGGTTCAGATCACCCATTTTGTTCTTCTACTCTCTCATCATCAACACCTCAATTCTGCAAACCAAAACCCGGAATTAGCATGTGTAGTACTTTGAGAGCGAACAAGAACTCTTAGGTAAGGCTGCCTCGACAGAGACACCAGACCAGGGGATGGAGGGGCCAGAAACTCTTACTGCTCGATCTTAATGATGCCCTCGTTCACGTCTCCGAGCCAATTTAGCATTGCATTTTCTTTTTTGGATCAAGTCAAGTGCATGGAAACATTCATCATATGATGCCATTCCAGTTAACTTCAAACTCGTCATGTTTTGTGCCTCTACATCCAATTCAAATTTTCAAGGATGTAGTGCGGTTAAACTTAGTCACTTAAAATTAAAAAATTTCACTACACCTGGCCTACAGTAATCAAATTAATTACCCTCATACTAACGCAATGTCTTCTCTCACGTTCCATTCTTGCTAAAACCCTCGCCGCTCTTCCTTCTATTAAAATAACGTAACCAAACACACATATTTTGTTCCATGCATGGTGTGGCCAGGCCACCCAAATATTTGATCAACCATTACAATACTGCAGGGTAGAAAATATGTGGTCAACCAGTACAATACAATTAGATATGTCTGTCTAACGTTAAATTGTACAGCATATCCAGAATGTTCCCCAAAGTAGCAGCAGGGCTCAAGGCTGTTATCAATACTACGATTACAGTAGCTACAAAGTATTCCTTAGCCAGGGCCAACAATAGTGCCCCGCTAGACATTCTTCCAATACGGCAAATTGTGAATGAAGTGCATATTGTCCTTAAGACAAAGGAGCGCCCAAAATCAGCTTCTCCGTCTTCTTCTTCTTCTTCTTCTTCTTCTTCTTGTTTGTTTTTCATCATCTCTAAAACCTCCAAGGGGCACAAGAAGGATTTGTTGAGCTCGTCAAAGGCTAAAATTAAGTAGATGTTAGAAATGAAAATAAAATAATAAAATAAACTTTGCCTACATGGTTTGTCTATTCCATTGAAGTGGCACGCTTTTTTAATAAGGTAATTGAGCAGGCAACTTGCAAGTCTGGTGGTATTTTTCTTCACTTAAAAGTGAGAGGTTTTAGGTTGGAATCTCATGGATGACGAATTCGATTCCAAATTAGGTTGCCCATTGTGTGACTTAGCGGAACTCCCCCTCTCCTAGTGTAAAAATATTGATGTACTAAAAAAAATAAAAAAAATGAAAAGTAAGTGACTCGTAGCTCAATTCATTAAAAGTATTCACCCTTGCACCTGAGATTCAACAGAGATCCTGTGTTTGAATCTTCTTCCGCGTACATATTTGAAATTAGTTTAGTGTACATTATTCTATCATTTGTTAAAAAAAAATAGAAAAATGGGTCACTCAGTACTACAGTCTAGTGGTATTCCTATTAACTTGAAAGTGAGAGGTCTTAGGTTGGAATCTCGTGGATGGCGAATTCGATACCAAATTAGGTTGCCCATTGTATGGCTTAGCCAAACTCCCCCTCCCCTAGTGTAAAAATATCAATGTACTGAAAAAAATTTAAAAAAAAAAGCGACTTGTAGCTTAATTCGTTAAAAGTATTCACCCTTGCACCTGAGATTCAAATAGAATCCCGTGTTTGAATCTTCTTCCGCGTACATAATTTAAATTAGTTTAGTGTACATTCTTCTACCACTCTTACCG
Source organism: Malus sylvestris (assembly GCF_916048215.2). Lineage (NCBI taxonomy): Eukaryota > Viridiplantae > Streptophyta > Magnoliopsida > Rosales > Rosaceae > Malus > Malus sylvestris. Next base: position 29,773,112 of record NC_062264.1, read on the forward strand.
ACTGAAAAACTCCCAAGAAACAAAGAAAATAAGCAACTTCTTGTTAGAGAGAGAAACAGATGTCAGAAAACAGAGCCATGAAGAAAAAACTGCATGCACTTTTAGCTATGAAAATATAAACGATTCTGATTATTTTAAAATAAGATGCAAAGCAAAATTGTTTAAGAAATTTCTCAATAGCATGAGAGTTAGAATGTTGTGTGGAGGGCGAAGGCCCATAAGCCCAAAATAGCTCCAACCAGGTGATCAAAAGTACGCACAGTACTCCACAATTATTCGGCAACCCGCCACTATTACCACCAACCAGGTGATGAGATGTACAACCCGTACTCTAATTTGGCAACTAGCCATTCATGCCACCAACCAGGTGATGAAATGTACAACCCGTACTCTCCTTCATGCCACCAACCAGGTGATCAAAAGTACGCCTAGTACTCCAAATTATACATGAGCACTACTCATGTCATTCATACATAAACATTCATGAGCATCACTCATGACAATCATACATAAACATTCATGATCATCACTCATGTTAACATTCATAAGCATCACTCATGTCAGCATTCATGAGCATCACTCATGTCAACATCCATGAGCATCACTCATGTCAATCAAACATTCATTATCATCACTCATGTCAATCAGTTTCAAAAGCTTCATTTACAAAAGCTCTAGCTTTGAAAGCTTCATTTACAGAGCTACAGCTTCAAAAGCTTCATTTACAGAGCTCCAGCTGCAAAGCTTCACCTACAAAGCTTCAGTGCAGGGTATACAAATACCGCATCCGAACAACCGCCATTTCGGCCCATACATGGATTCAATTTGAAGTCTCCAACCAACATACTTTATTGACCGAAGACTTTAGGGACTACATTATGTACCATATATTGGGCCTCAACTGGGCCTCATGAAAAATACTTGGGGGACTTAGCCCATTACTTATGTATGGAGGAGCGAGCCCTTATTTTATATAAGGGACTCCCTCACTTTCATTAGAGAGCACCCATTATTCATGTACTGAGGAGCGAGTCCTTATTTTATAAAAGGGACTCCCTCACCATCATTAGAGAGCAACGCCGCCAGCTGAGCAACCGCCTCGCCGTAAGCAGCACTCCTAACCCATCACTTATGTATTGAGGAGCGAGCCCTTATTCTATAAAAGGGACTCCCTCACCTTCAAACGCCGCAAGCCAAGCCAACCAAGGTAACATAAGCCACGAGCCGAGCAGCCTCGCAGCGTGTGCTACTTCTAGTTGAGCATCATTTCAGATTGAGCACCGCCTCATATCGAGCATCAGTTCAAGACAACATCTAGTTACTTCGACCCACACATGGACTGAATTTCAAATCTCCAGCCAAAAGACTCTTTTGACTGAAGACTTGGGGGACTACTGTTTATACCATATTTAGGGCCTCGTATTTAGACCTCGTATAAATACTCGGGGGACTTAAATGTAATTATGTGATAAAGGAAGGGGCAAATATGTAATAAGTGAGGAGTCCTTATTCTATAAAATGACCCCTCACCCTCACAATTAGGGGAGACCAATTCTGAAGCCTTCTCATCCCTCTCATACCTCCTCTCACATTACAGAGGTTTCTCTCCCTCACAATCCTCTCATAAATACATAATCAGTGTGGACGTAGCCCAAACCTTAGGGTGAACCACGATACATCTTGTGTTATTTATATTACTTGCATATTCACGGTTGAATTTACGTTGTTCCAAGACCTCCGGTTTTGTGCATCAACAGTCTCTTAGTAGCAATTGAAGTAATTAATCTTCTGCAAAATATTCTTTGCACCTTTTTACATGGTATCGAGAGCTAGGCTGAAAACCTAGTTCCTTCCGTTGCCTTTTTTCTCTGTTATTTTCACATATTCTTTTCCGTTGTTTGCCATGGCCACCGACGCTGTTTCTAGAAACAATTCCGATACAAAGGCTAATGTTTCCAACCCTTTTTTTATTCATCATTCTGATCATCCAGCCATGATTGTAACATGGATTATTAATTCCATTGACTCGGATATTGCTGATAGTATCTTTTATATGACTGACGCTCATGCAATTTAGGAGGAATTGCATGAGCGCTATTGTCAAAGTAATGCTCCTCGAATTTTTCAACTACAACGGGACATTGCTTTGCTTACACAAGATCAACTCTCTATTGCTGCATATTACACGAAGATGAAAAGCTTATGGGATGAGTTGTCGTCCTACAGTGATTCCATTTCTTGCACTTGTGGAGCAAAGAATGAGAGGAACAAGTTGATGCAGTTTCTCATGGGACTTTAATGACTCCTATAGTGCTGTTCGAGGGCAGCGTCTGTTGATGAACCCTTTTCCAACTGTTCGTCATGCCTATGCATCGATTTTCCAGGAGGAGAAGCAAAGAAGCCTTGCCTCTTCTCGAGTTACTACCGGCACATCAGCCATGGCTGTGCGTCAAAGTGGTTCAAAGTCTTCTAATCGCAAACCCTTGCATTATACTTGTTTGTACCATACTTGACCAATCCCGAAACTACCGAGAACCGGCCAACGCTATACTGTCAAGGACCCAGAAGAGTTCCCCTCCGACCAGGAGGCCAATCACTACTCGACACGTGTCAAGATTAGAAGCCAATCAGAGCGCAGCACGTGTCGACATCAAGAACCAATCACAACATGACACATGTCAATGTGACAAAGCTACAAGTTTTTCTATAAATAGGGGTCATTCCCCCACAATATTGCCTAATGCCATTTGTGTTAAATCATTCACAAGAACTCACTAAATTGAGAGCTTGATCCCTTGTACTTGTGTAAGCCCTTCACTACTAATAAGAACTCCTCTACTCCGTGGACGTAGCCAATCTGGGTGAACCACGTACATCCTGTGTTTGCTTCTCTGTCTCTATTCATTTACGTACTTATCCTCACTAGTGACCGAAGCAACCAAGCGAAGGTTACAAAACCTGACACTTTCTGTTGTTCCAAGACCTCCGGTTTTGTGCATCAACATTTGGCGCCGTCTGTGGGAAACGACACTTATTCCTACTCTCTTCAGCTGTGTCAAGCTGGTTTCTATCATTCGTACACTTTCTTTTGACCAGGCATCCCTCTCCAACATGGGAAGCGAAGGAAGCCACAGCACACAGAATGACACCCCCCTTGCACATAGTGCGAAACAACGAAAGAAGGAAGGAAAACGAGTTCTTCTTCAAGCTAAAGTCGATGAGTTGGAAGCTCAGAACAACAAGATAGCAATGAGGAATGAGGTCCTCCAGGAGCAATATGAGAAGCTCTTCGAGACACTCCACGAAGCTAGGCAAGCTCAGACACGCGAGCTTGTTGCCCCCGTGGAAGTCAACCATCAACTGGGTGCCCTCCAACATGGAGGGTCACATGCATTCGACATAGATATCCCTGATAGGGAACAGATTACCCCTCGACTTGATAATCAACATGAGGCTTCTCTTAACCCAGTTGCTTCGACCCGAACCATGAGAAGTGGAGGGAGACACCTCTTTACTGAAGGGGCAGAAGGATCGAAAGCCGTCTTTCGCGATTGTCGGGATTTCCTGAAGCAACGTCGAGAGAATTCCATCCATATAAGCTCAAAGATTAATGACCCAAGGATTTCTGAGAGACTCGGTCCCCTGCCACGGCCCAAGCCGGCCACCAATTTGGGGAAGGGGCAACAAGTCCCAGAGAGACATGAGGGTACAGGGGACTCAGAGGTGTTCCGACAGACATACCCTGGAAGCCAGTACAGCGAGTCCAGGGAAAAATCACATGCCCTTGATCAAACCTTCCTAATTCCAAGAGGAGATGGAGATTTACGAAAGAAAGCTCCAGTGACACATAACTCCGCTCAGGACCCCCTTGTCCTACAACTTCTTGAGGAAGTAAACAAGTTGAAGGCTGAACGTCAGGCTGAAATACCTGACTGGAACCAACCCAGGCCTGGCCCTCTTACAAGGAGGATCCTCAACACCCCCCTTCAAGCAAAGACAAAGCAAAAGCTTGGCTTGCAACTTTATACTGGAAAAGAGGACCCGATTGAGCACCTTAACCTCTTTGAGTCCACCATGGCATACCGGATGCACACCGACGAAGAGCGATGTCTTCTCTTCCCCTCCACCCTCTCTGGTGGAGCTCTAAATTGGTATTGTCGTCTTACACCTGAGACGGTAGACTCATTTGAGGAATTGAGGAAACTATTTGTTTCCCAACACATTTTCCAAACCGATCGCTTGCACTCTGCAGATGACTTGTACACTATCCGCCAGAAGCCAGACGAGTCATTACGTATGTATGCTGGCCGCTTCAGCCATGAATACTCCCGGTGTGCCGAGGCAGATGACAAGACTGCCCTCAAAGCCTTCACGGCAGGCCTACGTGATTGTTTCTTTAAATACATGATCAATGCCAATACTTGGAAGACTTACTCTGAGGTGATGGCGCAGGCTTATAACCATGCCTCCGCCGAGGCAAAGACATATCAGGAGAAACCCCCTACAACCATCCTTTATCAACAAGTGGGAGGTGGAAGCCAGACTCACCTAAATGAGAAGACCTCGACTTCCCAAACAGTAGTGGCACCTCCCCATGCCTTGCATAATGCTTCACCGAATCAACAGACATATCAATTTCAAGGCAAGAGGAAGGATTTCCATCCTCACCACTCTCCTTTCAGTAAAAAGAGTAAGGGACACTATCCCGATAACTAAGGGTATCGCCACAATAACGCTCGCCCCCAGGCAGTCAATGCAGTGGGTCAAACCCGCGTCAAGATACCCCCTACCCCAAGGTATGAGACATACACGCCTTTGAATGCCACATGCGCGGCCATTTACCCCAGCATAGCTCACCTGATACCAAAACCAAAGCCGAGGCACCCAGATTACACGCCCCCGAATAACGCGGGCACGTTTTGTTGCTACCATGAGCATAACGGCCATGATAGCGAGAAATGTATCATCCTCCGTGATCGTATTGAAGCTTTGGCACGAGAAGGAAAAATTGATCAATTCCTTCTTCACCCTCAAAGGGATAACCGTAACCAACGCCAGGTGAATGTCATATATTCCATAAGCGGCGGCACACCCATATCTGAATCTTCCAATAGGGCCATGAAAAACAGTGAACGAAGTCTGAGGCCTGGTCACCAAGTGTTTCACGTGGAAGACATCAGGGGAGGGAAGTATCAAAAACCTAACTGGGATCCGATATGTTTCTACCCTGAGGAAGAAAGAGGCATCATCTACCCTCATAACGACCCATTGATCGTGGAGGCTCACATAGCCAACTTTGATGTTCGACGAATCCTCGTAGACACAGGGGCTTCGGTCAATATCATGTTTGCCGAAGCTTTCAGGGCGCTCAGTGTAGCTGAACACTTGCTCGATCGCTCGATTTCTCCTCTGATAAGCTTCTCCGGTGATATCGTGCAACCCTTAGGGAGCATACATTTACCCTTTACTATTGGTACAGGCCCTTACACGGCTACCATTACCACTAACTTCCTAGTGGTTGACTGCCCAACGGCATACAATGTCATCTTTGGGCGCACAGGCATCAATGATCTCAAGGCTATGGTATCCACGCATATGCTGTTGATGAAATTTCCAACCCCCCATGGCAACGGCTACATCAGAGGAGATCAGCTTAGTGCACGATCATGTTACAACACTTCAGTTAAGCAACAACACTTGCCCGGACCCAAGGAAACCCTGTTTGTACATGACCAAGTCACAAAGACCAGCCTAGATGAAGCGAACTTGGATCTTCCTGATAGCAACAATCAACCCGATGATCCTCGAGATGACTCTTTCACCCAGCAAGCCCAACCTGCTGAAGAGTTGGAGAAGGTACCTATCTCAAGAGATTATCCAGATCGCATGGTGAAGATTGGCACCACATTGTCACCACCCCTTCGGTTAGCATTGATATCTTTTTTGAAAGAGAACACTGAAGTCTTCGCCTGGTCATACGAGGACATGCCAGGCATCTCTCCCGATGTCATCTGTCATCGTTTGAGTATTGACCCCAAGATCAAGCCGGTGAGACAGAAGCGAAGATCTTATGACGCTGAACGATACGAGGCAATGAAAGCAGAAGTTGAAAAACTCAAAGGCATAGGCTTTGTCCGCGAAGTCAATTACCCGACATGGGTAGCAAATGTGGTCCTTGTTAAGAAAAATCCGACCAAAGAAAGTCTTTTGCTTCAAAAGGTCTTGTGGAGAATGTGTGTTGACTACACCGACCTAAACAAAGGGTGTCCGAAAGATAGCTTCCCTCTTCCTCTTATTGACAGACTTATAGACTCTACGGCCGGGTGTGAACTCCTGAGCTTCATGGATGCTTACTCAGGATACAACCAAATCCTCATGAACCCTTCGGATCAAGAACACACAGCCTTCACTACCGACAGAGGACTATACTGCTATAAAGTCATGCCTTTCGGCCTAAAGAATGCAGGAGCGACTTATCAGAGACTAGTCAACTCAATGTTCGCCGAGCAGATTGGGAAGAGCATGGAAGTTTACGTTGATGATATGTTAGTCAAGAGCAAACATGCTGACCAACACATCACCAACCTATCTGAAACTTTCACTATTTTGAAGAGGTATCGAATGAGGTTAAACCCCAACAAATGTGCCTTCGGCGTAGGCTCTGGCAAATTCTTAGGTTTCATGATTAGCCAACGAGGCATTGAAGCTAATCCCGAGAAGATCAAAGCAATCCTCGACATGAAGGAACCGGTAACTTCAAAGGACATCCAGAGCCTTACTGGCAAGGTGGCAGCCTTAACCAGGTTCATTTCTAAGGCCACAGACAAATGTGCTCCCTTTTTTAAAGCACTTAAGGGAAGTAGGAAGTACATTACATGGACTGATGAATGTGCCGAGGCATTCAAAAACCTCAAGGAGTACATGAGTAAAGCCCCTCTACTCTCCAAGCCCGAGGTAGGAGACATTCTCATTATCTACCTATCGGTATCAGCTTCAGCCGTAAGTTCCGTTCTCATTCGAAAGGATGGGAATATTGAGCGACCTGTCTACTACGCTAGCAAAGCCCTACAAGATGCGGAGACACGATACTCCAACATTGAGAAATTAGCTCTAGCATTGGTCATGTCTGCTCGGAAACTTCGCCCTTATTTCCAAGCACACGCCATCATCGTGCTTACCAATCACCCTCTTCGACAGATACTCCAGAGTCCTGACACGTCTGGGCGAATGATCAAATGGGCGATAGCATTGGGTGAGTTTGACATCTCCTACCAACCAAAACCAGCCGAAAAAGGTCAAGCAGTAGCAGATTTCATTGCCGACTTCACATATCCGGTTGACATTGCTTCTACACCTGAAGCAGTGGCTTCATTACCCCCGGAAGCTCAGAAGGTAGAATCAACGACCTCAGCATGGAGTCTGTATGTTGATGGCTCATCCAACCAACAGGGCTGTGGAGCGGGACTAGTCTTGACTACGCCCGACAAAGTAGCAATGGAGTATGCTCTTCGTTTCAAATTCAAGGCATCAAACAATGAGGCCGAGTATGAAGCCCTTCTGGCAGGATTACGTTTGGCCAAACACCTCGGGGTTAAACAAATTGATATTTTCAGTGACTCCCAATTAGTGGTCAACCAGGTTACCAACAACTTTGATGCTAAGGACAGCTCTATGGCTGCATATCTTGCGCAAACACAACTTTTGCTCAAGCACTTCCACTACCAGATCACCCAAGTTCCTCGAGCGGCAAACAGTCATGCAGACGCCCTGGCTCGCCTCGCCTCAGCTGTGGAAGACAAGATTGGAAGAAAAATTCATGTCGAACTGTTGGCAACACCAAGCACCATGGCCGCAGAAGTATGCAACTTACAACAGGGGGATAGTTGGATCACCCCGATCTATAATTTCCTTGCTCATGGCACCCTCCCAAATGATAAAGTCCAGGCTAAGCAAATTCGATACAAGTCTACCCGCTACCTGATCATCAATGATCAACTCTATAAGCGAGGTTTTAGCCTGCCATACTTAAGGTGTCTTACGCCTGCCGAGGCGGAAATCGTCCTTCGGGAAATACATGAGGGAGTCTGTGGAGATCATGCTGGATCTCGGTCCCTAGCACACAAGACTTTTTGCCAAGGATATTACTGGCCAACACTCCACCAGGATGCCATCAAAGTATCCCGCTCATGTGACAAATGTCAACGATATGCAACTATTCCTCATTCCCCTCTAGAGCCTCTTACTCCTATGATCAGCCCTTGGCCCTTCGCCCAGTGGGGACTTGATTTGATCGGCCCAATGCCGGCAGGGAAGGGCAAAGTCTGTTACGCAGTCGTTGCAGTGGACTACTTCACAAAGTGGGCCGAAGTAGAACCCTTGGCAACCATTACTGAGGCAAAGATAGAAGACTTCGTGTGGAAGAACATCCTTTGTAGATTCGGCATTCCCAATGCGATAGTCACTGACAATGGGCGACAGTTTGACAACAAGAAGTTCAGGTTGTTCTGCTCTAAGTTCAACATCAGCTTATGCTTTGCCTCTCCAGCTCATCCCCAGTCTAATGGACAAGTTGAGGCCATCAACAAAATAATCAAGCGCACTTTGAAAACCAGCTTGGACAAAGCTAAAGGCTGTTGGCCAGAATTTGTACCCCAAGTTCTTTGGTCATATCGCACTTCATATCGGACTTCAACAGGAGAAACTCCATTCTCACTTGCCTTTGGCACAGAGGCGGTTGTCCCTGTTGAGCTCGAGCAAGCAACATTCCGAGTCCAGAACTACATTCAAAGTGAAAATGACAAACAACTCACCCTCAACTTGGATTTAGTCGAGGAACACAGAAACCAAGCTCACTTGAGGAATGTCGCCTACAAGCAGCGCATCTCCAACTATTATGACTCTAGGGTCAAGCTTCGTTCTTTCAAAATAGGAGACTGGGTCTTAAAGAAAAGATTACTCTGCGACAGAGTCCCGAGTGAAGGCACACTTAGTCCAAACTGGGATGGACCGTATGAAGTCATTGGCATCAGTCGCCCTGGCTCTTACACACTTAGAAGCTCCGATGGCAAGACCCTTGGCCATCCATGGAACGCTGATCACTTGAAGTACTATTACAAATAGACTCACGATGTACAAGTGTTGAGCTATAGCCATTCGGCATCCTATGTAATGAAGGCCATTTGGCAATGAATTCAATAAAGAGGTAATTTAGCCAACTCAGCCCTCACTCTTTTACATTCCTAGCAAGGGAACACTCAAGTGTTGAAACCTCAAAGCAGATATATCCAACACGAAACAAAATCTAAGTATGTGTCGACAAGACTATACAAAGAAAGGAACAACCAAACAATGGCTTATATCCAAACAATAGATCTATTCATACATAGCCAAACATGCATTAATAATAGTGCAAACACTCATAAACACCTAAAATCCAAAACTCTCAAGCTTATAACATGGGCACATGTTATACACACATCAGACTACTACATCCAGAATACATGCAGATAGTAAAGACACTGCTATTCATTCTCATCTGAAGCCGAACCCCTGGCAGTATCACTCCGCGTCCTACCATCATCCTCTGCATCCCCAAGATCCTCTTCACCATGCTGAGTCTGTGCATCAGCACTACCTTCATTATCAGACTCATCTTCGCTGCTAGGATCAACAGCAAGGACAAATGTCTCGCCCTTTCGATGATGCTCATCTATATCTTCGTGGTATTTTCGAAGAATGCTCCCATCATCATAACGATCAAGGACGGCCATCCATTTCCTTTTTTCAAAGCGAGCTTCTTGAGCACAGTAGGGTTTAATAGCAAGATGAAAGGTCGAAGAACTTAAGTATTCTTGCACAGCAGCCTCCCTTTCAGTTGGAATGCTCTTCTCCAGTTCAGAAATCTCAACTAAGGCACCATCCAATTCTCCCCTAACCTTGGATACTTCCAAGGTAGCCACCTCCAACTGTTTTTTAGTTGCCTCAAACAATTTCTTAAGCCTTAGGTTCTCACCATTTCGCCTTTTCAAGCTCTCCATGGTTTCGTCCTTCAGTTGGAGAGCCTGAGTCAAAAGTCCCTTATTCCTTCGGGCCTCGTCCACAAGCTGCTTATTCTCCTTCAGTTTTGCCTTGTACCGCTCAACCTCTTGCAGTCTGTCGTGATACTCGGCCATGACCTGCATGGCAAGACGATCATCACTACCTAAATAATGATAATAAAGAGGAAAAAGTAAGGAAATGACAAAGTAACACTCACATATGAAGACAGCTTCAACATCCGGTCGCAATCCGATTCATCCTTAGCTAAGGGCTCTCCGAGCTCATCGAAGGCGAATCGACGCCCTGCCAAGCAATTGTTGATATCCCCAAAATCCTTTGGCCGCGTGGCAACCCTCAAGTCCTTCCACGGGACACTGCCAGCTCTTTCCTTGCCTTTCCCCTCATGGCGGGAACCAGGATCACTTTCCTGGACAGTGTGCTCCATAGTAAGAGGATGAGGCAACAGTCGGCTCCCTTCTCCTGCAACTACGGCAGCAGCATTATCAACGGCCTCGACTCCAGTCTTCCTAAAGGCAGGCCCCTTAAGGACCCCATCTTGGGACTTAGGTCTAACGGATGGTTCCCCTCGGAACTTATGAATTTTCTTATGCGGTAGGATGTCTTCCGAAGGAACTAACACTGGTGCTTTCCTTTTATGGGTGCTAGTCCCTGTTTTCTTGCTTACCTTCTCCACTGCATAAGGAAAATCAAAATAAGAAATACAACTTTCCAAATAAAGTAAGGAATTGAGCTAAGTTTACATGAAGGATACAACTTACTCGATCGTCCCTGGCTCTCGGAAACTAAGGGTTGGAAACCGTACCGACGAAATAAGGGTCGTAGCTTGCTTAAGTGTCTATCCTCTTTGGGCACCCTCAACACCTTCTCTATGTTAGATAGCTCCTGCCCAAACAGTTGGATGGTGCCCCGCGTCACTACATGAAGCAAAGTGTTAGAAGCAAGAAAAGACCACAACAAATAGCAAATAGTACGAATGGTTGATACGTTACAACCTACAGTCTGGAAGTGAGTAAGCACACGTCGCTCAGGCGTGACACCCTTATCATACTCCCAATCATTATACAGAAAGCACCAACGGTTTTTCCATGTGTAGTATGCCTTTTTCTTACCATACACAATACGCTCTCTCTCACTCCGACATGCACACTCGGCATAACCAGTGCATGATTTTGCTGGGCGCATCTTGTAACAGTAACGCCACTGATGGAAGGAAGGCTCACACAACCCACACTCCATCCAAATGATATAAAATCCAATCAAAGTATCCCAGAAACCAGGATTGAGTTGCCCAGGTGCATATCCGATCAAAGATAACATCTTTTGCAACCACGGATGTAAAGGTAGTCTCACCCCTAAAGTCAGTAATATCTGGGTGTAGAACATAACATGACCCTGGGGAGGCTCAGAAGGCCATTCTTCATCATGTACCAAACGTATCCCTACACTACGAGGGATATTACATGACTGCCTTAGTGCCTCAACCTGCTTCTCATTATCTAACAAGTTATTCTTTAGATGGTCTGCTGTGAACTCAGAGCGAACTATGGGTATGGCATCAAAAACAACCCCCTCACCCAACGCCATGGAGGAAGAACTAGCAATAGCTAAAGTTTGACGGTTGGGAAGATCATCCAATGTTTCTCTAGTACCGGACTCTAACAAAGACCCTGAAGACTCCGACATTGCAGACTCAGACTTAGAGCTAAAGCTAGAAGAGCCCTCATCACTAGAACTTCCAGGCTCTGACATCTACAATAAGAAGAAACAAATTCTATCACTACATGCATGATCAAAACATAAGGAAGTTCCTATATTACCCACATGAAGATGGTGCAAAGCGATGCCGGAACCCTTCTCAATCAGAAAGCAATCCGTCTTCCACAGTCACTACAAAACAAGCAAATGAAGACCGTGTCAAGCGCCAAAAAAAAAAAAAAAAAAAAAAAAAAAAAAACAGCTTCATCCAAAAAGCTTCACCCGAAAAGCTTCACCTCCAAAGCTTCACCCACAAAGCTTCACCTAAAAAGCTTCACCCACAAAGCTTCACCCAAAAAAGCTTCACCCGAAAAGCTTCACCTCCAAAGCTTCACCCACAAAGCTTCACCTCAAAAGCTTCACCCACAAAGCTTCACCCAAAAAAGCTTCACCCGAAAAGCTTCACCTCCAAAGCTTCACAAGGGCCCAAAGCTTCACTTAAAAAAGCTTCACCTACAAAGCTTCACCTAAAAAAGCTTCACCTAGAAAGCTTCATCTACATACTTTCACCATCAAAGCTTCACCATCAAAGCTTCACCTAGAAAGCTTCATCTACAAAGCTTCATCTACAAAGCTTCACCATCAAAGCTTCACCTAGAAAGCTTCAACACCAAAGCTTCACCTACAAAGCTTCAACACAAAACCTTGCTCCAAATAAACAAATTTTGTTCACAAAACCTAAACATTTTTTGTTTTACACCCACAAGGGCCCAAAATCTTCCTTCTTATTTATTCACTTATATATGTTCCCAAACATATTATGATAGATCAAATAATAATTCAAAGTCCAAAATTTAGTTATGGACAAAAATACAAGCAATTCACCAGTACTGAAGTTGCTACAAAAACTGGAATCTTCCCCAGCCTAGAAATCCAACAAAGCTTCGCCTCCTTTTCTCTATCAAATTTTTGCAGCTGCTGCTTCTCTCCAATGGAGCTGAATTTTGGACACCCTCTAGTTCTTGAGCAGATGAACAACTTTCAAGAAGGAACCATTTCTGTTTGAGCCACGGAAATTAAAGTGTTGAAGCTCCAAGCATGACAGTCGGATTCTTGCAGATTTCGAAGCTGCTGTGATGTTTCGAAGATCTGGAAATATTTAACCATTAGTTCATTCTGAATTTTTGATATGTTATGAAAGAGACGATGAGGAACAACTTCAATGAAGAAATCATGCTGATCTGAACAATAGAAAATGGAGTTTCGAAGCTCACAACAAATCTGACGGGTTGACAGAAAAATAATAACCAGTCATTCATCATACCTGAATTTCTTGAGTTATACAGCTCCGAGGGATCTCAATTTTGGATATGTTGTAGTTCACAAGTTAAGGAACAACTTCGCTGAAGAAAGTTTGTTGATCTAAGCAAGAGAAAATGGAGTTTTTGAAGCTCACAACAGGTCTGACGTGTTGACAGACAAATGATGAACAATCACTCGTCGTACCTGAATTTCTAGAGTTGTACTGATCTGATGGCTCTCAAATTTGGATATGTTGTAGTTAAGGAATTAAAGAACAACTTTCATGAAGCCAACTTTGTGATTAGAGCTACAGATGATGGTCTTATATTGAAAACCAATTCAGGGTGTTAGGGGAAATGAAAAACAATTCCACCAAAGAAACATCATTATGATGTTTCATCATTATGGTGTTTTCATCATTATGATGCTTTCATCATTGTGATGCTTCCATCATTGTGATGCTTCCATTATGATTGTAATGCACCAACGGTTACACCCTCTATCATAGCAGTATGTGTGTGTATCTCCCTATAGTCATCCTGTGCAAGACTATCGTAGTCAGATGGCTTTCCATAAAACAGCTACCAACCGTTACACCTTCTGCAATTCCACTTATTCGGGCCTAGCAACCTTCATAAACAAAATATATGAAGAAAAAGTCCGGGGCTACCACTTAGAAAACAAAAGAATGAAGTTTTGGTACTTACGACATGGACTATTAGCAAGACACCTCATTCGTCAACTCCCTCGACTAGAGACTTGGGGGACTCCCACCATATGCTACTACGCCTTGGTACTCAAAAGTTCGTGACTACTCAGTGACTTGGATTTTTCAAGTCTCCAACCGAGAAGTTTTCCTCACTCGGGAAATTAAGGGAACACTACCTCAAACTACATGCTTCACTCACAAAGCTTCAACAATACAGGTTTCAACAAAAGCAAAAATTCAAAGAACTTTATGAAGAAGGCTTTGGTGTATTTAACACAATATGTTGAAATGAAGCAAAGCTTATTTATTAATATTTTCGATAAGCCACAAATATGTACATATACATGAGTCAAAATAAACAAACAAAAGGGAGCCTTCACAAAGGTTGCTTAGGGGAAGTCTCAGCAGTCGGTAGAGCCCCAGAAAGAGAAAGCACCGGAGGGTGGTTATCCGGAGCCTCAGTACTTGACAAAACCCCAGAAGGAGGAGGCATTGGAGGTTCATCATTTGAAGCTTCATTACCAGGTACAACCCTAGAGGACGAAGGCAATAAATGCCTTTGGAACAAACCCACAAACCGCTGATGATCAAGTAAAACCTTACCATCAGATTCCTTCATCTGGTCAAGTTTCCTCTTCATGTTTGTAGCATAGTCATGGGCGAGCTGGTGCAACTGCTTATTCTCATGCTTGAGCCCTCTAATCTCCTGTTTGAGACTCATCACTTCAGCAGCTAATGATTCAACTTGGCGGGTTCTAGCAAATAGACGTTGGGCCATATTAGACACAGAACCTGCACACTGAACACTAAGAGCCAGAGAGTCCTTAACAGCCAACTCATCAGACCGTTTGGAAAGTAGTCTGTTATCTTTGGGAGTGAGAAGGTTCCTGGCCACCACTGCAGCGGTCATATCATTCTTCATCACAGAATCCCCAACGGTAAGAGGACCAGTAGGGGATATGAAGGATGGGCGCCATATGTTGTCTGGAGAAGGCGTGGCTGTCTCTTCTCCAAGGTTCAAGTCAAAACGACGGTCGGAGGGTCCAGACATTTTCAAATGTGTTGAAGAAGGAAGAGGTCAGACAAATCAAGATCTTAGAAGTGCAAGAAATGAGCTTCTACTGGTAGAGATTCAAGTGTGCTGTGGAACTTAATGCCAGCCTCTATAAAAATCTGCACTCGACGGAGCTTCAGAAATCGAAGAGGCGTTTTCTTTCTCAAAAGCTGGGCTGCTCAGAGACCACGAGGGCCGATCTCAGAAATCGAAGAGGCGTTTGCTTTCTCAAAAGCTGGGATGCTCAGAGACCACGAGGGCCGATCTCAGAAATCGAAGAAGCACCTGCTTTTTCAGCCTCGTCAGCACCTGTCACATGCACACTCAGCTTTGCGGAAATTACGGGCAATCTGTCGAAGATTTCTGGTGAAGTAGAAAGCACGTGAATCTTACTGTTCAATCACCGCTCTCCATATGCACCATCAACTCCTCGGGTACCACATATAACTTTGTCAAAGATCTCTGACAAAGTTTAGGCACGAGAATTTCGAAGTTCCAGCTACCCTACTATTACCCATAAGGGTAAAGGAACAGCACCACTGCTTGACAACTGGAAAGTCCCTATGTGTGTCGACCTCCGTGTTTTGCGGCAAGACAGGTTGGCAAGAACGTCCAACCTTTACTCACATTCGAGAAAAGACTCCCAACATAATTACTTTCTCAAAAACCGGAGTAGCACCGCTTTCCGAATCTCGAGAGTCAGATCCTCGACGGGATTGCTTGTTCGAAAACCGAAGAGGCACAACTCTCAGAACTTCGAGAGCCAGATTTCCTTAGATAAAGCTTGTCTGTAATCTTCACACGTAATATCAGCTTTCCAGATACCACATACCACTTTTTCAAAGTGCTCTGACAAAATTAAAACACGTGAAGCTGGCAGCTCCCACTACATTGCTGTGACCAAGAAGGGTAAAGGAATAGCATTACTACTTGTTATTGGGAAATCCCTATATACATTGACCTCCCTCCTCAACGGACAGGCAAACTTGCAAAAATGCTCAACCCTTTCTCGCATTCGAAAAGGCACCCTCAACATAACCTCTCGAAATACTCAGCTTTATTTCCCCCCGATAATACCTCAGCAAATAAGCCACACCAAGAACAAGAGTATCTCATATCATCAGGGTCGAAAGCAAGAGTATCCCATATCATGCTTTCTCCCTGTCTTTGTCTTTGTCCTTGTCCACACCTGCAGGACAAGGAGAAAGAGAGCAGTCAGTCGGAACCTGAAATCAAACCTCCAATTTGGAACTGACTGCCTGGAGCCTTTGCCTGGTCGCTTACTTAGCATTGCTCTCGAGTACTCATCCTCAACTGCTGTCAAGGTCACGAATTCCACCGGCAAATACCTCATGACAGTTGATCAGATATTGGCTCTTTACACTGAAGCTGCCAAGCGTGAATGAGTCACTATGAAGGAATGTTCTGAAGGACCATTTAAATGCAAAGGTTGCACACCACTTCTGCCATGCAAAAGATTGAAGCAGAAGGTTCAACGGTGGGCTGAAACAGATCACTACAGCACGACACCTTTCCATACCACATTCATTATTCCGTCAACAGCAATAGTATCCCATATCATCAAGGTCGAACGTACTCTAGATTTGATGGACTTGTTTTGACCCTCAAATTTTTGAGTCGGCCTTATACTCTGAAGGGCACCAGAAAACCCTCCAGCACAGTTCAAGAATAAGCCTGTGGAAAGTTACTTCTTCAAAAGCAAAAGTATCTCATATCATCTCTTATCCATTTGCTTCTCCTTATCCTGGCAGTTGAATGAGAGACAAGGAGAATGAGAACAATCAACCGGAAGCCGAAGTCAAACCTCTGCTCCTGGGTTGCTTACTTGGAAGTTTGACTGCTTACCTTGTCTGTCACCTCTTTCGGCAGATCTCCTAGCTCGGCGACTTGGGAGACTCCTATTATAGGGTTTGTATCGCACTTGACCAAGCCCGAAACTACAAGTAAGCTTCAAGTGAAATTGATACATTACCTTGTGCGTCAACATCAGCTAAATACACCATTCCCGGATGGAGGAAAGGTACTTCCAGAGAAGGGCAGATGAAGATCAGACCACACTTCGGTACTTAGAAGTTTCGTGATTACTCAAGGGATTGGATCTTGCAAGTCCCCAACCGAGGAGTTTCCCTCACTCGGGAACTTAGGGGAGCACTGTTTGTACCATACTTGACCAATCCCGAAACTACCGAGCACCGGCCAACGCTATACTGTCAAGGACCTAGAAGAGTTCCCCTCCGACCAGGAGGCCAATCACTACTCGACACGTGTCAAGATTAGAAGCCAATCAGAGCGCAGCACGTGTCGACATCAAGAACCAATCACAACATGACACATGTCAATGTGACAAAGCTACAAGTTTTTCTATAAATAGGGGTCATTCCCCCACAATATTTCCTAATGCCATTTGTGTTAAATCATTCACAAGAACTCACTAAATTGAGAGCTTGATCCCTTGTACTTGTGTAAGCCCTTCACTACTAATAAGAACTCTTCTACTCCGTGGACGTAGCCAATCTGGGTGAACCACGTACATCCTGTGTTTGCTTCTCTGTCTCTATTCATTTACGTACTTATCCTCACTAGTGACCGAAGCAACCAAGCGAAGGTTACAAAACCTGACACTTTCTGTTGTTCCAAGACCTCCGGTTTTGTGCATCAACAATACTCATTGCGATCAAGACTACCATACCATTGATACATGCTATCAACTCCATGGGTATCCACCAGGCCACCGTTTGCATAAGGTTAAACCACAGAAAGGGAACCATCGTCCTAAGACGGAACGGGGTTCTTCCTCGGCGAATCATGTCTCAGAAAATGCAGCCACCAAAGAGGAGATGTAGTCAGTCATGTCTGGGCTTTCTGATGCCCAGTTCCAACAGATTCTTCATATCATGAATGGTCAGGGCAATGATGAACAGCCACAGGCCAATGCCGCTAAGACAGGTTTGTCGAATCCCTTTTTGCATCTCCATCGATGAATAATCGATAGTGGTGCAACGGATCATATCACTTCCTCACCAGAATTGTTTACTGATGGTGTTAAAAATGAGCAAATGTCTCCTGTTTTGTTACCCAGTGGAGAGAAAGCCCGCATACTTTCCATTGGTCACATTCCTTTGAGTTCTACTTTTAGATTGCAAGATGTGCTATGTGTGCCTACCTTTAAAGTAGATTTGATGTCAGTAAGTCGTATTACGAGTGGATTACATTGTTCAGTAACATTTTTTCCTTCTTGGTGTGTTATGCAGGACCTAATGACGAGGACGATGATTGGTTTAGGTAAGCGAAGAGGCAGGCTGTACTACTTGGTGGCCTTGGCTCCTGCGCAGCCTCAACATCCTCGACGATTTTACAACCTTGTGCTTTCATCTACGGAGCTATGGCATCGGCGTTTGGGTCACTTGTCAGCCCCTCGTTTAGATTTCATGTCCAAACAATTGTTACATTTCCCTTTTGCATCTAATAATGCTTGTGATATTTGTCCTTTAGCCAAGCAACATCGATTACCTTTTAGTGTTAGTTCTATTTCTTCTAATAAACCCTTTGTTTTGATTCATTGTGATATTTGGGGACCCTTTAAAGTTGCATCTACTTCTCGAGCCAAGTATTTTTTTAACCATTGTAGACGATTATTCTCGCTTCACATGGATTTTCCTTATGCAACACAAAAATGAAACACAATCTATTCTCAAGAATTTTTTTTCTTTTGTCAAAACTCAATTCAATACTTCTATTCGGCAAATCCATGTTGACAACGGTGGGGAATTTTTTTCCCTTCGTGATTTCTTTAAAGATCATGGAGTGATTTACCAACATTCTTGCGTTTATATGCCTCAACAAAATGGGGTCGTAAAACGCAAGCATCGACATATACTTGAAACCGCTCGTGCCTTGCGTTTTCAAGCTAATCTTCCCCTCCATTTTTGGGGTGAATGTGTACTCACAACCGTTCATCTTATTAACCGTCTTCCCACACCCATTCTTTCCAAGAAAACACCTTTTGAATGTTTATATTCTAAACCTCCTACCTTTTCACACCTTAGAGTCTTTGGTTGCCTTGCTTTTGCCACTGACGTCAATGTTACTCACAAATTTTCTCCTCGTACCCACAAGTGCATTTTTATAGGATATCCCATTGGTCAGAAAGCCTACAAATTATATAACCTCACCACTCACTAAATCTTTACCAGTCGTGATGTTGTCTTCCATGAAAATATATTTCCTTATCAAACCTCACCTTTTCCATCTTCCCCTCAACCTGTATCTTCACCTACACCACTTATTTCACCTCACTTACCTGATCCCGTGTCACCCTCCGTTATCCACCCATCTGACCCTATGATTCCACTTGAGTCGTCCCATTCCGCTGATGCCGCATCTCCCGCACCTGCAACACTTCCTCCATCTACCGTTTCTGACCTTACCCTGTCAGCGCCTGCTCCGGTGCTCCGTCGTTCTAGCCGTCATTCTTCTCCGCCACCTAAGTTATGTGATTATGATTGTCCTACTCTCAAGCTCACCCAACCTCTTCCTCCATCGTCTTCGTCGTCTGGTCCCACTCTAGGTACGCGGTATCCACTCGCTAATTACCTTACTTACCATCGTTTCTCAACTGCACAGCAATCTTTCCTTGCCCATATTACTCAACAGGTTGAACCCCGGAGTTATAAGGAAGCTGCTCATTTTCCTCATTGGCAAGCTGATATGGCTTCTGAATTAGAGGCATTGGAAGCTAACCGCACTTGGTCTCTTACTCCTCTTCCTCGTGGCAAAACTCCCATTGGCTGCCGTTGGGTTTACAAGATTAAACACCGTTCTGATGGCTCCATTGAGCGTTATAAAGCATGTTTGGTTGCCAAGGGCTATACCCAGCTTGAGGGTGTTGATTTCCACGACACATTTTCTCCCACTGCCAAAATGGTCACGGTTCGGTGTTTATTGGCTCTTGCTGCTTCCCGGCAGTGGTCTCTTCATCAACTAGATGTTAACAACGCTTTTCTTCATGGTGACCTTCATGAAGAAATTTATATGACTCATCCTCTAGGTCTTCGGCGACAGGGGGAGAACTTGGTTTGTCGCCTTAGCAAGTCTTTATATGGGTTGAAACAAGCTTCTCGTCAATGGTTTGCAAAGTTTTCTGACTTGATTCAATCCACTGGTTATGTACAATCCAAGGCTGACTACTCTTTGTTTACCTGGACACAAGGCAAGTCTTTTACAGCCCTCATAATTTATGTTGATGATATTTTGATTACGGGCAATGATTCGAGTGCTATCGATTCCCTAAAACGGTTCCTTAATGGTCGTTTTAAAATCAAGGATCTTGGCAATTTGAAGTACTTTCTTGGGATTGAAGTATCACGTTCTAAGAAAGGGATCTTTATTTCCCAACGGAAGTATGCTTTAGAAATATTGAAAGATGGAGGCCTTTTGGGAGCTCGCCCCGTCGAATTTCTCATGGAACAGAATCTTAAGTTATCAGACAATGGTGCAATCCTCAAAGACCCGGCAAAATATAGAAGATTGGTAGGGCGTTTGATATACCTAACAATCACTAGGCCAGATATAACCTATTCCGTGCATGTGTTGAGTAGGTTTATGCATGAGCCCCGCATACCACACATGGAAGCAACCCTTCGGATTTTGAAATATATCAAGAATACACCTGGACAAGGTTTGTTCTTCTCTTCTGAGAATGATTTGGTCTTAAATGCATGGACTGGGCAGGTTGTCCAACAACACGAAGATCAACTACGGGGTATTGTATTTTTTTGGGCTATTCGTTGATTTCTTAGACGTCAAAGAGACAAAAGACTGTGTCTTTATCATTAGCGGAGGCCGAGTATCGAGCCATGGCTGGAACTTGTTGTGAATTATCATGGCTACGATATTTATTGAAAGACCTAGGTATACTACATCAAAGACCGGCTCTGCTCCATTGCGACAATAAAGTAGCTCTTCACATTGCTGCTAACCCAGTTTTTCATGAGCGAACTAGGCATATAGAAATGGACTGTCACTTCATCTAGGACAAGATACAAGATGGTTCAGTTGTTACGAGATTTGTTCCTTCTTCCAATCAACTTGCAGATGTACTCACGAAGCCATTAGGGAAGGAAACTTTCTCAAATATCATTCACAAGTTGGGAGTTCTCAATGTCCACTCTCCAACTTGAGGGGGAGTGTTGAGAAGTCAATGATATCATTCCTGATATCTTGGCTTAGTTTTAGGAAACTATTTTGTAAATTGTTTGTAATTGATTTGTGAATATTTGTAAAACCTAGAATGTAGGCTAGGTTACTTCTTCGGCAAGATCTCTCTTTGTATAAAGTCTCTTAGTAGCAATTGAAGTAATTAATCTTCTGCAAAATATTCTTTGCACCTTTTTACATATCTGGTTTTATACATAAGCATACGCAAATTCCTATTAATTTGGACATACTTTTAATTTTTTTTTTAAAAAAAGGAATGTTCCAACAAGAGATTAAAACAGGAAAATAAGGCTCCATCAAGTATCAGGAATGTTTTTATACCAGAATAATAAAAAGGGCAATACTAGGAAAGAAATCCAAACCATAGTTTAGGATACAATAAAGATCAATAAAACAAAACCCCTGATTCGATCAATATCATAATATACACAAGAAAGTCCAATGAAAATGCGGTAGAATTCTAAGACAGGTATGCTCTATGGTCTTGGGTTCGAGGCACGAAGATGGCAAAAACATAGGTAATTCCTTGGTTAAAAGCTTTGGGAGGACGTGTGATTTGCTTGTGGTTAGGGACGTGGGATGAAATTCCTTTAGCCTTCCGGGCTCCACTGGGAATTAGTCATACCCTTCAAAATGTGGGATACCCTAAACTTCGGCAGGGAAAAAGGTAATGCTGGGGAGACCAAAATTTTAAATTAAATTTGTAAACCATATGATGTAGTAGTGCTATTGTGTTAATTAACATGTTTATTTCCTATTATAGTGACACATCATATAATTTATAAATTTAATCTAAAAATGTCTATCTAGCATTACTCGAAAAGAAAATGAATATCGAAATACTTTCCTTTTTTCTATTTTCCAACACCCTGCTGTCACATTTTTTTCATGCAACAAAGATGAGGATTGAAACACGTTCAAGGTTTAAAAACACGGGAAAGAGAAATATAAGTAGACTCCAATGCTAAGTACCAGTTTGGAATTACTGTGCTTATTTTAAAAATCACTTTTGTTATGTTTTAAGAATAATCAGCTGCAAGATAAAGTAGTATTTGTGCCCTTGAATAAACTGTATTTTTTAAAGTTTGTGAGTATGAAAAGCAGTGTAAAGGCGTTTGGTAAATTCTAATGTAAAAGTGATATAATTGTATATAATGACAAAAAATGGACATAATACTGTGTGCGATGACAACAACGACGGTCACGAAGGCAATGGTTGTGATGGTGGTGGCGGCGGTGGCAACGATGATGGTGGCAGTTGTGGTGGTAGTGGGGGTGGGAGGTGATTGTGGTGCGGTGGTGACAACAATGGTAGTGATAATGGCAATGGTCGCGTAAGAGGTTAGGGTTTATAGTGGTGGTGGTCACTTTATTTTCAAAGATAAATGTATTTAGAAGGATAAATAATGTTATTTTTAAAATTAATGAGCGTATTACAAGAACTAAAAGCATCCATTAAAGGCTTAACTCCTTTTTTTATTAAACCATCTTCAAAAAACAACTATCTGGAGGTTTGCTTTTAATATAAGCCCGATATTTTATTTTTATCAAATACTTTTTTACTGTTTCACTTTAAAATGAAGAAAATTTTGGTGTAAAAAACAATACCAAATTGGGCCTAAGTCTAATGTTATCCTTTAATTTTAAAACAGAATATTAGACAAAGAGCCGAAGCCCAAATAAAATTTAGTAGAACCTCGTGAACGCTACGCATGGCCAACCTTAGGTCTGTTACCTCTGACCTGTTTAAACCACAAATTTACGCACTCCTGCCTCTCACCCCGCCTAACGCTAACTCCCTGCCATCAATCTCTCTCGCGCAAACTATCTAAGCCATGGCATCCGAATCCGACTTGGGATCGGCATATGGAGAGGGGCAGAATCCAGCCCGACCGGCGAAGGAAGTGCTTGATGAGGAGAATGATCTTAGAAAAGGTATATATATATGCTATTGATTTTTAGGTTTAGGGCTAATTTGTGACGTGGAAGAAGATTATCCGGTTTGGCTAATTGAGTAGTACTATAATTCTCAACATCTCCCGAATGGTTATCTGGAATTCAATTGCCACTACATGATAATCTTTAAGCAGTTGGCATGGATGAGTTTAAAAAATTAAGCTATAATTGTCTTGTCTTGAATTGAATTGAATTGAATTGAATTTTGTTGTTGTACCTTGGTGCCGTTTTCGTCTACACTGGCCTCCTTTGCCCCATATTTTGGAGGTGTCATCTACCTATCTCTCGTGCATTTGTAATGCTCTTCTAATCCCCTCCATACAACATTATATGATCCACTACATCAATTTCTTGGGACTTAGAAAACCCTCGTCCAAAATATAGCCTTAGGGTTTTAGAGTTCTCCGTGTCCTGATCTAGCAAAACTACTGGTGTATGTGGTGTCAGCCCGACACCAATATTTGATTCCCTTAACTTGGGGTTCATATAGAGGTTATTGTTTCTTATATGCTTATCATGTTTCCTACTCTGATTATTGTTCATTTTGTTCTTTATAAATACTGAGTTTCTTCATTCATTTTGGGGCTTGGCTTCGTTCATTTTCTTTCAATTATATTGGAAGAGATTATTTGGAATTTTCTTGTGCTTCTTAATTTGTGCGAATTGAGGATTTAGTTTTATTTTATTTTTGTATTTAACTAAGGAACTGCAAACAAACAGAAAAACAGAAAGTTGTACCAAAGGATGTCGAAGACTCAATGACTCAACTCCAACTGGACAAATGACGGCCATGGTGCTTCTAGGCTTTGTAGAGTTTGCTGTAAGAAGAAGAAGCACTTCAGTCACAATTGCCCGTACCTGACGCATGTCCCACATGGTGCTACTGTTGGCCCTGGCTATGACATAGTTTGCAAGTGTTGTAATCAGCTTAATGGCCACCCTGGGCGCTACTGGGAAGGGCGTGCTGTTGTCATGTTTTGCGCTTGTTGTATGACTATGGGTCAACACCCGTACGAGAAGTGCCCGTATCGTCCCAAGGACAGAGCACCATTTGTGCCTCGCACGGTGGTTGTGTGGTCAACCTTGGACACAACACCATATGAGTCTCCTGTACCTGACGTTTACTAGGATTAAGATCGATTTTGTCAGTGTTTGTCTGAAGGACTAAAAAAAATTCAAAGCTAAATAAAGTGATTATTAATTTGATGACATGTAATTTAGAAAAACGGAAATCTTTTTTTTTTTTTGGTCATTATAAAATTCATTACCACAACAACAAAGATACAAAAAGAGGTCCAAATACATTGAAAGCACTATACTAAAAAATGGACCCCAAAGCATCACTAAAACAGAGCCAAACCCAAAAGATAGAGTCCAAAATATACAGACAAAAAGCAAAAAACCCTAGCAACTCTGCCGCCGCTGAAGCACAAACCAACGCCAGATGCAGGCCGAGAACCAACCAAACAAAGACTCCAAAATGGAAAAGAAGAACATTCCACCCTCCATCACCGAGCACCACAAAGTCCAAGTCCGCAACAAACAAGTAAAGGTAGCCAGTGGAAAAAACTTCCCGCAAGCAACAGTGCAAATTGCACATAGATGGAAGGTGGTGTGTGACCACCCAAGCAACAAGCCAGAGTTGGAGCTCGACACACCTTCCGAGATGGCCGCAAACCAAAATCCAGAATAAACATCTGTAGTATGTTGAGAGCGTACGGGAACTCTTAGGTAAGGCTGCCACGACAGAGAGACCAGACCAGGGGATGGAGGGACCAGAAACTCCGAGGGATCGATCTTAATAATGCCATCGATCACATCTCCAAGCCAATTTTATCTATTTAGCATTGGATTTTCTTTTTAGCTCAAGTCAAGTGCATGGAAATTAACATTCATCATGGGATGCCATGCATTCCAGTTAACTTCAAACTCATGTTTTTAATGTCAATTGTCCCTCTTATGCAATCTCTTCTGTCACGTTCCATTCTTGCTAAAACCCACTCACATATTTTGTTCGATGCATGGTGTGGCCAGGCGACCCAAATATTTGACCAACCAGTACAATACCGTAGGGTACGTAGAAAATATGTGGTCAACCACAACCAGTAAATACAATTAGATGTGTATATCAAATGTTAAATTCTACAGCATATCCAGAATGTTCGCCAGAGTAGCAGCTGGGCTCATGGCTGTTATCAATGCTACGATGACACTACCTACAAAGTATTCCATAGATCGGGCAATTGTGAGTGAAGTGCATATTGTACTTAAGACGCAAAACAGCGCCCAAAATAAGATTCTTCTTCTTCT
The DNA here is from genome assembly GCF_916048215.2 of Malus sylvestris. NCBI lineage: Eukaryota > Viridiplantae > Streptophyta > Magnoliopsida > Rosales > Rosaceae > Malus > Malus sylvestris. The sequence continues at coordinate 29,798,434 of NC_062264.1, forward strand.
TCTTGTTTGTTTTTCATCATCTCTAAAATCTCCGAGGGCCACAAGAATGATTTGTGTAGCTCGTCAAGGGCTTTAGTGTTGAAATGTCCCACATCGACCGTATCAATGACAAAAGAAGAGTTTAAATATCATAACCCTACTCTAACTAATACCGAAGCCTTTTGTGATAAAACCCCACACCTGACGGATTGTGCAGGTGGTTAAGTGGGGACAATATCGGTGTTGTTGGAAGTAAGCCGTATGGCCCGTCTCTCTGATAATTCTACATGGTATCAGAGCCAGGGAGCGGGCCCGTACCGTAGTGCCACGTGATGGGTGGGTCCCCTTGGCCCCGCACGATGATGGTGGGTCCCTTGGCCCCGTGTGTAGGGTGAGCCCCCTTAGCTCCACGTGGTTGTCGATGTATGAATCTCCCACGTGTGACCTGCTAATTGGGTCCCACGTGAGGGGGCGTGTTGAAATGTCCCACATCGACCGTATCAATGACAAAAGAAGAGTTTAAATATCCTAACCCCACTCTAACTAATACCGAGGCCTTTTGTGATAAAACCCCACACCTGACGGATTGTGCAGGTGGTTAAGTGGGGACAATATCGGTGTTGTTGGAAGTGGGCCGTATGGCCCGTCTCTCTGATAATTCTACATGGTATCAGAGCCAGGGAGCGGGCCCATACCGTAGTGCCACGTGATGGGTGGGTCCCCTTGGCCCCGCGCGATGATGGTGGATCCCTTGGCCCCGCGTGTAGGGTGAGTCCCCTTGGCTCCACGTGGTTGTCGATGTGTGGATCTCTCACGTGTGACCTGCTAATTGGGTCCCACGTGAGGGGGCGTGTTGAAATGTCCCACATCGACCGTATCAATGACAAAAGAAGAGTTTAAATATCCTAACCCCACTCTAACTAATACCGAGGCCTTTTGTGATAAAAACCCCACACCTGACGGATTGTGCAGGTGGTTAAGTGGGGACAATATCAGTGTTGTTGGAAGTGGGCCGTATGGCCCGTCTCTCTGATAATTCTACATTTAGCACTCGCCAACTTTCAACATTATAGGTAAATGAGATCCCACGTCTCTATTTATAATAAAATGTGTCATGTATAAGAAGACAAAAATAAAGGATAAAAGTAGCAAATATTGAAATAAAATTTGTCTACGTGGTTTGCCTATTCCATTGAAGTGACACACTTTTTCTGTAAGGCAATTGAGTAGGCAACTTACCATGCCAACTGTTATAATATAAATTTACTATTTCCTTTGCCTATACCATTCGAGATGTTTTTATGTGCGGCCTTTCTCGCGTCACTGCTAAAATTTATTTCCCTACTTAATTTGGGTTTTTTAACAAAAAAAAAACTTGGGCCTAATTTCGATCTATGAAAAATCTGGCCCAGAATTATCTAGAAACATGTTATGTGAAAAATAAGACAAAAAATGAAAGGGAAATTATGTTTAATTATACTCAATTCTTATCTCTGAACCCATAAAACTTTAATTTTTTGTAATGACAACTGTATTATAATGTCTAATGATTCAAATGCCTAATTCAATTTGAATTTTAATATTTCTTAGTATTTGAAAAATGGAAGATCTAAAATTAAAAAATCAAAAGCGACTTATTGTTCGGTTCGTTAAAAATATTCGTCTTTATACCTGAGGTTTTGTGTTTGAATTCCCCTCCTCGTAGTTTAGATGTGGTTAGTGTAAATTATTCTATCGTTTGTAAAAAAAAAAAATGAAATGAAAAGAAAAGAAAGAGGGAGTAGGTTGGTGTCCAGCCGTAAATCCCCTCTCTCTCACCCCCACCTCATCAACCGTTAAGGTCATCTGTTTCCTCTAACGTAGAGCAACTTGCACACCGCCAAGAGTTTCTCCTTTCCTGCACCAAGTTCCATAGCACGACTTCATGTTTGGTAACGCTCTTTCCTGCTTTCTTTCCTCTTTTTCCTGTGTGATCTTGGAAGGGAAAGCCCATTTTCTGCACAATAAAAAGGCGCGTGACTCTAGGTTTACATGTGATTTGGTTATGATTCGTTAGCTCAGCTTTGGGTTTTGGTTGTTTCCTAAGTATCCTAGTTGGTTTGCGAGGAAGATGGGAAACTTCGTCCGTTATGTCTCAAACCTTCCCACGTGAAGCCAAAATCATAGGCTTGGACTTTTAGTGCTCCCAAGTAGCCCAAAGTCTTCCACAACCCTAATTCCATATAGGTCCAATGAATTTCCATAACCATCCACACCACGATCCATTTGACGAGCCCATGTAAGCCCCGTTACATGGCTTAGGCTCATTTAAGTGTGTCGCATGCTTGCCATGACTCAAATTATAATTTTAATGTATTAATATTATTATATCGCTTGGCACGATAAATATGTGTGATTTTCATGAGCTTGGTGTCCCATAATCTATTATATTATCGTCCATGATTGTAAATTTGCTTACTCGTCATTTCTCACTTTATGCATGGATTAAGGCTCGGCTTGATGACGCTTTCATAACAATTGGGCTTTGAGACATGATTAAGCTTTAAGTGAGCTTTTTGGGCCCCAACACCCTTCTATCCTTGGTCTCTCTCAATGCCTCTAGATTATATGAAGGTAACCACAAATGAAAAATAGAAGAGACACAATTTGAAGATGCAATTGTACAAAACAATGTTTGGGTGAGAAGAAAAAATAATTTTACAAGAGGCTTGTTATACTATCCCATAAGAGGAGTCAAATTTTAAACATAAAATTTGAATTTAACATCCTAAGTGGCATTTTGACATTTTTAAAAAAAAAAATTTGTACTCCACCCAATATGTCAAATTAAATTATTATTTTATTACATTATTTTCTTTTCATAATTTCTATTTTATATTTTAATGTTGCATATATAAATAATTCATATTAAAAGTTCATACTTTATTTTCTTTTCATAATTTCTATTTTATATTTTAATGTTGCATATATAAATAATTCATATTAAAAGTTCATATTCATTAACAGTAGGATATCAGAAGCTGTGAAGGAGAAGAGACGTCAAGAAGCTTGAGGGTTGTCTACAAGAGATGCCATAATTTCGTGATGTTGCACGTGAAGCTGCACTTTGTAAAATTAAGGAAAGAATGAAGAAGACCAAGACGAAAAGAAGGGCAAGAAGACAGAAGTAATGAAATTTTAGAAGACTTAAGACAAGGGCAGGTGGTAGTGGTGGCAAGCGTTAGCCACCGTTCTATTGTCTACTTGAAGATTTTGTAAGGATTGGAACGATATCAATCAACAATTAATTATGGTATAGGTTTTAAAAATAAAAAGCATTTGATAATGAATTAAAAATTATTTAAAGGCTTTTGTCAAATTTGGCAGCAAGGGTGAGGATTATCATTCCATGTCATACCACATCAGATTTGACTTATCGGTTGAAAAACATTATTGCTGCTTTTTATGATTGTTAATGACGATTTGAACATTTTGACATCTTCTTTGGAGATGCTTTTAGGTCGTCGATCCCTTTTGGATGTTGAATCGCCCATTTTTTGTTGATTTAATTTTATTTAATAAGTGAACTCCAATTTAGGGTCAAATTTGAAATGATTTTCAATTTCAATGTCCAAAGAATTCTAGTAAGGGTGTCCAGAGACGAAATTGGGTGTAAACAAAATTTCTCAAAATAAAAATGATAAATGTGAAGCAACAATAGCGAATTCAGGGAAAATTTATTGGTGGGTCCATGAAGAAATAGCACGCCACAAATGGGACGAAAATAAACGTAATTTTTTAGTGTGGCCTTTCGTCCAACAACTGCTGAGGTATATAGGTCTATAGTCTTGCCGAGCCATGTAGGATGGTTGTCGACATACACTAAGAAAATCTGTCGATAGATGCGATAACACTTCATACAAAGCAATGTCAAATGTCAGACACTTTATATGAAGTGGTTACCATGTGACCGACTAAGGGTTCATCAGAGACACACCCCAAAAAAACTTTTCCGGCCACCACGAGGTTAACTAAGCACTTTGATCCCATGGTAGATTAGTCATTATGAAACAAGTTTCCCACTTGTTATTGGTTGCATGACAATTTAATAACTGAGCTTTTATCTTTTTTGAACAAACGATATTATTTACTTTAAGAAGAATAGGGTGGACCAAGTCTCATAATCGGCTAGCAATAATGTGGTTCAAATTCGCCTTTGGCGAGAATCGAACCTAAGACCTTTCACTTATAACTAAAGATAAATATTACTAGATTGTAGTACTAAGCAACAACTTATTTTAAACTCTCATGTTGTGACATATGTTCTTATCAATATGTGATTGTGTAAATCCTAAGTAGAGATAAAATAGGAATCCTTTGGGATCTAGAAGATCTTTCCTAATATATTTTGTATTACTTGGAGAGCAAGTTTCTCTCCTCCTAATTACTATAAATAAAGGCACAAGGACTGGGGAATTAACACACAATTCCTCAAGTCTATTCTCCAATCTCTCTTCTTCTCTTTGCCGCATATCTCTGTAAAATATAGGCCACAACACGTTATCAGCACGCTCTTCACGCTGTGCTTAGAAGAATTTAAAGAGAATTTATTCGTCTACAATCAGAGGAGTATTACGTTTCAATTATTTTTAATTGATTAAATCTTGATTTTATTGAATTCATATATTGTTATTGATTCAATTTATTTTTCTTCTTATGTTGAACGTGATACAAGCTTGAAGATGAAAGCCAAAAATTGAAGAAATAATTTTTCTGCATCAAACCAATTCATTCATATCATCACGCAATCAGGTTCTTCCAAAACAATGACTTTTAACTCGATATTTTTGAAGCCCTGATCGCATGAACATTCACCATGATGCATGACCCAACTTTACGTTTAACGTATTTTAGATTCTACATAAATTGTGTATGCCTCATAACCAAAATTGCTGCAATTATGTGAATTTGATATTTGCCATGAATTGAATCTTACATATGTACATGCATTGAAACTATTATTTGGATATGCATCAACGTAAATATGTGATTCATTGAATTATACATGCATATAATATAATTGAATTGGAAAAAGATTGGAATTGGGAACTAGGGTTCTGTTCGAACCCGTGTCTTTGCACCAAGCCACCATGCCCGCAAACTGCGATGGCCCAGAACGTCCCTCAGCCAGGCCTGCAGCCTGCATCCAATTCCATACCCAAATCCGAGAGCCTGCAGCTCTCCTCTTCCCCAGAAAACCCACGGAGCCAGAAGCTCCGAGCCTCAAAAACTCAGCAAACTCGACACCCATCGATGGTGTCCTTGTTCTCGATCACGACATGGCTTGCAGCCATTGTCTCGAATCTTTGGTTCATGTCGTCGATGACTCGAAGTAGAGATTTTTTTTCAAATCTCCGTTCCTATTTGAGTTTTTGTCAACCCACAGGCTTGCCTTGACCGTGGCAACGTTGTCTGACATGGCGTCGTCGATCAAAACCAGTGTTCATCCCCGGCGACACACACCCAGCTCCGACTGGGATGTTTTTTGCCTCAGACCCGAGCCCATTAGGGTTTTTGCTGCATTCAGTCCAACACCAGCCCTTTGGGCTTTGGTGTTTTGTTCGAAAAATTTGCAATCTGGGCTCCTAGATTGCAGCCCATTATCACTGCCCGTAGAAATAAATAAAAGAAAAAAAAACAATTTTTCTATGGCTCGCCTGCAGCGGCCCCGTGAAAAACAAAAGTTTTTTTTTGTTTTGGCTGCCTACAGCAGCCCAGCTTTTTTCCCGTGGGCCTGCAGCCCCACCCGAGACCCTAGCCCAATTTTGGGCCTAGGTCACACGGCACCCATTTTATTAAGCCACCCCGTTGACTTTTTTTTTTTGGGCTCCCGAATTTTATTCGCCTAATTATTTTAGGCCCAATGGGTTATATATTTTTTCACCCACATTTTAATTTGGCCCGAAGTCCAAATAAATTAATTCAATTATAATTGTAAACCTAAAGTTATATTTTTGCACATACTTGTTGCATATTTGCTTGCATATATATTTGTGTTTGCCTGCAGATATTATGAACTTAAAATTCATACTTCCGAACCCCAAGTTTCGGAAAAGTGCCATATGAACCTGAAGTTTCTTAATGCGCAACACTCATGTTGAGACCCGAAGTTCTCCATGCTTAAATCCGTTTAAACCAAACCATGTCTTAGTACCTGAATGTTCTAAATTTGTTGTTTATGGAAATTTTATTTCCTAAAACACCAATCACATTCTTGTTTCCTCCATTCAGCGTATTGTCGAACCGTAACAAGTTCGATTTCACTGACTTGGAAGTTTCGAATAGTAAACTACTTTATGTGGATACAAGACGTGAATAAGCATCCGCCATGATCCTTATTCGAAGAATTATGCCTGAAGCATATCCAATGGAAGTACCTCCCTGCTGAGGACTCCATGACTCTTCAAATCCGTTATGGACTGTTTCATATCATGCAAAGATGAATTTTTGCCTGAAGCAAAACATGATTGAAACTGTTACGTCCATGAATAGGTACAATTCTCGTAGTCCATTTGTGAGACTCATTTTGCTTCACCTAATACATTTGGAAGAGCGAAATTTGACATGGACGGCCTATTGGCCGAACCCCATTGTTTTTTTTGGTTTATTTTGTGAATAATTTATTTTGTTCTTGGATTTAAGATTAGTGTTTGGATGTCACCATTATTCTCGAATAAAAGAGTTAATTAACGAAGATTACCACATGTGACTACAATTAACTCATGCTTAGGTATGTTTTGTGGGGAAGTTAGCTGTCTGGTTCTATGCTAACTTCATACCTAATCATCCCCTGACAACCTTTCAGGCTTATCCAACCTGATTGTGGGGCATGGCACTGCCCTATATTGTCCAATGGTATTAACTTTACCATAAAGGGAAGCCTTATACTCACTTCGTTCCGGAAGAACGCCCTTTTGAGCTTTAAGGATATTCGAGAGTATTATTACCATATTGAAACCAATGTAGAAAAATGGAGTAAAATTCCTTGGCATATTACCATTTTGCACTTCTTACGAATATAGTTAAATGCATATTCTAGAGAAGATGGAACGCTTAACGAATGGATTACATCCATTCAGCCCCATTATATGGCCGGCCAGAAGTCCGCGATTCCTCAGGAATTTTCGCTATGGATGTACGTTTGGGATATCTAGGATGATTCGTGATGCGCCGTTTTGGGCATCCTTTTACCAGAAGTAAAGAAATCATACCTGGACACGTATTATACCTTAGCACCCTCCATCTTTTTACAAAGGATTCAAATGGGACATTTGTGGATAGATTCAACCACCCTACGGACCATTTAAATATTCTATAATATTGGTTGATGCTTCTACACGTTTGTCACACGTGTGGTTGTTGTCCACAAGTTGCATTCTCCACACTGGTAGCTCAGATTAACAAGCTCAGGGCTCACCACCCTGATTATCTGATCAAATTTATTTGATTGGATAAGTTGGAGAATTTACATCGACATTTACATCGAACAATTTAAATCTCGATGGATATTGCATGTCGGTTGGGTTTTTGAAAGTTGAACATCCAGTCCCATGTTTATACCCAGAACGACCCAGCAGAAGTATTCATTAAACGCCTTCAAATGATTGCGTGGTCGACTGGTCATACGTACCATAGTTCCCGACCTCTGCTTGGGGCCATGCAATATTGCAAGCAACCATGTTGGTCTGCCTGAGGCCCGTCACAACCCAACCTTATAAAGCGCGTGTCAGTTGGTTACCAGATACGAACCCGACATATCGCATCTGCGCGTCTTTTGTTGTGCGGTCTATGTGCCATTTTGCGCCGCCCTTACGTACACAAAAACAAAGGGGTCATCCGGGAAGGATGGAAATCTATGTCGGTTATGATTCTCCTTCTAATATTCGTTACTAAATAACCTTTTACAGGCGATCTCTTTACCGCTCTTTTTACGGATTGTCACTTTTATGAGACAGTCTTCCCGTCGTTAGGGGGAGATAAGAACGTCACCGTTCCTAAAGAACGACGCGAATTATTGTGGACGTCCCCACTATGTCTCATATCGATCCCAATCTAGATCGTCAGAGTTTAACCAGACACTTTTTCTGATCTAGTAAAAGTGACGAGATCACATATACCAGCTGCAAATGTGCTTGCAAAGATGTGTACCAAATGTACTTCGGACCTTTGTCCTGAAAGTAGGAAAGCCACAATTGTGGCCGACCCTCGTACATTGACGGCTAGCCAATCAATCTATCTTATGCCAGAAGCATGGTAGATAACTCGGTTCGAGGATTCACCTCCCCAAAAGAGGAGGAACGTGGCACGAATGAATCCGCCCCTCGATCGCTGTCTCAGACCTTTTCATCTCATGAGATTAAATCCGGATAACTCCCGAGACCTGAAGTTCTTGGTCCAGTATACTAGTTTGGATGAGATATGGAATTGGAATGAGATTATCATAAATGATGTTTCATTTATATGGTACCGACATAAATGAAAAGCGACGATAACGAACCGCGTTCCGTTGATTAATATCAACGTAGAACTGATTGGTCAACTAAAAGAATCAATCTATGACAAATGAGATGAATGAAATAGTGCAATATGACGCCTTGTGGCGCAAGGTTTCTCTCATACGCCATGTGATTGATCGCAGCATTACAAACGTGGTTATAGTATCTCTGGGATCGTGATATGAACCTACATGGAGTTTCCAAATGACTTACATGTACTGATTCAAATAGTTCTAGACCACAAGAACATCCTCTTGATTCTCAAGCGGCCTTCACTTTACGGATGCAGAACTATCCGGGCAGATGTGGTATACCCGTCTAAGTGAATATTTGATCAGTTAGGGATATATGCCCCTGCGTGTATAAAATCCGAAATTGCTAAAGTTGAGAAAATTAACTCGCATATCGGACTATAAGATGAATGATCTTGGGAGAACTTGACATTACCTCGACCTGAAGTTTCGAGCTAGTTTTGATGATATTCTGGTCCACCACTCAAACTAGACCCAGAAGGTGTTACGTCTGAGTATATCCTGATCATCTGTATGCTAGATGCAAATGAGACCTTTACGGAGGGTATGGAGCATAAGGTTCCATATTGGAACGTGAGGCAGCCATATCTAAGTACCATTGGCGTTTGTTGTACTTAGCTCAAATGCACTAGATCAGACATCTTATGTGCTGATAATCTTTTGGCATAAAGCAGCACTGCGCCTAACACGCCACCACCAAATTTGGTGTTAAAGACGTTTTTCTGTTACTACGGATTTGGGCTTATTCCCTATGCATCTCAAAATAGATCACACCCCCTTGATCTTCGGAATGATGCCTACCTTGTGGGATTCGCTGAATCAGACCATTTGTCTGACCGCACAAGGTACGTTCCCGCATGGTTATGTCTTTACCATTAAGGAACACCGCAATATCTTGGAGGTTAACTAGATAGACCTTTTGTTGCGAAACCTTTGAATCGCTCCAAGACTCACTATGTCTCATCACGTGAGAGATATGGTCGAGAATTCTTGTTGAGCATATTCAAAATCCTTGCGATTTTCATCCATCGTTGAGTCCCAACAACGATCCATGAATACAACGCTGTATGTATCGACCAGATCATGATACATCCAACAAAGTCAACACCAAGCATATTGTGTCTACATCAGCATAAGCATCAGAAGATTGAAGTCAAGCAGTCCAATCCCAGACAACCTTACCGACATCTACACAAAGTCACTATCAAAGTCTACCTTCCAGAAGCTTGTCCAATGAATTGGTATGCGTAACTTTCTCATTTGCAATGCTTGTAGTTTCATTTGGAAGTTTTGTCAAACTCAGGGGGAGTATCTAGAAGTATACTCACTTGATCTTAATGTACTCTTTTTCCCTACGATTAGGAGCATTTTTCCCACTGGGTTTTTGCTACCTAACTAGGTTTTAACGAGGCACCCATCCTGGGCTGATCATACCCTTGTGAGCTCTTCTACTTGCGTCGAGAAGACGTATAGTTTTGACTTAATGCAACTTCTCACTTTTCTCCTTAGCCTATGGGCTTTTCTCCCACCTTGGGTTTTGCCATAGTAAGGTTTTGTGAGTTTTACCACTCCTGCATTCTTCCGTCTTTTGAGACTCGCATTCGCTACTTGTGCCGACTAAACGAGACGATTTCATCCACTACTTCTACATTTGCCTGAAGATCTGATGCGCCATCTACTTGAGTATTTGCACACTCAAGGGGGAGTGTTGTGACATATGTTCTTATCAATATGTGATTGTGTAAATCCTAAGTAGAGATAAAATAGGAATCCTTTGGGATCTAGAAGATCTTTCCTAATATACTTTGTATTACTTGGAGAGCAAGTTTCTCTCCTCCTAATTACTATAAATAAAGGCACAAGGACTGGGGAATTAACACACAATTCCTCAAGTCTATTCTCCAATCTCTCTTCTTCTCTTTGCCGCATATCTCTGTAAAATATAGGCCACAACATCTCACACATTTTTCATAATTTTTTATTAACAAATTGAATAAATTACAACAAAAAATACCAATATGATGAAATTGTTGCAGTCCTATAGATTAGGAATGTGATTGTGTAAATCTTAATATATCTACGATATCCTTATGAGATTCTACCATATCTATTAAACTAGATATTATCCTATTATAGTTGTAATTCTATTGGGGTAAGGAATTTATCTTCTCCACTACTATAAATAAAGGCACAACGAAGTGGAATAACACATATCTCACAATTACACATCTCTTTTTCTCTTTATTGCCGTCGCACCCCCTATCTCTGTCCTTATTATAGTTAAGTAAATTAGGCCTATAACACGTTATCAGCATGCTCTGACCCTGCGCTAAAGAGAGTTTGTTTTTCAATCAATGGAGTATTACATTTTAATCATTCTTTTTATGATTAATTTATTATTTTATTGAATTGATCTACATGCTATTGATTCAATTTAATTTTTCTTTGTTAAATGTGTGCAATTCTGGCTTTCTGAGAATGATCTTCTACAAATTCAAGGGCTCAATTGTTTTCTGTCAATCAGGTTCTTTTAAAATAAATTAAGATATTTGAAACGACCATAAAGCATGGAAACATTCCCCATAATGCATGAACCCCTTACATTTACATTTACGTTCCGATATATATATATATATATATCATATATCATATATCATATATGTTTTATATATTTGTCAATATACATATAAATTTTATGCATTATGCAATTTTTTCTATGTGAAATTTATAAGTCAAAGAATCGAAAGAAATTAGAAACAATTAGGATTTTTCAAACCTGAAAGTCGAAAAAAAATAAGGGGTTTTTGAACATTAATCCTTGCAAAAGATTAAAATTTAAAAAAAAACCTGGTGCTAGATTAAATATTCAATTTAATCCTTTGAGTGTACTTTTATCAAAATTTACATTCAATTTTTGTTATTTAATGTGTATTTTTATTTAATCTCTCCATATTAAATTTTAATTTTATTAATATGCACATATTTAGTTTTTTTTTTAATTAGAAATGAATGTAAATGAGAAAATATTAAAAAAATGATACAAAAATATATAAATACATAAGTGTTCAGAAATGATTGTGCCAAAATATATAAAATTGACTTTTTTGTACTGAAATATTTGTACCAACATGATTGTACCGAAATATATTATAATGAACCTAAATGTATGTACCGAAATGTATTATATTGAATTAATGTACCTAAATGTCAATACCGAAATGTATGTACCTAAATGTCAATACCAAAAATGTATGTACCTAAATATCAATACCGAAAATGTATGTACCTAAATATCAATACCAAAATGTATGTACCTAAATGTATTTACCGAAATATAATAATTGAATTAATGTACCTAAAAGTCGATACTCAAATGTGTGTACCAAAGTGTACGTAACGAAATATATTATATTAACCGAAATGCATTATATTGAATCAATGTAACTACATATTTGTACCGATGGATATACCAAAATATTCAAATGTATTAATGTACCTAAATAAAGAACATACAAAATTGTTATCGGAATATATATTATAAAAAAATTAGTTGCCTAAATGTAGACATTAAAATATATTATGATGAATGAAATAAAAATTAAATTTAAATGTAATTAATACATTAAAATAAAAATAAAAGGATAAAATAAAACATCAAAATACAACTAATAAATGATATGATTAAATGTGCTAGGGACTAAATTGGATTTTAATCTTACATATGGTTATAATCTAAAACTCATCTTTTTTAAGGATTAAAATGAAGTTTTCTAAAAAAAAATTCAAAGTTGGGATTTTTTGTGCGACATGAGCCGTAGCTCCATGCCGCACCATTGCCACCGAGCGGAGCCATGCTAGCTGGCTTACAACCCAACCGTGTTGAGTAGCCATGCCTAGACAACGTCATTTTGACGTCTGGATCGATAGCAACAGCCCTTTGGGCTTGCTGCACATGCACTGACAACTAGGCCATTGGCCAGGGTAGGGTTTCCGCGGCTGTGAAGCCCCCAACCCATTCCAGCATACCTGCAGCCATGCTGGGCTTGTCCCTGCACCCTAGCCCACTTCTGACAAGCCTGCTGTTTGTTGGACCTTGTACTTGCGCCCCTGGCCCTCATGCAGCAACCTATGTGCTGTTGGGCTAACCTATGCGACTCGCTTGCACCAGCCCTTTTTGGTGCTAGGCTTGCCATGCCATGGCCCAAAATCAAAGCCAACCTTTAGCTGGGCTTTGTCGTTTCCCAACCCAGGCCAACGTATGCTAGGCCTGCTTCACGGGGTAATTTTTTGCCTAAATTTTAGTAGCCTTTACTACTGAGCTCGTCTCAGACCCACGAGGCTTGTATCCTCCCCGTGACCCGATAGTCCTAGAATCGTTCATCAGGGTCTTCCTCGTGCACTGCAACCAACCCAATCAAGCTAAGCTACGTTATTTTTTGTTTGACCCAATGCCAATTTTTGGCATTTCCGCTTGATAACCATACCCATTTAATTTTTAGGACGTTTTGGTTAACACTAATTAAGCTCTAATTCACTTGTTGCTTAGTCTGCTACCAATCGAAGCTAATATGATCTGAACATCATTATTTTACTTCCACGATCGACTCCGTATGGTCCCGATCTATTGAATTAATTAAAAGTGACCAGACGTCCATTAATTTGACATAACATCCAAAATTATTGGCCTGAAGCCCACATTTGGACATTAACGATTCACTATTTTATTTCTTATCTTTGAACCGCTGACTCCCTTTCGTTGTCATGAACCACTGACACTTGAGTTCCTGAAGCAACCTAAATCCACTACACTTGGTTGTATATTGTATTATGTGTACAAGTACTTCCTTTTATGAATCGTGTTGATGCACAAAATTAGTGAGGACTTTGGTACAACAGAAAGTGTTAAGTTTATGACCTTCGCTAGATTGCTCCGATCACTAGTATGGATAAGTATGTAAATGGATAGAGATATGGAAGCAAACACAAGATGTACGTGGTTCATCCAGATTGGCTACGTCCACAGAGTAGAGGAGTTCTCATTAATTATGAAGGGTTTACACAAGTACATAGGTTTAAGCTCTCATTTAGTGAGTACAAGTGAATGATTTAGTACAAATGACATTAGGAAATATTGTGAGAGAATGATCTCTATTTATAGAAGAGAGTTTCTAGTTTCATTCTGACATTAACATGTGTCGTGTTGTGATTGGCTTCTGATGTTGACATGTGTCGCGCTATGATTGGCTTCTGATGTCAACACATGTCGTGCTGTGATTGGCTTCCTGGTTGGAAGGAAACTCTTCTGGGTCCTTGACGGTATAACGTTGATTGGTGCTCAGTAGTTTCGAGATTGGTCAAGTATGGTACAAACAGTGCTCCCTTAAGTTCCCGAGTGAGGGAAACTCCTCGGTTGGGGACTTGCAAGATCCAAGCCATTAAGTAATCAAGAAACTTCTAAGTACCGAAGTGTGGTATCATTTTCACTTGCCTTATCTGTCTCATATGTAGATGTGGCATCTTCTCTGGAAGTACTTTTCCTCCATCCAGGAGTGGTATCTTTAACCGGTGAAGATGCACAAGGTAATGTATCAATTTCACTTGAAGCTTGCTTGTAGTTTCGGGCTTGGTCAAGTGCGATACAAAACCCTATAGTAGAAGTCCCCTAAGTCGCCGAGCTAGGAGATTTGCCGAAAGAGGTTACAGACAAGGTAAACAATTAGACTTCCAAGCAAGCAACCTGGATCGGAGGTTCGACTTCGGCTTCCGGTTGATTGTTCTCATTCTCCTTGTTTGTAAACAGCAACAAGGATAAGGAGAAGCAAATGGAGAAGAGATGATATGAGATACTTTTGCTTTTGAAGAAGTAATTTTCCACAGGCTTATTCTTGAACTGGCTGGAGAGTTTTCTGGTTTCCTCCAGAGTATAAAGCCGACTCAAGAATTTGAGGGTCAAAACAAGTCCATCAAATCTAGAGTACATTTGACCCTGATGATATGGGATACTTTTGCTCTTGACAAAGTAGTGGATGTATCGACACGTGTTCTGTTACGCTTGTCTCCACATGCTTCCTTGTATCCTTCTCACTTACCTTATCTATTCCTCAGGCAGATGTGGTATCTTCTCTGGAAGCATAAGATGTTGAAGATGAGTACTTGAAAGCAATGCCAGGTAAGTAATCAGGCAAGGGGTTCCAGGCAGTCAGTTCCTGACTGGAAGCTTGATTCCAAGTGCTGACTGATTGCTCTATTTCTCCTTGTCTTGCAGGTAAGAACAAGGCTAAAGGAAATGACAGGGAAAAAGCATGATATGGGATACCCTTGCTTTTAACCCTAATGATATGAGATACTATTGCCCTACTATGGCTGGTTTGCATAGGTATTATTGGGAGGGAAGAAGGCTGAGTATTTCAAGAGGCTTCGTTGGGAGTCCCTTCTCATATATGAGGAAGGGTTGAGCATTTTTGCAAGTCTGCCTGTTCGTGGAGGATGGAGGTCGACATATATAGGAGTCTCCCTAACAACAAGTAGTAATGTAATGTCTTTACCCTTCTTGGTCGTAGCAATGTAGTGTGAGCTGCAAGCTTCACGTGTTTTAACTTTGTCAGAGCACTTTGAAAAAGTGGTATATGGTATCTGGAAAGCTGATGTTGCGTGTGAAGATTGCAGACAAGCTTTATCCAAGGAAATCTGGCTCTGGAAGTTTGGAGAGCGATGCCTCTTCGGTTTTCAAAAAGCAATCCTGTCGGGGATCCGGCTCTCGAGATTTAGAGAGCAGTTCCTCCTCGATTTTTGAGAAAGCAATCATGTTGGGAGTCTGGCTCTTGAGATTCGGAAAGCTGTGCCTCTTCGATTTTTGATAAAGTAATCCTATTGGGAGTCTAGCTCTCGAGATTCGAAGGGCGGTGCCTCTTCGATTTTTTAGCAAGTAATAATGTTATTCCTTTACCCTTCTTGGTCATAGCAATATAGTGGGAGCTGCAAGCTTCACATGTTTTAACTTTGTCATAGCACTTTGAAAAATTGGTTTGTGGTATCTGGAAAGCTGATGTTGCGTGTGAAGATTGCGGACAAGTTTTATCCAAGGAAATCTGGCTCTCGAAGTTTGAAGAGCGGTGCTTCTTCGGTTTTCGAACAAGCAATCCTATCGGGGATCTGGCTTTCGAGATTCAGAGAACGATGCCCCTTCGATTTTTAAGAAAGCAATCATGTTGGGAGTTTAACTCTTGAGATTTGGAGAATGGTTCATCTTCGATTTTTGAGCAAGCAATCTTGTTATGAGTGTTTTCTCGAATGTGAGTAAAGGTTGGGCATTTTTGCCAGTTTGCCTTGCCACGGAGCATGGAGGTCGACGTACATTGGGACTTTCTAGTTATCAAGCAGTGGTGCTGTTCCTTTACCCTTGTGGGTAATAGTGGGGTAGCTGGACCTTCAAAATTTATGTGTCTAAACTTTGTCAGAGATCTTTGGCAAAGTTATCTGTGGTATCCGAGGAGCTGATGTTGCGTGTGGAAAGTGGTGCCTCTTCGATTTTTGAACCAACAGCCCTGTTGCCCTTTCTTTTATAAGGGCATCAATTGTGTGCAAATAGTACATTCAGAGAGTTACTGCTTGTAGGAATTTTCCCTTTACTTCAGAGATTTATTGCACCTCATTTCTAAGAATGTTTGGCTCATCCGACCGTCGTTTTGACTTGAACTTTGGTGAAGAGGCAGTCATGTCTTCTCAAGACAACATATGACACCCATCCTTTTTATCTCCTACTGGTCCTCTTACCATTGGGGACTCTATGATGAAGAATAATATGACCGCTGCGGTGGTGGCCAAGAACCTTCTCACTCCCAAAGATAACAGACTACTTTCCAAATGGTCTGATGAGTTAGCTGTTAAGGATTCTCTGGCTTTCAGTGTTCAGTGTGCAGGTTCTGTGTCTAATATGGCCCAACGCCTATTTGCTCGAACCCGCCAAGTTGAATCATTGGCAGTTAAAGTGACAAGTCTCAAATAGGAGATCAGATGGCTCAAGCATGAGAATAAACCGTTGCACAGGCACGCACATGACTATACTACAAACATGAAGAGAAAGCTCGACCAGCTACAAGAATCTGATGGTTAGATTTTACTTGATCATCAGAGGTTTGTGAGTTTGTTCCAAAGGTATTTATTGCATTCGTCTTCTGGGGCTGTACCACATAATGAAGCTCCAAATGATCAACCTTCGGTGCCTCCTCCTTCTGGGGTTCTGCCTAGTACTGAAGCTCTAAATAATCACCCTCTGGCGCCTCCTCTTTCTGAGGCTCTGCCAACTGCTAAGACTTCTCCTGAGCAACCTTTGTGAAGGCTCCCTCTTATTTGTTTATTTTGATTCATGTATATGTACATATTTGTAACTTATTGGAGATATCAATAAACAAGCTTTGCTTCATTTCAACGTATTGTGTTAAATACACCAAGGCCTTTTTCACTAAGTTCTTTGAATTTTTCCTTTTGTTTAAGCTTATATGTTGAAGCTTTGTGAGTGAAGCATGTAGGTTGAGGTAGTGCTCCCTTAATTTCCCGAGTGAGGAAAACTTCTCGTTTGGAGACTTGAAAAATCCAAGTCACTGAGTGATCGTGAGACTTCCAAGTATCAAGGTACAGTAGCATATGGTAGGAGTCCCCCAAGTCTCCCGTCGAATGAGTTGACGAATGAGGCATTTCCTTTCTAAGTGGTAGCCCAAAACTCCTTCTTCATATATATTTGTTATGAAAGTTGTTATGTCCAAAGAAGAGGAGGCCTAGGCAATTTTTTTTTTTCGAATTTTTTTTTTGAATTTTCAAATTTTTGAATTTCCGAATTTCTGAAAATATATATATATATATATATATATATATATATATATTTAAAGTTTTGTAGGTGAAGCTTTGGTGTTGAAGTTTTGTAGGTGAAGCTTTGAGGTTGAAGCTTTGTTGGGTACCATGAATTGATTTTGCTTCACACTATCTTGATCAAGATAGTGTGAAGCTTTTGTAGGTGAAGCTTTTGTGTTGAAGCTTTGTAGGTGAAGCTTTTGTGGGTGAAACTTTTGTAGGTGAAGCTTTTGTAGGTGAAGCTTTTGTGGGTCAAACTTTTGTAGGTGAAGCTTTTGTGGGTCAAGCTTTTGTGGGTCAAGCTTTTGTGGGTCAAGCTTTTGTGAGTGAAGCTTTTGTAGGTGAAGCTTTTGTAGGTCAAGCTTTTGTGGGTCAAGTTTTTGTAGGTGAAGCTTTTGTGGGTGAAGCTTTTGTGGGTGAAGCTTTTGTGTTAAAGCTTTTGTAGGTAGGTGAAGCTTTGGAGTTAAAGCTTTGTAGGTGAAGCTTTGTGGGTGAAGCTTTTGTGGGTGAAGCTTTTGTGGGTGAAGCTTTTGTGGGTGAAGCTTTTGTAGGTGAAGCTTTTGTGGGTTAAGCTTTTGTAGGTCAAGCTTTTGTGGATGAAGCTTTTGTAGGTGAAGCTTTTGTGGGTGAAGCTTTTGTGGGTCAAGCTTTTGTGGGTGAAGCTTTTGTAGGTCAAGCTTTTGTGGGTGAAGCTTTTGTAGGTCAAGCTTTTGTGGGTCAAACTTTTGTGGGTCAAGCTTTTGTAAGTAAAGCTTTTGTGTTGAAGCTTTTATGGGTGAAGCTTTTGTGTTGAAGCTTTTATAGGTGAAGCTTTGGAGTTAAAGCTTTGTAGGTGAAGCTTTGAAGTTGAAGCTTTTGTTGGGTACCATGAATTGATTTTGCTTCACACTATCTTGATCAAGATAGTGTGAAGCTTTTGAAAATTTGTAGTTGTCCTCCATTGATGAAGCTTTTGTTGAATTTCCCTTCTTTTGTTTTGTTTTGTTTTTTTTTTTGGGAAACTAGAAATCTGAAAGTGTGGGAGAGACAACATAAACAAATTTTGCTTCCACACTGTTGAGCAAGAAATTGTGATGCAAACCACAGCTTAGAGTAGTTAAAGGTTTGGATGAACCATATAAATTGAATTTGCTTCGAAGGTCTGAGAATTGTAGTTGCCCTCTATTGATGAAGCTTTTGTTGGCACCATAAATTGGTTTTGCTTCACACTGTCTTGATCAAGAGTGTGTGAAGCTTTTGAGAATTGTGGTTGAACTCCTTTGGTGAAGCTTTTGTTGGTACCATAAATTGGTTTTACTTCACACTGTCTTGATCAAGAGTGTGTGAAGCTTTTGAGAATTGTGGTTGCCTTCCATTGATGAAGCTCTTGTTGGCACCATAAATTGGTTTTGCTCTGTCTTGATCAAGAGTGTGTGAAGCTTTTGAGAATTGTGGTTGAACTCCTTTGATGAAGCTCTTGTTAGCACCATAAATTGGTTTTGCTTCACACTGTCTTGATCAAGAGTGTGTGAAGCTTTTGAGGTTGCCCTCTATTGATGAAGCTTGTTGGCACCATAAATTGGTTTTGTTTCACACTGTCTTGATCAAGAGTGTGTGAAGCTTTTGAGAATTATGGTTGCCCTCCATTGATGAAGCTTTTGTTGTTGGCACCATAAATTGGTTTTGCTTCACACTATCTTGATTAAGAGTGTGTAAAGCTTTTGAGAATTATGGTTGCCCTCCATTGATGAAGCTCTTGTTGGCACCATAAATTGATTTTGCTTTACACTGTCTTGATCAAGAGTGTGTGAAGCTTTTGAGAATTATGGTTGCCCTCCATTGATGAAGCTCTTGTTGGCACCATAAATTGATTTTGCTTCACACTGTCTTGATCAAGAGTGTGTGAAGCTTTTGAGAATTGGGGTTGAACTCCTTTGATGAAGCTCTTGTTGGCACCATAAATTGTTTTGCTTCACGCTGTCTTGATCAAAAGTGTGTGAAACTTTTGAGAATTGTGGTTGCCCACCATTGATGAAGCTTTTGTTGGCACCATAAATTGGTTTTGCTTCATACTGTCTTAATCAAGAATGTGTGAAGCATTCTACGAGTTGTGGTGTTTGCATTGTTATAGAGGAGAAATGTTTGAAGCAGATGAAAGAGGGCTGAATAGCTTGATCTTCGTATGCCATGCACTGAAGTTGTTGTTGGCTTGCAATAAGACTTTGTTAGTGACTATAACTCTTGTTGGGCATAAGTGCTCCCCTAGTTGAGTTGTCAAGCTTGAGGATTTTTTATTATTTGTGAATGCTAGGAGTTCATATGTACAAGTTGTACCACTCGTCTTCTGGTAGATGGAATGAATGGTAAGTTGCTTTCATCACTTGGTTGGTGGTACAAATGTGAGCTCCTTCATCACCTTTCATCACAGTTCATCACCTGGTTGGTAGCATGATGATGAGTTCCTTTATCACCTTTCATCACATTTCATCACCTGGTTGGTAGCACGGGGATGAGTTTCTTCTTCCCCTGGTTGGTGGCATGAATGGCAAGTTGCCAAATGATATTAAAGTACGGGTTGTACATTTCATCACCTGGTTGGTGGCATGAAGGAGAGTACGAGTTATACATTTCATCACCTGGTTGGTGGCATGAAGATGAGTTTCTTCTTCACCTTGTTGGTGGCATGAGTGGCAAGTTGCCAAATGATATTAGAGTATAAGTTGTACATTTCATCACCTGGTTGGTGGCATGAATGGCAAGTTGCCAAATGATATTAGAGTACGGGTTGTACATTTTATCACTTGGTTGGTGGCATGAAGATTTGTTCCTTCTTCACCTAGTTGGTGGCATGAGTGGCAAGTTGCCAAATGATATTAGAGTACGGGTTGTATATTTCATCACCTAGTTGGTGGCATGAAGGAGAGTACGGGTTGTACATTTCATCACCTGGTTGGTGGCATGAAGATGAGTTCATTTTTCACCTGGTTGGTGGCATGAGTGGCAAGTTGCCAATGATATTAGAGTACGGGTTGTACATTTCATCACCTGGTTGGTGGCATGAAGGAGAGTACGGGTTGTACATTTCATCACCTGGTTAGTGGCATGAAGATGAGTTCCTTCTTCACCTGGTTGGTGGCTTGAGTGGCAAGTTGCCAAATGATATTAGAGTACGGGTTGTACATTTCATCACCTGGTTGGTGGCATGAAGGAAAGTAAGGGTTGTACATTTCATCACCTGGTTGGTGACATGAAGATGAGTTCCTTCTTCACCTGGTTGGTGGCATGAGTGGCAAGTTGCCAAATGATATTAGAGTACGGGTTGTACATTTCATCACCTGGTTGGTGGCATGAAGATGAGTTCCTTCTTCACATTTCATCACCTGGTTGGTGAGAATAAAGGCAAGGTGTCTAGGCACATTGTAGCAAGTGTCGAATGACACAAAGTAAGTTGAACCTTTTCAAAGCACAGTTGGCTTATGAATGAATGTGTTGGAATGTATGATTGAACGAATATACCGTGAAGCTGTTCGTTTATTTGTATAATCTTGTTGACATATACTTAGATTTTATTTCATGTTGGAAGCATTCATGTTGAAGCTTTGAACCCAAGTGTTTCATTGCTTTGAATGTAAGAGGATTAGGGCCGAGTTGTCTAAATCACCTCTTTATTGAATTCATGCCAAATAGTCTTCGTTACATAGGATGCCAAACAGCTGAAGCTTAACACTTGTACAATGTGAGTTTACTTGTAATAGTACTTCAAGTGATCAGCGTTCCATGGATGGCCAAAGGTCTTGCCATTGGAGCTTCTAAGCTTGTAGGAGCCAGGGCGACTGATGCCAACAACTTCAAACGGTCCATCCCAGTTTGGATTAAGTGTTCATTCACTCGGGACTCTGTCGTAGAGTAATCTTGCCAATAAGGCTTTGGATGTCTTTTGAAGTTACCGGTTCCTTTATGTCGATGATTGCTTTGATCTTTTCGGGATTAGCCTCAATGCCTCGTTGGCTTATCATGAAGCCTAAGAATTTGCCAGAGCCTACGCCGAAGGCACATTTGTTGGGGTTCAACCTCATTCGATACCTCTTCAGAATGGTGAAAGTTTCAGATAAGTTGGTGATGTGTTGGTCAGCATGTTTGCTCTTGACTAGCATATCATCAACGTAAACTTCCATGCTCTTCCCAATCTGTTCGGCGAACATTGAATTAACCAGTCTCTGATAAGTCGCTCATGCATTCTTTAGGCGGAAGGGCATGACTTTATAGCAATCCCCTGTCAGTAATGAAAGTTGTGTGTTCTTGATCCGGAGGGTTCATGAGGATTTGGTTGTATCTTGAGTAAGCATCCATGAAGCTCAGGAGTTCACACCCTGTTGTAGAGTCTATAAGTCTGTCTATGAGAGGAAGAGGAAAGTTATCCTTCGGGCATCATTTGTTTAGGTCGGTGTAATCGACACACATTCTCCACAAGACCTTTTGGAGCAGGAGACTTTCCTTGGTCGGATTCTTCTTAACAAGGATAACAATTGCTACCCACTTTGGATAATTTACTTCGCGGACGAAGCCTATGCCTTTGAGTTTTTCAACTTCTGCCTTCATTGCCTCGTACCATTCAGCGTCATAGGATATTCGCTTCTGTCTCACTGGCTTAGTCTTGGGGTCAATACTTAAACGATGACAGATGATATAGGGAGAGATGCCTGACATGTCCTCGTATGACCAGGCGAAGACCTCAGTGTTCTCTTGTAAAAAAGGGATCAATGCCAACCGAATGGGTGGTGACAAGGTGGTGCTAATCTTCACCATGCAATCTGGATAATCTTTTGAGATAAAAACGTTTTCCAACTCTTCAGCGGGTTGTGCTTGCTGGGTGAAGGAGTCATCTCGAGGATCGTCGGGTTGACTGTTGCCACCGTGAAGATCCAAGTTGGCTCCGTCTGGGCTGGTCTTTATGACTTGGTCATGCATAGAAAGGGTTTCCTTGGGCACAGGCAGGTGATGTTTCTTGACCGAAGTGTTGTAACATGATCGTGCACTAAGTTGATCTCCTCTAATATAACCATTGCCATAGGGGGTTGGAAATTTCATCAACAACATATGTGTGGATACCGTGGCCTTAAGATCATTGATGCTTGTGCGTCCCAAGATAACATTATATGCCGTTGGGCAATCAACCACCAGGAAGTTAGTGGTAATGGTAGCTGTGTAAGGGCCTGTACCAATGGTGAAAGGTAAGTGTATGCTCCCCAAAGGCTGCACAATATCACCGAAGAACCTTATCAGAGGGGAAATCGAGCGATCGAGCAAGTGTTCAGCTACATTAAGTGCCTTGAAAGCTTTGGCAAACATGATATTGACCGAAGACCCCCTTGTCTACCAGGATTCATCGTACTTCAAAGTTGGCTATGTGAGCTTCCACGATCAGTGGGTCGTTGTGAGGGTAGATGATACCTCTTTCCTACTCAGGGTAGAAACATATTGGATCGCAGTTAGGCTTTTGATGCTTGCCTCCTCTAATGTCTTCCACGTGAAACACTTGGTGGCCAGACCTTAAAGCTCGTTCACTATTTTTCATGGCCCTGTTGGAAGATTTAGATATGGGTGTGCCACCACTTATTGAATATATCACATTCACCTGGCGTTGGTTACGGTTACCCCTTGGAAGGTGAAGGAGGAATTGATCAATTTTTCTTTCACATGCCAAAGCCAATATGATCATGAAGGGTGATACAATTCTCGCCGTCATGGTCGTTATACTCGTGGTAGCAATAAAACGTGTCTGTGTTCTTCGTAGACTTGTAATCCGGGTGCCTCGACTTTGGCTTCGGTATCAGGTGTGCTACGTTGGGGTAAATGGCCACGCATGTGGCGTTCGAAGGTGTGTATGCCTCATACCTCGGGGTAGGGGTTGTCCTCACACGTGCTTGACCCACTGTGTTGACTGCCTGGGGTCGGGGATTATCATGGTGATACCCTTGGTTATCGCGGTAGTGTCCCTTACTCTTTTTACTAAAATGAGATTAGTGAGGATAGAAATCTTTCCTTTTGCCCTGAGATTGATATGTCTGTTGACTTGGCAAAGTATTAATTAAGGTAAGGGGAGGCACCGCTGTCGTTTGGAATGTCGAGGTCTTCTTATTTGGTTGGATCTGGCTTCCACTCCCTACTTGCTGATAAGGGGTGGCTGTGGGGGGTTTCCCTTGATATGTCCTTGCCTCGGCAGAGGCATGGTTGTAAGTCTATACCATCACCTCAGAGTAAGTCTTCCAAGTGTTAACATTGATCATGTACTTGAAGAAACAATCATGTAAGCCTGCCGTGAAGGCCTTGAGGGCGGTCTTGTCATCTACCTCAGCGCAGTGAGAATACTCATGGCTGAAGCGACCGGCATACTCTCGTAGTGACTCGTCCGGCGTCTGGCGAATAGTGTACAAGTCATCTGAAGAATGCAAGTGATCGGTCAGAAAATGTGTTGAGAAACAAACAATTTCCTCAATTCCTCAAATGAGTCTATCGTCTCAGGTGAAAGACGGCAATACTAGTTTAGAGCTCTGCCAGAGATGGTGAAGGGGAAGAGAAGACATCGCACTTCATCGGTGTGTCTGGTATGTCATGGTGGACTCAAAGAGGTTAAGGTGTTCAATCGGGTATTCCTTTCCGGTATAGAGTTACAAGCCAAGCTTCTGCTTTATCTTTGCTTGGAGGGGGGTGTCGAGAATCCTCCTTGTAAGATGGCCAGGCCTAGGTTGGTTCCAATCAGGTATCTCAGCTTGTCGTTCGACCTTCAACTTGTTTACTTCCTTAAGAAGTTGGACAAGAGGGTCCTGAGTGGAGTCATGTACCACTTAAGCTTTCCTTCGTAAATCTCCATCTTCTCTTGGAAGTAGGAAGGTTTGATCAAGAGCATGTGATTTTTTCCTGGACTCGCCGTACTGACTTTCAAGGTATGTCTGTCGAAACATCTGTGAGTCCCCTATACCTTCGTGTTTCTCTAGGACTTATTGCCCATTCCCCAATTGGTAGCCGGCCTGGGATGTGGGAAGGGACCGAGTCTTTCAGAAACCCTTGGGTCATTGATCTTCGAGCTTATGTGGAGGGGATTCTCTCGACGTTGCTTTAGGAAGTCTCAGCAGTCACGATAAACGACTTTCGATCTTTCGAACCTTTCTGCAATGAGGTGTCTTCCTCCACTTCTCCTGCTTTGGGTCGAAGCAGCTGGGTTGAGAGAAGTCTCATGTTGATCAATGTTTTGATGATTAGCTCGCTCCTCATCAGGGATACCCATGTCGAAGGAATGTGACCCTCCGTGTTGGGGGGCACCCAGATGATGGTTGATGTCCACAAGGGCAACAAGCTCGCGTGTTTGAGTACGCATAGTTTCATGGAACGTCTCAAAGAGCTTCTTATACTACTCCTGAAGGACCTCATTCTTCATTGCTATCTTGTTGTTTTAAGCTTCTAGCTAATCGACTTTAGCTTGAAGAGTAACCCTCTTTCTTTCCTTCTTTCGTTGCTTCGCACTAGGTGCAAGAGGGGTGTCATTCTGTGTGTTGTGGCTTCCTTCGCTCCCCATGTTGGAGAGGGATGCCTGGTCAAAAGAGAGTGTACGAATGGTGGAAACCAGCTTGACAAAGTTGAAGAGAGTGGGAATAAGTGTCGTTCCCACAGATGGCGCCAAATGTTGATGCACAAAATCAGTGAGGACTTTGGTACAACAGAAAGTGTTAAGTTTGTGACCTTCGCTAGATTGCTCCAGTCACTAGTATGGATAAGTATGTAAATGGATAGAGATAGGGAAGCAAACACAAGATGTACATGGTTCACCCAGATTGGCTACGTCCACGAAGTATATGAGTTCTCATTAAGTTCTCATTAATTGTGAAGGGTTTACATAAGTACATAGGTTCAAGCTCTCCTTTAGTGAGTACAAGTGAATGATTTAGTACAAATGACATTAGAAAATATTGTGAGAGAATGATCTCTATTTATAGAAGAGAGTTTCTAGTTTCATTCTGACATTGACACGTGTCGTGTTATGATTAGCTTTTGGTGTTGACATGTGTCGCACTATGATTGGCTTTTGATGTCGACATGTGTCATGCTGTGATTGGCCTCCTGGTTAAAAGGAAACTCTTCTAGGTCCTTGATGGTATAACGTTGACCGGTGCTCAGTAGTTTCGGGATTGGTCAAGTATGGTATAAACAAATCGAAAGTTCATAACTGAACTCGAACTTATAGTTTCAAATTTAGTGCATTTGAAACCCGATGTTTTCATAAAACAATACGCCCATGAAAACCCGATGTTCTTCCATGTAAAACATGTATTAGAACCCGAATGTTCTAACTTTGATGCTTATGGATATCTTATTTATATAGCACCAATCACAATCTTGTTCCCTCTATTAAGTGGATTGTCGAACGTAACAAGTTCGATTTCACTGATTTGTGGGTACAAGACGTGAATCTCCACTTGACTACCAAGAAGCTGAGTAATTATTGAGGCCAACAATGGCATGGAATAGCTAAATAAGCCTCCGTCATGATCTTCACTCGAAGGCTTATGCTTGAAGCATGACAAATATAAATACTTCCCGAACGAGGATTCCAACTCTTTGGCTCGCTCATCTGGACTGTTTAATCATGAAAGACATTGCCTGAAGCACACTATGATAACATCCATGAATGAGTACAATTTTGAAGTTTATAAAATCTGATCCAATTTTGACTGGAGAATACTTTTCTCGTTGTTTCTAACTTGCTCCTAAAGTAGCAATGTAGAGAACAGAAGTTTACCAAATTCTCGAATCTAATTACTACCACAAATGTGAGAGAATGATATAGACCCAGTTTATCAAAGCCTATCGAACGGTAAGCCCTACTTCGACATGGATGTACCGAACATACTCTTATGCTTCGACTAAAACCTTTCAAACACGTCTGTCTCTCTCACCCACTTTAAGGTTTGTTGTTACAACATTTGGTATAATTTGTGACACGCCTCGATCTCGATGTCCCCCTGACATCGGGATCAAGGCGTGTCAGATTTGGTATCAGAGTATGGTTGTCCAAAGCATACTTAAGATATTCTGTTACTGTAGTAGTGTGTCGATTATGACGTCATTTGGATGTCACGACTTCCGAATTTGTTATCATTAGGCATAGCTATACAACCCTCATTCTGCATGAATAGTCACATCTTATTGACGAATAAGAAATTTTCGGGTCGGGATTGTGCCTTTCAGTGACGAAATGGATTGTTGGACGACTTTCAACATCGGATCGATACTCTGCAACATGCGTTCCTTAGGAATTACTGGCATAGTTGTATCTATATTTGAATTTGGAAGATCTGAACTGGTAATGTCACTCTACGACAAGCGTTCCCTAGGAATGGTGGGTAGAGTCACATTTATATGGAAATTACTTGAAACATTCGAAGTTCGTGTTGGAGACGAGTAAACACTAGTTGTTACGAAGTTTAGTAAGTGGTAGTCTGGTGGGATCAGATCTATGCTCTTGGACTCGTTCCCGTTGGGGAAATTCGTGTGGACCCTTAGAGCAATTCTCGGCGATTGTTTTATCGATAACCTTCTCGCTTACTTCAACCACGAAGTCAAGTTCCCTAAACATCGACAGTTAGCTATACGTCAAATTCTTCGAACATTGTTTTTGTTTAAAGTAGACACTTTTCTTGAGAATTTCTTTGGTAACAGACATTATTTTCATCAATTTCCAAAAAGGGTTACGACCGTTGGAAATTGAAAATCCTTACATGGTGTTGTGAAATACGAATTGTCTTTGGTCTTATCAAATCCTATCGGCAGTTCGTAACTATTCCATGTGCTTGGCCCTATCTCTTTTTTTCTAAGAAACCGGTCAACCTTATTGCGATGATGACGGCGAACGAAGTTTCTGACAACAGGGTATTGTCTCATCTAATCGTGGTTCTTACACATTTCAAAATATGTGGTGGTGTATTATTAAATGTTTGGCTGCACGCTGATGCAATAGGATTGAGTCATGTGTGTGCCTCTTGATGATTAGAATCGCACGATGTGAACCATTATATCCTTGACCTAGAACTGTTAATGACCTTCCTTATTGCAAAATCTGGAGACGTTTTCTTTACAGCGAGAAATGTTACATCATTTTTTACCAAAGAAGTTGTAATGTGTTTCACACAGAAATGGCTGAGTTTGAATTGGAAGCAATGAGATGGAAACCATCAGGCTTATCTCAATTTCTTTCTATTCATGTTCGGAGATGGGAAGAAATTCTCATTGGGGACCCATTAGGGACGCGAACGGAGGCGGGTGAGTGTCACCATAGAATTCCTGTACGAACCATCTTCTACACGTGGAGACTATGATGTCATTTTGATATTTGTTGATCAACTCACTTAGTGTATTATCTACCAGTCCACGAAGACTATACTTTTGACCACTTGGAAGAATTCTTCATTCTAGATTTCATTAGACTGACGTCTTGATTATCAGCGATTTCGACTGTGATCCCAGTTTCACCTCATGGTACTAGAAAGCATTTTAGTCAACTTTGGATTCGTGCTTACCCTACGACACTTCATATCTTTTCTAAAGAAGACATATTGTTCTAAAAGACCACTCATATCCAAAAGTCTTAGTCAGAACCATCATTCATTCAATCATCCATTATTACCCTATCGAGCGGATCATTACCATTAATGATTGAATATCCATGAGGTTATTGTTGTAACAAGTTGTGAATTTTGGAATGGGAAAAAGTTTGTGTTACTGTCTATCAGATTACTTTATACTACCACCGAGTCAAGTCCACACCCAACCATCTTAACTTGCCACCACAGAATCAATTTTTGTACTCACACGTGTTCTTACATCAAACTTATGGTTTCCAACCATTATCTTGTACCCTCGACTTGATGGACTTGATTTGACCCTTAAATTCTTGAATTTTCTTTTAGCCTTTTTGACATAGCCTTTTCGCTGAATCTGAGAGAAATTCTCAATGAATCAACTCACTTAGGCACTATGAATTACATTGTTTTGGTTCTCGGTGCATCATCACTTTTGTATCTCATCATGATGCGCGTTTCACTTATAAGTTTTGTGAAGTTTTTGTAAAGGTCTTGAGTACTAAGTTGTTTGTCATGTATCGCATTTTTATTTACAGGCTATTAGACAATCTTGAACGAACTATATAGATCTTGAAAGACGTGTTGCGTACTTTTGAATTGTGGTTTCTAAATGATTAGATTTTGAATCAATCTCTTTTGGAGTAGTTATGACGATAGTTTTTATTTTCAATTTGTGTATGGCACTATTCAATACTTGGTATGGTAGATTCTATTAGCAACACTAGTTGGACAATGGAGTCCTGCAAATTGGTGTTTGGATGTTTGATTTCTTTTCGTTATGGGAAACTGTGTACTTATGTTTTTGTCAACTTGTGTTTGGACAAGTTGGTATGTTTGCACCCTTAGGAAATTACTACTTGCTTAACGAGACAACAATGTGTTGTCGATATCGCGGGCGGCCGACTGTAATATCGATGACATATTCGTTGGGTTCGTTAAGCAAGTGGGCAGGTAGACCCGTCTATGATAGTGGTTACTGTTTAGTTATTGTTGGGGCTCGACCCAAAGACACACATCTGTTCTCAGAGTACGTGACGTTTCAAACGCTTAGGCGAGACCCACTTTCATTTTCGATTTTAATTTTCAATACAAGGATTTTAACTTACTTATTATAGTTATATTTTGTATTTTTGATGCTACAAATGTTCAATTGAATCTTTTCTAGTTTCAGTTTTAAGTTCAATACCAGTTTTCGACCTATATGTTAATACATATATATTTTGACGTTGTCGTATTTTACATACATACTTTTGACTTTACATTATTATGTATTTTCGACCGTGTATCTTTATAAAATATGCTTCTACTTTTACATTGATGGGGGAAGAAGGTATGAGCTTGGAGGCATGAAAGAGGATCATTGCAACCCGATCATGACGGTGTGGCATATTCTTTTTTATGCAACCGCCCTAACTTGATTTCTTCGCTACACATATATATTTTTTTCCTCTTCCTATCTTCGAGTTTTGTTTGGCAAGCTATTTCAAATTTCGGGATGAAAGTTTATTTAACGGGGGTAGATTGTGATAACCCGTCCTGATTAATTTTATAGGTTTTGGAACGAAGTGGTACTTTTGATATTTTTAGTGGGGTTGAAAGATGTTGTGATGGGAATTTTTTTTGGGCTTTAAATGGTGTGCCCAAGGAAGGCCCACCATTGATTTTTGTCCTCCGATCACCCTTATCCTTCGCCTGCCATGTGGCATTCTTCTTTTCTCTCTCACTCTCAGATCCCTCTCTCTCACAGCTCATTTTTTTCTCTTCCTCTCAAACTCCCCCGAGCCTTCTCCCTCGGACCTCTCACTCTCACTCTCTCTGACAAGCCTTTCGAACCACCACACACACTTCGCAGCTCCTGCAAACACCACGAACCACCACCATCCTCCAGCTTCTTTCCTGCATCTTTGAAACTCGATGAAGACGAAAGAATCATCGAGCTTCGGTATGATAGAGGACTCCGGCGTGATTCCTCAATTTTTCGATTAGGGTGAGCTTTGGAATACTTTAAACTTATCCATTTTTGTTCTTGGGGTTTAATTCTAACCTAGATTATGGGTTTTTGGAACAATAAGATAGCATAGAGATGCCTTGAAAGCTTTTCTAGTTTTCAGCGAGAACCTGGCGAATTTCGAGTCACTTTCCGACCAACTCCGACCACTACATGCCTTGGAATTGGTATGAATCGAATCCTTGTCTCCCTAGCTTCATTTTGGTATATAGCATGCTAGGGCTAGTTGTGAAATGGAGCTCGACAGCTCCCCGGCCGATTTTCGACTTTCTTCTTCTTTAGGTCCGGTGACCCACGAACCTAGGCCCAATTAAGTAACCCAGCCTAAACTTTGGGCCATGTGAACTCGACCCAAACCCATTGGCCCAATCCCTCTATCCACCAGCCTAGGCCCAAAACCCAAAACCCAAAACCATTAACCTATTACCTAGCCCAATTTACTAAACCAGGCCCAACCCAAGAACCGGGCCCAAGTCCTTAACCTATTAGTCCCAACCTAGAAACCCAAAACCCTAACCAGATCCAACCCAACTCGTTGACCCGACTCAAACCCACATTGACCGACCCGTTGACTGTTGACTTCCAATTAACACTAACCGTTAACCGGTCAATGTTGACATTTTGTTAACTTTTTTTCGGATTTCAGTCAGGACACCTTCTAGGCTAATTTCGACGTCCTAGATTCGTTTTTGACGTCTGTTTTCTGAAATGTAATAAATATGTTAGAGTTTTATTAATTGGACCATATATGTGCTTAAGTGCACTTATTGTGACATTTCCATCCATCCTTGTTTGCACGGATCTTCGCCAACGGTGTAAGGTGAGTGAACCCTTTCTAAATTGCACATTTTACTATTAGAAATGCATACATGAAAAGCATGATTTAATGGTTACGTTTTACAAAACGTTTATGAGTAAATTAGATTTTATTTTTTATGAGATATTCATGCTTTATCGACTTTACGTTCATTGTGGTATATATGATTGATGACTATATACCTACTTACGAATGTGGTTTTACCATATGACGTTTTAGCTACTAAGCTCCGATCTAATATATATTAGAAATTTAAGTTAATGTTTAATGTTTTTATGTACTTACTTAGCGGTTATTCATACGATCTGCCTATGGATGAATGATACTTATATGCCTTCGGGTGGGTGTTGTGGGAGCCTATGGGCAATTGATACTTGCTTTTGGGTGGGTGCTGTGGGTGCCTACGGACGATTGATATTTATATTGGCTACAGTCGGGCGTTGGTAAGAGCCTACGGACGAGAGATGTTTATATTGGCTACGGCCGGGCGTTGGTAGGAGCCTACGGGTAAGAGATATTTATATTGGCTACAGCCAGGCGTTGGTTGGTGCCTACGAGCGGAAGATATTTATATTGGCTACGGTTGAGCGTTTGGTTGGTGCCTACAGGCGACTGGCTACGGCCGGGCGTTTGGTTGGTGCCTACAGGCGATTGATATTTATATTGGCTTCGATCAGGTGATGTAAGGGCCTACGGGTCGAAAGATACTTATATTGGCTTCAACCGGGAGATGTAGTGCCTACAGGCAAATGGTACTGTTTACGGGCGAATGATCTGTCTACAGGCGCGTGATGTAGAACCTTCAGATGAATGAAGAAGTGTTCTATATGCCTTCGGGCGAATGAAATATTATATATATGTTTATACCTTATATATATACCACTACTAAACAACATATATGATATATGTTTTATGAAAGGTTTTATAACATGCTAGGGTTTTCGAAAAACCTACTACTTATTATGCTATATGAGTTTTCATAAATTTTGGGGGTTAGTACGTTAAAGATTAACTGTTTTATCACTACTTATATATCAACTTGGTCCACTCATGTTTTGTTTTGCGCCCTCTCAGGACTTAGAATTAAG
Organism: Malus sylvestris; assembly: GCF_916048215.2. Classification (NCBI taxonomy): domain Eukaryota; kingdom Viridiplantae; phylum Streptophyta; class Magnoliopsida; order Rosales; family Rosaceae; genus Malus; species Malus sylvestris. Next base: position 29,830,352 of record NC_062264.1, read on the forward strand.
GCGTACAATCCCCGCGTCAAGGCACTCCCGCATCGGCATCTTCGAGTCCTCTCGGTGTAGGACCCATCCTTTTGTTC